>NC_141598.1:21808100-22408100 GCF_047967505.1 Dipteris shenzhenensis | reverse complement strand
TCTGCAGCTCAAACAACCTCTTCATGAGATAAACTTTATTAGAGGCAGTTTCCTTCTCATAAGTGGCACACAGTTTCTTCCACAAATATTCCGTAGTCTGCTCATTTACTACTGTGAAATAAATTGACTCTGCAAGATGAAGTCTAATAGTAGACTTTGCTAATGCATCCAACTCATTCCAATCATTCTCAGACATATCTACAGGCTTAGCTTCAAAACGTGCCAAGGGTTTAATCTGCTTCTTTTGAATAAGCACATCCCTTATTTTTTCTTTTCGCAAAGAAAAGTTTGTCCCATCAAACTTTTTAATGCTGAAAAACTCCTTTTCAGACATGGAAGAGGATGCCATGATGCAAATGAAACAAAATCTCAAATGTTAGTACCTACAAGAGAGAATCACACCAAATACCAGGTGCACCCAAATGTGTATGCCACAATAGAGTGAAATGTCACCAAAACTCAAAGCTCAAAGCATCAAAAGATACAACTGACTCATGTGCATGTACTATGCATCCATATGAGCAAATCTGGCCCTAAAGAAAATTCCAACTGTATGGCAATCCAAAATGCCAATAAGTGCCAAATGGCTCAAGCATGAACACTGTCCATGGGCATATGCATCAATAATATCTCATCCAAGAGAGCATAACACTATCAGTGGATCACCTGCAATGTGTCAAAGCTATCCCTCAGCATAAAATAGCATCCATGTGCAAAGCGTCCATAAAAAATAGCATCCCACAAGGCAATCTGGGCCTATCAGCGCATCCAATAAAGATCGCAATGCATCTAAATGGCCTATAAATCATCCAGTGCAACCTAATGCACACCACAAATGAGCGCACATGGCTCAAACTGCAACCAGAGTGATCTGCATAAGGTATGCTCAAGAAATCATGGTCTTACGGCAATGACCGCTACTGAAAATAGAACTTGAGATGCCTTACCATTGCATAATCGGACTCAGCAAGAAAATTTGCAAATATCTCTCTTCTACTAGAACTCTAAAATCCCAACCAATGAGTGAGAAATGGGAGTCAACACTTATCCACTGCCATGTGGCATAAATCTAAGGTTTCAAAACCTTAGAATGAAAAATGCATATCAGAGAGACGAAATCCAATACACAGAGATCTATAACTCTGAAAATACTCCATCGAATCGCACAAGAACTGACAGGTAGGGGTTTTCAGGCATCCGGAACGCAATGGGATAGACAGTTTTGGAAACCGTGGTCCCAATCACTGGATCCAACACACGGATTGAAAAACGTTTTTAGAAACAGAACTGTTTGTAAACTCCATCGCAGTGCAAATGATGAGCAACATAGAAGTTTTAGGACCTCCTGAGTCCATCGGAACTGAGAGATCTGCAAATGGTTGCTCCAAACTTGAGTTCCAACACCCGGGTAGAAAAACGTAGGAACTGACACAGTGAGTCAGAAATCCAATGAAATGATCCCAGATTCAAGAATGAAGGTGTTTCCAAGCTCCTGAAGTGAAGTGGACACCAAAAGTAAGCAATAGTTGCCTCTACAAGTCAATACGGAGTCTCTGTCGTCAAACGGAATAGGGAAAAGCTTTAAAAACGACTCTTTCTTTGAAAACACTTAAGAGGCTCTCAAAACCACTTCGCAAAACCAAAGTGACTTTCCAAAGGTTCCTTCAAGGTCTCTGCACACTCAGATGCAAGTAAAGTCACCCACAAAGCTTCCCACAGAGCTTCTCCTTCCTTCCACAGAGCTGCTGAGCTTCGAAGCATTCACGCATGCTCAGCTAGATCACTCGGGCTCTGATACCAGTTGAGAGTGCTCTCAACAGAAGCAAGAATGGAAGAGGGAGAGAGAGAAACATAGAGCCACACAAGTTTTGGTGGGTGCAAAACACCCTAATCTTCTTTTTCATTCATTTATATATGTCTTTGAGTATTGTACATAACCGGGGTAAAGGCACAGTGACCTTTAACCCCCACAGATCATGAATCTAGGAGGTCAGTCTAAAGTACCTATTGCACATGTAGAGAAAGCTAACCCTTCCCCCACCTAATCTCACATAGATCCCTCCTTGCCCTACATTATTCTTTAATTGAAACTCCTCCCTTCACCCTTTCCTTTTCAACTTCTTCTTTTCTCCATAACTAATTAATATGAATTTTTCATTTTTCAATGTGAGGGGCTATATTTTCACCCCTCTCCTTTTCTCCACAACCAATTAATAGTAATTTTCTATTTTTCAATGTCAGGGGGTACATATTGGAAACCAAAAATATATGCATACATTTCAAGCATCCAATAAATATAAGTACTTAGACATAAAATTGTTTTGATTCCAAAATTTTATATGATGTTACAATAAACAAACTTTATTGGTTCAATATGTCTCAAATACAGGCCTAATGTTAACCCAAGCTTTCTTGGTTCATGAATAATATACAACAAAGAGTAATTGCCAAATAGACTACAAAATAGGGGAGTGCAAGTCCATTCGTCATTGCTAGTGCAGGCCAGTGTAGGCCTAGTTAGGAGGGGCAACCATGTGCTGTTGAACTTGTGTGGAAGGATCTCCTCCACCATGTTCACAATTAGGTTATGAATGGTCTCAGCCTTAAATGCATGTAGATCCAGATCTGCATACGATGATAATGGGGTATGCTACAAGGAAAGTAGAAGTTAATATGTTATTGTGAATGAAGAAGTCATAAAGAAATATGAAACAACACTATATAGAAAGCTGTCCACCATTACATACTTCTGAGGATAGGTTAAAATTTTTGTTGATGAATAGCATGCAATTGTAGCATACTCTCTAACTACAGGTATGGCCGCACTGTTGTTTCATACTATTCAATACTAAGTCCATTTTCATAGCTTTCCTACGTAACTTCCTCTACAGTATGTACCAACTTCTTTGCCAACATATAATACATAACAAAAAATCAATGTGTACATTGCCAATGATACATAACATGCAACTAAAAACACACAAATCGTACATACACTCTATCACAGAGCCAAAGCTATTGACTAAATTGACCAATAAATTTGTTTGCCCTCAATATGCCAAGCCAACAGACTCCAATGTGAGCTGCACTACTAATGCCAAATAATTATTATTTGACGCAATCCAAAAATGTTACATGCGAGAGGAAAAAGAAGTATGTGATGTTCTTTACCCCTCGTTGTATGCCAAAACGATAAGCAGCTCCTCATTAAAATTTATTTCGGATGGCCAATGACAAACATTCACATAGGAGCATCATACTTTAACACATCACCACAGAAACAAGAGATTTGACAATATATCCACAATTGTGTATGTCATTGGGTAACTGTGATATAATCATACTGCAACAAAAAATAAGCTCATTCACTTCAATTAAAATACATAAGTATAAAGCAAGGAAAAAATTGTGTACCAAACCTTAGGACAACATGCCACTCTCGATTGTTAACCTCTGGAAGGGGTTTGGAGAGTATTGAAATCTCCTCTGAACCAAAGGAAAGAGTTGTTTGTCGTTGTCGAATGACAAATGTTACAAGAAACGAACTCCTCTGTCTACGTTGAAGAATTGAGCATTGTGATTTCCTTTTTCCAACCATAAGAATCCTCCTCTCCTCTGCCTTACATTCCCTCTCTCCAGCATACACATAGTCATCCTCTCAGCTCTCTTATTGGCAAGAGCTCTTCTCTTCTCAGCTCTCCTCTCCTCCTCAGCTATTCTCTCTTGCTCTCTTCTCTCCTCCTTAGCCATTTCCTCCTCTCTCCTCACCTTGTACCCTCTCCTTGCATTCTCTCCATTCTCCTCTCTTCCCACCACATCCCCTTTGCATGCCTCCTCTCCACTCTCCTCACCTCATTCTCGTGTCTCCACCTCTTTGAGAATCTGAGCATCCAATTCAGTATGTACTGAATGCATTTTTTGAGAAACTTTTTCAATCTTCAATCTATGCCTCCTCATTGGAGGGAGATGCAATATGTCAGTGTCTTATGGCATCAATAGCAACGACCCCAAGACATTTGTCAAATCGAAACTTGAGTAGGTGCAGTGAGGAAAAACATGGTTATCGTATGAGCGTAGGCTGCCAATACATAATTATCCTCAAAGAACTTGACCAAGAAATCATCACTAGCCTCATCCAATGTGCTTAGGGCAGATCTTTGCCATCGCCATGTCAATCCGAAGCGTTTGCATATGGATCTCACAACTCGCAGGAAAGGGAGCTTAGATATGGCAAACGTAATATGTTTCGATGCCCTCTTGATCTCCTTGAGGACACATAAATATTGTTGAAACCTTCATGCCCTCCCTCGTTCCCTTTGGAACACTTTTTTTTAAATGACCTAGTTGGCTGCTTTACTTGAGCCATTTGCAAACAAATAATGGAGTCGTCACAATGCGATAAGGGAGTTTCATCATTAGCTAACTATCTCAAAATCATCAAAACACGATAAAGGACTTTCAAAATCAACAAAGGGACCCTAATTGTGTTGTGAGATTTGAATTTAAAAACGAATGAATGAAAATGTGAATAAGAGAAAACAAGACCACAGTTTCTAAAGAATCATCACAACGCAGTAAGAGAGTTTCAAAATCGACGGAGGGGTCCTAATCGCATTGTGATGATCTGAAAGACACGACCAATAAGAAAAACCTGAATCATCGCAACGCCATAAGGGAGTTTTTGGATGCACAAAGGAGCCCTAATCGTGTTGTGATGATCAAAACCAAACAAAAAAAAACCTTTCAGGTCTCGAAATCATCACAACGCAATACGAGAGTTTCAAAATAAAAAAATGAATAAGAAAAACCTGATGGGTCTCGAATCATCCCAACTCAATATGTTTGAGAATCGATGGAGGGACCCTAACCGCGTTGTGATGATCTAAAGGACAAAGTGAATTTAAAAAACACAACAGGTCTTGAAATTAGTAGATACCTAGGTTAGTGAGCTCTCAAAGGTTAGAGGAAGCGATTGGAGGGTGGAGGATGCAAAGATTAGTATCACGCACATGAAGGAGAGGGGGAGACCTCACAGGTGAGAGAGGAAGGCCACGAAAGAGGGTGCAAAACGTAGTGATAGGTGTCGCACACATAAAGGAGGCCATGGGTGGAGCTCACAATAGTGGGTGAGAAGAGCACAAAAATTAGATGGAAGAAGTGTGGTCAAAAGCTCGTCTCATTCTTTGCATACCTATTACTTAGTATGCCAGCAATCAATTATGAATATTGCATGCAATGATGCCCTCGTTTTTTACAACGATCCATCATGAATTTGCATGCAATGAACCATCATTATGTACACCTTCGTTTTAGATAGAAATTATTAATTTGCATGCAGTGTACCGTCATTATGTATGCCCTCCTTTTTGAAAGCAATCATGAATTCTCATGCAATATTAAGGTTCTCTATCCCATCGATCTTTTGAGAAATGGTCGAATACCAAGCTTTTGAGATATGGTCGACTACCAAGCCTTCCCTTGTTTCTTTCTTTCTTTCCCCTCTTTCTTTAATAATCTCCAATAAGAAATATCCCTCTATGTCCTTTTATTTCAACCCCAAATCTCTTCTACCATACAATCATTCTATATAAAGTGTCGTTTAACAACATCTCCTTTTGGTTCCAAATCCATCTATTCTGATGCTGTCACTTATTTCTTAGTATCAATGCAGCATGAAAACGTGACCCCACCAACAACTTAACCAGATCACTCTTTGGTCTGAAGGCGTGCATTTACAATATCAGCATGCATTAGGTGAAACCCGTGGAGATACATAGATGAAAACATGAACACAAGCAACTAAGAATCAGATCATAGCAGTAATAATTTCTTGACGCGAAACTGATGAATGAGCGGCACCCAATTCATATGCATTGCCATTATAGAATCTGCAATCCAATCCATGAATTGCACCATGCCCTTCAGCATGGATGTTCCTATCACATGTTTTACCCTTCATGAAGATTCGTGCTGCAAACTCTGCAGAGCCGAAGTTACCAAACAAACAAATTGGCCACAGGTTAGAGATGGTTCTTAGGGAACCCCCAACCACCATCCAAAGCAAGAGGTAACAGATGAAGCGAGGCAGGAAAGCTAGATGCAACAAGTAAAATAGGGCTCAACAAGAAGGGCTAAGTTATGAAGCTCGGTCTCTTATCTACTTATTCCAGTAGTCACAAGAGAGGAGCAACAGCCTAGAGCTTCAATAAATCTTTGGTTGTAACAAAGGATTGCTTTCTTCCAACCCTTCTCTAATTATATGATACTTCTATAGATTTAGAAGGCACATCCCACACGTTGTGGTATCAGATTAACTTCTCAAGGCTGCACAAGTTCAATTCCTACGTTGAAACGATCCCCTAGTAGGCAGAACTTTCAAAATATACCAAAATGAGCTGCTAGTGCATGTAACTGGACATATGACACACACGGAGCTACTACCCATCTGGAAATCGCATAGGCGGAAATGAGGTTCCAAGGTGGTATATCAAACTTTTTCAATGCATACTAGAAAATGCATAGACAATGGAGGAGCCCAACAAACATGAGTTTATTGTATATAGCCACAAATATAGCTGGGATTCCAGAAAATTGAATTCTTAGATAATCCGTGTTATTTGGTTCTTAATTTGAAGTCAGCTTGTGCTAGTAATCCTACATTCTTACGGAAGTGATAGCAAGTTGCTGAAAATTCCCAAATCAGATCCCTTAATCGATGGACTATGCTTAAATGGATCCCTGAAAGCCTTAAAACTAATTCAAGTTAAAATCTGCCGCAAAATTCTAGGTCTTATTACGTGAACTCGTATCTAAATTTTTTAAGTTACGAAGGCCCTAAGATCAATGTAGTGTACAATTGATTCTTTTCGGGCAACACCAATACATAGAAAATATCAACACTTGTATTCGCTCCCTCATAGACTAAGTCTATGAGAGAAAGAAATTCAATCATTTATAATAACTCATACCAATTCCCTTCTCCAAATTGCAGGTACTGCCATGTATATAAGACGCGTCTCCTATATTTTCAAGGTAATGAATTTCGATTTAACAACAACCTTATCCCACCTGAAATATATTCAGAATTCTCCATCACTTCTGCCAGATCCTTCTGAGCTTGCTTGCAAGTCAAGCTCCTCATCAGAATCTATAGCATTAACAAAATCATAATATGCATTAGCCTGCACAAGAAGAAAACCACACAAAAATAGAAACTTTAGTGCCCAATGCTATATACCTCATGCATACTAAGCAGCATATTAGTCTGATGGCAGAATCTACAACATCAAAACATACTATCACAAACGAATAAATTAAGATACTTGTGCTAAAAAAATTGCGATATAAATAGATATTTTGCTCTTGTTCTTTTCCCATTCTTGTCCCTCTTGCCATAGAAAGAGGAAAAGTGCAACCCCAGTCACCTATTTCCCCATCTCATTAGTTGTGTCAAGGCATGTTACTTGCATACTTAAGGATCCACATATAAAGTTTCAAATTCAGTTTGGGCTGTCCCAACAGTGGTAACCTAGAGCAGAAAAGCTTCACAACCGTGTCAAGGGGTCAAGTGCTCGCTGTAGCACCTGTAAGCAGAGGAAAAACCCCAACGGTATGCTGTAAATGAACCAACACTGATGTACAAAAGAACAAAAGATATGAAAGTAAGTAGAACCTCAAAAGATATGAAAGTAGGTAGAACCTCAATAAAACTCCGTATATTCATCCACAGAAGTGGGAAAGTGTAGCTCCAGATAGAGCACAACCTCTGGCAAGTAGGATGCTATACCAAAGTGAGGGAGATGATGAAGGCTGCTACTGCTCAGTGAGTGCTCCTGCATACCTCGGTGAAGAGAGCTTCAGTTGGATGCAAGGACTGAGGCCGGAGCCTCCTTTATATAGGGCATTGCAGCCCTAGCCCCAAGCAGCCAAGCAGATCTACAGACCAGATCTGGTCCAGGTACGTTGCAGGCCAACATGGTCAACCTGTTTGACCCGACCAAAAGGCCTGTCTCAGCCACCAGGTGGCCAATTGGACTGGCCAATAATTGAGGTCTTCCGACCCCACTTCAAACCTTCTCCCCGCACAAAAACGGTGCTCTGTGCAGCCCCAGGCACAGGTGTTCCACCTTGAACAGAGGCCTACTACAACTGCCAGAATATCCTATTTCCTACCCTTCCAATCCTGATCTACTGCCCCACGTCCTCCCCATATGGGAGCTCACAGATGGGGTTGAAAGAACCTTTGTGAATAGGTCTACAGCATATTTTCTTTGGTTGGGCAATAGGTGAGATCAATCAGTTCATCCATTATCAGCTCTCTGATGAAGTGGTATTGAACCTTGATGTGTTTCGTCCATGCATGAAAAACTAGATTCTCCACCATGTCTTCGAGGATCGACCTGACACATAAGGACTCACATAATGCCATGCAGGCTGTCTGTACATCACCACCATGGATGAAAGACTGACTGTTGGTTGCTTCTTACCGAGCCAGGAAATGATGACCCCTGACCCTGGTAGAAACAGTAGCCAATTGTGGAACATCGAGTGTCCCCATCTCCAACCAAATCAAAATCACAGTATCCCAAAGAAGTCAAACCTTGTGCCGTACATGATCTCATATCCTGTGGTACCCTTCAAGTATCATAACACACGCAAGCAAGCTTGCCAATGATTCTCCCCGGGTTTGATGAAAATTGACATAGCAGTGCCACTGAGAATGCAATGTCAAGAAGAGTGTTGCAAAGGCGTGAAGAGCCTTTGCACTCCTCCATCTGAAGTTGGTTTAGAATAGCAGTATCTCTCCTGAGAGATAAAAATATTTTCTTTCTCCTACCATGTCTCAGTCCCAAAAAATAATGCAAAAGACTAAGGTCAGTCATGCCAAACTCTTTATGCAACAGAGTTTTTGCCTTTCTCACCTTTTTGTTGAGATCAAGGTAGTTCTGGTATGTGTACTGTACAATATTTTCCATGCCATACATATAGTATGGTTTATGGCAGCTTTGGGCCTACAAAACTCCTCTTAGGCAACAAGTTTTCTTCTGGCGAGTGCTTCTGGGCATTTTTCCATCTAGACATATGTTGGCTCGTAGACAAATTGCTCCTGCCCATTGCCACAGATGTTTGAGTTCTCAAGAGACAGTGCCTCATTTATTATGGTTTTGTCCATGTTCTCGTGAGTTCATTGATCTTCTTTGTGAGCGCCTACGAGCGAGATTCCTGACTGTTCCTTTTGGGAAGTCTTTCTGGCTCTTTGGTTTTCATCCACCAAGACCGGAGTTTCATCTTTTCTTTGTTTGGGTTCGCTATTGGGCACGGCACTCTGGACTTTATGGACAGACAGGAACTGTAAAGTCTTTAGTGATCCTATATTTTCCTTCTTTGGCTTTTTTAAGTGTTCTCTGCAGCAATCCTTCTTTGATTGCTTGCAGACGAGCTGCATAGATCATGATGTATATCTAGCATACACTGAGATTTTTAGCTGATGTAATTTCGGCTGCCTCGTTTTGAGGTCACTACTCTTGTAATATAATCAATCAAAAGTTTTCACAAAAAAAAAAGTGTGTGTGTGTGTGTGTGTGTGTTGCTTTTCCCCCAAAAAAACGTGTGTGTGTGTGTGTGTTGCTATCTTCCCAACAACCAAACCTGCTTCCTAAAGGAAGTGAATGAGAAACGAGCTCGAAGCCCTGTCATCAATTGAAAAAGAAAAGGACAGATCCAAAAAAAATGTAAGGCCGTCTCTCTTGCATGAGAGCAAGTGGGGCAAATCAAGGAAGCAATGCGCCTGGAGGCCAATAAAGATCCCAATGGTAAAGCCCCAACCAAACAGCACCATAGGAAGACTCTTTGGTCATTTCTATCCCAGAGTATGATCATTTCTTCTCCTGCTGTCCTATTGAACTCTTTGGTCATTGTATCGTGCTCGTTCCATACGACTGTATGAGCACTCTTCAATGACTGTCTTCCCATACTTTCAAGCTTCTTTGCTTCGGTCTCTACACGATGCTCATTCCTTTGGAGACCTTCCTCAAGCCCAGTTGAAGTTTTTTATTACTGTTTTTAGTTATGAGTAGTAGCTGTCCCACTCTGGGACAACTATGAATATAAATGTTTTCTTAATGCAAATTATTTATTTATTTTTTTTAAAGGGGTGTGTGTGTTGCTATCTGTCACAAGATGTCTCACACCAAAGGAATCCTTGCTTCATCTTTTCTGGCTTTGCCTTGTGACTCGTGACTTACTACTTTTTCTACAGCAACGTCTCCGAGCCTGGTTTCCTATTTCTTGCTTTGGCAAGCTTTTTTTGCTCTTTGGCATTTACTTTACAGAGGCCCGAGTTCAAACCTTTTCTTCACCTAGGTTCGATATTGGGCGCACTCTGGACTCTGGAAAGACAGAAATCACAGTCTTTGGATTCACTATTTCCTGATGTCGCTTAGGCAATCCTTTTATGATTGCCCCTCTGTTTGTTAAATATATTACTCTATTTACTTGTCTTACAATAAAATCTTCTAATATTGTAATTGCATGTCTCCTCTTTGGAGACTACTTTTTGTAATATAATCATACATGGATTTCACCTCCCAAAAAAATGTGTGCGCGTGTGTGCGTGCGTGCGTGCGTGTGTGTGTGTGTCTCTTGGTTTTGCATAAAATGGCTCCAGATACGATGCCTCCTCTTGTGCAAATCAAGCCAATGGGCCTTTTGTGGTAAAAAATAAAGGCAATAAACCAGCAAGTACAGCCCAGAATAAGAGAAAGGCACAAGTTATCTCTAATGGGAATGCTTCTGGCTCGATGCCCTCCACGTCTCAGTCTATGGCAGACTCAAAGGAAATTTGTCTTGGTTAGGAATGGTACATCCTCCAATGGTCGTACTCCTGAAGAAAATTCAGGGATTGGTATCACATGGGCTGCTGTCATAGCAAACCATACTCTTTTCCCTGAAGAAGAAGATGTTGGTTTATGTCTTCCCATCAAGCTCTTGCGTCGCCTCAAGGAAGAGGCTTAGATCCTTTGTATCTTAGTGATTCAAGACCACACAATATGATCTCCCATCATATAATTAAACCATGACCATGAATCCATTGTATATATTGTGAGAAACAAGAACTCTTCTCACAATACATAGTGCACACGATAACTTTAAACATTGTAATCCTCCTCAATTGCATGACTATAGAAATGAAGACATAAACTATTACTTTCCTAGTGTTACTATTGAGGATCACCAAAATATCTAGCACCTTTTTACATCATGCTGCCAACGTGTTTACCAAGTCTCAATTTTTCATTCGACCCGATGACGTTATCAGTAGATGTTCAACGATACAAATTGCAATCTCTTCTAAAGGAGCGTTCTTACGGCATCCTCCTGCATTGTGTAAAATCTTCAGAGGATGAGCAAAAGATGCAAAATGTGCCTTCCACCTTCTAGCTGGTCATGATTGAATTCCTTAGGAGAATCTGATAAGTTTCTTGCAATCTACTTAGAGGATTCTTGTGTCTACACAAATGAAAACAATCATCAACAGTTACTTTAGTTTACTGGAACTCTCGAGGAAGAAGGGGGATCACAAACTTACAACTATTAAACTGTCTTGGCACAACTATGACTACATTTCTGTCCAATGTTTTCCAAAGGATGCACAAAGTGGTCATCTTAACACTATAAATATGGCCTCCTTCAAGTCAACCCTTAGATGCCAATATGGTACTAAGAGAGCCATTTTCTTTTGATCAGGAATACTTTAATTTTGCAGCAAAAGCCTATTTAGTTCTCTTCTAGCATGTGTGTTAACACGGCCACACATAGAGGGAATATTTATTTATTTGTGTTCTACTGAATTGGCCAACAGACATAGCAGAATGTCATTGATAGAGACCATACCTTAGGTCTGGGTAGTACTTCTTTGAATATAAAAAAGTTTGGTGTAGAAAAGTCTGGGGGCTCCAGCACGATGTATGCCCCTTTATTATTATATCGATGATTGCCAGCCTGCAGAGAATACAAGCACAATGCCTTAAATTTTTAGCCCATACACATCAAATTTTTTACTTCATCTATCACTCATTTTCTTGCTCCTTTTGATCTTTTCAACTCAAACAGACAACAGCATAAGAATAACACGGTTAATTTCCTCATGGTCTGAGTTATACCATCTGATTATTCGGGTTGCAATAACACTCACAGATGTTACAAAGTGCAGACCAGACCAAGCTGCAGAAGTCCAGTAAATAAGGCCAAAAAACAGAGAAGTCAACATGCAAATGCAAGCACTTTTTTGAACCAAGCAGCTTCTAAGAAAGGGATCAAGCACCTCTTCTTAGCTTCACCTCAAACCCAATTTTGCACCTTCACCCCTATCCAATATGGAAGCTCTTTCAGGACAGCTCCAAACATATTATCTCGACTTGCATACCATACTTTATTTTCTAACAGGATACATTCAAAGTTTTTCTATGCCACCAAGGTTCACATGCAAATTCTAATCCAAATTAACATAATACATCGAACGTGATTGAAAAGATCCGTGTTTAGCCTACACACAAAAAACCACTTCTAAATCCACTGTGTTGCCACACCTACATAAATTGACTATTTAGTACATGCTGATATTCGTGCTTGGAGTTCAAAGCATTCTGAATGAGCACAAAGATCAAGAAAGTAATAGTGCATATCTTCATCTCATTCATTACTAAAATAAGGCTCCAGCTGATCGGAATGCAAGGGCACCTTTACTATTCCACTGCAAACTTGAACTGCAGGTACAACTCTTTGCTTTTATTTCTGTTTGTCTTCTGTGCTGCTATTTCAAGATATTTGCTTAAATTTGTTTGTCTTCTGGTATTCTATCCAGCCACATCTACTCCTAAAATAAGCGAGGCAAAGGAATGAAGGCGAGTGAAGGGAAATAAAAAGAAATAACATTTGTCTTTCATGATTGTGTAAAAAAAAAATTTCAAACCAGAAATCAGGTATAAAAGAGAGGAAATCACACTAAAAACAAGACCTGATAATATGGGTAATCTGGTGCAGAAAAAGTATACATGTCTTTACTATGAATGATGTGCAGCTTTTATTCATATTGGATATCTTTAACAACTTCACATTTCCATCAGAGCCCTCACTAAGGACAAAGGAATTGATTGTTATTTCTTTCTAACATTTCTGTTTCCTAAAGAGACAAAGGGAGGGGATGGAAGAATGGTAGGCCTAAGCTAATAAACAAGATATCAAGACCTGAAATTGTGGATAGTCAGGCGCACTAAAAAGAGTGATCAGTTTTCCCGACTTGACCACATGATCTATCGTGTAGCCTTTATCCATGTTCCCCATCTCTGGCCGCTTCTCCCTTGCATCAGGACCCTCGTGCGACCTTACAATCAACTGCACCTCCAACAATCAACTGCAACATATCAACCATGACATGAAGGTAGAATCATGGAAATAGTAACAGACCTTCAACTTTACAAAATTCTAATAGTACTTTCACAATTCAGAATCGATAATTTAAATCAGGAAAAGGCCAGAAACCAGGTTAGACAGTAAGCCATATTATGCGCTGAAAATACTTAGCGAAATCACTTATAAAGAGCTTCTGCACACTCAGCCTGCTACTTAAATCTTTTGCTGGCTCCAAACAATAGTAGAAAAAAGGTTTGGCATAGCTTGAATTGTTACACCTCCCAGCTTCCAATTTGTTGCTTCCAGTGTGATGTTCCAGATTCAATTCCCACTATCCATAGAGACGTGTGTGTGTGTGTTCCAGATAGAATTCCCACTATCCATAGAGGTGTGTGTGTGTGTGTGTAACATGAGTGTGTGCATGTGGAGCAGTGCTTGCTACTTTTAGCTGTCAGTATTCTGTTGTAAGTAATAGCTGCCCTACTCTGGGGCAGCTATGAATGTAAATGTTTTCTTAATGGAAATTTTCTTTAACAAATATGTGTGTGTGTGTGTGTGTGTGTGTGTGTGTGTGTAGAATAGACACAGCAGGTGACTTGCCTTTGTCCTGTGTGGGAATGCCTCTCCCTCTATGCCTTCCACCTCTCAGCCCAAAGGAAAAGATAAAACTTTACAGGAGGTTTGGCAGACTCCGAGGACAATTGTTGCAGCCTGACGACCTTTGCCTTCTTGCACTTGGAATGGTGCATCCTCGACTGGTCGTACTCCTGAAGAAAATTCAGGAGTGGGTATTACATGGGCTGATGTGACAGCTAGTCGGACTCTCTTTCCCGAAGAAGATATTGTTGGTTTGCTGTCCACTTCTCAACCAGTTGTGACACCTCAAGGCTGGGGTCCGGATCTTGAGGTTGATATGCAGACCTAATTTCAGTTTTACCTTTGCTGTACATAATCTGTACATATGCTGTCACAACTCGTATGTTTGACACTTAATGTACAAGGTTTGTGTGATGCTTCTAAATGGAAGACAATCTAATCATTTACAGCCAGATGTTGTAGCTTTGTAGGAACATAATCAGCATGTATATGCTGGACAGCATGGTCATTTTCACGGTTATGATATTTTCTATGCTGGACAGCATTCCTTTTCAGGAGTGGCCTTTCTGATCAAGCATGATCTTCAGCCCTCTGTGGCCTTTAATGATTCACAAGGTAGATGGATGGTTATGCAATACCTTGTACAGGGTGATATCTTTGAATTTGCATCTGTCTATGCTCCACAATTCTCTCGTCATTGTGGACAGATTTGGAAAGATATGCAGAGGTATCCATGGAGGCAGTCTGCTTTTCTCTCGTCATCATGGACAGATTTGGCAAGATATGCAGAGGTATCCATGGAGGCAGTCTGCTCTTCTTTGTGGTGATTTCAACATAGCCAGGGGATAATACATCTAGTCATACACATATGTTGGCCTTTGAGCAGCAGAGCTGGTCTAAATTGTTGCGTGATTTCAATTTTGCTGATCTTTGGACAGCATCTTACTCCTTGCTGCCTGGGTTTACTTTCCAGCACAATGCTCGATCTACTTACAAAGCTCGACTGGACAGGTGGTACAGAGTTGATCCTCAACATTCTGATACTTTGACTACTACTTTGTCAGTTGATTATGCATTTGTGCAATCATGCACCTCTTTGATTAAGGATTTCCCTGCATGACATGCCGCATGATCGGCTTCCCCACAGAAGGCTCCTCATGGTTAAAACAGCTATTTGGATCATGATCATTTTAAGGCCATGGTGTATGATGCATGTCAACCTCTTTCACCTCAGAGTTTTATTGATACTGATTATGCCTGGGATGCATTTGTTGCCTGTATGCAATCAGTTATTCGGGATTATGGCAAAAATTATCTCAAAACATTGGGAGATACGCTTGCTCAGGCAAAATCTACCTGTCAGTCTGTGACTGAACTCAGTCATTTTCGGTCTGTGTCTCTTGAAGAAAGCACATCTCTATGCCACGCTAGACATTGCTTGCAAAGTAATGATCATAGAAAATTTTCAAAATGGGAGACAAGAGCACGTCAGCGAGCTTTCTTGGATAAAGGTTGTTCATCAAAGGGCTTTTTTAAGAGCTTGCATCACAAGCGACAAGCTACAAATATTTGTTGTACTCTGCTTTCTGATGGACATTGGACCTCATCTCAAGCTCAACTTGCTGCAGCTTGTGTTCATCACTTCTCCCGGCAGTTTGGAACTGCTGATTCTCCTTCTCCGGCAATATTCGCAGCCCGGACTCAGTTATTGCAGCATGTTTTCCCTATTGTTTCTCATGCTCAAGATCTTGAGCTTGAATGCCCTTTCACTGAAACAAAATTAACCACTGCAGTCCGATCATGTGGTAAATGGAAATCTCCGGGATGGGATGGACTTACAGTGGAATTTTTTCTTGCATACTGGGATCTTCTCATGCCCACTTTGCTGCGTATGATTAATCATGCCTGGGAACAGCAACATCTACCAGTTTCTTGGAAAAAAGGGCTAGTCAAGCTTCTTCCCAAAAAGCAGATTTGTGAATCTTTGGCTGATTGGAGACCCACTACTCTTACGCCTGTCATTTATAAAATCATCACCAAAATGGTTTTTGATCGCATTAAAGGATACTTGCATGATGGTTTACATCCTGCACAATATGGATTTGTTCCTTGCAGGCATATTACTGATAATATCGCAAATGCCTATGTTGGAATTGAGTATGCCAAATACACTGAGCAGGATGTTCTTTTAATGTAAGTTGATATTGCCAAGGCTTTTGATACTGTTCAATGGGACTTCATCTCTCAGACAATGCATGCTTTGGGATTTGGGCAAAAATTGCAGCATATCATATACTGGCTTAATAGTGACAATCAAGCTGCTTGTATTCTTTCTAGGGATATCTCTGAAGCGTGGACTCTTCGTTGCTCGGTGTGTCAAGGCTGTCCACTTAGTGCACTCATGTATGCCATCACCACGCACCCCATGCTTCAGTACATGGATCATCTCATAGCTACGGATCAGCTACATGGTTTGGAAATTCATGACAATCATTGCTTGCTCAAGCGTATGCAGATGATTCCTTTTTCACTCCTCGAAATACAGAGCAAGATCTTTCGGAGCTGATGAAAGCTCTTTCTTTATATGGTTTAGCTGTTGGGCTTCATGTTAACTTTCAGAAATCGAAATTGTTGCCTTTGCATTCCAAGGAATGACACTCTCTTTTATGGCCTAGGGAAATCATTCCTCCAACTCAATTGGTTCGTCATCTTGGCTATCCTTTGAGTTGGACAATTTCTCCTCGTCAATAGTCCAATTGGATTCTCGCAGCTCTCAAGAAAAAGCTGGAGTACTGAAAATTGGCGACCTGGCCTTTGCATGTTCGTCTTCGAATTGTGCAATCTATTCTGATGGCGTATATTCAATTCTACTTGCTTCTTATCATGTTCAGCAAGGCTGATCTTGCCTCTTTTATGTCTGATGTGCTCGAACTCTTTTGGTGTTCTCGCAATGGCAGAAAAAGCTTGCGTTTGCTTTCGGTACAGCAACTTTGTTCTCCAAAGATGCATGGGGGTCTCAACATTCTGAATATCCATTTGCATATTCTTGCCCATAAGGGAAAACTTATGCTGCAGTTTTTGCAAGGTTCTCAACCATGGGATGCCATGATCCATCATTTGCTCTTGCACATTGAATCTCCAGCTTTTAGTCATTGGCAGCTTACACAGTGGGAGTTTCTTTTTGGTTCTGTGACAGGCAAAATCCCCAGCTGTCCTTTGAATTAGTATTTGTTGATGGATTGGAAACATATCCTCTCTCTCTTGGAATGGCATGGCAATGATTCGTTGCAGGGCAACTCTTTCAAAGCTGAAAGTATACATTGGTCTAGAGTGTTTGCCCTTCCTTTGGCTTTGCAGGAGCCTCGACGTTCATATTTTCTGAGTCTTAAGGGGATTCGTTTGGTTCAAGATGTTGTTGATGATGCTGGAATTCCCCTTTCTTTTCCTTTGGTTGCTGCAAAATTTGGCCTTGGAATGCATTATCGTCCACTTTGGCACAAGATTACTTTGATGCTCCAGCCTTTTCAGCTGGTTCCTCCATTGCATCTGCAGGATCGTCTTGAGGACTGGACACTTTCTTCTGTGGGATTGTCATGCCGTCCTCTCAAGTTTACACGTATTACCATCTCTTCTCTTTATAAAGTTCTACTTCCTCCACCATATATCTCTCACAGGGCGAATCAGCTTTGGCATCTTGATCATCCCGTGAAATGGTGACGGAAAAGTTTGAGACAGATTTGGCATTCTAAGATTCCTCTCCATCAGCAGGTTTTCTTATGGAGAGCTTTATTGGGTGTTCTTCCTCATGGAAAGCTTTTGGCACGCCAACATATTGCTTCATCTATTTGTCACAAATGTCTGGCTCCGAGAGAGACTATGCCTCATCTCCTCTGGCATTGTCCTTCCTCTCGTGCTTTTTTGGACCTTGGGCAGTTTTTGAGAGCTCGGTTTCCTCAGACTGCTTTTGGCAAGTTCTTCTAGCTTTTTGGTGTACATCCACCCAGACAGGAGTTTGATTTCTTTTTTGTTTGGGTTCGAAACTAGGCACTTTTGACTCTATGGAAGGATCACAATCACAGGGTCTTCGGTGATCCTACTTTTTCTACTTTCTCTTTCTTCCGACACTCTTTGCAGCAATCGCTTTTTGATTGCTTGCAATCTCGTGTCATTGACCATGATGTATATTTGTCCTACAGTGAGATTTTCTCTTGATGTTTTATAGCTCTCCCTTTCTGGGATAGCTTCTTTGAATATAATGACTGAAAGATTCCACACACAAAAAAAAAAAGCGTGTAGAATAGATTGGTCTCCACTTTGGGGACTACCTCTGGCCCTCTTGTCATATAAAATACATGGGTTTCACCCCCCAAACAAAAAAGTGTGTTCAATGGTCACCCCAAAAAAAAAAGTGTAAGTAGAAGTTGCTCCTCTTTGGAGCAGCTTTGGATATGCATTTTCCTTTAATAATATACTTCCTTTTAGAACAAAAACAAAAGTGTGTGTGTGTTGGTGTGCGCACCGCATGTGTGTGTGCACGCACATCTCTGCATTTGCATGGGTGCATGTATGTGAGATAGAGAGAGAGAGGTGCGAACCCATATACAAGGTCCACCCAGTACTTCGAGGATGCAACCTGAACTTCAGGGGTGCAGGTTCCAAAATTACTCCAGCAGTTGGTAAAGTTCTTTTTCTTTCTTTTTTTGCAATAGAGTTGCGCACACACATTGATTGCAATACTACAAAATTTTCACACCACCCCTATTCTGATGACAAGGAGTCAAAATGAAACACTACATTGAGAAGCTGAAACACCCTCACCTTCAATCTGTTCTTTTGTAAAAACTCTTCAGTACAATCTGGACCCCAAAGAAGACCAAGCCCACGTGCATTATTTAGAGAGAGTCCTTGTACTGGTGCAGGATCAGACCACAGCACATCCCCAGGTATAGCATTGGTGCCCTGCCCCGAAGGATCTAGTACACCTCTCCTAGCCTTATCCAGCTCTTCCAAAGAACCTAATTTCAGAGATCCTTGTTCAGAGTTCATTAAAATCTTGCGAGCCCTGGCTTTCTTGCTCCCTTTCATCTGAGGTACTTCAATGTGGCGGAAGAGACCCCCATGTGCCATGTATACACAATCTGCAATGATGGCAGCAAGAGGAAGGCCCTCGAAACACCCCAACAGTTTCCTGTATAGATGTTTCGCCTGCTCACCATATTTTGACATGACCTCCTGCTCAAATCCGTAAACAGATGTACAAAACCTGGTTTCATGGTTCCCACGAAGGAGAAAGACTCTATGAGGCAAGAATACCTGTAGTATGGAACAGAGAAAGTAAAAATAAGTCAACATAGCTTGTTCAGATGAAAAAGAAGGAAGAAAGGGGAGTCAAAAGGCCACCCTATCACAAAGATTTCAACCAGAAAACTTACTACTACATATGAGAACGTTGACAGGAGATTTCTGAAAGATAAATGAAAGATGTCACGATAAATGTAAAACATCACTAGTAAGACAGATACTGAATCTCAATATCAATTATCTTAATTGTTGGATAAAGTTATGATAAAGTGACTAGGCTCACATAAAATCCTAAAATACCCTAGAGCAAGGACTTAAACGGTGGTTCACTTGTGAAACCAAACAAAACCTGGCTAGTATTCCTTCCAGCCATTGTTATCAGAAAGACTCCTCAAATTAAAAATTAAAAATTTTCAAGTGAATAATTCACAAACACATTTGGAAAGACATTGTCCACCATACTGACAGGATGAAGATGGACACCATTAGACAGCAGCAACCACTTCTTCAAATTGATTACAAGAATGAATACAAGAGATTGTGTGTCACATAGATCCACTTTACGATGTAGTGGGCATGCTTCTTACAATATGTACACAGATAAAGGCCCATTTTATATTCAAGGAAGGTAGGAGACCTTAGATACAGAGTTGCTGACTTTGGCCTATAGGTTTGGTGTGATGCCTATGATGCCCTATCACGGTGGTAGTCCCAATAGACAGGTTGGGACTAGTTGCCATCGAAACTACCCACCGTGGCCAGCTGCTCAAAGTCTTCATTGCAAACTTCTAGCTTCAATAGGGACTTGTACTCCACCCCCCACCTCCCCATAAGTGGTACGATTGTGAGTTGGAATGTGTATATGGCTACCACAATCGAGCGTGTCAACAACCACAATGATCGATACTAAGACAAGAACTCAAGCGAGCACATGTTTTCAGCCTCAAACATTAGGAGATGCAACTGTTGGAATATGAAGCCAAAGTGAGTCAAAAATGAGTGAACTAGGTGTCTAGGGGGTGTTTTATAGTCTAGTGAGTCCTAGACATGCCATGTGTCATATTGGGAGTTATCCCATATACACTATGGCTTTCTAGAGTCTAGTGTCACACTATATAGTATTGTACTTGTCTTGAGTCTTTTGATATCAGCCAACATCAAGCTATCTACATGTGAGTATTTTGGTTATCATTGCCTAGCACTTGTTCTTTCATTTTCCTTTCCATTTTGCTTTTCATTATGCTTTCCACATTTCCATTGCGTTCCTAGCTAGCTACTAGATCTCTTCATATGGTATCAGAGCCATGTTCCTAGCCCTGCTCTCTCTTTCCCTTTCCCTTCCAAGAGGTTGAGGTGAGGGAGGCCAATGAAGCTACTCTAACTCCTCCTTGGAAGGCTGCCCTCTTCTCTCCTTCCTTGAGCTCTCTTCTCCACGCCATGACCTGCCACCTCTCTTCTCCTTCCTTCAGCTACATCTTTCTGTGACCTGCGGATGATGTGACGCTTCTAGCTGGAGCTAGAAGCAGAATCACAGCTTTGTGTCTTCAGCAAAGTTGTAGAGGACCTTGAGTACTACAAATTTCGTTTTTACATCATTGCAATCCAAGTTTTCTGTGAAAAGTTACAGCCCTTGCAAGAAGTGACGAAATTTGTTTCTGCGCCGCGAATTTTGTTCTAGAGCTCAATGATTTGACAACCCAAGCATGATGCAACCAGCTCAACCTGGAGCTGTCCATCCACTTCATCGTTGACCGCCTAAGCGTTGAGATGTAGCTAGACCCCATTTCCCCACAATTTAAGGGAGGTTAAGCCTTAGATTAATTTGCCTTCAGTTTAGGGACAAACCTACATAGCCATTAGAGGCAACTTTAGCCTGCAAAGAAGAAAACCAATATAAGCCAGCCATACCCAAAACACGGCCTTTAGGAATTGGTAGTGTCTATGTACTACCTTTAGCTATCCTGCTCCAAGAGTTCGAGCAGGCTTACAACAAGGTGGAGTCGACCCTCCTGGAGGGAGCTATGCATAGATTGGGCTTCTCAAACAGACAGATCAAAGGGGCTTCAGCTCTCTACGAGGGGAGTTCGAGCCAAATGCTTATTGGTCACCACATAGGCGAGGCCTTTTCGCCTTCCCAATCGGTACAATAGGGATGTATCCTTGCCTCCTTCCTTTTCCTCTTCGTAGCTCAGGCGTTGGGTTATTTTCTGTGTTCTCAAGCTACAAGTCTGAAAAGGATGAGGCTTCCGATCCGGCAAAAGGAGGAGCTATTGGATCCAGCAGGAGAAGGAGTTGTTGGATTCAAAGTTTGCAAAAGACACAATCCTGTTTGTATCAGCAATGAGCCTTGAGACGGTCAAGGGAGCCTTGCCTATATATTGTGAGGCCTCTGGGGCTCGAATTAATTGGACAGATGAAGGGAAAAATGTAAGAAGCAAAGTTGAATAGAGAGTGTGAGAGCAACTACAAGGGGAGGAGGATTTGTCTAGTGCACCCCCATGCAGTGCCAATGTGATGATGTACAAGGAAATGATCAATCACTAAAAGGAGGTAAGTTTAGGGCACTAAGAAATGCCTCAAACTTTTCACGTGGAAATGCTTTGGTGAAGATGTCTGCAACATTGTCATGTGTTGACACATAGATCATACTGATCTCCCCTGCATGCAGCTTCTCTCTGACATAATGATAATGAACTTTTCACGTGGAAGTGCTTTGGTGAAGATGTCTACAACATTGTCATGTGTCATGTGTTGACACATAGATCATACTGATCTCCCCTGCATGCAACTTCTCTCTGACATAATGATAATGAACCTCAATGTGCTTCATGCAAGCATGAAACACACAACTGCTATAGCACTCTAACTATCAATGAGACTTGGAGAAGGACCCTCCAATGAAAGATGAAGATCAGCAAATAAGCGACGTAGCCACACACATTCAACTGTGGTTGTGAAAGCTGCCCTGTACTCAGCTTCACATGAGGAAGTAGCCACAATAGATTGTTTCTTGCTTAGCCAAGAAATGCAAGCATGTCCCGAAAAGAAACAATTACCACTTGTGGATTGCCTGGTGTCATAATCTCCAGCCCAATCTAAGTCACTGTAAGCATGCATCTGCAAGTCATCCCCCCTGGGAAACATCAAGCCATAAGACTTTGTGCCTTACAAGTAACAGAAGATATGTTTAACAGCTTGCCAATGTGATGTCTTTGGGCTGTGCATATATATGCTCACCTGTGATACTGCAAACTAAATATCGGGCCGTGTATCGCACAAATAAATTAGGCATCAACCATGGGAGTGGATGTAGGCTTGCAATCTTGCATGTTGAACCGATCCAAGAGCTTTTGCACATACTTGGATTGAGACATAATGATGCCACATCTCTCTTGTATGAGCTGGATCCTTATAAAAATGTAGCATACCCAAATCTGACATATTAAATGTAGCTTTCAATTCAGCTTTGAAACTGCAATTTTTTGTTCATGTGACCATGTGAGCAGCATGTCATCTACATAAAGAATGATGACTAAAATATCCCCCCCATCCTTCTTGATGTAGAATGTACTTTCATTTGGACTGTTATGAAGCCCCTTGTTGGTCAGAAAGGAATCAATTTTGGAGTACCATGCATTGTTTCAGCCCGTACAAAGCTTGCAAACTTTATGTGCATTACCCGTAAGTTCAAAGCCAGGAGGTTTGTTGACATAAACCTCTTCCAACAAGTCTCCATTGAGAAAGGCTGTTTTTATGTCCAACTGATGAACATTCCAACAAAATGTGCAACCACAACAATAACTGATCTGATAGTGGTCATCTTGGAAGTAGGAGCAAATGTTTCATCATAATCTATGCCCTTCTTCTGAGCATAGCCTTTTGCAACCAACCGTACCTTGTACCCGTCAATAGACCCATCTGGCCTTCTTTTGACTTTGAAAACCCATCTGGTACCTATGGCATTTTTTCCTGGTGGCAAATCCACACACAGATAGAGGGGGTGAATATATGTCTCATGAATTTGAGGCTTATTTGAATGAGAAAGGCATCACACAACAGCTTACAGTGAGGCTGACCCCTCAGCAAAATGGTAAAGCTGAGCGGAAGAATAGAACTCTTATGGAGATGGATAGATGCATGCTCACGAGCAAAAAGTTGTCTCACAGGTTTTGGCTTGAGGGTCTCATGTGTGTCACCTATGTTTTGAATCGGGCTCCCACTAAGGCTTTGAAGACAACTCCCTATGAAGTTTGGCATAGAAGAAAGCCTTCAATGGAACATTTTTGTGTCTTTGGATGTGTTGCATATGCCCATGTGCCTATTGAGTTTCGACATAAATTGTCAGACAAGGCAGTTAAATGCGTATTTGTTGGGTATAGTGCAGAGAGCAGAGGTTACCGTCTCTACAATCCTGCAACTCGCAAGATTTTTGTCAACAAAGATGTAATCTTTTCAGAAAATTCAGCACATACACAAGCTGAATTTGATATCCCAGCTTCCTCCATATTAGATGATGTTTTTGAGGGATTACTACCCATTGCTTTGGGTTCCGCATCTGAAATCCCTGCTGAAAATCAGCAATTACAGCAAGCTCCTCCTATTCCACATGCCCCGATTCAGTCACCGGTTGTTCCTCCACAAGTAGTGGAAGATGCTGTCAGGCAAGAGATTACAGACATACACGCAGCCAAAACTGTTTCGAATTGGCTGCTCCAAACTCTCAGGGAGAGTAGGCTTGATGCTCCTTTTCCTGGCAGTGGAAGATGCTGTCACGCAAGAGATTATAGACATACACGCAGCCAAAACTGTTTCGAATTGGCTGCTCCAAACTCTCAGGGAGAGTAGGCTTGATGCCCCTTTTCCTGGCAGAACTCGTAGTGCAGCAAGACACGAAGGGGGGGCTCTTTCTGTTGAATCGGCTTATGCAGGTACTCTTCTTGATGAGGAAGAGCCCGACTCCAACAGAAGTCCTATCAGCTCATGAAAAGTGAGAGGGTTGCCACCCCCCCTGAATGACAAATTCAGCGAGGTGTGAAATCCAAGATATGACACAGGAAGAGAATTCACAGTAGTGGTTATCATCTCTGAATCAGGAATAATCTCATCTATGTTCAACAATTGCTCTCTCAAGTTCTGAAGCTTGGTGAGGTGACTAGACATTGAGTCACCCTCATCCATATGAGTATGCGATAACTCTCTCTTCAAGAAAGAGACCCTGGCATCATTGCGGGCTGCAAACATACTCTCCAAAATATCCCAAGCTGCCTTTGAGGTCCTGCATGACCGAATGTGTGGAATAATAAACCTTTTGACAGAAAGAGAGATTACTAAACCTGCTTGTGCATCACGTGAATCCCACCTTTTCTATTCCTAATGGGAGGCACAACTGCAGCAGCCACTGCACCTAGCACTTGTCCTGCACCCTGAGCTTGTCCTCTACCCCTTTCTCCACCTTGTTGAGAAGGAGTGGTAGGTGCAACCACATTCTCTGCCCTTGTCTCATCTCCAGTGACGTAATCCCACAAATGTTTGCCAACTAAAAGATTGCGTAACATAGAACTCCATAAAGAGTAATTGGTATCATCCAACTTATCCTCCTATGTGAGGATGCCAAACACTTCATTGGGATCGTTCGGAGCCATTACTGCCAAAGAAAGCAAAATGCAGCAAATGTGACAAGAAATATCCCTTCTTGGGATTTAGAGGTGCACAACACAAATCCCTTCTAGGATATAGATGCAAGCTGCCCACTGCTCAAAAAATAGCCAATCAAAGGCTCAAAATGCAACCAAAATGTCTTG
This sequence comes from Dipteris shenzhenensis, assembly GCF_047967505.1. Lineage (NCBI taxonomy): Eukaryota > Viridiplantae > Streptophyta > Polypodiopsida > Gleicheniales > Dipteridaceae > Dipteris > Dipteris shenzhenensis. The sequence continues at coordinate 22,382,991 of NC_141598.1, read as the reverse complement.
CAAATGCCCAAAAAGTGCCAAAATAACACTGTGAAAATGGCAACTGTATGCATTGTCACTCCATCTGAGTCCAAAACTACCTGCAAAGATGCCAAACAGCTTGTACACTGTAGAATTGCATCTGAATGCCAAAAGCCCCAATTTCTTCAAGGAAATTGCATCCAAAAGAAGGCAGATTAGCTGAAAGCCCCAAATTTGGAGATAATTGCAGTGCAAAACCAAAAACCCCAATTTGTAGGGGGAAATTGAGCTGAAATTGAGGCCAATCCACGAAAAGCCCAAATTTTTGCAAAATGCCCAATTCACAAAAATTGCACCAAATATGCACAAATCTGTCCCCAAATCTGCTTGAATCTCAGCCAAACACTGGCTGAATTCCAAATGCACCTGCTCACTTCAAAATCTGCAAAAAGACCCAACAAATAGAACCTGCAAAAAGGCCCATCAAATAGAACCTGTACGGAACAATACATATGTGGCGCAGGTGTACGGATGTACAGAACTGTCATATGTGTACGGATGTACGGAACTGTCATAGGTGTACGGGTGTACGGAACTGTCATAGGTGTACGGGTGTACGGAACTATCATAGGTGTATGGATGTGCGGAACAGTACAATACACATGTACGGAACTTGCACATGTGTACGGATGTACGAAACAGTACAATATAGATGTGCAGAACTGGGGCGCGGTGCACGTGTATGGATGGATTGTACGGAATTGCTGGCGCATGTGTACTCGTACGGAACCCGTACAACTTACGACCGGGAACAAATACTAGCAACGAGTGCAACACTTGTACGGATGCAGATACGACGCTTGTACGAAAGAGTATCGTATGACGTACGATCGCTGCTGACAAAAACATGCGGAGCTGACGAGATGGGCTACAAGTACAAACTACGTCGTACGGTGGTACAACCTGACAGCGTACGTACAGTGGTTTGGTGGTAGGCAGGCTGGTACGAATGATTGGAGGTGACAGCAATACGGCTAGCTCCAATACCAAATGAAGGGAAAAATGCAGGAAGCAAAGTTGAATAGAGAGTGTGAGAGCAACTACAAGAGGAGAAGGTTTTGTCTGAGTGACAAAACCTCATCCTAACCACACATTATCCTAACCACTAATTGTAGTTAGGGATCCTGATTCCTAACTGTGTTTAGGGGGGAAACGGAACGTGCCCCTAACCCACTTATTACATTACATTGGTCACTGCCTAGAATATGTCAATAACTCTTAACAACTGAATCTATAGGCTTCTTCACAAGACAAAGGACATTCAAAAGGTCCGTGATTGGGGAGCTACCTTTGGCTTTCAGTGGACTCCGCGGGGGCCAATAGAGAGGTACCTTGGCTGCTAGGTGGATATTGATATTTCAGCAAGCAGCAAATCCCCCAGGTTCTAGAGAGTGTTCGGCGCAAGCCACTATATTGGAGCTAGGCCAAACTCTCCCTAGCAGGCAGAGCTTTAGTGGCCAACTAGGTCCTTCTTGCAACGGTCTAGTACATAGCCTCGTGTCGGTCTTTTCATAGGGGATGCATGGGGCAACTCAAACGATTGGTGCATAACTTTCTCTCGGCTGGTTCTAATGGCACGAAAAACACCATGGCCAAAGTTGCTTGGTCGACAGTGATTATGCCTCAGGCACGCGGAGGCTTGGGTATCATTGATTCAGAGATGCACAGCAAAGCCATCCTGGCAAGCTAGTGGTGTGCGGTCTCACCCCAAGCGTAGAGCCCTAGAAGCTCCTCCTTCAACCGGGACTTCTCAGGAACACCCCACGCACAGGTGGCCAGTGACACCAGTCCCATCCCTGAATTTTTTTGAGGCCACTCTCACGAGGAAGGGATCCCCATTGATGCAGAGCCTTAGCCTGGCAGAGGCTGGCAAGAGGACTCACCCAGGCTTGACCTCGCTGCAAGGAGGAGTTTAAGCCTCATCCCCTTATTTGGCACCCAGAGATTCGAGATCAAGATGGTCTCATGCTTGGACAATGGACTCACATTGAGTGGGCTTCGTGGGATAGTGGCGCAGCCAACTCCTTTGGAACATGGAGCAAGCTCCCCGTAGAGGTAGAGGCGAGGTTGGTGCTATCTCTCATCTCCAAGGGTCAAGGCAGCGGATAAGAGAGATTGATGCATCCCTGAAACCTGGCAGGCAGAACGTCAGACTTGGGCAGACAGTCGATGGCTGGGCAGAACTTCAAACTTGGACAAACGGTCGATGACTGGGCAAGTTCTCCAAGACAGGGGTGCCCCTAAGGATTACAATCAAGATCCTAGACACAATTATGGTCCAAATTTTGTACTTCTTCTGGCTGGTCGCCCTCAGGGGTTTACCCATAGGTCCGTGGCTGGAGTAGACGGTGGGTCGATGGATAGTCATGGGTGAGCACCGAGTTCCACCCACAGCCACTCGCCATCTAGAAGGATATCATTTACACCCTATGGGCCACATGGGAGCGCGGGACATCGGATTCTAGAGCGATTGCCGAAAGGCAAGGGCGTTTTTGCAAGGCTTGGCCTACATGCATTTTCTACATCTTCATGCCGCGAGGGATTCGCTAGTTGTATAGCCTACCATTCCAACCTACCTTCCAATCGAAACAGCCAAATCGGGGCCTCCACCAACAGCCCCTAGAAGGGCCTTCCAGGTCTAAAACTTACCTACACACTATCCTCTTATAATATGGGCTCACAAATGGCAAAGTCAGAATGTCTAACACTGAGTTGGGAGAGAAAAGTAGATGCTGACATATGAGCTTCGAGTGTAAAAAGACAATAGCAATAGAGGGAGTGTGCCATCCCAAGAAAAAGGTGTACACAGCACGGTCTACTACCTTTCACTAGACTACATTTCATCCCTGCCTCCTAAGTCCCATTCCTAGACCCTACAAAGAAAGCGTAGATAGCTGCTGCCTAATTTTCTGAGACCTACCCTCAATTCTACTCTCATGTAGTGTGGAGCAAAGTTAGGAGGGTATGCAGCAAAGCTACCCCGTCTGGGGACTAGTGACTAGGAGACTAAGACATGGCATACACAAACGACTAGGTATGCAGGACTTACGATACTTTGGAAAATTTGATGTGATTACATCATGATTCTAAGGGCTTGGTAATAGAAGTAAAATCTTATCGCAGGTAAATACTAGTAAATCCACGGTTGTGAAGGATAGCAAAAGGTTCCCCTGGGTAGATTGCCTAAGAAACCAGATGTGGCAGATTGGCACATACGGCTTTCGTAGCAACGGCCTTGCACCACGTGGCACTAATAAATGACACCCGAGGGCAAGGGCAAGCCATGTGATAGAAATATAGCGTCACATGAAGGTGAAGTTTTACTTGAAAATTAAGTCAAAACCAATAGGGCAATATTCTCATTACCTTCAGTCCACCCTTGGAAAACATTCATCTAATCAACACAGATTTCAATCATTTCATGAACATAGTGGATTTTCGATCGTGCTACCTTCCATGCCAGCAGTACAAGAAACGTCTCGAGACCCCATGCTCCGCGGTCGACGTAGTCCCCATTGAATACAAACATGCGGGTGGAAGAGGGAGGACCTGCTATCTCCAAGAGGTGGAGGAGATCGTGAAGCTGGCCATGGAGATCGCCCACGAGGACGACAGAGCAAGAAGGGTCGACGTGAAGCCGGAGGCAGTTGGGTTCTCGATGGAGAAGCTTAGAGGCAGAAGCGATGAGAGCATCGGCAAGAGGGACTGGCAAAATGGAGGGAAGCTGGGAGGGAGGGAGGAATCGGGAGGCATTGTCGAGGGTGGTGGTGAGGTTGGCAACCCATTCTCGGGAGAGAAGGCCATCAGGAGGCCACTTCAGGGGAGTACCGTCACAAGCCATTGCAAAATACTCGCGTGTGCTCTCAAGGTTTGTTGCAGCTAGCCTCCGTGTGTGTGTGTGTGTGTGTGTGTCCACTATAAAACAAGGTGTCAATGACACATAGGCCCTGCCTATGGGAGTTTTGGGAAATTGAAGTTGTATTTACTTTGCTTTTTTTATGCTGAAATATATGTAATAGAGTAGCCTCTCCAATAAGCAAATGATGTTCCAGAGTTTGTATTTTCAATTGGAATGTTTGTCCAAATGTGATCCATGTACTTCCGTAGATTGTTGTTGGGTCTTGTATATGAATTGTGAAATTGTATTGTTGCATTATGTTATTTAGTTTTGTGGAATGTGAGTTTGTACTCTTCATATCAATGTTAGAGTCACCGAGTATTATTTTATCTATTGCATTGTATTTGTAACGATTTAGTATATCTTCCAACATGCCCCACAATGTGTTTATCGTTGAGTTTGGTGGTCTATAAATTGCTACAATTAAGGATTCTTTTTTTTATTTGTTAATAACAGCTGCTATGATCTCTATTCCATTGTTTTGTTGTATTAGTTGTTCTTTCAAATGAATAGTTTTGTTTAATAGTATGCATGATCCACACGATGATAATATGTGTAACGTTATGAATGTGTTGAATGTTAGTTTGTCAATTTGTTTAGTTCTAGTTTCTTGTAAGCATATAATGTCACATTTCATAAGTTGGTCTGTGTTTTGTATGTCAAGTTTGTATTTTTGTAGTGATCTTGTATTTAAGGATTGGATGTTTATGTTGAAATCAAATTTGGGTTTGTTCTCTTCTTTTAACATGTTCCATCTCTTTGATGTATGAAGTCTTTCCATTTCTAGTTCAACATCTTTGTCCACGTGAAAATTTTCATGTTTAATTAGTTCTAGTAAGTAAAGGTTTTCTATTTTTTTGACTCTGGATATAGTTGTGTAAGCCAATCTGTGGCCTCTTACTCTTTGAGGTGAGAATGCTAAACGTTCCATTGTGAAACCTTGTGATCTGTGTATAGTGCAACCTATAGCCAATTGAATTGGAAATTGCTCTCTTGTTAAAATACTTGTTTTTGATGGACCAAATTGCACTTCCTTTGCAATGCGATATATTGGTGTCCAAGTGGGGTCTATATCTTTTGTGTAAGCTTTTGTGTTCTTGGTTCTTGCTTTTTGCCCTATTTTGTTACATTCAAACTTAATTCAAACTATGTCTTTTTTATTGAATGTAGTCATTCCTTGGAATACTCCATCTGCTCCATTAATAAGTCCAGCATTCCTTTTTTAATTTGTATGTGTGTTTTGAGGCTGTCAGTTACCTTAGGATCTTCTAGATTTTTTTTGCTTTTGCAAGCTGATTCGCTAAAATGATCGATTGATGTTAGGTTGTATAATGTTCCTTGTGCTATGTGGAGTATTGAGTCATTATGTGCATTCATTTGTAGGTTTGTGTAGAACAAGTGTGGGAATGTGTGGTCTTGTGGTGGTTGTCAAAAACATTTTTCATTTATATAGTCTATCTGATTTTGATTGTGTGTGCAGTTGCGAAATGAATTCAAAGTATTTATGAGTATGTTGTCATTTTGCCTCATTGTTTTTTTCAATTCATAGCATTTTATTTTGGTTGTTCAATATGTGTTAGCTAAGCCCTCAAGGGTATCCTTATTGTCCTTGAAGACCCAAACATCTTTCACAGGTTTGGCTTGGTAAAAATCTCCACATGTTATGATGTCTACATCCCCAAAATAGTCCTCGTAATTGTGCTTTAAGGCTCTCATTCTTAGATCTGCAAAATTCATTGTACACCTTCCCACAAGAGAAATTTCATCAAATATAAGTAGTTGAACTTGCTTTTGTAAAGGTTTGATAATATATCTAGTTTTTTTCTAGAGAGAGATGTTAAATCTTTGTTATGGACTAGAAGGTGCAATGCGGAGTGTATTGTTATACCGTTAATGTGTTGTGCCGCTTTTTCGGTGTATGCAAGTAAAAGTGCCTTGGGTAAAATGATGTCATTTGATATAATGATTTGATTGTAGTGCCTAAGCAATCCTTCAACGATCTGACAAAATATGAAGAGGGGAAAGGAGAAGAGTGGAGATGAGGAGAGAGGGCACAGGTAGAGAGCACACCACAAATGACTAATTGTACACTAGATTTAGTTTAAAAAATAGAATATATACAAACCCATTTAGGGTTAGGGTTAGGGGATCTAACCCTTTCCTTTATAGCACTCTATAAGGTTAGTGCTATGCACATATGATCACATGATGGCGCTATGCACACGTGATCACATGATGTTGAGCGTGAACTCTTAACACCTTCCCTCAAGATCAGCATCATGAAGTAGGCCTCCCCTCAAGATGATGACTCTGGGGAATCGAAGAAGGACTGAGCATTACCTTCCATCACACCCCTTAATGGGAATGTCCTTCCTTTGTGTCAAACCAAGAGCTAGTCGGTGTTTCTCGAATAGCTCTTTACCGAGTGGTTTGGTAAAGATGTCTGCAACATTCTCTTTGCTATCACAATGCTGCAGTGTGATGTCACCACCAAGTAACACTCTTTCTCTGATGAAGTGCTCTCTGACATCAATGTGCTTTGTCTTGGAGTGATATAATGGATTCTTGGCCAATGCTTGAGCTGATTGATTATCACAGTATATTGTTGTTGGCTTTGACTCATCAAAGTAATCTGTTTCTGACAATAGTCTTCTGAGCCATATAGCCTCACATACACCTATAGTGAGTGCTCTATATTCTGCTTCAGTCAAAGACAAAGAAATAGTTGGCTGTTTGTTTGACAACCATGATATAGCACCTTGACCAAGGAAAAATGCATATCCATGTGTCGATCTCTTGGTCTCATGATCTCCGGCATAGTCACTGTCACAGTATCCATGCAACCATGGATGACTTCCTCTGTATTCTATCCCAAACTGTCTTGTACCTCTAATGTATCTCAAGACTCTTTTGGCTGCATTCCAGTGAGACTGTTTTGGATTTGCCATAAACTGTGCTAGTGAGCTTACTGCATAACAAATATCTGGCCGTGTGATTGTTAGATATATAAGAGATCCGATGAGTTGCCTGTAGTATCTGTCATTGACTGTAGCCTTTTTTGAATCTTTAGTAAGTTTCAAACTATGTTCCATGGGAGTGGCTGCAATCTTGCAATGTGCCATATGAAACTTCTTTAGGAGACTGACTGTCAACATACTTGAGCTGACTCATGAATGTGCAATCTGAATATCTCCAGAACTCAATTCCAAGACAATAGTGCCTAAGTCCAAGATCTTTCATGTCAAACTCTGCAAATAAGTCTTGTTTCAATTTTTTGATGAAGGCATCCTGTCACAATGAGATCATCTACGTACAAAAGTGCAATAGTAATGTCTTCCCTTTGAACTTTGTAGTAGAGAGTATGATTTGCAATGGACTTCATGTATCCTAGATCAGCAAAATACTTGTCAATTCTGTTGTACCAACTTCTGGGTGCTTGCTTTAAGCTGTAGAGACTTTTCTTGAGATGGCAAACCTTATTCTCCTTTCCTGGTTCAACATAACCTGCTGGTTGTTGCATGTAGACTTCCTCGTCTAGATAACCATTAAGAAATGCATTCTTGATATTGAGCTGATACACATTCCATCTGCTGAGTGTCACTAGTGATGTCAAGAACCATATGGAATCCATCTTTGCTACTGGAGCATAAGTCTCATCATAATATTGACCATATTGATGTGCAAATCCTTTTGCAACAACTAATCTGGCTTTGTATCTTTGAATACTTCCATCTGGATTGTACTTCACTTTGTATAGCCATTTGTTTGCTATGGCCTTTTTTCTTGGTGGAAGGTCGCATAGTTCCCAAGTATTATTCTTATACAAAGCATCTATTTCTTCATTCATAGTAGTAGTTTGCCATTCTTGCTTGTCTGCTGCGTCTTCAAAATAACTAGCTCTTCTGTACCCATGATGGTAGTCATAAGAGCATAGTTGGTGGTTTCCACCTGAATTGCTTTGCCTTTCTGAGCATATGTCAATCTGGCTGGTGGTCTGCTTTCCCTAGTAGACAGTCTAAGCTGCTGTGGCTCTGCTTGGGGTGTTGCTGGCAATTCTTGCTCTTCTTCATCAACTTGTTCTCTGTAGATGACTGTGAAGTTGATGCTTCTATCTCCTGTGTAGGTGAGGTTTTCCATTCTGATTTCTCATTAAAGATTACATCTCTGGAGATAATGACCTTGCGGTTGATGGGATCATACAACTTGTATGCTTTGCTTTCTTCACTGTAGCCAACCATGATACATTTGTGTGACTTCGTATCCAATTTCGTGCAAGATGATCAACATGTATGTGGGCACATGCTATGTAACCAAATATGCAGAGATGCCCAATGTGTGGCTTGTGTCCAGTGAATGCTTCATAAGGAGTCATACCCTGTATTGGTTTGGTAGGAAGCCGATTAAGCAAATAGTTTACAGTGGCTATTGCTTTTGCCCAATACTGATTCGGATGATGCTTTTCACTAAGCATTGCTCTAGCACTATCTGCTAAAGTCCCATTCTTCCTTTCAGCTCTTGCATTCTGCTGAGGAGTATCTGCACATGTGAATTGTCTTCAAATGATGATTTCTGCAAAAGTTCACGAATGCTAAAGACATGTATTCACCTCCTCTATTTGATCTCATGACCTTGATCTTTTTGCCTGTCTGGTTTTCTATCATGGCTTTGAATTCTTGAAATCTAGAAAACACTTCAGATTTCTCTTTCAGAAAGTAGACCCAACAATATCTGCTGAAGTCATCGATGAAAGTCAAGTAGTAAAGTGAACCATTGATGTTGCGGGTATGGGCATAACCCCATACATTTGTATGTATCAAATCAAGAATACCTCGTGCACGAGAGGTACTTCTGCCAAAGTTGGTTCGCGCAGCATGCTTCACAAACTTTTCCAAGAAACTGTAGCTTCGGAATCCCAATTGCCATATTCTGATTCCTGAGATCTAACGAGTACTTGAAATTGACATGACCATATCTCTTGTGTCATTTTGCAGATAGTGGCATCTGTTGCAGTTGAGATGACATGGCATGCTTATCTGGTATTGTAGCTAGCATTATGTATAAGCGTTTTTCCTTGACACCTTTTGCTACTAGCTGGACATCTTTTGGATTTTATCTCTGATAGTGCATTCATCATCGTCGAAGATGACTCGATAATTGTGTTCCGTCATTTGATCTACTGATAAGAGGTTCTTGCTGAGCTTCGAAACATAGAGCACATCTTTCACTAATCCTTTCGTACTAGTGAAACTGTTCATAGGGATAACACCTGTCCCTTGAATTGGATTCGGTGTATTGTCTGTTGTGTAGATGACATTTTTCTGACCTTTTAATGGCTTCATTTCTGTGATCCATTCCTGATGATTTGTCATGTGAGATGATGCACCACTATCGATGTACCAAGGATCCTATTCCAGTTGGTCGACTTGATAGCTGAAATCCTCTTTGGGATTGAAATCAGTGTCTAGGTACATTGTATCAGTCTGATGTATTTCCTCGCTTGCAAGAAACATATTTCCATGTTCATTTGCAAAATGATTGTGACTAGAATGTCCACCACGTCCAGCCTCCGTCCTCTACTATTTCCAGCACGCCATTGAAGCTTCTTTCACAGGAGCGCACGGCTGGGAGGCAGCCATCTATTGTATCAGTTTTACAGTAATCAAATTTTGATTCTCTGCTTTTCTCTCTTGCATACGAGATCCTGTTATTTGTTGAGCAGAGACGTATTGTTTTCTTACATGGTATCAGAGCCTGGACTCTAGCAAGAAGATTTGGTAGTGTGTTTCTGTTTGCAAGCAGATTGTGAGAGATGGCCCAACCCGTAAGACTGGAATCCCACTGTTGGGCGAAAGCGGAAAGTTGGACGGCACTAACTATCCACTCTGGAAGTTCAAGATGAAGACCATCCTAAGTGCATATGAGCTTTGGGATACTACTACTGGGGTGGACCTGAAACCGGTTCCGAGACCGAATCCGGCCAATGCAGCACAACAAATAGTACCAACTGCGGATGAGATTCTCGCATGGACAAGAAGAAATGCAGATGCCCTGTGTTCTATTATCTGCAGCGTAAGTGACTCTGTCATGGCTTTAATTCAACATGTCACCACAGCGGAGGAGGCATGGATGGTCTTGAAAAATCAGTATGAGACCACGAATCAGACGTGGATTCAGAATCTGGAGACTCAACTTGTGAACGAGAAACTGTCTGAGTCTAAAGCAGCAGAGAAGTTCATCACCAGGGTGAAGAATCTGCGCGATTAGATGACTGCGATTGGCATCACCATCACCAGCGAGAATCTAGCACGAAGGTGCATACGAATTCTCCCACCAAAGTATGACGGTCTTGTTACGGCGCTGAATACGGAGAACAGAAATCTGCCCCTCAACTTTGAGGATTTCAGCGCAATGCTTCTGAAGGAGGAGATGCGTTAAAAGATGAGGACTGGAGAAGATTCGGCTTTCTATGCTGGATCAAAGAAAGGTAAGGGTAAATACTCTGGTAACCCATCTTCTTCTGATGATAAAAAGAGAAAGAAGAAGATCAAGTGCTTCTATTGCAACAAGGCAGGGCACAAGCAGAATGAGTGCCGAAAGAAGATTGCAAATGAGAATAACGGAGTAAAGAAAGAGTCCCCCAACAGCGCGCAGGCAGTACCAGTAGAGCTGTTCGTAGCAATTGAAGAGATTTGCATGGAGGCAGTTCATGTACCTACGGATGAACCATGGATTATTGACAGTGGTGCATCACGCCACATGATTAGTCGGAAGGATTGGTATACCTCTCTATAGCCAGTAGGGAATGACATCCTGGTAGCAATCGGCAATGATGCAAAATGTCCAGCAAAAGGAAAAATTACGATTGCTCTCAAGTCAGATGGAGTTGTAAAACAGTTGTCTAATGTTCTTTATGTGCCAGATATCAAGAGGAACTTGTTGTCTGTTTTTGCGATCACGGATCGGGACCTCAAAGTTCACTTCAATAAGAATGGTGCATAGATTTTGGATCTTCAAGGGAAGGTCGTTGGTAAAAGTGTCCATGCTTCCTTGCACTCCATGTCCAAACCATGTCCTAACCTTGCAACTCCTCCTCCCCTCTCCTCGAACCTTGCAACCCATCCTCTCCCTCTCCTCCTCCTCCCTTCCCCTCCTCCCCCTCCTCTCATCCTTCTCTCCTCCCTCCTCCTCCTCCTCCTCCTCCTCTTCCTCCCTCCTCCTCCACCCTTCTCTCTCCCTCCTTTCCCCCATGCTCTTACACCTTCTTCCTTTCCCACTCCTATGCTCCCCCTAAACCCTTACTTCCTCAACCCTTAACCTCCAGGATCAACGAGGGAGATGAGTTCTCCACCATGTACTTTACCCTGAACCTTGGATCCTCCTTCTAACACTTGAACCTTTTCTAAACTTTGGAACCTCTCTCTAAACCTTGGAACCTCCTTCAAAACCTTGAACCTCTCTCTAACACTTAAACTCATCCTAAACCCTTCAACCCTCGATGAAGACGAAAGCCTTCATTACCTCAACCATGATGATGCACATTCCTTTCACACATGCATGCACTATGTTTGCTTACCACACTTAAGCCTACGTCTCTCACCGGAATACGACTCGAGGTCCTAAGCTACACGTATACTACAAATGACAACCATGATATATCTATAGGTGACAAAAAGCCTCGAAACCCTACATACTAAGAATACCATGCTCTTCCTGCGGAAGCCATGGGACAGAGCCAACATTTGGCGTTGCTGTCGAGGAGACTAGTGTCTCAAGTAACAAGTAAACATACACAGTTTTTGTGTAAAAAACAAACTACTATGAACTTTCATGAACATAACACTTAAGGGCAAGGAGATAATTTTTTTTCCCAACTCTAGCCAAACATATCAACCCTAAGCATCAATTTTGGGTTACTACCTTAAGAAAATTTCTTAATTTTTTTAAAAAAGCGAGTAGATAAACAAATCAGGCTCGCTATTGGACACGAATGCATAGAGCTTGCAATTTTGATCATTTCACCTTTTTACAGAAGATCGATCCGAGCTAACCATGAAAAAATATGGCTCAGGAAGAGTTTAGGGTTTAACCCTAAACCTACACCCATTTCCTAAAGAAACACACTCCACCCCCTCATTCTTCTTCTTTCACATCTTGCCTCCATCCTCTTCCCTATTTCGAGCCCTATGCAAGACACTCCTCCCTCTCCATAGACCACTACCCTACTCCCATCCTCACATGGTGAGTTACTTCGAGCCCATCTCGCAGCAATAACCTATCCACCCACTATCCATTCGCCCTCAACAATCCCGTTACATCGCGAAAGACTTGGAGAGCGTTAAGGTGACTATCTCTTCCTCCCTTTGGATTTCCTTCAAAGTTTTCCATCTGTCAAGTTTTCCCCTCCCCCTCCACCCCTCCCCCCCACCCCCACGCCCTCCACCCATTCCCCCCACCACCCCCACCACCCCCTCCATCCCCCCCACCACCCCCTCCTCCTTCCCCCCCCTACACCCCCACCCCACCCCCCCTCCATCCCCCCCCCCCCCACTCACTCCTCCTTCCCCTCCCACCCATTCCCCCCACCACCCCCTCCATCCCCCCCACCACCCCCTCCTCCTTCCCCCCCCACCCCCCTCCATTCCCACCCCCTCCTCCTTCCCCCCTCCATTCCCCCCCTTTTTCCCTCCTCCTTCCCCCCCCCACCCCCCTCCATTCCCCCACCACCCCCTCCTCCTTCCACTCCCCACCCCCCCTCCATTCCCCCCCTTTTCCCCCCCACCCTTCCACCCCCCACCCCCCTCCATTCCCCCCCCTCCACCATCCCCCCTCCATCCCCCTTCCATTTCCCCCCCCACCCCTCCACCCCCCTCCCTCTCCCCCCCCCTCTTTGTCTCTCTTTCAAACCCCCCCTCCACGTCCACCCCTGCCCCCCTCGATGCCCTTAATGAAACTAACTTGAAAAAATCATCCATGGATAACAACACTTCAAACTACGACCAATAGCCTTCATATATTGGCTATTCTATTTTCAGGGTCTTTGGATCCATTTCCCCAATCTATTTGAGCTGTCATTGAGTGGATTAGCAGGTCCAATCACCACTTATCAAGAGGGAGAATGCTCACGTATCATGAGAGAAGGTGATAAGTTGTCACCTCTTACTTGATAAGCTATCATTCTTCTTTTTGGCTTATCAGTCCTCCAGCCTCTCTTTTCACCCTCTCTAAAGTCTCCAAAAATCCCTCTATTCTTCCTCCTTTTTTCCTACAAAAGCCTCATCTTGCAAGATGGAAGAAGAGATATTCCCAAGCGAGTTTCAACAAGATTTTTGACCTCAACTTCTTGACAGAGTCTTCTATGCTCTTCCAAGGGAGTATACCAAAATTCTTGTATCTATGGATACGTGGGGGAAATTTTTCATTATTTCATAGCATCATTAAGTTGAGATCATGGGAATCTATTGAAGACAACCAACATTCATGTAAAATTGCCGCTCTAGGTGATTTTTTGACAAAAATCACACGCAAGATAATGGATATTTTATTGAGTATATTTATTATTTCTCTTTGAGTCATAATGGCACATCACTTTCCACAATCACCATCAATTCATGATCAGTTGCATGCACTACAAGAACAATTATTACAAGAGAGGGAGCACCACGAGAATTCAAAAAGAGAGATTGAGTGCACTAAGAAAAAGACCAATGCGTTTATGCCAGATATCAATATCTGCAACTACACCGGTCCCATGTGCAAACATTGTTGCACTTAATTCAAGCATGTTCGCATCCAATGTAAACATCCTGCCCTTCTTCTTCCCTTTTGCTATCAAGCGACCTTTATTTTTCATATCCTCAACAAAGCATCCATGAGGATTAAATCTGACCTGCAAGCCCTGCTCAACCATTTGACCAATAGAAACTAGGTTCTTGGTGATATTCGGGACATGAAATACATCAGACAGGTATTTCTTTTTCCCATCCTACATAGACAAAGGAATTTTACCAATCTGCACAATAGGATGTGCAATATCATCACCAGTCTCCACAAATCCTAGTCTTTCCATTTTCCTTGCATCCTACATCCATTCTGCATGACCTGTCATGTGGTTTGACACACCTGAGTCAACATACCACACATCATGGCTTTCTTCTGAACTTGTCACAGAATTGGTCATGTGCTGCACCATAAACAAATGCTCATTTCTATCATCACCCTATCTACTAGAGGATGCATAATTGCCTTGCTGCAATTTTCCATTCGGAAACATGCATTGTATTTAAACAAAGACACATAAATGTTTATAAAGGTGAATGTTTATAATGAGAAGAAGACTTGTGTGCATATGCTTCACCCCATTGTATTGTATTTAAACAAAGACACATAAATGTTTATAGAGGTGAATGTTTATAATGAGAAGAAGACTTGTGTTCAAAAATTGAACACAAGTCCCCTTCTCATTATAAACAATCCACCTCTAGACACATGAAATGGCAATGGGTAGGGGAAGGGGAAAGGGAAGAGGGAAAAGGGGAAGGGGGAGGGAAAGGGGAAAGGGGAAGGGGAAAGGGGGAAGGGGAAGGGGAAGGGGAAGGGGAAAGGGGAAAGGGGAAGGGTAAGGGGAAGAGGAAAGGGGAAAGGGGAAAGGGGAAGGGGAAAGGGGAAATATGCATTGTATTTAAACAAAGACAGATGAAAGGGAAAAGGGTAGGGGCCAATTTGAGGTGGGGCACTTACCTCAAAAGTTAGGTGGGGATCTTTCTTCCTGTGAATCATGTACAAAAGCAAGCCTGCACAAATCACTCAACAAAATAACCAATGAGAAGAGGAAAGGGGAGAGATGTAGAGGAAAGGGAGGAAAGGGGACAGACAAGGAAATGGGAGACATAGAGAAATAGAGGAAATGGGAGACGTAGAGAAAGAGAGGAAAGGGAAGAAAGGGGAGAGCTTGGAAGGGGAAGAGAGGAAGGGGAAGAGAGAGGAACGTGGAGAGAGGGAAAAGGGAGAGAAAGGGGAGAGGGAGAAAATTTTGTTTTCTATCCCAAGCCCCTCTCTTACGCATGCCCTTCTCCTCCCCTTCTTTTCCTCTTGCATGTCGAAAACAAGGAAAAAACCCACAGAAAACAAGATTTGAAAGGAGGAGGGAAAACAAGTATAATCATTCCTGAAACTAGAAATGTAGGTTCTTTGAAGAGTCTCTTGCATTTCTTCTTACTACCGAGAGTGCCTCTGATGTAAGAAGTGGAAGGGAGGTGGTTGCAAAGGCTGAAGGGGAGAGGGTGTGAAGAAAGCTTGGTGTTTCAGGGAGAAAATCGATGGAAAATGGAGGGAGTAGGTGTTTTGGGTCCCAATAGCATGAATATTAGCATCGAAAGTACAAAGTACATCTTTTAAACCCTTTTTAACAAATATATATATATTTGTGTTTGATTAAGTTATAGTTCATGAGAAAGTGGTAGATGGGATAATCAAACATGGGTCAATGTAATTTTAGGATGTAGGGGGCCTTCGAATGTGGGTGCTTGTATTATTTTTTAATCACTTCAACGAATCTAGAATATTATGCGGTTTGGGTCAATGCCCCATCATGGAAAAGTTGGGCACTGATGGTCATCATGGGACTAAACTTCACAAGACTTTACGTAATGATGGTGAAAATATTCTAGCAAGGTGTTATTCCATTTGGATTATTGTGATGCCTTCTTTTAGGGTGTGGTTCAGTGTGAATATTACACACTTATAAAAACAAGAGTTTGGGGTTTGCAAATGGGGCAAGTGATGTTGAATGGATATGATACTTTGCACGAGCCTTAAACTCACCTATTTTGAGGCTCGTGCAAAGTATCGTGTCCATCCAATAGCATTCTCCCCATTTGCAAACCCCAAACCCTTGTTTTTATAAGTGTGTAGTGAACACTGCTTCTTGGAATCGCATCATTAGTAGCAAGGTCTCCAAAGTCATGCGTATCCATCCTCTCAAGGTTCTGCAAACAAATTGAGAGCAATACAATTGTCAGGTTGGGGTCAGATGGCCACAAACCATTGAGGGTTAAGTGTCCATAATGACCATGTCCATACCCAAGGGTAATCATTCTAATGAGTGAAACCTATAACTACCATGGGGAGTCAGTGTCTTTGGACTCACCCAAAGTCATGGAATCACCATCTTTTTTTCATCCATATTATCATGAATTATGCATACATATTTTTGCGGATCCACCTCGGAGTATAGGTGCCATGCATAGTACAAGTTCCTACAACTCTGTTGCTATATCATATGCATCTTTCTCTCCTCTATCAGCAAATTGCGCTCATCTTGACTTTTTGTGGTTGCCAATTGAGCCTTGATCCATGAGCCTTGATCCAACTTCACAAGCTACATTTAGAGAATTCACTTGTCTTAGCCAGGGATACATTTTTGAAGTATGATTTCCAAATCCTACCAAATGTGGATTCGGAGAGGCTCTCATAACCACATTGATTGAGTGAAGGGTTGACCTCACACAAGAAGTATATCTTCTTATACACTTCAGGTATCAGCTGTTGTGTCTCTCTGGAACCATCGAACATGGTTCTACTCTTGTGAGGCATATGCTCCATGCTATTATCCACCACAAAGTCTTGAATGAGATCCCTACTCATACCTGTGTGCTCCTTGCTCCTCCTCACAATCCCCAAAAACTCACGCACATATCATTGCATGTCACTCTCAAATTGCTCCCTATATCGGTAAAATGATGTCCTCGATATTCCTTGCATCTTGTACCTAGGGAAAAAATTATGGGCGAATTTTAGCCCAAGGGCTAATTTAGAGGCTTTCCCAAGTTGATTGGGCTAATATTTAGAGCTTTCAATTTGATAAATTAGCCCAAAAACAAAAGTGGGCTAATTTTTAGAGCCTTAAATTTGATAAATTCGCTTTAAAAGTGGTAGCAAGGCTAATATTTATAACTCTATATGGGGAAAGATTCACCCATTGACCTACACTATCATAATCTTGTTCCCTCCTTATTTTTTACCCTTCTTGTACCATTATTTACAATACATATCCTAACATTTCACCTTGAAGTTGTAGCATATCCTCCTAGGGCAGTCATGATGCTAAGCCATTGACAACACATCATATATGAAGTTTGTAGGAGACTCCAAGGAGTTGCCCCAAAAAATTTTCTTGCAGACATTAAGAATTCTCACTTAGCATGTTGGCAGAACCTAATCCCACCTATTAATGAAAGTGTACCTTCTTTTCTTTAAGATGGAGCATCCTTTTTCAACATTCAATCATTGACCACCTCATCTATGCTAGCAACTTGGTCTATGGGCACATGTTGTTGCAATGGTCTTCCATTAAGTAAGGTAAAATCTACTTGATGGGCCACTTAAATAGGCTAAGAGAATGGACCTCTTGCATGGAAGACCCTAAGTCACTTCCTATAATTTTTTCTTTCTTCTCAACACTAATGCAATAATTACCCAATAGATTGAAGTTTATAGAGTCACCTGGGAAAACGTACAAGATCACACTTTCTCCCATGGTCTTTGTTTTGCTCTCATTCGAGAAGACAACCTTTTTCTCTTTCCAAGATTCATGGATGAAATTGTGAGTTTCCAATGAAGAAATCGGCATTGCCTCAACATAAGGTTGCTTAGGCTCACTTAGTGTAGCCTCTTGAGTTGCCGGCTCATCTAAGGAATCACCAACATGTTTCAGAGAGGTCTTAGGCCACCTAACAATGCTCCAAATTGCCTCACCAATAAGCACTACATCCATAGTGGGAAATGGTAAGAGCATGTCACTATTGGCCCTAGCTCCATCCCCCCTAGAATGGGAAGAATGGACTAGCATATCTCTCCCCCTTTGAAGGGTAGATAGCATCAATTATTTTCCTAAATTATTTGCCAATGGAGAATGGCAGTGGTCCAAAATTTTCATGGAGATTGGCACCAATTTGCCATACTCCAGAATCCCACATGGATTATGGCACTGGTGCCAATCTCCATGTGTGGGTTTGTGTAGAGTGGCACTAGTGCCAATATGCATGTGGATTTGTGAAGAATGGCAATGGTGCCAATCTCCATGTGGGTCTAAAAATTGCAAGACTCAAATGGAGACTATAATCCCATATGGAGAATGGCACTGATGCCAATCTCCATTTTGGTTTGTAAAGAATGGCACTGGTACCTTTCTCCATTAACCCATATTGAGATTGGCACCAGTGCCATTCTCCACAGGGACTCCGATGGAGATTGGCACCAATACCATTCTCCATAAGTCCACATGGAGAGGGGCACTGGTGCTAATCTCCATGTGGGATTATGGAATATGGCACTGGTGCCATTCTCCCATAAACACACATGGAGATTGGCATCAGTACCATACTCCACAATTACACATGGAGAATGGAATTGGTGCCAATATCCACATTTGTTTGTTGAGAATGGCACTGGTGCCAATCTCCATGTGGATATTGCTGGAGAATGGCACTAGTGCAAATCTCTATGTGGGTCTAAAAATTGCCATATTCAAATGGAGAATGGGACTAGTACCATTCTCCATAATCCCATATGGAGAATGGCACTGGTGCCAATCGCCATGTGGGTTTGTAAAGAATGGCACTCATGCCATTCTCCATAAATCTAGATGGAGATTGGCACATGTGCCATTCTCCTCAAGGAAATTTGAAATTTGCTAGACTACCATGGAGATTGGCACCAATGCACAATGCCATTCTGCACAAGCCCACATGGAGAATGGCAGTAGTGCTGATCTCCATGTGGGTTTGTGAAGTGTGGCATGGGTGCCATTATCCATAGAGCCACATGGAGATTGGCACCAATGCCATACTCCACAATCCCACGTGGAGAATGGCACTAGTGCCAATCCCCACATGGGTTTGTGGAGAGTGGAACAAGTGCCATTCTCCATGTGGATTTGTGGAGAATGGAACTAGTGCCAATCTCTATATGGGTCTAAAAATTTCTAGACTGGCACTAGTCCCATTCTCCATAATCCCATATGGAGAATGACAGTGGTCCCAATCTCCATGTGGGTTTGTAAAGAATGGCAGTGGTGATATTCTCCATAAACCCACACGGAGATTGGCACCATTGCTGCCTGATAGGGAAATTTAAAATTATCTAGACTCCCATGGTTATTGGCACCAATTCCATTCTTCACAATACCACATGGAGAAAGGCACTAGAGCCAATCTGCATGTTGGATTGTGGAGTGTGGCACTAGTGCCATTCTCGATAAACCAACATGGAGATTGGCACCAGTGCCATACTCCACAATCCCTTGGCACTAGTGCCATTCTCTACGTGGGTTTGTGGAGAATGGCATGGGTGCCAATCTCCATGTGGATTTGTGGAGAATGTCATTGGTGTCAATCTCCATGTGGTTCTTAAATTTGCAAGACCCTTGTATGGAGAACGGCACAGGTGCCAATCTCCATGTGGATTTGTTAAGAATGTCACTAGTGCCATTCTCCATAAACCCACGTGGATATTGACACCATTTCCATTCTCCATAGGAAAATTTGAAAATTTCCAAACTCCCATGGAGATTGGCACCAATGCCACTCTCCACCACAAGCCCACATTGAGAATGGTTGTGGTGCCAATCTCCATGGGGGATTGTGGAGTGTGGCACTGGTGCCATTCTTGATAAAACCATATGTATAAGTTCTATACTCCACAATCCCACACTCTTAATGGAACTGGTGCCAATATCCATGTGAGTTTGTGGATAATGGCATTGATGCCTCTCCATGTGGTTTTGTGGAGAATGGCATTGGTGCCATTCTCTCTGTGGGTTTGTGGAGAATGGCATCGGTGCCAATCTCTATGTGGGTATGAAAAATTCTAGACTCAAATGGTGACTGCCACCATTGCCATTCTCCATCCATGTGGAGAAAGGAATTAGTACCAATCTCCATGTGGTTTTGTGGAGAATGGCACTGGTGCCATTCTCCATGAATCCACATGGAGATTAGCACCAGTGCCATTCTCCACATGGAAATTTGAAAGTTGCAATGCTCACATGGATATTGTCCCAATGATGGAGAATGGCACTGGTGCCAATCTCCATGTGGATTTGTGGAGAATGGCACTGGTGCCAATCTCCAAAATCCATGCGAGGAACGAACGCATGAATTATTTTCCAAAATTTTTTGGTAATTTGGTAAAAAATTCTCCAAATTACCAATTTCTTTTTCAAATTCACAATTATTAGGGGATAATATGTGTGTGCTTTTTGACACCTATGACTGTAGCTACTCTTGTGCCATCTCAAGTTCATGTTGTAACTACATCATTTAGATTTGAAGATCCTATGGCAAAGTTTCAAGGGTACTAGAAGAATTTCATATCCTGGAAGAGGTTTATATCCTATGGCAAAAGGGTCCAAGTGCATTTATTAAGCTTGAACAAGCGTTTGTTGAAGGCTTTACAAAAGAGAAATTATTTAGGTTTATGATGTATTTATTGGTCCTTCTATAAGAGCTTCTTCACCTTTTTTAGATTTATTTAGGTCCACATTTAGCTACTTTTTTCCATCCTAGAGAGAGAGAGAGAGGGGGGGGGGGATTGTTGCACATCATGCATTAAGGTGATGAAGAGGACAAGGATGTCCATTTACCCTTCAAATCACTTGCATCTTCTAACCCCTACAAGTCACGTGTCTTTTGATGCCTATGAGTCATTTTTTAAGTCTAACCCCTATAAGTCACCTCCATATTTTGACCCCTCTATAAGTAATGGCAACACATTTTGATGCCAAAAATCCATTATGTCTTTCAAGTCACATAATATTCTAACCCCTACAAGTAATGTATGTTTATATGTTTACATAATACACACACACACACATGTGTGTGTGTGTTATACATTCATATGAACATATAAACAAAGAAATATATGTTCATATTTATTTCTTTGTTTCTATGTTCATGTGCATATTTCTATATATGTATGGAAATTAATCTGTATGTATATTTATGTATAGAAACTAATCTATATATTTAATGTATGGAAACTAATCTACATATGTATATTTATATCTATGATAGGAACCTAATATTTCTTTGTTCATATGTTCATATGTTTCTCATCTTCCTAGAAGCCTCCATTTAGGACACCAATTTGACATCTATCTAATGCAAATAAAGAACCATTCTGCAAGCAAGAGATAAAACTTGGAAAATTTTTTAAATAGTTGTCAATATGTAAATCACCCTATCGTCCTCTTCCATTCCCATGCAATATATTCAGAGTAGATTTTGTTGAAAAACGTAAATAAGAAGGATCCAGAATACCCAAGTAGACTAAAATTCCATAAGATGTTGAGATAAGACCAAACATCAGTATGACACAATATCATTGTTTTTAATCCAAATTTAATAAACACAATAAGAAATGGTTCTAGTACAAATTATCCGGTAGAAGTAAGATGGGCCAGGAGATCCAGGATTATGCTGAAGAAGTATAGTTATTTTGCTAAAGAAGTATGGTCACTTTCCAGCATTAACTGAGGAGCAAGAGATTATACCTACATCCATCCACACCAAAGATATGTTAGAACAAAATATTTGAATTGTGGGACTACATGCATCCAAGCATCTCCAGCACTCATGTTATTGATTTCATAATTAATACTAAAAAATTACCATATTATTCAGCACTAAGTGGGGGGATAAGTAGGAAAGCTCCAACATTTTATTATGGTAAGTTAAATGAGGGATGAGATAAAAATTAAGTAAAAAAAGAAAATCATGAGTATCAAAGAGAGACATATGAAGTACAAAAGTATTTTATCACGTTGTGCATTCAAATAGGAAAACAAGGGCCAAAGGCCCAAGGAGGTAACTAATTGATCCAATTACAATTCATTTTGCAATTTCCTTGGCTTTACAAGGGGGGTAATCTTTGGTTCTAGAGCTAACATTATGACTGTGTACAACCACATTCTTCGTAGCAACGTCCATCTTTTTGTTAACCAAATCAATCCATTCAGGATCAGTATTAATAGACATTATGGGAGTATTACGAGGTGCTGTCTTCTTTAGAAAAACCTAGAGGACATAGATCAATGTTAGTTATACTCAAAATTGGTAAGAATGCTTGGTGAGCATTGTAAATTTTTGTGGACACTTTAAAAAACTCAATTAATTTATTTAGCACATTTATAGTGCCAACAACTAGACAAATACTCCACATTTTGGAAATAGCCACCAATAGACTTTAACACTGATAGACTTACTTATATCCCAATATGTAGACTTAGATAACATATTTAAAGACTTATGAAAACATCATGTTGCTTACAATATTTTAACACAACTCTATATTCTTATCCTAAGAAAAACCTCCCAAAAAAGAAAGGAAACTACTAAAGTATACCCAAAAGTTGTCTTATGATTAAAATACTACCCACACCGAAAACCAAATAACTAAATACCCAAATGAAGAATGATATATATATATATATATATATATATATATATATATATAACTAAATACATGTGTATTTCATGCAAGGAGGTA
Organism: Dipteris shenzhenensis; assembly: GCF_047967505.1. Lineage (NCBI taxonomy): Eukaryota > Viridiplantae > Streptophyta > Polypodiopsida > Gleicheniales > Dipteridaceae > Dipteris > Dipteris shenzhenensis. Next base: position 22,360,529 of record NC_141598.1, on the reverse strand, counting down.
GAGAAAGAAAAAGAATAATATGATCCATGCAAACTAAAGCTAAACCAATCAACAAATCTATACGAAAGAGATGGCTCTGGCTTGAGATTATGCACATAGTTGAATTGGCAAATGCATACATTCCAATACAGAGACTCTCTATGTAGATCCATAGAATAAGGTCCCCTCTCCTCCCTGTAGTCGTGGAGCCAGTTGCACCCCGTGACCATGCAAAGAGGCTCCCATGGGGAGCCTCCCCTCTGACCCCTTCTCCCCATTGCCCCTTGAGGCTCCCAGAGCCTCCCCTCTCCTCCCCATAGCAACGTGGCCGTCTGCACCACCATGGCTGCACAGGGGAGGCTCCTCATGTTTCCCTCTCCTCCCCTCCCCCTCCCCACAATCGAATGAATGGGGGAGGCTCCCCTCCCCGCAACTACAAGGTTGACTATGCCGCCTTGGCTGCATAAGGGAGCCTGCCTCCCCTTTGCTCGCCCCCTCCTCCCCCCCTGTAGTCGCACCCTCCTACCTTTCCCCCTCCCCTTCACCCTCCCCCTCCCTATAGCCGCACCTTGCTGAGGGCTGCAAAAGTAAAACAAGATTGGGGAGCTAAGAGGAACACAATCAGAAAGGGCAAGAAAAGTTTAAAATCTCCCTACAACAAAAAAATGTTTCCCTCAACATATGCGGCCATTACAGATAGAAGGTGTCAACATGGTGGCTGAACTAGAGGAGGATGAAGAGGAAAGGTTCTTGAGAAGAAAACCATCTATAGTACCTATTTTTGAGGTAGATGTCACAACAATAGTGAAGGAAGAAAACCACAAAATACTAATCCAAATGCAGAAACAACACCAGCCGGCAAAATCGGATAGAAATTGGATGAAGAATCTAACAACAAATATGACAATATAGCAAAAGAATCAGAGAATGAGGAAGATGCATGAGAGGTCAACCACAAAACAAGTATGCAAGCCATCATTGAAGCAGAAACACAGTTTGAAGAGCATATGGAAAGAAGTGCAAGAGTAAAAGAAGATGATCTAGAAGAAATATATCTTGGAGACCATGATAACCCAAAAAAAATGCTTGTAAGCACTGGGCTCCACAGTCCATTCAAAGAACAACTCAAAACTTTGTTAGGTGAATATAGAGATGTGTTTGCATGGCACTATACAGACATGAAAGGTGTAGACCCAAATTTTTGCCAACATAGAATCAACCTTAGAAAAGATGCCACTCCAATGATACAACATAGGTAGAGAATGAACCCTAATTATGCCAGACAAGTGAAGGAGGAGCTAGACAAACTACTCAAAGTAGGATTCATACATCACTTGGACCATGTAACATGGTTATCTCCAATTGTCATTCTACCAAAAAAGAATGGGAAACTGAGAATATGTGTGGACTACAGAGAGCTAAATGCTCCCATAATCACTGACCCCTTTCCACTCCCATTTTGGGACTCATTACTAGATGTTGTTGCAAGCCATGAACTCTATAGTTTTGTTGATGGATTTAGTGGCTACAATTAGATCAAAATGGCCCTAGAAGATAAAGACAAAACAACATTTGTGACTGAGTGGGGAGTCTTTACATCTAATGTGATGACATTTGGACTGAAAAATGCACCCCCTACTTTCTAGAAGTACATCCAAGAAGTATTTGCTAAATAATTAACAACTTTCATGAGAGTATTTTTTTATAATTTCTCAGTTTTTGGGAAAAGAAATGAAATATTGACCATTTAAAGTTATGCTTTGAGAAATGAGGATGGCTAGGCTTCGTTTCAATCTAGCCAAATGGGAATATGCTATCAAAAGAAGAGTACTACTAGGACATATCATCTCAGAGCAGGGGATGGACATTGATCCTAAAAGATTTTGTATAATTCAAAGGGAAAATCCCCCAAAAACTATGAAATAATTACAAAGGTTGTTGGACAAGTCAAAATGGCATTGTAGATTTTTAAGATACTTGGTTGAGATATGCTTACCACTTACAAAGCTAACAAGAGCTTCAAAGCAATATGTATGGGAAAAAGATCAAGATGAAGCCTTCAAGATTCTGAAAAAAATGTTGGTCATAGCACCCATCTTGCAACCACCTTATTGGAGTTGCAACCATTTGATTGGAGTTTACCATTTGATGTGTTTGTGGATGCATCCTATGTAGTAGTTGTTGCAGTCCTCATGCGACAAAAGATAGCAAAATGGTTCCGCCCAGTTTACTATGCAAGCCGGATTCTCACAAAGCATGAGAGGAACTATGTAGTTACTAAAAGAGAAGCACTTGGAATGGTATATGCCTTGCACAAGTTCAAACACTATCTACTTGGAAACAAAGTTAACTTTCATCTGGACCACCAAGCACTTATATACTTGGTAAATAAGCTTGAACTGACTGGTAGACTTGCTAGATGCATGCTCCTATTGTAGGAATTTGATAATACAATTGTACATATACCTAGAAAGCAACATGCTATTGCTGACTACCTTAGTAGACTCACATCAAGAGAAGCTTCTATAGGTATACCAGATGAACTGCATGATGATGCTAGAATATTTATTGTCCGAATAGAAAACCCTCCAGATTGGTATGACAAAATGTTATTCTTACTGATGGATTGATCCCTGAATCCTTGACTCGAGATCAGAGAAGTAAGCTTGTCCTACAAAGCAAGCACTTCTTGGTCATTGTTTTGCTGGTGTTCTCTACAGGAGGGGAATAGAACAAGTCATAAGAAATGTGTTCAGAGTCATGAGAGCAAAATGCTGTCCTGGCTGAAGCACATGGAGGATTAATAGGAGGACACTTTTCAAGAGAGATCACAGGTAGGAAAATAATGCAAGCAAGCCTATGGTGGTCCATAGTCCTCAAATATGCTCACAATTATGAAAAATCTTACTTATCATGCCAAAGGGATGATAGACCACTTGATACCAACAGAATGCCACATCATCCCATCCTAGCATTGGGACCATTTCAAAAATTGGGGCTAGATTTTGTAGGTCCTATCAAACCAGTAGCAAAGTACACTCGCAACAATCGGTACATTCTTGGTGCAACTGATTACTGCACAAAATGGGTAGAGGCAGTAGCCCTCAAAGACAATAAGGCAAGAACAATAGCATGTTTTCTATACCATAACATCATTACAAGATTTGGTGTTCCCATTGAGATTGTATCTGATAGAGGAACACATTTCAATAAAACCATCAAGAAAATGACAAAGCTCCATATGATGCTACATAAGAAATCAATAGCCTGCTATCCTCAAGGGAATGGTCAATGTGAAATTACCAAAAAAATAATGAAAAATATATTCAAGAGGACAATGGTGGCATACAATCCTACATATTGGGATCAAAAGCTAGATTCAATCCTATGGGCATTGAGGACAACCGGTCTAAGACTAGTGTGTGGTTGTGAGGGTGTAGTACCAATGGAATTTCTTGTAGGAAGCCTAAGAGTAGCTATGGAAAATAGGATTTTTGTAGAGGAATCAGTGCATTTTAGACTTCAACAACTCCTACAACTGGGTGAGGATAGGCTAGAAAGCTCACACACAGCAGACATGATTCAAAAAAGAAGAGTTGCTTGGATCAATAGAAACATTAAATTCAAACTATTAAAAAAACGTGATCTTGTATTGATGTTCAACACAAAATTGGGAAAGAGGCCGGGAAAATTAAGCTCAGGTATGATGGCCCATACAGAGTAATAGAGGTGCTGGAACAAGGCACTTTCCAGTTAGCTAACCTTCATGGGAACCAATTTTACAAGCCTGTCAATGGATTAAGGATGAAGCCCTATGTGGGTCCTGATCCATCAACACCCAAGCTAAATTTGGTAAGTAAACATATTCACACTAAATAGAGTCAAGCTGTGATTGCAATGTATGTAATACAAGTAGTACCAGTAAGCCAACAAAACATCTGACATCTCACTGATACAAGCAACAATCCAACAAATCATGAAGATATTCGATTTAGATCAATAGAGCACCAATGTAATATTCAGCAAGAAGAGCGAAAGTCCAAGGAGTCCCCAATCGATCAACATCCAATGCCTCGACAGCAATATGAAAATGCGATCCGACCAAGACACAAAGCATTGCGAAGCAAATAAACTTCGCTAGCAACTCCGACAAACCCAAAACCAAAGAGAGACAACCGAGAGTGGGACCTCACAAAGGTAAGACAAAGGAGCTACATCACGATAATCACTCCAACATAGTGGGCAAAGTCAGAAAGCTATACTCGCAAGCGCAATCCAAGAGCAAGGCAAAAATCTATCCATAGTCATGTACCTTCATCTCGAAAAGAATTTCTAGGTTGATGAAGCATGTGAAGAGGTAGACGAGGAGATTCGACATGTTGTGTTGGGAAAGTAGGAGGCTTAATTCATTTTTTTAAATCAATATCAAAGAAAGGCATTAATGTGGGGCAACAAATCACGGTAGGGAGAGAATATACTCACAAAAGGGCAAAAAACATAAGAGACAGAGAGGAGAGTAGATCGGTTACCAATTGAGCGATACGTTGGGAGAGAAATTGAAAGAGAACCCAAGGATAGGAAACGCACAGCTAGGTTGAGGGTGAAAAGAAAGAGAGAAAGGGGGGGGGGGGGGGGCGATTTTTAGTCTGAATGCTCTACCCCTTGATCAACATCACATGCCACTCATCTACCTAAATGTTGAGCTGTGTGGGGGTCTTGAAACTTGAGCCCAATCTAGAGGAGAGATGAATGAACAAAAAAAGAATGATGCTAAACAAGCAGACGTGGCACACAGCAAAATGAGAGGAAAAACATTTTTCGTTTTCAAGATTGAAACTCGTTACTAAGACCAACCCTTAAGAGGACAGGCCAACAAAGTCGTATGAAAGAATAATCACGCTTTCTAGTAAAACCAACCGAACGTAAACTGGATCGGTGAATGGCAAATTATGGAAGAGACCAATATAAGAGCTTAAGGGTATAAGGAGGCGTAGCAGTTCCAGAATTAGTACCTACGCCTGCGGCCAGATCTAATATAAGAGCAGCAACGATATACAAATTTCATATGCTGAGAATGTGATTTATAGGCTACTGTCTCAGCCTGATCCACGGCGGGACTATGCTTCAAAGGTGAACTATAGCAGTGCACGCTCTGAGAAGTTTCTCGGGTATGCCTGTATAGCCTTATTGTTTGTTGCAAGAGATTTCAAGCCGAAAATCCTATCTTCAAGCGTCTCTTTTTACATCACCTGCCACTTCAAAACAGAGCTAGTCGCTTGACGGAAAGTAACTTAGAACCATTGGATTTTCAACGTTTCTCTCTAAACATGAGATGAGAAAGGCTCGAGCAAGTTATCGAGCAATAGGAGCTTGTGAGCAGCAGCGGCAGCAAGTGGCTTCGAAGAAGCAAAAAGCCCCGTACAGGGAGCGGACGAACCACTATAGGATAGCAAGGAGCTTGTGATGGCTGACCTTGCAAAAAGCTCAGACGAAGCTTGAAAGAGGGCCTATAGAAACAATCTGGAGTAGCTCACGAACCACCGCCCAAACGGGGGTGCAGAAGCGGACAATTAGACAATCAATCGTCGAGCTGTGTGGTGGAAGAGGCTCTTGACCAGTCGCGACTGGATCTTGCTAAAAGAGCTTGCCACGAACCACAAACAACATCTACAAAAGGAGAAGGAGCTGCATGCATAGAAGTAGCCTGCAAGAGAAGGTTTCAGCTTGGGGAGAGAGGAGCTGAGAAGCACCTGGGGTAGCCACAACCAACTGAAGGAGCAGCTTAACGTGAACGATCTGCTGGGAGTTCTAGAAAGCAGCTTATTATGTCGTAAGATCTAACGATTCTCTGCGTAATGTGTTTTTAGCGTGAATCTAACGGCTCAGAGAGACTGACACGTGGCTGCATACGATTCTGGAATTCGAAAAAACATGGTAGTGCCGTCCAAGTAGACACTTGACTCAGAGTGCACATCCTACTAATCGGAAATCACAAGTGTATGGGTCCTAGCCAGTTGCTGATATGGTCCATGACCTGCTAGAGGGTGACTGGGAGGGAAGAGGTAGGGATGAACAAAATACTATTACCCTTGACAGAGTCTGTTATGATATGGTGTAGTGACAGCCCATACTCAAAAGGACTGCAGGAGGCAAGCAGAGCGCCAAGTGCAGGAGTGGGAAGGACGGAGATAAAACTGTTGGGCATCAGGTAGAGGTAGAGAAGAGCAGAGCCTCAGGGGCAGAAGCGGCTGTAGCAGAGTTGTCCTTGGCTCGACCTCACGAGCACAATCCTGTTGGCATACTTCGCCCCCCAAGAGTGGCTACACGCTCACAAGCAGGTGAGGAAGAGCTTGCAGGGGTGCGCCTTCGTGCAGCAGGAACTGCCACAGGCCAGAGTGGGCCAAAGAAGGAAAAGGCCAGGGCGCAAAGAGAGCACGCAGATAGGAAGGGCAGTGGGAAGGGATGGAAAGAGGCCAGCAAGGGGGAGGTCAAGAGTACAGTCATATACTTATATTACGATCGTTCATTATATATGCTAGATGCTTCGCTTCAGTAATGATATGGTGATACATATAGATTGCAAATCACAAGGGAGTTGAACAGGATGGGAGCTATCTGTAGGACGAGAAATTGCCAGCATAATCAGAAATCACAACAGATGGTTTCTAGTAACAGATTCTCCATCTTAATACGAGAGCTTGAATAAGAGGGATACTGACTATAGTAGAAGCAATAGTATCACAACACCCTCCAATTATACGTATGTTCTATGAAAACATGAAAGTGGTTTACATCCCTGACAAGAATAGTATCTTTGATGTACGTGCATTGGCAACATGAATGTCATAAAAAACCTGGAGACTTTTAATCACGTATGAGTATTTCCTAGGGTGTATTAGTAGGGCATACACAAGCTTCTCAGTGTGCCCCCAAAACCCATCTGTCTTAGCATATGCCCCGTGATACCCATTAAAAATCTGGTACACAGCCTCCCCCATTTTGAGGGAAAGATCTTCTAGCTTTACATATATATCTTTGCTTTGGGAATTTTTGTATCCCCAAAAATGCATCCACAATTTCCTTTAATTTCAGTTTACCAACTCTGTCCCAGCTTCTATGTTGAATATCAAGATATGAGCTGCAGCATCTTTTTTGTCCAATTGCATAGCATGTTGAAAGGCCTGTCTTCCAAGCTTCACATTACCACAATTTCGACAAGCACCCAATACAGTATGCCACACCACAAGGTTAGGATGGAAAGGCATCTCCTTCACTATTGCTACTGCCTCTTCTAATTGGCCTGCACGTCCAAGGAGATCAACCATGCAAGTGTGGTGCTCAATAGTTGGAGTGACGCCATAGTCTTTGTTCATGGCCTCAAAATATTGCTGGCCCTTATCCACTAGACCCGTGTGACTGCATGCATTAAGAACACCAAGAAATGTGATCCCACTTGGATGTATGCCTTCTACTCTCATTCTCTCAAGCATATTGAATACAACTTCACTTTCTCCTAGCTGTGCATATCCTGCGATCAGTGCATTCCATGAGACCTCATCTCGAGCTGGAAGCATGTCAAACACTTCCTGTGCTTTTGCAAACAAGCCACAGTTGGCATACATATCGACCAATGTGCTGCCAACAAAAGGATCTCTTTCCAACCCCTTCCTGCAAATCTCAGCATGTATTTCTCGGCCCTTGTCTATGGCTCCTATGCAGCCACAAGCTTGCAAGCTGGAAACAAGCATGAGAGCATCTGGCGAGACCCCCTCCAGCTGCATCTGTTCAAAACAGTTCAGTGCCTCCTCACCAAACCCATGCTCTGCATATCCTGCAATTAGTGCAGTCCATCCAACTACATCTCGAACCAAAAGCTTCTCAAATGCTTTCCTTGCTTTTGAAAGAGAGCCACATTTGGCATACATATCAACCAAGCTGTTGCCAATTGAAGGATCTCCTTCCCACCCCTTTCTGGAAATCTCAGAGTGTATTTGTTCGCCTTTGTCTATGGCTCCTATGCTACCACAAGCTTTCAAGCTGCAAACAAACGTGAGATCATCTGGAGGGACACCCTCCCGTTGCATCTGTTTAAAACAGTTCAACGCTTCCTCACCAAGCCCATGTTCTGCATATCCGGCGATTAGTGCATTCCATGAGACTACATCTTGAACAAGAAGCCTGTCAAACACTGCTCGTGCTTTTGCAAGGGATCCACATTTGGCATACATATCAACCAAGGTGTTACCAACAAAAGGAACTTGTCCTAAGCCCCTCCTGAAAATCTCACCATGTATGTCTCGGCCCTTGTCTAGGGATCCTATGCTACCACATGCTTTCAAGCTGCAAGTAAATGTGACAGCATTTGGAGAGACACCCTCCAGTTGCATTTGTTCGAAACAGGTCAGTGCTTCCTCGCCAAGCCCACATTCTGCATATCCTGCAATTAGTGCAGTCCATGAGACTACATCTCGAACTGAAAGCCTGTCAAACACTTCCCTTCCAAAAGCAAGGGAGCCACATTTAACATACATATCAACCAAAGTGTTGCCAACAATAGGATCTCTTTCCAACCCCTTTCTGGTAATCTCGGCATGTATTTCTCGGCCCTTGTCTTCAGCGCCAATGCTGCCACAGGCTTTTAAGCTGCAAACAAACGTAACAACATCTGGAGAGACACCCTCCAGCTGCATCTGTCTGAGACAGTTCAGCGCTTCCTCACCAAGCCCATGTTTGGCATACCCTGCGATTAATGCATTCCACGTGACTACATTACGAACTGGAAGTCTATCAAATGCTTCCTTTGCTTTTGCAAGCAAGTCACATTTGGCATACATATCAACCAAAGTGCTACCAACAAAAAGATATCTTTCCAACCCCTTTCTAGCAATCTCAGCATGTACTTGTCTGCCTCTTTCTGCATCTTTAAGCCTAGCACAAGCCTTCAGTAGGGCCACAAACGTATCCTTGTTAGGATGTACACCATCCTCTTGCATATTCTGGTACAGGCTGAGGGCATGCTGTGATTCCCCACATTCAGTATAACCCATAATGAGAGAAGTCCAAGAATATCCATTCCGTTCGGCCAACCTGTTGAAATTCTGCAGAGCATCACACATGCTTCCACATTCCACCAACATTCGGATGACGAAGTTCCCAAGGAATCTATGAGCTTCCAACCCACTTTTACACATGTAGGCATGCAAGCGCTTGGCATTAGCAAGATTTTTTTCTTTCCTGCACTTATGCACGATCCATATAAAGTTCTCAACCAAAGGCAGCTGGGGCATCCGTTCCAAAGAAGTGAGTGCCTCCTCTAAGCTAAGCATCTCCCAGCCACTGTTGTCTTACATTTTCTGTGCTAGAGATGCATTCACTTGTACTCCAGACCTAAAGCAATTCCTGCCGCATTCCTTCACCCAGCCACAATTGTTAGAGTTTGACCGAGTCGGACCATTGGTTCCTTGATCCCATATTTGGGCACACCTTTAAACCAGTCAGCCGTCTATCCCTGGCGACTTTGTGCTTGAAATCCGGACACCTTGGGTTCGACTGGTCAGACTGCCCAATCCTGCACAAATCATTTTGTCCGGTCTCGTCGGACATGTCCGATTGTCCGACAACTGGGAGAGCTCAGTGAAGCACTCCTGCCACAAACGCTCTGTACTTGAGCTACATGTGAGGCATGATTAAGATGAAAAGCAATTGAAATAAGTTGGTTGGTACTTGAGGTCTGTGCTGCAGCATCTGAAAGCGAAATTTTCGAAGTACTACGAGTAGAGGTAGCCGAAAAATCCTCCACCGCTCCAAGGTCTCCTAGCTGAAGCCATCGAGGGTACGGGCACATGAGCTGCCAACTTTTTCCACTGCGGGCAATCTGCCCGAGAATCTCCGGCTCCATAGTTTGATCCATCAATATGTCAAAATTGGTGCTTGGGTTATGCAAGCTAATGAAGTCGAAATTTGTTTTTTGTTTTTTTTTCCCCGAATAACACACCTTTATTAAAATAAGGAGGAGAACGGAAAAAGATCCTCATAGTGTGTAGATACATCTTTCTGCTTATAGACGAAATTTCTCCTTAATACCAGAGTCTAGCTAAGGCCTTACACGCTTCATTCCTATTACCAAAAGTCACCATAATTCTTTGAATTTTTCCCATATGAAGTCGAGATGTGTTGTTACCGATGGTCACGAAAGTTTGCAAAGACCTTTCAGTAAGGCCCTTAAGCCAACTATTTTAGCGTGGAATGCCTCATTTTTGGAGAGCTTGGTCTTTCGACATTGCAAATACTTTACATGGCTCTCATACCATGTTAGAAGATAGGGAGAGAGTCGAAGAGAGGACATTAAAAATTAGAAAAACAAGTCTTTATACAACTCTATGGAAACGGCTATAGTTGTCCGTCCACTTGGGACACCTGATCCATGTAGGACACATGCACTATGGAGTGTAGTTTTATATGTTCTAACATTGAAGGAAGAATGCATCATGACTCATCTCGACTACTTTCCTGAGATAAGGTGTACTCTAAGCTTCCTTGTGACAGAATTCTACACAACTTATGTGCTCTACAATTGTTAAAGAAAAATTAAGGTCTAAGTCATGGCTTTTATCTCATATGCCTCTAGCACATGAGATATTGAAGTTGAAGGAAGGACAATTCCACATTAGCCACATTAATATTTTATTGTTTTGAGAGAACTGGTAAATACGCTGAGGGTTTATGATATCTAATGTGTACATGGCAAGAGCAATAAACACAAAGAGTCCCAAATAGTGGCAAGGTGTATATGGCTTGATTGTCAATTAAACAAAGCCATGGACCGATGTGATGGACTCTTCAATGCAAGAAAGTACATGGCTCTATTTAAACAAAGCGATGGACCCTTCAACACAATGTGATGGACTCTTCAATGCAAGAAAAAAACAACTTTCATACTTTCCAATGTCAATTTATATACAACTATGAGTTTTGAGTGAGACAATATATTAGTGATAGTTGTTTGTGTCCAATTCCAATAAAACAAGCAACTTCTAGACTTTCCAATGTCAATGATATACAACTATGTGATACAATATATTAGTGATTGTTATTTGTGTCCAAGTCCAATGCAAAATCCATCTTTGGTGACGACTTGTTGTGGGGACTTGTTGGGATGCACTATTAATAGCCTCCTTGAGACAAGTGAAGTTTCTTGGTCACATTATGTTCATATATCGTTGTGCATCGTTTGGGCACTCGTGGCCTCCCAAGACTCCCTTATGGCCACACAGATTTGATGAAATGTAAAGTATTTAGGGTGGCACACAATCAAGGATTTGCAAGAAGTTTCCCACTTCCACTATCCCTTGGAGCCACACGGATTTGATTCGAGCCCTTGCCTCATGTGCCTTTGCAGCTTCTATGTGGATTAATTGAGGGCCACCTCCAACCATCTTAGCTTTGCCTATGACACATGATGGGCTCACTAGCATTTGATATTCAAAATAGATCTCCCCACTTAAGGCATTTTATCTATTGGGTTTGCTCAAGCATATTATTGTTGTAGCTCTCTTTCCAATATCATGCCATCTACTTTATATGTTAAGAAATGTGTAAGCAATGTACAACATAAATAGCACTATAATATATTCACTTTTTCCAAAGTACACTTGCCATAGTATTTTTTGGGTGGAAGGGCATGGGGGCTGGGGGAGGTTTTATTATGCATTCATAATAGGAAGTAGGGAAGAAAGTACCATGCTAGACATGTAGATGAGTCCTTCAATTTAAATAAGAAATGTTTGTTTTGGGATAAGATGTGGAGAGAAAGAAGAGTGCATGTGTCTAAGCAAATATTTGCACAACAACTAAGAAAAAGGTTGGGGTCAATGCAGTTCAGGTCATTTTATATATAGGTATCTTTGCTTGGACCATAACTTATGCATTGCTCAATGGAATTCAACAACTTTGTTCAAGTTGTAGTGCACATTCCAATCTTGACCATGAGACCAAAAAAATATGGAATATAGATTTGGAATGAGACCATTAAAGTATTACAAGTGCTATGTTGCATGTGAAGCATGCATCCTGAAGAGTATAAGATATAACACTTTATTCAAAAACGTCAAAATTTTGTTCTACACATACATGCAACCAAGTAATCATTCAAAAGTACACTATGTGAGCTTCTCCTCAACCAAGGACACACCTAATTGAGAACATTAGATGTGGTTTAAGGGACCTCTAATGTTGTGCTAAAATTATGCACATCCATTCGAGGGCATGCTCCATAACTTTTTCTTGATTTGTTGAAATCCAAAACCAATTAAAAAGATGGAATCAAGACTAGTGGGATTATTGCATGGCGGTCTTAAAACATTTATAGTTGGTGATATTGGTATCTAGATTCACCCTAGAATGTAAGAATTTGAAAATGTGTAATTTGTGCAAAGATATTTTGATAAATCCAACACTATTTACAATTTTGTATTGGTTCCTTTTCCATACAGTTCCATGCTATATGGCTCATAAGCATGTCAAAGTTCATTGCATTTCATAATATACCACATCAAACCCAATATCGTGCCCTTTGGGCTATTTGTATTTTGAAGCAATTTGGGGCACATTGCACTTGCTTGAGGGAAATTGGCATATCCAATTTTGGTGACGTGTATCGTCAGAGGGGGGAAATCTTTACAGCTAAAAATTTTGCTATCCCCATGCACTTTCAAAAAATTTCACCTCCTACCCTGCAAATCTTTGAATATAAAAGTACATCCATCCCTGCAGCCTTCTCTATGCGAGTCAGCTCCTTTTGTTTTGGCTTTATCTTCTGATTCAAGTAAGTCATCTTCTTTTCTTTGCTTGCCTGACAAGCTAGCTGGTCTCTGTCCTAGTGGCAGATCACTGATTGCCTCCATGGCATCAATGGCAAGATGTAGCTCGCCATGGCTTGCAAGAGAACTAGACAGAGGCTGTGAGATAGGAAAGTGGAAAAGCTTAGTCAAGGCACAAGAAAAAGATTGCAGAGCGAGGAAAGAAATGGCACGGTATTGAAACGGCAATGGAAGACACTTTTGCAACGTTTGCGGAGGGAGGAAAAATGAGAAGAAAGAAGACTCCTTCCAGAGCAACAACAGGAAGAGGTTGCAGATGCACGCATTCGATCATTGCCACATCGAAGTGAAGAACATGAGCTGTGGTTTCACAATTGGTAGGAGCATTAGAGACATCAACATAGGCCATTCAGATGAATACTAGTCTCGAGTCTTCACAAGCTTTAGCCTGTTTAGCCTGCACCCTAAAGTTCATAGAGTGACAAGCCTACCAACACCTCGGGAGATTCACACCCAAGAGACGATGCTCTCTAACCTAGTAAATGGGCTACAAAAAGTGAAGGGGGTGCACAGCTTAGATCAACTAGTTGCAAAGAGGGAGCCATTAGCTATGTTAGTCTCCTTTGAAACAAAGTAGAAACAGCTTGGGCGGACAATGTCAAAGATGTTATAAATTAGAAGGACCAACATGGCTCTAGTAGTTGGATGCAAAGCGAAAGTAATGCAGGGTCATCCCGATGCAAGAAGTCTTTGGGCTTCAACAAAATGCAAGAAAAGGAGAGATAGCCCAAGTGTGGAAGTTATTGATCGAGTAACAATATGAGAGTTTCTCCAAATAATAATGACATCTACTGAAAGCAGAGGGGGGACAAGCGAGCACATCATACACATGCTTGATACAACGCATGTCAGTGATGGTCGCCTAAACCAGCTCGGTGGTTGTTTGAGTTTGAAATTTGAAATAGTTTAGTTGTTTAATTTGGCACATAATGTGATTATCCTAAACCAACCCGAATATTAATATAACTCGATTGATGACCAGCCCCGTGGTAATATAAACTAGTTTATATTGCTTTTGACTAGCTCGGTGGTTGGAACATCATGCAATATATCACCATACTGGTTTAGGTGTGTTGTCTTTGTGCCAACATGGACTTAGGTAGAACAGAATGTGTGTGTAGAGTAGCAGCAAAGCTCCGCTTATACTTGCATAAAGCTAGAAATAATCCCTCTTAGAAATCCAACTTGCATGTTCTACATGCAAGTTCTACATACAATTCCTACATGCAACTCCTACATGCGAGTTCTACATGCAACTCCTACATGCGAGTCCTGCATGCAAGTTCTACATGTGAGTTCTACATGCAACTCCTACATGCAAGTTCTACATGTGAGTTCTACATGCAACTCCTACATGCAACTTGTAACTTCTACATGCAACTTCTATATGCAAGTTCTACATGCAGAGAGAGAATGTCTTACAATTCCTACATGTAGAGGGAGAAGCTCTGCAACTTGTATAAATACCCCATAATGGAATGAAGCCCACACTCTTTGGGGCATTGTGTTGAGTTCTACTTTGGTATTCCAAGAAATTGTCTCAAGTGTGCATGCTTCCTTGCACTCCACGTCCAAAAGCATGTCCTAACCTTGCAACTCCTCCTCCCCTCTCCTGCAACCTTGCAACCCATCCTCTCCCTCTCCTCCTCCCTCCTCCTCCTCCCTTCTCCTCCTCCCTCCTCCTCCCTCTCCTCCTCCCTTGTCCTCCTCCTCCTCCTCCCTCTCCTCCTCCCTCCTCCTCCTCCACGTCAACCTACCTCCTCTCTCTTCCTTCCCTTACACCCCTTCTTCCTCTCCCACTCCTATGCTCCCCCTAAACCCTTAGTTCCTCAACTCTTAACGTCCATGATCTACGAGGGAGACGAGTTCTCCACCATGTACTCTACCCTGAACCTTGGATCCTCCTTCTAACCCTGGAACCTCTTCTAAACTCTGGAACCTCTTTCTAAACCTTGGAATCTCCTTCTAACCCTTGAACCTCCTTCTAACCCTTGAACCTCTTCTAAACTCTGGAGCCTCTTTCTAAACCTTGGAACTACCTCCTAAACCCCTCAACTCTCAATGAAGGCGAAAGCCTTCATTACCTCAACCATGATGATACACGTTCCTTTTACACATGCATGCACTATGTTTGCTTACCACACTTAAGCCTATGTCTCTCACTGGAATACGACTCGAGGTCCTAAGCTACATGTATACTACAAATGACAACCCCGATATATCTGTAGGTGACAAAAAGCCTCGGAACCCTGCATACTAAGATTACCCTGCTCTTCCTATGGAAGCCGTGGGAAAGAGCTAACATTTGGCGCCACTGCTGGGGAGACTAGCGTCTCAAGTAACGAGTAAACATACACAGGTATGTGTAAAAAACAAACTACTTCGAACCTTCACGAACATATCACTCAAGAGCTAGCAGAGCTAAAATTTTTCCAACTTAAGTAAAAATAAAATAAAAAATCCTAGCTGAAACTCTTTGTTACCGGTTTGGGAAAATGCATGTTTTCTAGAAAAACAACATCTTAAGGAATAAATTAGACCATGTGATCATTGTCAAAGTGTAGAGCTTGAAATTCTGAACATTTCTCCTTTTTACGGAAGCACATTCTGACACAACCACCAAAAGTTATGGGCAATCAATGATTAAAGATTCTAAATGCCATAACCCAAAAGAAAAATTAAAACCACCTCCCTAGTCAAACGTGGACTAGGGACGTGGACAATCAATGATTAAAGATTCTAAATGCCATAACCCAAAAGAAAAATTAAAACCACCTCCCTAGTCAAACGTGGACAAATTCAAAACTACACATGTATTTGACTACTCAAACATGGACAAATTCAAAGGTGCACATGTGTTTGATTAAATCCATAGCTCCCTCTCCTTCCCTATAAAAGAGCACCCATCCCTCTCATACTTTTTCTTTCACATCTCTCCATCCTCTTCCCCATTCCAAGCCCTATGCAAGACACTCCTCCCTCTCCATCGACCACCACCCTACTCCCATCCTCACATGGTGAGTTACTTCGAGCCCATCTCGCAGCAATAACCTAGCCATCCACCCACTGTCCATTGGTCCTCAACAATCCCGTTACATCAAGAAAGACTTGGAGAGCATTCAAGTGACCATCTCTTCCTCCCTTTGGATTTCTGTCAAAGTTTTCCATCCGTCAAGTTTTCGTAACTCTCACCCAATCTGCTTGCAGCTACGCTCCGGCCAATGCCTCCGACTCCAACGCTCGCCAAATTTGCATACAACTCTGTTGCAACCACCGCCCCCGACAATCCTCTACCCCGAATCCCCCGCTCAAATTCAAGCAATCCCTTTAACTCCTCCATGCCACAACATGGTCGGACACTGTCGCAACGATGATGGGGATATTGACCTCGATGCAAATGCTGACAATTTCTTTAATCGAAGAAATAATAACAATCAAGGTAGGCACCCCTTGGGAAAACTGGAACTTCCCAAATATAATGGTAGGGGAGATCCAGCCCGATTCCTCCAGCATTTTCATGCTTCATGCTGCATGCCGAGTAGGTGGAGATCAATCCCATGAAACCAAGGTGGCCTGGTTTCCCATGGCCTTAACTGATGAAGCGTCTAAATGGTACCTAGACCTTCTAGTGGAAGAGCGAGCCACATGGGACCTGCTTCAAACAGAATTTAAAAGGCGCTTTCAAACAGAGAGGCTACAAGATGATCCCACTCTCCAACTAAGCAAGATCGAACAAGGCCATCGATAAGATGTACGCACGTATCTGGGCAAGATGAAAAGAGTAATCGCCAAATGTGACCCATGCCCCGATGCAAAGTACCTCACGGCTTGGTTTATTGCGGGACTAAGGAAGAAAATTCGAAAGGATATGAAAAAGATTAGCAGCTATGAAATGTTCAGTGCTGCTCATGCGGCAGCCATTGACATCGAGGATGGCATGACCAACTCTGACACTAGCAGTGTTGATGGTAGATCCAGTGCACGAAATAAGCGCTCTAAAAAGGACAAATCCAAGTCAACTGCCGAAACATCAAATGAAGAGTGCCTAGAGGCCATGGCCATGAAGCTGAAAGAAGACATGATGCAGGCCATGTAACAAAAACTTCACTTAGCCGCTAACTCAGACATGTCCACGGCGAGAAGATGTCTAGTGTCCACACTACATGGCCAATCATACAGCAAATGAGTGCCCGGTCCTAAGAGCCAGGATCACTGCACAAGCAAATCCACTGCCAAGGTTGTGGTGCCATATATGCATCGTTAGCGGCCATGATGAAAACAGTTGCATCTTCAACATGCACAACAACCTGCCTCGACCTCAACAATACCAAGCGGCACCCATGCTAGTGTACAGGCAACCGGCACTTGCACAAGCGCCCCCAACTCCGAGGCTAAATCATGTTCCCATTCGGACACAAGTCCCACAACTACTCAGGAACCCAAATCCACGACCATATCCAAGAGCACCAAATCCAGCTCCTTAGGCAGTTCCAATACATCAGTTACAAGCCGAGGAAGTAGACTCGCCATTTGAGTATGAAGCAGAGTACCCAGTGTACTATGTAGAAGGTGCAAAGGGTCTAATACTAGTTTATGCAAATCAAGTACGTCCCAACACATATCGAGCACCAATCAAGTGCTACGGTTGTGGAGAAAATCACCGGATCGCACAGTGCCCTCATTGTGGTAGCCTCGCTACTTTCCAACCACTCTGTAGAGATTGTGGCATAGGACATGCCTGTATGGATTGTCCCATGAAAAATAAGGTCCCACAACAAACAAAATTTAAGCCTGACGTCCCAATCGGCATCATTGGGGTGGACCATCAAAGTCTGGGTCCAACAAGTGTAATATCACAACCTGTGAATGTAATTACATGCCAACAAAAAGAGGCCACCGAGGACCCTAACATCCCAATCCAACCAAAGCGACTTCTTAAAAAGAAAGCACAAGTGCCTCCACCTCTGCCAAGCAATGAGCAGCCAAGCTCATCCACACCAACTCCCGAGCCTCAAATAAAATAAGCTCCATACCCAAATGCAAAAGTGGAGAAGGCTCGTTTTCACGCACTTAACAATGGGTACAAAAGGAACAAGCTCAATTTGAGGATGAGAAACAAGCTCAAGACCCAATCCATGACTTGGCCCCACAAAGTATTGATACTGTACTCGAGCCTCTGTTCCAACAACAGACTCCACAGCATAATGTACCACCACATCAACTTGAAGGAGCCGCACTCTCTAGCATCCTGAGTTGTCCTGTGTCAATTCCCATTGGAATCCTCCTACGGAATTGTCCCAATCTCTGGGAGAGTTTCAAAGGATGGATTGAACTTGCAAATCCCTCTCCACCTATAAACAACATTGAAGATATCCCTGTGCAGATGGGTGAGAGAGATGATGTTGGGATAAGTGTGATCAAGGGCTTGCTCTATGGTGCATGTGTGCATCTAGGGGAGTGACATGTGTGTGTGTGTTGTAGAGGCACATCTAGTGCTATGATGTGTCTAGTGTGTGACCTAAGTGATGATGTAAGCCAAAGGCCCCCACATGGGAGGTTCCTTTGATTTAGGCTAGTCCCACTGATGTAGGGGCTGATTGCAACCACTGATGTAGGGAAGGTGCCTTTGATCTAGGCCACCTTCTCCCATTTCTATAAGAGAGAGTCACCTCTCTCACAATCAATAGTGAACAACATTTTTGGTTACTTCTTGTGCTCTCACTCCTCTTCCAAGATGCATCTATTCTATCCCACATGTTTCTACATTTGGTATCAGAGCAAGAATGCTCCTAGCTTACCAAAGTCGATTTTGGAAGTGAGGTTTCTCTTCAAGCTCGCATTCTCAGCCTCTCATCTTTCAGAAGAGTCTTCCCAAGGCCAGGGAAAATCTATAGAACGAGCTATACATGCTATCGCGCCATTTTTGGGGCGGCATTGCCTTAGGAAGCTGCACCGACCTTCTTCTTGGTTCTCACTATGGAGAGCAACATTGTCAAATCCCTTCCAGAGGGAGGTGGGCGACATCACTACCTTGTTGCTCATCAAGTTTGAGCTCATTTGGACTAAGATTTGGGTCAAATTCGTAAAAAATACAGTTCAGGGTTCTTCTACAGCGCTAGCCGACATGCTTATCATTTGCAAAATTCCTCTCTGAGGGAGAAGCCCTACCTATTTTCCTTCCTTCCCAGTGCAAGATCCCTTTGAGTTTCAGCCTCTACACGTCGATTTGGAGGAGATCTTTGAGCTGCCTCTTTGGCCATAGAAGCTTGACCATGCTAGTCTAAGTTTGACTTTGGACAGTTAAAGTTTGACTAGCAGTTTGACCAAGACTTACTTTTAGTTTGCTATGCTCATTTTCTAGCATGTTCTTGGTCATATTTGCTTGGACATCTTGCATAAATGTTGTTCTGACTAATTGCCTCATGCTTTGACTACTGCTGGGACATCCTTGGTTATGGGAAGCATCAATCCTCCATGACTGGGGAATTGATTGACTGACAATCTAGAATCGCAACACCACAGTCAGGGTGAATGTGGGGACAGGAGCTATAAAACCAATTATGCCTAGAGTGTTGGATGACACATCTTCAAGGACAATGTCAAGCAAATCAGATCCCCTCCAACAGCATGACATAGTGGGTGATTCGCAAAGCAATGTAAATAACTCAATACAAACATTGGCAATTATCGACAACTGCCATTCATTAGACCCCATCTTCTTGCAGATAGATGCTAAGGTGCTACAAGATCCTCCACTCACACATGAAGAACCAATCAATCTAGAGGTGCGATTCTTTATGACCGGGATAATGAACCTGAAGAAGGTACCCATACCAAATGATGACTCTGATTTTCCTTGTGACCTTGAAACTGAGGCTGAGAATGCTGAAATTGAAGATCAAATCTTTTATAGTGACTTAGCCATTCTGCATGCCCTAATGGCAGTCGAGCTCCCAAAAGTTGAACCTCCAAAGTTGAATAACAATAGAAGATCCCGCAAAAAAGCTGAAGGAAGAAAAGCCAAGGCCGCACACTTCAATGAATTCGAACGAGTCCAAACAAGGATTGTCAAATTGCATCTTGCAAAGCTAGCTCCCTCAGAATCAGAACCACCACCTCTTGAATGGTCCCCTGAGGGACTGGAAGGAGTATGCGGAACAAATGAACCCTTACTAGGAAACACCTCACCAGTGGAAAAGTTACCCCACAGTTCCCAACGTGAGAAGTTTTGGAAATATAAGCCACATGTGCAAATCAAGCTCGATCAAGAGACTTCAAAAAAAGAAAGTAAAAAAGAGCCTAACAAATTGGTAAATAAAACTATGCCACCCAGTACACATGGCACATGTCAGGCTAGTTCAACACCATCAGAGGCCGATCTTCGAGAAGTGTTGGAGTACTTCAAGAATTACACAAGTGGTAGTGCCCCAATAGCAATGCCAATACCAAAAAGAGAATCTGAAGTTCAAGAAACTAATAGCATTGGAGAAACTCTAATCTATGAGGGACCGGCCAAAACATGCACAATAAACCTCGCCTTGGAAGGGGAGGAAGAAAAACTGGTTTTCATTGGGAAACAACTTCGACAAGAAGATGAAACCAAACTCAAAGCATTGCCTAGCATGGTCACACAAAGAGATGAAAGGAATTTCACCAGACGTGGCAGTACACATGATACCTATAAGGGAAGGTGCTCACCCTAAGGTATGTGGACCTTATCGTACAAATCCTAAGTATGGCACCATGGTTTATGACGAGCTGGAAAAACTCCTAGATGCCGGATTCATCTATGAGATAGAGCACACTGATTGGGTTTCACTCATTGTCATTGTACGTAAGTGCAACAAGAAGCTCATAATATGCGTAAACTTAAAGAATGTGAATGTCACCACCCATAATTAAGGATCACTATCCCCTACCCTTAACAAAAATAGTGTTGGAAAAGGTGGCAGGTTCATTAATATATAGCTTCTTGTATGGCTTCAGTGGCTATAACCAAGTGCAAATTGCTCCTAAAGAGTAATCAAAAATAGTATTTGCTACAGAATGAGGTATTTTTGCATATAGAGTCATGCCATTTGGCCTTTGCAATGCCCCGGCCACATTCTAGCGAGTCATGTTCACAGCTTTCAAGTCATTTCTGAATAAGTTTTTACAGGTGTTCTTGGATGATTTGTGCATCCATTCAAACAAAAAAGACCACTTCAAATGTCTTGAGGTAGTACTAATCAAATGCAGGGAGTATGAAATCTCCCTAAATCCAACAAAATGCCAGTTCATGGTCACCCACGGAGTTGTTTTGGGACACATCGTTTCACAACATGGGATTGCAACTCACATGGACAAAATCAAATCATCATGGAATTGCCACCTCCTAAAAATTCCAAAGGTGTACAGGTCTTTATGGGACATGCCGGCTATTATAGAAGATTTATATTGCGGTATGCCGTGATAGCTAGACGACTTTACAAATTATTAGTGGAATTCTTATGCACAGAAGAGTGCGACCAAGATTTTAGCTTTTAAAGTGGCACCTAATCACATAGCACCCATCCTTATATCCCCCAATCGGGATATTGATTTTCATGTTCATATTGATGGATCCAAGTATGCAATTGGGAGTGTGCTTTGTCAACCTGGTGAACATAAGAAAGACTACCCATTCTACTTTGCCATTCGACAACTCAATGATGCAGAGATCAACTATACCACCATAGAAAGAGAAGACCTAGCAATGGTGTATAGTGTTAAGAAATTTTGACACTATCTACTGGAAAATGATTTTGTCTTCTACACCGACCATCAAGCATTGCTTTATCTTGTGAACCGTCCGTGTACAACAGGAAGAATAACCAGATGGCTCCTCTTGCTTCAAGAATTCAACTTCAAAATAGTGGTCCGCAAAGGTGCCCAACACTACATTGTCAATCACATGTCTTGTGTCAAGTCGGGAGAAGAAGCCACTGGAGTAGAAGATGACTTACCAGATGCCACACTATTTCAAATAGATGCTGTTCCAGAGTGGTGTGGAGATATCATTGGGTACTTAATGGTCAACTTCAAAATAGTGGTCCGCAAAGGTGCCCAACACTACATTGTCAATCACATGTCTTGTGTCAAGTCGGGAGAAGAAGCCACTGGAGTAGAAGATGACTTACCAGATGCCACACTATTTCAAATAGATGCTGTTCCAGAGTGGTGTGGAGATATCATTGGGTACTTAATGGCAGGAAGACCACCCCATGAAATAAAAGCAGTAGATGCCAGAATATTGATTCTAAAGGCTACACCCTATCAACTCATTGCAGGACAATTGTACAAGATGGGCAAGGACCAGGTATTAAGAAGATGTGTAATGCCTCATGAGATCATGCCAATCCTGATGGAAGTCCATGAAGGCATTGTAGGAGGACACTTCCAAGGGGAAGCCACAGCAAGAAAAGTTCTCCTCGTAAGCTACTAGTGGCCAACACTGTGGGTAGATGCCTATGAATATGTAAAAGGCTATTATGTATGCCAACGAACAACTAAACCACAACACAAAGTCTTCAATCCCTTAACAATAGTTGTTGCACAAAAACCATTTGAAAAATGGGGGATCGACTATGTGGGTCCCATCCATCCAAGAGCAGAGCAAAAGGAACACAGGCACGCTACATCATTGTGGCCCTTGATTACTTTACAAAATGGGCTGAAGCTAAAGCAGTCAGAAGGGTAGATTCCAAAAGCACAGTAAGATTCTTATACGAAAATGTGATCACCCGATTCGGATGCCCTATTGAAATTGTGTCGGATAGAGGCACACATTTTGTCAATGAGGTAATCCAAGAACTCTTGTCTGGCTTTATGATAATCCATAGAAAAAGCCCTAGCAATGGTGTATAGTGTTAAGAAATTTTGACACTATCTACTGGCAAATGATTTTGTCTTCCACACCGACCATCAAGCATTGCTTTATCTTGTAAACCGTCCGTGTACAACAGGAAGAATAACCAGATGGCTCCTCTTGCTTCAAGAATTCAACTTCAAAATAGTGGTCTGCAAAGGTGCCCAACACTACATTGTCAATCACATGTCTTGTGTCAAGTCAGGAGAAGAAGCCACTGGAGTAGAAGACGACTTACCAGATGCCACACTATTTCAAATAGATGCTGTTCCAGAGTGGTGTGGAGATATCATTGGGTACTTAATGGCAGGAAGACCACCCCATGAAATAAAAGCAGTAGATGCCAGAATATTGATTCTAAAGGCTACACCCTATCAACTCATTGCAGGACAATTGTACAAGATGGGCAAGGACTAGGTATTAAGAAGATGTGTAATGCCTCATGAGATCATGCCAATCCTGATGGAAGTCCATGAAGGCATTGCAGGAGGACACTTCCAAGGGGAAGCCACAGCAAGAAAAGTTCTCCTCGCAAGCTACTAGTGGCCAACACTATGGGTAGATGCCTATGAATATGTAAAAGGCTATTATGTATGCCAACGAACAACTAAACCACAACACAAAGTCTTCAATCCCTTAACAATAGTTGTTGCACAAAAACCATTTGAAAAATGGGGGATCGACTATGTGGGTCCCAATTGTGTCGGATAGAGGCACACATTTTGTCAATGAGGTAATCCAAGAACTCTTGTCTGGCTTTATGATAATCCATAGAAAAAGCACACCCTACTACCCCCAAGGAAATGCAGGCCGAATCCACCAACAAAATATTATGCATTATCCTCACCAAGGTAGTAGAACCACATCGTTCTGATTGGGTAGAGAAACTGAATGCAGCCTTATGGGCATACAGAACCACACTCACGGTCAGTACAGGGAACACACCTTTTCAATTGGTGTATGGCCTTGAAGTTATGGTCCCACTAGAATTTGTAATACCAAGCCTACGCATAGCAATACAGGAACGCATGGGAGACCATGAATCCTTGAAAGAAAGACTCTATCAGAATTCCAATGCCATTTGTATTATAAATTGGAGAAGCATACAGAGACAAGACTAGTCGCCTACCATGCCATGACAACAAATTAACGTAGAAGAAAGGCATGGTTTGATAGAAATCTTAAAGCTAAAGACATCAAGGAAGGTGACTTGGCCCTATTATACAATACCAAAGTACACAAGAGGAAACTGAAGTATCTAGGTCAAGGACCCTACCAAGTAAGAAAGATGAATCCCATCGGAGCTGTACTACTAGAAACATTGGATGGAGTCCAATTCAACACAACAATAAATGGGAGCCGACTGAAGCGCTACTACTTCAACACGCAAGCCATCCCCGACAAGAATGAAGATTTGGGAAACTAAGTCTTCCTTAGGATTAGATTGTATCATGAGCACTCACTAGCATATGCACGTTTTTGCACATATAGTTTGCACTAGATTGTTACACGCACACTCACTGGCATATGCACGTTTTTGCACATTTAGGAAGACCTAATCAATTTCGTATTAGGGATGATTGAGTCTTAGTTTCCCTATTAAATTCCCACAAATAAGCATATAGTTAGACACATCACATGCACTCACATGATTTTGCATAGGCACATAATAGATTGCATCAATAATAGTATCACACACTTTCATTCCATACTCTCAAAGCATGCAATGAATTCACAAGCAAGACAAGAAGCTATGCCAAAACTCAAGATGAATTGGCAAAAGAGTCTGCAACCTCAGCAACGATACGACACCATGTGGGAGGACTTCAAGAAAATGAGAGAGAGAGAGAGAGAGAGAGAGAGAGAGGGAGGGAGAGAGAGGGAGATTGTACAAATTAACTTAGAAAACTTTACTCTGCACACATGAAACAGACATCGTTCCTTGTTGCCTCTCTCATTCTAGAATTAGAAAGGCTGAATTCTGCTCCATTTAGGTTGAAAAAAAGCTCCTCTTTCTGAGATCCTAATAAAGGCAAGGGAGTTATGGGTGGGCTGTAAGGAACACATCAACCCATCTTGGACTGCAATATTTCCTGTTACAAAAGAATACAAATGTTATTTTTCCTTATTGATGCACTAATTCCAAAAACATTGAATAGGGATCAAAGGAAAAAGTTAGTATTGCAAAGCAAACCTTCCCTTATCATTGGCTAGAGTGTTGTACAGAAGAGGTATTGACCAGGTCATCAAAAGGTGTGTCCAAGGCCAAGCTGTGTTAGTAGAGGCACATGGAGGGCCAGCAAGAGAAGCCACTTTTCAAGTGATATCACGGGCAAGAAAATATTGGAGGCTGGAATATGGTGGCCCACAATATTAAAAGATGCACAAAATTATGCCAAATCATGCTTGTCATCTCAAAGGGAGGATAGACCAATGGATAGTGATAGAATGCCATATCAGCCCATTCTTCCATTGGGACCTTTTCAAAAGTGGGGATTAGACTTTATTGGACCAATCAAACCTGTAGCCAAATTCTCAAGTAATCAATATATTCTTGGTGCTAGTGATTATTGCACTCAATGGGTTGAGGCTGTAGCATTGAAGACATGCAAAGCTAGAACAGTTGCACATTTTTTGTATCTCAATATTGTAACAAAATTTGGTGTTCCCATTGAGATTGTATCTGACAAAGGAACCTATTTCATTAACAAAACTATCAGAAAAATGACCAAGATGCACATGATGCTACACAAAAAATCCACAGCATATTACCCACAAGCCAATGGATTGGCTGAAAGCTCCAACAAGCTCATGAAAAAGGTTTACAAAAGAACAATTGTTGATCACCCAGAGGATTGGGATCAACATTTAGACTCAGTGCTTTGGGCACTTACGACAACACACAAGGTGGCCATAGGATTGACACCTTTCAGGCTAGTGTATGGTTGTGAAGCAGTGGTACCCATGGAGTTTGTTGCAGGTAGTCTCAGAGTAGCAATTGACAATAAACTTTCACCAAAAGACTCCATTAATGCTAGGTTGGAGCAACTTTTACAATTGGATGAAGATAGATTGGCTATCAATGGAACTATTAAATTCAAACTTTTCAAAAAAGGAGACTTGGTGTTGATGTTCAACACTAAACTGGGCAAAATGCCAGATAAATTCAAATTAAGGTATGATGGTCCATTCAAAGACCATCTCCAAAAATACAACATAGACTAAGTGTGCCATATATACATAGGCACTAAGAACAACAACTCAACTACATCTAGAATGTGGGATAAGATAGGTTGTATGTCCCTCTTATTGGTCACCAAAGTGCTCCACCAATTAGTGATGAGAAAGCACATAGATATGTGCGTCTCCATACATCTCAACCCTTCCCCTCAAGATCAAGTCATTAGGAGGATGAGTTCTTTAGCTTGCACTGCTCAAGATATGTACTTTAATAAACTGATAAAAGTAGTGAAACTTCTCATGAGGTAATGCCTATGTAAACATGTCTGCAATCTACTCCTTGGTAGACACATGGTGCAAGTCTACCTCTCTAGTGAGAATATTCTCTCAAATGAAGTGGTAGTGGATCTCTATGTATTTTGTATAGGCATGAAATGAAACACATGATTATTTGCTAGTATCCAATCTAGACTGCATACTAGCCCAATGGCCTCACATGCCACAATTGCTACCCCTTTATATTTAGACTCTATAGAAGACAATGCAATGGTATGTTTCTTCTTTGAAGACCATGACATTGTAGACCTTGCAAAACTAAATACATATCCTAATGTAGATCTCATGTCATCTACACCACTGGCCCAATCGACATCCATGTATACATAAAGGTCAGGCTCTACATCAGCCCTATTGTGCAAACCATATCCAAGAATATGCTTGACATACTGCATCCTACAAATTGCATCCAAGTGTGGCTTCCTGGGTGACATCATAAATTGGTTGACTACTCTGACTGCATAATTGAGACTCAAATGAGTTAAATCAGTCTTCCTACCATTGTTTTAGTATGTGTCTCCTATCTCATCTTGAAGATCAATTATATCAACAAGTAAGGTATCCATCCATATATTGATTGATGTGTTGCTTTGTTGGACAGTTAGGATAATTGTTTCTTTTCCCATGCGCATATTTCTCGATTGGACGATTGGGGTAACCAATTCCTTCCCCATGTGCATAATGTTTAGTCTCTCCTAAATTTCTTAGAATTCACTTTTGATGGGAATGGTCTAGGTCCATAACGAGATGCATCTCTGTACATCAAGGCTATGTATCTGTAATAGAGAGGAACTCATAATCCTATAAATTTGAGTCCAATAGTAAATATTTATCTATATCTGGCTCCACAAAATCTTCATCTTTCTCAAAATTTTGTGCAATGATTGCGAGGAAATAATCCTCCCTTATTTGAAACACTGTTTGAATATCTATAATCAAAACATATTCATTTTCACCAACATGATATGTGGGGAGGATTGGAGTAGGAATGAAACGAGGATTATTCTCTAAATTAGATAACTGCTGCTAAAGACCTGCAACCACTTTGATGTCTTCTCTCTTGACCGCTTTAGTATGAAGCCTCTAACTTAACTCCCTCTCTTTCTCTAAATCAATCTTCTTAATAATATCATGGGATTCATCATCCTTTGCCCTAGTAGTATCCTATCCAAGTACTTGCACATATGTACTTCTATATATGTACTCGCATATGAGGATTACCAAAAATCAAGTGAGCCAAAAAAAGTGAGTGATATAAAACAATAAAATATTTACAAATCCCCTATTTTAGTGTCATAAAAATATAATTAATTCAAAATTCAATATGTTTCCTTAATGCTAAAATCCACTAAACACTAATTTCACATCCCCCATAAGAGAGTTGGTATATTTCATTGCCAAGCCATCATTAGTATCAAAGACAAAGCCTACTTCAATGTCTATTTATCATTCTATATTTTCTTAAGGCTGTCTTGCAGCTCATTGTGTTTCTAATGGATAATGTTGTCTTGTAGTTGACCGTGTTTAGAAATGTTTCCAAGTCTTCATTATCGTTCATATGAAGATCATAAAGTTGCTACTTCAAGTTTTCTTTGGAATGATACATCTTAACCCTAAACAAAGCTTCTAAGATTGTCCAGTTGGTTGCTTCTATAGACTTGGTGACATCGAGATGGTGAAAATAGTCTTCTTCTAGGGCCCTCCCTTTCATCCAGATAGCATTGTCACTATCCTTCTTCCACGCTCCTCACTAGTGGTTGGCTCTTTCTCCATGCCAAAGATAATTCCCGGCCATATTCACATGCCTCCAAATGCTCCATGAGTGCGGGGCACATTTTTTGTATCCTCTCTAGAAAGGGCCTTACATCATAAATCCATGTTGAAGGGGATTTGTATGTGCACATCAAATAGGGTAGTGAGTACTTCTCAATTCGTGGACATATTTGGAATCCCAAATTTTCTTCAACCAGTCTAGTCCAAGGTGTTTCCCTTCTATACTTGTGCAAATTCTCTACTATTCAACCTCTACCCTGCTAATGAAGCAATCAATTTTTTGCATATAAAGGTTGGGTGGGGTAGCCTGGCTAATCTATTTGTGATTGGAAGTGATATGATCAATATCCAATTTTACATCAGAAGAGTGAGAAAAGTTTAAAGGGTGTCCCTTATTAGGGAATCTAGAGTCAATCAAGTGAGTCAAGAATGTTCTTGCATATTTTTGGAAAGGTACTATTAGGTGTCAAAGTCGATGCACATCCTGTCTTATCACAAAACGTGACAACTGGTGCCAAGACTCCATGATAGTGTCAAGTGAACCTTCAATGTGAATAGTTTCCCTAGGGATATGGTTCAAACCCTTCCATTTATTTCTCAAATGCTTAGTTTGGATCATGTTTATATCAAGTGAGACTATATGGTTCTAAGTTTTGTTAACAAAGTGTGTTAGTTCTAGCTTTTGGCAAAGACATGAGAGGTTCCCTTTTTCCCTAAAAGAGAGCCAAGGTTTCATCAATAGTTCCCCACTATTATCCCTAAAGGTCCGACATCCCTTAGTATGGAGCTAACCAGTGGGAGGTCATTGTCATGGAGAAAGCCATCAACTAATTTGTCTATTGAAAAACTATCCAAAAAGGTTGTCAAACTTTGAAATCATAAACATTTTCCTTTGTTGTTGCCTTTGATAATCAAAGTTAAACTTACATGGGGGAGGGTTGGTATACCTTTGAAAAGTGGGGTGGAACATACTACAACTAATCAGTCTATTTTGTCATGGAGTAGATGCTTCACTACTAGCTTGCTATTGGCTGTTTAGGTATAGAAATAGTCTTACCACCTCTTAAAATCTTGGAAGATATCACCTAATTTTCACAAGTGTCCAAATGAACCGATCTCTCAAAGGAGGTCTTCTATTCAATTCTCCTTGGTGGGGGGAATGTTGCGGTGGCTGTAAATTCCTGCTCCTTCCAAAGACTCCCCTTGTTGACTAAAATCTCCCCTCTCCTTGATGAACCGGCTCCTCTATTGTTGCTAAAATCATGCCCATCCTCTCCCCATAAGAATATGCTCTTGGGGAGGGCTGGGGGAGTAAACGAAATGAAGCGCTCTTTGCTAAGTTGTTGATTGCTATGAGCATTAGTTCCCTAATATACATGAATGTAATGGACACCTTGCCAAATAATACCATGCCTCGTGTCTTCATAAACATAAAAAACTAATTGAATGCTGCTTTGATTGGTCTACCTAGGAAAAATAAAGTTAAATTGTTTGCTGTGTACCATATGGCATGGTGGAACCATAGTGGTTAGTAGGCTTTGGATTCCAATCTTTCCTGATTGCACCTGCATTTTGCATATGGCCTGCCAATGTTAAAAATATCATTAATGTATTTTGGAGTCCTTGTTCTATTTCATCTATCTTGCTTTTAGATCTCCCGAAAACCCTCATGGGAGATGGGCATCTGTCTAAGCAAATAGGGAAATGGGAAATAAACTGGTCAATGCATGGATGTATACAATGAGGACATTAAATTCCTGTACCTTTTTGCATCAGTCTTTATTGCCTTTGAAGACTACACTAAGTCCATCAAAATAAGCTACATGTCCACAAGGAATGGTTCTAAGATGTGCATGTCATGTAGATCCCATACCTTTTTTTCATGAGCCATTAAGTCCACACCTTCAACACTCTAGGTGGAAAGGGGGATGAGCATTTTTCGAGCAAAAACGTACGAGCGATCTGAGCAGTGGACCTTTAGTCAAGTCTAATTTGATACCTTCAATATACATATTTTTTCAATCAACATCATGTGCAAAAAAGTAAAGTAAAAATAATATTTCTTCTAAACAATTCATAGTCAAATGGTCTAGAATCTAAGGAGGATTGAACTGAGCCATGGATGGTGCATGGATGGAGTAGTTGTAGTCAGAATTCTTGCATATTTTAATAATCATTTTAGTAAGAAAATAAAACCTAAAAAATGACCACTATAAATTTATAAAAATTTGCCAAAACTATGAAAAGATCTTGTAGCTGCCACCAATGTACATTTATTAGATTGATAGATTTCTATAAAAGGACCATTCAAACACAAAAAAGGTCACCAAAACCTATAGTGTGGTGAGTAATACATTGTTCATATACAACTCACAAAGAAGCTGTGGCTAACAAAATATTGTTTACATACATATAGCTATATTGTGTCAAGCAAATGACTATCAAAATGCACCACAGAGTCAACACAAGCTACTCTAGTCATACAATATTTGTATGAACCTATGCAAGTTCCTTTGATATAACCACATGTAGAGATAAACGCCCTTCTCAGGAAGTAGGTGGAGCTTGGTAGAGTTCTTGCCTACTTAGCATAGATTGGTGAATGAACATTTGTGTGTATCTTCTCATCTAGACCCAAGTATTGCATATAAATGTAATACAGACGTTTGCATGGGATATATCCTTTTTGCCCTTGAGAATGGCCCACAAAGTCCAGCCACATGCATGAAGGAAACACTAAAACCACAACATTGAACTTTCCCCCTTTTTTACGTGATCCTGGAGTGGAAACTAGGTACTCCACATGCTCTCTAGGGACAACTAAATTAACATTGTCTGAACAACACATTCCAAGAAAATAGACTTAGCTATCCTTGTTCTCATTTCACATGTCACCTCCTTTACCCATTCCACAACCATGTCATCCCTTATGCTCGGTCTACTTGTTAAAGAGTTGTTAAATCAATAGATTTGGCCCTAGTGCATTGCTTTTTTCATTTAAATCCTCTAGCTACTAATAACCTCATTTCTTCCTCATCCAAGATTGTTGCCTTCTCAATAGGCCACTCCCTCGACACCTCAGGTGGTTTTCCTTCAATGCAATTTGATGGTGTCCATGTGTGGTCCATGTTATCCCCAAAAAACTAAATCAATTGCCATCGAATGCCTGCTTTGGTGTTGATTCTCCCAAAAAAGCTAGGTCCAGGAACACCTCTCTTTCCTATCCTACCCTTATGATCTATCAATTTGTGGCATTTGATTCCTTTGTCCTTTAAGTATCCTTGACACCTCACCTCACTACGTGCATTAGTTCTTCTCATAGCCCACATAGACTTGTGTACCACCTCTTCTTTAGCATATTGATTTGTTTTCAGGATTGGTGTGGTATTTTGTTTTCTCTTTCTTGGTTGATTTACATACTCATATTCTGGATGATGTGAAACATTTGCATACACTGCTTTTGAGAGAGATTTTGACTGCTTCCTTCTCACAGTCTTCAAATCACCCATACAATCTTGACCTCCAATAGTTGCATCCACCTTCTTAGCCAACTCATTCTCGGGGGGGTCACTCATCATATGTAACCCTATCACGTGAGTTCAACAGAAGGATATTTTTTATTTCTAAAATTTACAGAAATAAATATACATAAGGGACTATTTAAAATAGTTTTGGAAAAAATTTACAGATTTGTATAGAAAAGGGGTACATTTTATTAATGAAAAAATTTACAGATAAGGGATTTTAAATATAGGCCTTGAACGCACGTGATATAGAGGGTTTATACATAGTGATCCCCTTGAGACCTCATTTTACTAAGATCAATGAACTTGCATGAGTTGCTCCCTATGTTCCCATAAGAGTGCCTTCGAGATAGCTTCTCCAAACTAGGTCCACAACCCAAGTGTAGTCCCTTTAGATATTCTGTGTATCTTGTAGTTTGCAGCAGAGCACTAGTCATATCTGTCTCACAAGCATTTTTTAGTGTGACATATTTCACTCCATCATTAGATGCCAATCAACTTCCATGGACTGACTCTGCAAAGTTTGCTCTAGGAATTAAGAACTTGTTAGATCCCTCCATGCCCTGTGTCATAGCATAGATTAGTTTCCAATAAAGAACAAACAATAAATTTGTGAATGAAATAACAATAGACCTACTGTGAGAATGTATTCTCCCCAATGAGCCACTCTTGCATGCCACCACACAATCCACGTTTCTAAAATGGAGATGTCCTTCTTGTGTGCATGATGCTTGAACCACGAACGGAGGTTTTTCAACTCAATGTCTGTAGCTTCTTGAGATGGAGCATTCTTCCACTGTCTACACCTTAGCTTGAACTCCTCACCATCAAACGATGGAAGGAACTTAGCATGGTTTTCCAAGCTTTGCTCCCAATGGAATAAGTAAGATCTCTCTTTTCCTTTGAGCACCTCATTGGCCTCACCATTGAATACTGTTCTAATTGCACGCCAAGTTGCTTGTGCCTCATTAGCGATAAACCCTTTAAATTGAGGCTTTGGGAATCCCTCCTTCTCCATGACTCTATTTAACAATTCCCAAAAAAGGATTTGGGCTTCTGTATCCTCATCCTTGAAATCCCCAATAGCAATAGTTTGTAGATCTTGAACAAAAGGGTTGTAAACATGGCATGCCATTGTATTCCAATCATGCATACGTTTGACAAAATCAAAGCAAATCCAGCATGATCCTAACTCTCCACCTAACCTCATCTTGTTCACTAGATCAACACCACTACCGTTCCAAGCCCATTTTGAAGGCGTGAATGATCTATTTTGGGTTGGTTTTGGCGGCTAATGAGTTGAAACAAGAACGCATCCCGTGCTAGAACAATGAGTGGTCCAGAGCCAGACCCTGGGAATACCGAGCTTGTCGCCTACGTTCAGCATCCACGAGCAGAAAGAATCCGCTATAATACATGTCACCACTGTAATCCGCTATAATCCCCGAACGGTCATAATCCTCTCCACGAGTTTCATGAAGGGAGAGGTACGTTCCTGATAATCCTCTCCAGGGGCGGATTATGACACGTCTCGTAATCCGCTATAATCCTCTTCATGGCTCATAATCCTCTCTACGAGAAGTAACCTCAGGAACGCTCTGATTGAAGCGTCCGTGATTGAAGCAGTAACCTCAGGAAGGCCATCTGGGAGGTGCTCGAGGAAGCTGTCAGAGTGGGCGCCATTACTCTGACATTTCGAAACCATATATAGGAGAGGATTGATAAAAGCAACCATGTCTACATTTCAAAATTGAACAGTCGCAATGCCATATTTTAGAAGGGTGACAATAAGCTTCAGTTTAGGAAGCTCACTTGTAAAGGAGAGCGATTCACTTGGAGTATTTACGGCGGTTGCAGCAGGGAGACTTCTGGGTGTGCTGATTCGGCGTGAGAGAGGATGAAAAGCGAGAGGGGAAGGAATTGCGAAATGGTTAGAGTTGGAATTGCGAAACGGTTGGAGCGCAAGGCAAGGCAAGGCAGCTTGTGCGGAGAAATTGCGAAACGGTAGTGATGTTCAAATCTGCCTACATCTACACAGCAGGAAGCTTGCCCGGGCTTTTACATCGAATTCACAGCCGCGGATTGAATTCACGACTTTGATGATGAAGAGGACTAAGATTGATGGCTTGATTAAAAAAAAACTGTGATGCTAAATCTGAGTGAAAGATCTCGCTTTTGATCGTTGCTGCTTGTTGACGAATTCTCTGTTGTGGTATGGATCACCTGGGAATTTCTAGAGCAAGAGTTATCCTTCAACCTAGTTGCGCAATTTGAACGCCTGAAGCGCCTTGATTCATATTGGTGCCTCTACCTTTTGATTTGGTGCAAGTAATGCTTGCAAGTTGATTGCTTCTTACCAAGATTGTGCGATTTCGCCAAACAAACACAAGCTCCCCCGAATCATGTTGGTCAGAGTCTACTACCTTCTTCTAGCACCTCATTCTGACAGAAGATGGGGCAGTGGTTGTAGCTCTCCGCTCTAACGTGATGCATGTGGGTCTCTAGTGTTTAGATTCAAGTTTTGGCTCAGAATTTGGAAGCAACATCGTGCAGTGTTTTAATGACCTTTTTCGAATAGAAATCTGAGAAGTTTCTCGAATTCATGAAGTATTGAAAGAATGCACTCGTGACTTGCACCATTTCTATCGACAAAAGAACACAGGATTAACACTTGCAATGAAATAGAACGGGAACTTGCAGGCATTTGCGAAATAGAAAAACACACAAGCTTGCGAAACGTGCTCCCTGCAGCTTTGGATTCCTTACGTTGCTTGTGGGAACTTTTTCTTTCGCTTCCTTGCCGGATATATCTTCTTCACAAGGCAAGGCCTCCGGTGAAGAAGCAGCTTATGATCGCAACACCCGTATCACCAGTGGAGTGCGAGAGGCGGGAGAGTTCATCTATTGATGCATACATTGTTCTGGTTTGGCAAAACGCATGCAATTTCTGCATCATCATTTTCCGGCCTTAGGTCTTCTCCTCGTCGTGTCGGTGTGAAAGAGGGACGTTACTTGATTAGAACAAAAGTCCTTCTGCATAGTTTCGCTGGCGAAAGTAGTCTAGAGCCTTTTTTTCTTGCCAAGGTGTGAAGGTCTTCATGTTCATTATCTTTTCTACTCTGCATAGTTTCGCTGGCGAAACTGATCCTTTTTTTCTCTGCCAAGGTGTGAAGGTCTCATGTTCATTGTCTTCATCATCATCTTTATCATCGTCTTCATCTTTAGCTTCATCATTATCTTAGACCTTTGAAGCACCTCGGCTATGGTGGATGACGCAGAAACTCGGCTATGCGGACAACAATGCTTAGAAGCTGTGGGAAGGAGCCTCAGCACACGCATAGGTAAAGCGTGATCGCAAACAAACAATGCAGAGCTTCATCGAAATGGCCTTCCTACAATTTCCACCAAGTGCCCCCCTTCTGCTGATTGTTTCCTCTGGCTCCTCCCCCCCTTGCTCAATTCCTGCCTTGTTTCACTCTGTCATTTTTATTTTATCATGGTTTCACTTTGTCATTTATTTGTTTTCCTTCTTGTGCAAGTGAGTTGTGCAACAAATGCCTCCAGTAAGTTTGGTTTCTTTTTTTTTTCTAGTTGCATTTCACCATCGTATTTTTTCAAATCTTGTAATTGAGTTTCTTCAAACATGTAGAGAAAGAAATGTGATGTGTCTAGTCCTATCACAAGGAAAGGTGGCAAAAGAAAGAAGCAAGAGTCAAAGGTCAATAATGAACTGAAAGAGCTTGAACAAGTTGACATTGAAAACGATATTGAGGATCCTTGGGACAACAAGGATAAAAACACAGAGGGTCCATCCAACAAAGCAGGAGTTAAAGATGATGTGGAGGATATCATTCTAGAATGTGTTGAGAGACCATCAGGTGCATATATTTTAGAGCTTCTTAGGGATGATTTGACCATTTTGAAAAGAGCATTTGAAACAGAGGGATAATTCCAACAAAAGGGTCTTTCATTCTATCTATCAAAATGCATGATGGGTCTTCCAAGGATGTTGATGATGTCACAATATAATGTTGGGACAAGAATTGGAGCTTAGTTTGATGAGTTTGAATCAGAGATAACTGACACACCATGGAGCTTTCTATTAAACAAAATGTTCTTCGTGTGGGAATGAAATCATCGTATGGAATCTTGGATGAAAAGCATAGAAGAGCTTTACAGAAATATCAAGTCCAGACACATTAGAATGCAAGCTCAAATAATTGAACCAAGGCAAAGGATGAGCTTAAGCTTGTTGCTGCTCTACAAAGATTTAACTTGTAAGCCTTGTTGTTTATGTTCACTATATTGAGTAAAAAGTTTGGATTGTTGCTATTAGATGGTAAGTGCCTGTAAATGAAACCAATTTTGATCCATTTAAGTCAATGGTTGCAGGCTTAATGAAGATGCAATTGTTGTTACTAATCTCAAGGATTATCTGTACCACACAAGCACACTTGTGTCTTGTGATGCTCAATATTTTACTCAAGATTTTAGTGAGGCGGAGAAAAAAGCTATTGAGTTGGCAAGACAAAAAGAGGTTGGAAATGGACGAAGGGTATGGTATCCCCTCACCCAAACTATTCTTGGGAGGATGGTATTTGCTGTAAGTATTAGTTCTTTAGTTTATATATTATTTTCTTTTTTTGTGACTATGGTTTGTGTTCCAATAACATAATGATGAGATTATCTATTTATGCTGAAAGGGGAAATTGAAATACGATTTTGAGGCTCAATGCAAGAAATTGCATTCTTCCATGCCAAAGGATGAGAGAGAGTCCAAGATTTATGAGATTAAAATACTGTGGGAGCAACATATCGAAGAAAATTTACACGGGTAAGTTTTCAATTTACAAAATTTTCTATTTACAAATCACAAATTTGAATTGTAGTCCACAAAATTCTACGTTTTATATCTCAAAAATCTATAGTTACAACTTGCAACTTTTTAGTTTGCACTTTGAAAACCTTAGTATATAGTTTGTTGTGTGTATCAAAGTCTCTTCTAAAAATTTACTATTTGGCAGATGCTTTCAATAGTCGATCCTTCCCATGGCAAGGAGTGGTTTAATATCCTTTGGAATTTACCATTTGAGGATACATCAATGAAGATCACTTTGGAGAAGCTTTACCAAGTATCAATTGCAACCTTTTCCAAGCCAAAGCAACTATCTATCCTTTTTCTTCTCGGTGTAGATGACAATCTAAAGGAGAGTTATGGGAATATGCCTATGACTGACCATGGTTTCATACCTTGGCTTGCAAAAGAAGTGTGGATGGACCATGTGTTGACAGATGTTGGACGACGATTGCTTGACCAAGTTATGAAATCATGAAGCATTGAGGGTGCAGCTACACTTCCAGACAGTCCTTCTATTCTAGAATACTTTAATGGCATTATACTGAGACATAGGCCTTTTTTGTTTGAGCCTTTTACTTCATTGATGATAGTTGTTGTTGTTCCATCCAAGCAAGTTGATCTTACAAATGCTAGCAGATGATTGGTTTACAAGTGCGTATGGCTTTCGAATTCAATGGAAAGATATCTTTGTTATACCTTGCAATTTCTTATGTTATCCAAAAAATCATTCAGGTATCTTCATTATTGACTGCAAATAAGAGTCTTAAGGTGGTACCATCCATTTGCAAGGCTTGGACTATGCTTGCACCTGCTACTTATTGCATGCACACCTCTCATATTTTTAGAGAGAATTAGCATAAGGATGGTCATATGTTGCTTACGGACTGGGAGAGGAAGCACTGCCCTTGGTGGATTGAGATGAAGGTTGGAACATGTGTCGCAGAAGAGAAGGAAACTTATGATCCAGGCAACATGGATGAGGCACAAAAGAAGAGGCTTGAAGAGGAACAAAAAGCAATAGTAGAACAGCAAAAGGCAAGTCATGTCACTCCAAATAACAAACGAGGTGGAAGACCTAAACCAACGGGCACTTCTAATATAGGTCTATTTTCTTATGACTCTTTCTTTCATGTTTTAAAGTGGTTAGAAGCTTCCTACAAATTTAATTTAGGGTCCTTTGTTATTGTAGACGATGATCCATGAAAGGAGGAGTCTCTTCTTAGCAAGAAAGTGTGTAATACAGATATGGTTTATGTTCCTTTGTCCACTTTCTCATCATTTGCAAGTCGTATCTCACAAGAAAACTACAAAGTTTGGGAGTATGATTATGTATCACTTGGAAAAGAAGTTAAGCAATACAAGTACGATGGGGCTTTTCAAATCATAAGAAATTTCTACCATGAACTTGGTGGCATGAAGAAGTCACATAATGGAAAAAATGCTGTATGAAGTGTAGATTTTTGCTTGATTGACCTTCCTACAGGATCTATAGTGAGTGGAATCAAGGGTGGAATCCCTGGATGGAACATTCTAAATGAGGAGCATATTTCATGCTCACTTGCTATTGCTTCATCTATTGGTGATGTGTTCACCTATATCCACTTCATTCATTGAGTGTTTGGCAAGACAAATGAGACTAGAGGTTTCTTGCAGGTAAGCAATATATCACAGTTGATAATGTTTGTTTATGTGAATTGCATTCAGCTATTGGCATCTTATGTTGGTACATGTAGATGGATTGTGGAGGCGGGAGATTGCATTGATGTTGCAGATAATGTTGGCTTTGGTGTCAAGGTATGTCATTTGGCTATTTACATGATTGTCATGTTCTTGTTTGTTCGTATTTCATTTTTCTCCATTAACTTTTTCAATCTATGGTTCATGTAGATTACCGCCTTTCAAATCCTATTGTTATCTAGGATTGGCAAGAAGGCACGTCACTATCTTGACAGGGCAAATAAAGTTTCCCAATCCCTTAAGGTGTGCGTGGACAATTATTTCATCACTCATTACTTCCCTTCAAGTGTACAGTGCATAAAAGAGGGAAACGGTGGACAATGGCGTGGTGGGTTGGAGAAGAGTAGCTCCATGATGTTGATGTTCATGGAGTTGTGTCCAATTGGAGGCTCTATGCTTGAGCTTGGTGTAGGTACAGGACTTGGGATGAAAGCATCAATTCACTTAGGACATCCAGGCATGGCAGTGGACAATGAAAAAGAGATTTGCATAGGATACTTGGAAGGCATGCTTAGAGACGGCTTCACAGAGGCAGGGCCTTCAAGTGTGAATCAAGCAGTCCTCATGATAGATGATGAGGAGACAGACTATGACTTTGATGCACCTCTTGATTAGTGAGTAATTTATTTAATGTTTGTGTATAATTTAAGCATGATTAGATACTAACTACTTGGGCTTAGTGTTCTATCTTGCTATGCAAAAGATGTGGCTACCCAAATGGCAGGAGATAGCACATTCGATTATGAGTTGGTGGAGAGGCATCATGGACATTTAGACTACAACACTTATTTCATTAATTTTGGACTTGTCAATGTACAAATTCATTTTTACATATACTTTTGGACTAGTTTTCAGATAAAATTTAAGAAAAACCCAATCTTCAAAGCACATATAAAAACATAAAAACAAGCATTTTTTTATGTATTTTTTAAGGACATGAAACTAAAATTATAAAATTTAACGCAGTCTAGATAAGTTACATGAAAAAATAAGATTAGGTTGTTGTAAACTCTCTTAATATTTAATGGTGTTAATAAACACCTTCAAAAGTTAAGCCTGAGATAAGTTACACAAAAAAGAGTGGTCCATTAATTGTAAACTCTCTTTATATTTATAATAGTGTTTAGGAAACACTTTCAAAAGTTACAAGTGGAAGTAGCAAACTCTCACAATATTTATAATTTAGGTGTTGAAAAACACCAAAAGTTACAATAAGACTCTCATTGGAAGGCAAATTACACCAAAAGTTACAATAAGACTCTCACTGAAGGCAAATTTATTTTCAAGACTACAGCCATTTAATTTGATGAATTTTCTATTTTCAAGTCCTTAGCCTAAATTCAACCCATTCAAGAGCTGAGCTCATCTCATCCTCATCGATGTAGTTAAAATTATAGAAGAGAAGTAAGGATTGATGAATTTTCTCCTGCATAACACTTTGTTTATTCCGAATGGCTTGCGCTTCCTCGGGGGAAAATCTTCCATAACGAGCCACACGCGAAGATATCTCACTTTGAAAGTCTATCAACTCTCTCCTATATGACTGCAATTTATCTATTTCAGTAGTAGCCATACTTATTTTTCTTTCCTCTTCCTTCTCTAAGCCCTTCTGACAAGCAAAGTCATCCTTCTCGTACTGGGTTAATGGAGCTGGATTTTGCTTTCTCTCCTCTCTCTTTCCTTGGTTCTCGGCAATCCATTCTTTGAGGCTGCTAATGGCTTGCTCGACAGAATCGATTACCTTAAAAAGATCCATAATGGCTGCAAGATGAAAGGAGTATGCTTGAGAAGAGGAGGTAAGGCTGCGGGCAAGATGGAAGGAGCAAGCTTGAGGAGAGGAGTAAGGTAAGAAGAGTAAAGTGGAAGAAGTGTGGAGAGGAGTAAGGTAAGAAGAGTAAAGTGGAAGAAGTTTTTGCTGCGGGTGAGATATAGAAGATGAACGAGGTGAGGAAGGTAACGAGAGTGAGGAAAGATATAGAAGACTAACGAGGTGAGGAAGGTAACGAGAGTGAGGAAGAGAGTGATGCGGGTGAGATATAGAAGATGAACGAGGTGAGGAAGGTAACGAGAGTGAGGAAAGATATAGAAGACTAACGAGGTGAGGAAGGTAACGAGAGTGAGGAAGAGAGTGAGGAAAGATAAAGAAGACGAACAGGCTCTGCGGGCAAGATGGAAGGAGCAAGCTTGAGGAGAGGAGTAAGGTAAGAAGAGTAAAGTGGAAGAAGTGTGGAGAGGAGTAAGGTAAGAAGAGTAAAGTGGAAGAAGTTTTTGCTGCGGGTGAGATATAGAAGATGAACGAGGTGAGGAAGGTAACGAGAGTGAGGAAAGATATAGAAGACTAACGAGGTGAGGAAGGTAACGAGAGTGAGGAAGAGAGTGATGCGGGTGAGATATAGAAGATGAACGAGGTGAGGAAGGTAACGAGAGTGAGGAAAGATATAGAAGACTAACGAGGTGAGGAAGGTAACGAGAGTGAGGAAGAGAGTGAGGAAAGATATAGAAGACGAACGAGGTGAGGAAGGTAACGAGAGTGAGGAAGGTAACTAGAGGAGATAAGGCAAGATGAAAGGAGTATGCTTGAGAAGAGGAGGCAAGGCTGCGGGCAAGATGGAAGGAGCAAGCTTAAGGAGAGGAAGGAGCAAGCTTGAGGAGAGGAGTAAGGTAAGAAGAGCAAAGTGGAAGAAGTGTCTGCTGCGGGTGAGACTGCGGGTGAGATATAGAAGATGAACGACTACTAGGGAATTTATAGAACTACAGATGCAAGACCGTAATGCGAGATGACTAGATGCAAGATCGTAATGCGAGACATTATAAAATAAAATGATGGGATGCAAGACCGTAATGGGAGACATTTGAGACATATAAGATAGTGATAGTACATTGAAATCTATAAAGTAAAATGATGGAACACAGGAATGATATAATTAATAGAATCTCATCATGAAGAGCAAAGTGCAAGAAGTGTCTGTGCTGCGGGTGAGATATAGAAGATGAACGACTACTAGGGAATTTATAGAACTACAGATGCAAGACCGTAATGCGAGATGACTAGATGCAAGATTGTAATGCGAGACATTATAAAATAAAATGATGGGATGCAAGACCGTAATGGGAGTCATTTGAGACATATAAGATAGTGATAGTACATTGAAATCTATAAAGTAAAATGATGGAACACAAGAATGATATAATTAATAGAATCTCATCATGAGATACTTGCTGTACATAATAAATGATAGATTTTGAGTACATTGAAATCTATAAAATAAAGTGATGAAACATAAGAATGATATGATTATTAGATTCTCATCATAAGATATTTATTGTACATAATAAATTAGACTTTCAAAAAAGTAAAACCTAATGTATTGTAATGAAAAAATATCATAAAATATCCTAATGTATTGCAACATTTAACATAAGTTTTAAAAACACTATCATTAATCAATACAAACAAGATAAAAATCTTCAAGGACTCATGTTTCTTTCTACATGTTTTACAACTGAATAGAGTCTGATGAGTCCTCTTGAGGCTGTGATTCTCTAAGAGTACATTGAGTCTCTACTTGTGTGGATGGTGTACATTGAGATTCTACTTCTGGTGCAATCGGGATAGACTTAATCTCTTCCTCCTTTACAAGATGTGATGTTGTAGATGCACATTGAGTCTCCACTTCTTGTGTAGGAAGAATGCATTGAGTCTCTAATTCAAGTGTAGACTGTAATGCTTCTACTTGAGGCTGTGATACAGAAGGAGACTGAATTGTCTCTTCTTTTTCTTTGGCTCCCTCAGGTTCTTCATTGAGTCCATCATGTTGTTTCCCAATGATAGCAGTTAGATAGTGAACAGTCTTAGCCACAAAATCTTGTAGCTCGAGCTTGGTATATGCTTCTATGGAGACATGTTCAAAAATTTCATTGAGATACAACATGAAGTTGTAGGCAATTCTCCACCCACTACTAAACATGTCCTTTTGGTCCACTGCGAGGCGTGTCTGGAAATTTGGTTGGTCTTGATGCTCCCTGATTTTGATAATCGCAGAAACTAACTTGTTTGCAGACCTGTCCATCATGACATATGACAAAGTGAATTTGTGTAGTAAATAGTAACTTGATGCATGTTCATAATGATATGATAAAAGAACACTTACGTGAACACCCCGTGAAAGCCTGTAATTGAGTTGACAAACCAACAATGGTTGTCATCAAGGTCCCATACTATCAGGCTCCAATGTGAACTACATCACCAATAAAGAGTGATAAGATTTATCACAATATTAAGTATTAATTGACACAATATTATAAATAAGAGAGTAAAAGAAAGATTGAGACCATACTTACTTTTCATGGTATGGCATAAAGACAAGTAGTATGCCATCCAAGTCTAAAGGTTGTAGAATTGAACAAACATCATCTACTGTCTTCTTGGTATCACTAAGTACAGCTGAAAGAAGAGAATCGAGCATACAGACGCGATTCTGTACTGATCTAGGAAAATGAGATATAACCGTACTGCAGCAATAAATAAACAAATGTTAGAAGCAGATTGAATCAAATGATTGAAGTATCAAGTCAAGAGATGTTCATATCAAACCTGAGGATGGCCATCATGACTTTGTCATTAGCCTCTTTCAAAGGGTCGGAGAGGATTGTAACTTCCTCGCTACCAAAAGTCAAAACACGAGGTTGCTTGCTAATGATGACCTT
This sequence comes from Dipteris shenzhenensis, assembly GCF_047967505.1. Lineage (NCBI taxonomy): Eukaryota > Viridiplantae > Streptophyta > Polypodiopsida > Gleicheniales > Dipteridaceae > Dipteris > Dipteris shenzhenensis. Next base: position 22,317,671 of record NC_141598.1, on the reverse strand, counting down.
AACCTCAAAAGAGCTCCCCATTTCGTCCAATACAGCGGTTACATCAGGACAACTTATGGGCGTAGCAACCAATGTTTCCTCTGGATGCTCCACCACGTTATCAATAAATGCCTTAATGATAGATGACATAAATGCATATAGATGCAAGTCTGTATATGTGGACAATGAGGTTTCACCGCCTCTCAAATCAAAAATTTGAGCAAGGAGCAAGAAGCAGTTATATCCAACTCTCCACCCACAACTGTGGTCATCATTCTGCTTCGCTGCAGGGCATGTTACATACTCTATTTGATCTTCCAAGTCACCCTCCATTTGCATAAGTGCATCTATAGCACTTACCAACTTTCGAGCAGATCTACACATCAAAATAGAAAACATAAATGAATGTGCGCATTGCATAGGATGCATCTCATTGACATAATTATGACACAAGTAGGTTATACTTACTCTGACACACTGCCATGGATAGATGCTATTGAATTGACAAAGAAGCATTGCTTGGCTAAGATGTCCACAATTACCAAGCTCCAATGCAAGCTGCATTATCAATTTTAAGAATAATTATTATTTGATATAATCCTCCACAATGTAAGAGATAAGCTAGGTAGGGATTGATACTCACTCCTCGTGATATGCGGTAAAGATAACTCGCACCGCAGTCAAATCAATAGGTTGCAACCACTTAAAAATGTCATCTATGGTCTTCTCCTTATTGCTAAGTACACTAGAAACAAGAGGATCGACCATATATGCACATCTTTGTATATATAGCGGAAGCTGTTGTAAAACCATACTGCAATAAAAAGAAAAGAATATTAGTTCATTTGATCCAATGGAAATACAAAAGCATAAGGTCAGTAAAAAGTTTGTGTCAAACCTGAGGATGGCTATTATAACCTTGTCATTGACCTCTTTCTTGAAGTTTATGAGGATTGAAATATCCTCTTCATCGAATATAAAAGTAAGAGGTTGTTCTCGAACTTGAAACCTAACTTGAAATGACTTCTCCATTTGCTGCAATGTATGATTATTTTCTAGAGTCATCCGATGGATAGCCAGAGCAGCTTTGCTTTCTTGAGATGAGCTTTCATGATTCTCTGCTCCAACTATGTCCTCCTCATCCTCCTCCTCTCCCTTCTCCTATAAAAGGATAAAATAATTATGAGATTCAAAATTTTAAATTAATTATAAATTTAAAAAGACCTTTAAATGAATAAAGAAAATTAAACATAAGTCTTCATACCTCTACATATCTTCGTGGTCTTTTTATGTAACCTTCAGAGGCAAGGTCAGTGTCATATCCATCTTCCTCTGCTTCCTTGCTATCGCTGGTATCCTCACTATTATATCCAGAGCTTTGATCATTTTCATCATCTTTCTTGCTCTCATCGTACATGATCTGCTCTATGTCATCCTCTTCATGTGAGATTGGACCTTTCTTATCAAACTTTATTGTGAGAGAAGCCACGGTATCAAGGTATTCCAAGCAAGCAGGGCTCTCAATAATATTTACATTGTGTCCTTTTCTGATAAGAGCTTCGAACAGATGTCCCATTCGGCACAATGTGACTTCCCATCCAGACGGTAGCAAAAATTCCATCATACTAATTAAAAGATCAGCACTTTTTGCTGGCCTTTCATAGTGATTTGCATTGCGATGGAGGGGACTTGGAGCTTCATGCTCTTCCAGCAGTAGTTGCAATCTCTTTGCATTCCCTCTTATATTGTTTTGTAAGGAGTGATCATTATAAGGGCTCTTCATGCACAAGAAAAAGGTTTCTAGACTCTGTATCTTGAGACTGCATTCTCTCTTGTCCCTTTTTCTTGAGTATATCCCATTGTAAATCTTGAGCTCATTGCCATATTGTTTTTCTAGGGTAGCAGACATTTGTTCCTTGTCATCTTTATCAGCAAATATGACTATATTACATTGTCCCACTCTACCAATGGTGGTATGTAATATTTTGTCAAGGAGTGGACGGATGTCATCCGCTGATATTTCATAGACAAAGAAAAGCTGAGGTCTCTCCCAAGCAGTGTCGTCGGACAAAAAATCACTCAATGAAACTCCCTTGCACTCAACACTCTTTCCAGACTCTGAAATGATTTCATGTATGAAATAAAAGCCCTTGTTCAAAGTCTTTTCTTTTCTGAGAGTGTGGTTATTGATGACTTTTTGTGCATATGCATACACATTTTCCGGAATGTCACTTCTCATAGAGGGAGTAATTTCAGATCCATCATCTTCTACCTTCACCCATTTATGCGCCCAAGCCTTCTGTTTAGCTGACGGTAAAGCTGATGCCATCTGCCTCACAATGTTATGATCAATTTTACATTGGCTGATTGGAATATTTTTTTCTCCCAATAAATATTCAATTGCACTCTTTACTGCATCACGCTTCACCTGTTGGATGATGTTATCTTCCATGCAATGATCTTTATCCTTTTTGCCAAAAAACCATTCTTTTGACATTAATTTCTCTGCAGCAAGACTTGCGTATTTATCTGGTAGGTTTCTTAAAGGCCTCCACATCCGAGCTGTCATCTCTTTTTTCTCAATCTTCTTTGCCTTCTCTTTAATCAATGATGGAGCCTCATATGTAACATCTCCTTTCTCACATGCAAGACACACGTCTTTGATCTGATGAAAAACTTCATCACTACGGAAAAGTATGCTTGTGTAGTCTTGATACCTATCCCTTACTGTCTTGAAGCTTGTAATCACCTCAGCTCTTTCCTGCTTTCCCCTTGGTACAATGGCACTCAAGCATGTGTAGAAGTCAACAAGATTATCCGCTTCCACTTTAGTTGCAGTTCTTTTGATAGTGGTCAAAGGAGAATTAAAAGTTTTCCATATGGTCCTAGCTTTGAGCAACATCTCTGAAGTGGAGGTGATTTTTCGTAGTGCATAAATGTCATGATTAAGTCTTTCCGACTCAATCAAATATTTCTTCTCGTTCTTGAAGATACAGATGCATGCAGAATAGTAGTGAAATTGAGGCACACTCGCGAAAGTTTGATAAGTAATTTCTCCTTTCTTGTATGCATCTCTAGAGCGCTCATTACAAGCATAGGCATAGTGCTGACCATCTATTGCCTCAAATGTACAATGAGCTAAGAAATTTCTCTTGGCATCCCTTATATGTCGTTCTGGATCATTCACTGAACTCTGTCCTTCTTGAAGTGAGGGAACTTGTTTTCCGAGGAACTTAGTGAATTGCATCTCAAAATCTATAGGCTGAGAGAAATTGATGGATTGACTATAATCTCCCATGACTGGCCAAAATGTTCTTGGACGGAGTACCAAATTAGAAACAACTGGTTTCTTTCCATCAATCAAAGCGTGAAAAATCTTTTCAGCATAGGCTGTATCTAAGGTCCTGCTGTTGGTGAAGACACTTGCTTTGACCACTGTTGAAGCATGTATAACTTGAGTCTTCTGGCCCCATATATATCCTGGATCCTCATCTGTCACAGCCTCATTCAAGCGAAGATTTAGGTTCTTCATTGATAACATTTCTGCTTCTAGATCTGACTCCATTTCAAGACCCTCCGCATCCTCTTCATGTTCTTCCTCTTCTCTTCTTTGCCCTTTCTTTGTATATGAACGACCTCTTTTTCCAGTTATAGGACTTGGAACTGTAGCTCGTGAAGTACTTGCCTTTTGCATTTGACGTCGAGGTTTATTTTTTAGAGGCTCAATGTGAACTGCTTTAGATCGCCCTACTTCTTCTTCTATTGCCTCAACTTCAGGTATACTTAAGGGCTTCACTTGTTCTGTTATTCCATCAACTTCATGAGTTACACCATCTAAGTGAGTAATACCATGAACAAGAGAGGTGTGTGCATGTCCTGTCTTATCTGATGCATGTCGTGTCTCACTCAATTCAATTTCTGTCTGAGATGCATGTGCATGTCCGGTCTCCACCAATTCAATTCCTGTCTCAGATGTAGATCCCTTGTAAGCATCCACGTGTACAAGACCCTCATCCATTGCTACAATGTGTTCTGTCTCCTCCACTCCACTTCCTCTCTCATTTGTATTACCATGAACCAAATCTACATGGCGTGTCTCATCACTTCCTTTCTCATGTGTGGATTCTTGCACCTTAGGTCCCTCCAATGAAGTTGAACCTTGTTGGATGACACCCTGAAAGTATTCAAGGATAATCTTTGACTGCATTTTTCTTGCTTCCTCAATGGGAAATTCCTCCCACACATGTTGAAGGATCTCCAATGCAGGAACCAATTCAGGAAATCTAGGTGCTTTTGGCGGCGGCATCACAAAGTGCATTGCATCTTTCTTAGAAAGAAGAAACGATCTGTTGCTCATTCTTGACTTTGTGTAAATCATCATTGTAGTGCTGTCTTTTTCAATTTTTATTCCTACTAAGGTGCCCCCTTGAATCAAATTGCTCTTGGAGAAAGATACATTTGATGCGCACTCATCTTTCTCCAACTCTCTCTTTGTCATCACTAGAATGAGATTTCCTTTACTTAAGACCAAGAACCATGCTTTCTTTGTTGTGTCAACAACTGTCCAGTTTGTGAAGTCCTTTGGGGCATAAATTCTTCCATTGTATTTCAGTGTCATACCATTGACAAATGCTGTAGCCTCAAGATCCATCCTGTATTCAAGCACAACACAAATTTTAAGTACTTTGACAAACTACAATTAGTTTGAAAAATCAAAAGTACAATGAGTCCCATTAATACACCTCAAGTTTGTATTCTTCCCAATCATATAAGTATCAATTTCATGCTTTGGGAATAGCCTAAAAGGCTTTACAAGGCTTACAGCATAAATGCTTTGGGAATAGCCTAAAAGGCTTTACAAGGCTTAGAGCATAAATGCTTTGGGAATAGCCTAAAAGGCTTTACAAGGCTTAGAGCATAAATGTGAAAAAAAATAAGGATTTACAATGATCTCTGAATACAAATTTGAAGTCTGTCATATATAAGTACAAAATGCTCTGTCAACTCCCGCAACAACTGATATAAGTGTAAAATGCTCTGTCAACTTCCACAACTGTAATCTGTCATGTCCACTGATACAACTTTCAATCATCTTGAAAGTTTAAAAACCTTAATCGTTGCTTAAATGGTAGGGTTGTTGTGACTGTGAAACCGAATGTGAACGAATGGACTGACTCCGATTAGGAACTAGTCGGGAAATTTTGAGCATGGCTTTGATTGGTTTTTTTGGAGTTCTCTCCTCTAAGGACAAACTAATCTATGCTAATCTAGACTACACCAACCGTCGAAGCGAAGAAAAGCAAGAAATAATTTCTTTTCCATTGTTCTTTTTAATATCCTTAGGTTGCGAATTAAAAGCAAAAAATAATCTTTCCATTATTCTTTTTAATACACTAAGGTTGTGAGTTTAAAAAAGATAAAATTTATATTTTATCTTTTTTAAACTCACACCCCTTTCTCTCTCTCTCTCCCCCCCTTCTCTCCCCCCCCTTCTCTCTCGCTGCCGCCCCCATCCTCCCACCCCACCTTACCCATTCTCACTCCCACGCCCACGTCCATTCTTTCACCTTCCCCATTCCCACTCCCTCTCCCACTCCCATCCTCCCACCCCTTTCTCTCTCTCTCCCCCCCCATTCTCTCTCGCTGCCGCGGCAGCGGCCCCCCCCTTCTCTCTCTCTCTCTTCTCCTTCTCATTTTAAAAAAGATAAAATTTATATTTTCAAAAACTAATTTACTTACAACTCATAAGAATTGAACATTCACATTAATAAGAAGTTAAAATCTTAATAAATTTGAATTTATATAATAAAAACTATAAAGTAGTTTAACTTAAAGTTTATGAAAAAATAACGTAAAATAAAGAAAACAAGACTTTAAATTAAAAATTTAATATTTACCTAGAAGAATATATTAATTCTCCCTAAAAAGAAATAAATTAAAGTAATAATAACGAATATTCTCCCTAAAAAGAAATAAATTAAAGTAATAATAACGAATGTAAGTTAAACTACTTTTAAAATTTTAATTTAAAATGTAATAAAATCAAAATTATACTCTTTATATTCCAAAACAAAATGCATTATAGTGTAAATTAAACTAGTAAATTAAAAATGAAAGTGAAACTCATTTTAAATTCAAAAACAAAGAAAAATTTAAAATTCAAGTTTCTACAAGTTTTGCTTTTAGCATACATTTGTCTTTTCACATCCACGGGTTTGTCTTTTGAAACACAAGGTTGTCTTTTATCACAATTTTCACATCCACGCGTTTGTCTTTTGAAACACAAGGTTGTCTTTTATCACAATTTTCAAGTTTTCACACGTTTGTCTTTTCAAACACAAGGATTCATAGTTTAAAAAAAGGTGAGAAATTTTGAAATTCTAGTTTCCACACGTTTCTCTTTTCAAACACCAAGGTTTGTCTTTTCAAACACAAGGATTCATAGTTTAAAAAAAGGCGGGAAATTTTGAAATTCTAGTTTCCACACGTTTCTCTTTTCAAACACCAAGGTTTATAGTTTTGTTTGTTTAAGTTTCGACTAAATCACACACCAATCTCCTCTAATATGCCTCATTGATCGTAGCTCCCAAATTCTTCCATCAAAACATCTCTCCTTTATCTCTTCTTGATCGTCGCCCACTCATTTTTTCTCCTCATTGGTAAGATTTTTTATCTCGATCGTACTTTCTCTTGTGCCCTTCATCTCTAAATTTTCATCAAGCACCAAGGTTTATAGTTTTGTTTGTTTAAGTTTAGACTAAATCACATACCAATCTCCTCTCATATGCCTCATTGATCGTAGCTTCTTCATCTTGTCTCGATCGTCGCCCACTCATTTCTCCTCTTCATTGGTAAGATTTTCTATCTCGATCGTACTTTCTCGTGTCCTCCCTCTCTAAATTTTCATCTCTCTCACTCTTCTCTCTCTCTCTTTCCTCTCCGCTCTAGTCTACGTTTCCTCTCATCTTAGTCTACTCTCTCCCCTCCTCTTCATTTCCCCTCTCTCTCTCTCTCTCCCTTTCTCCTCACCTTTTTCCTCTCTCTCACTTGCGCTCCCCACTCTCCTCTCCACTCTCTCTCTCACTTGCTGCGATCTCCCCCCCCTCCCCTCTCTCTCTCTCCTCCCCCTCTCTCTCTCTCTCTCTCCACCCCTCCCTCTCTTTCGCTGCCGCGGCAGCGGCCCCTCCCCTCCTCTCTCTCTCTCCCTCCCCCTCTCTCTCGCTCTCGCATCTCCCCCCTACTCTCTCTCCCCCCCCCTACTCTCTCGCTGCCACGGCAGCGGCTCCCCCTCTCTCTTCCCTCTCCCCACCCCTTCCCTCTTCCCCTCTCCCCCTCTCTCTCTCCCTCCCCTCTCTCTCGCTACCCCCCTTCTCTCTCTCCCCCCCCTCCCTCTCTCGCTGCTGCGGCAGCGGCCGCGGCCCCCCCCCTTCTCTCTCTCTCCCCCTCCCCTCTCTCTCGCTCCCTCCGCCCCCTCCCCCCTTCCCTCTCCCCCCCCTCCCCCTCTCTCGCTGCCGCGGCAGCGGCCGGGGCCCCCCCCCTTCTCTCTCTCTCTCCCCCTTCCCTCTCTCTCGCTGCCCCCGGCCCCTCCCCCCTTCCCTCTCCCCCCCCTCCCCCTCTCTCGCTGCCGCGGCAGCGGCCGCGGCCCCCCCCCCTTCCCTCTCCCCCCTCTCTCGCTCCCCCCTCCATCTCGCTCCCCCCTTCCCTCTCCCCCCCCTCCCCCTCTCTCGCTGCCGCGGCAGCGGCCGCGGCCCCCCCCCCTTCCCTCTCCCCCCTCTCTCGCTCCCCCCTTCCCTCTCTCTTCCCCCTTCCCTCTCCCCCCCCTCCCCCTCTCTCACTGCCGCGGCCCCCCCCCCTTTCTCTCTCTCCTCCCCTCCCTTTCCCCCCCCCCTTCTCTCTCCCCTCCCCTCCCTCTCTCGCTGCCGCTGCCGCGGCAGCGGCCCCCCCCTCTCTCTCTCTTCCCCCCCCTTCCCTCTCTCCTCCCCTCCCTTTCCCCCTCCCCCCTCCCTCTCGCTCCCCCCTTCCCTCTCCCCCCCCGCCCCCTCTCTCGCTGCCGCGGCAGCGGCCGCGGCCCCCCCCTTCCCTCTCCCCCCTCTCTCGCTCCCCCCTTCCCTCTCCCCCCCCTCCCCCTCTCTCGCTGCCGCGGCAGCGGCCGCGGCCCCCCCCCTTTCTCTCTCTCCTCCCCTCCCTTTCCCCCCCCCCCTTCTCTCTCCCCTCCCCTCCCTCTCTCGCTGCCGCTGCCGCGGCAGCGGCCCCCCCTCTCTCTCTCTTCCCCCCCCTTCCCTCTCTCCTCCCCTCCCTTTCCCCCCCCCCCCTTCTCTCTCCCCTCCCCTCCCTCTCTCGCTGCCGCTACCGCGGCAGCGGCCCCCCCCCTCTCTCTCTCTTCCCCCCCCTTCCCTCTCGCTGCCCCCTCTCTCCCCCCTTCCCTCTCCCCCCCCTCCCCCTCTCTCGCTGCCGCTGCCGCGGCAGCGGCCCCCTCCCTCCCCTCTCCCCCCTCCCCCTCTCTCGCTGCCGCGACAGCGGCAGCGGCCCCCTCCCCTCCCTCTCCCTCCTCCCTCTCACCGCCCCCCCTTCTCTCTCCCCCCCCTTGCCCCCTCCCCCCCCCCTTCCCTCTCCCCCCCCTCCCCCTCTCTCGCTGCCGCTGCCGCAGCAGCGGCCCCCTCCCCTCCCTCTCCCCCCTCCCCTCCCCGCCCCCTCCCCCCTCCCCCTCTCTCACTACCGCTGCCGCGGCAGCGGCTCCCTCCCCTCCCTCTCCCCCCTCCCTCTCACCGCCCCCCCTCCCTCTCTCGCCGCGGCCCCCATCCCTCCCTCTCCCCTCTCCCTCTCACCGCCCCCCCTTCCCTCTCCCCCCCCTCCCCCTCTCTCGCTGCCGCGGCAGCGGTAGCGGCCCCCTCCCCTCCCTCTCCCCCCTCGCCTCCCCTCCCTCTTCCCCCTCTCTATCCCCGCCCCCCCCTCCCTCTCTCGCCGCCCCCCCTCCCTCTCCCCTTCCCTCTCCCTCCCCTCCCTTCCCCCCTCTGCGCTGCCGCGGCAGCAGCGGCCTCCCCCTCCCCTCTCTCTCTCCCCCCCCTCGCTGCTTCTCCTCTCTTTCCCCCCTCCCCCTTCTCTCCCCCCTCCCTTTCTCTCCCCTCTCTTTCCCCCCCCTTCTCTCGTCTCTCTCCCTCTCTCTTTCTTTCTCTCTTTTGCTGCCGAGGCAGCAAGACTCTCTCTCTTCTTTTCTCTCTCTAAAAATCTTTCCTTCACTTTTCTCTCTCTATAATAAAATTTCAAAGAATACAAATTTTAAAAACAGTACCTGGAAAAAAGTTGAAATCGATGCTTGTGCTTGCTTTTGCTCTTCCTCCTCTTTTTGCTTCTCCTCTTGCTCTTCCTTGTTGAAATGAGAGAAACAATGAGAGAAGGAGAGTATATATAAGAAAAACTAGGGTTTTAAGTGCTTCTCTCTCATTGGTCCTTCTATAACATTATCTCCTCTCCCATTGGCCTCTCTATTAGATTATCTTCTCTCTCTCTCCCACCCACTCCCATCCTCCCACCCCATTCCCACTCCCACTCCCACTCCCACCCCCATGCTCCCACCCCACCTCCCCCATTCTCACTCCCACGCCCACGCCCATTCTTTCACCTTCCACTCCCTCTCCCACTCCCATCCTCCCACCCCACCCCTCCCACTCCCACCCTCACTCCACCCCCACCTCCCCCATTCCCACTCCCACTCCCACTCCCACTCCCATTCTCCCACCCACTCACATCCTCCCACCTACACCTCTCACTCCCACTCCCATCCTCCCACCCCCACCCCTCCCCCCCCATTCCCACTCCCACTCCCATTCTCCCACCCTTATCCTCCCACCTCACCCCTCCCACTCCCATCCTCCCACTCCCTCTCCCACTCCCACTCCCACTCCCATTTTCCCACCCCCCCACCTCCCCCATTCCCACTCCCACTCCCATTTTCCCACCCCCCCCACCTCCCCCACTCCCACTCCCTCCCCCATCCTCCCACCCCACCCCTCCCACTTCCACCCCCACCTCCCCCATTCCCACTCCCATCCTCCCACCTCACCCCTCCCACTTCCACCCCCACCTCCCCCATTCCCACTCCCTCTCCCACTCCCATCCTCCCACTCCCACTCCCCACCCCACCCCTCCCACTCCCACTCCCATCCTCCCATCCTCCCACCCTCACCCCACCCCCACCTCCCCCATTCCCACTCCCTCTCCCACTCCCACTCCCATTCTCCCACCCCCACCTCCCCCATTCCCACTCCCTCTCCCACTCCCACTCCCATCCTCCCACCCCCACCCCCACCGCCCCCATTCCCGCTCCCTCTCCCACTCTCCCTTTCTCCCACTACCACCCTCCCACACTCCCTTTCTCCACTTTCCCACTCTCCCTTTCTCCCACTACCACCCTCCCAACTATCAATTCCACTATTACTTATGAATTCTAATTAAAACTATTACTTAAATAAATGATATTACTTGAAAACACTCATAGGATTTAAGGTTTAGGATTTCGTGGTTTGGGTTTAGGATTTGGGGTTTGGTGAGTTAGGGTTTAGGGTTTAGGGTTCAAGGTTTGAGGGTTAGGGTTTGGGGGTTAGGGTTTAGAGTTTGGTGGTTTAGGGTTTAGGGTTTAGGGGTTAGGGTTTAGGATTTAGGATTTAGGGTTTAGGGTTTGGGGGTTAGGGTTTAGGGTTTAGGGTTTGGGGGTAGGGTTTAGGGTTTGGGAGTTAGAGTTTAAGGTTTAGGGTTTAGGGTTTGGGGTTTAGGGTTTAGGGTTTGGGGTTTATGGTTTGGGAGTTAGGGTTTAGGGTTTGGGAGTCAGGGTTTGGGGTTTAGGGTTCAGGGTTTGGGGTTTAGGGTTTGGGGTTTAGGGTTTAGGGTTTGGGAGTTAGGGTTTAGGGTTTAGGGTTTGGGATTTAGGGTTTAGGGTTTAGGGTTTGGGAGTTAGGGTTTAGGGTTTAGGATTTAGGGTTTAGGAGTTAGGGTTTAGGGTTTGGGGGTTAGGGTTAAGGGCTTAGGGTTTAGGATCTAGGGTTTAGGAGTTAGGGTTTAGAGTTTAGGGTTTGGGGGTTAGGGTTAAGGGTTTAGGGTTTAGGGTTTAGGGTTTCGGGTTTCGGGTTTCGGAGTTAGGGTTTAGGGTTTGGGGTTTGGGAGTTAGGGTTTAGGGTTTAGGGTTTGGGGGTTAGGGTTTAGGGTTTAGGGTTTAGGAGTTGGGGTTTAGGGTTTGGGGTTTAGGGTTTAGGGTTTGGGAGTTAGGGTTTGGGGTTTGGGGGTTAGGGTTTAGGGTTTGGGGTTTGGGGGTTAGGGTTTAGGGTTTAGGGTTTAGGGTTGTTATTAGTTAGGGTTTAGGGTTGTTTTGGTTTACGGTTTAGGGTTTAGGGTTTAGGGTTGTTATTGGTTAGTGTCTAATTAAATTTTCAAACACGTTCTGGATTTTTAAATCATTAATAAAGTAGATTATTGAGAAGAGACTAATGTTCTTTATAATGGTTGTTACAGCTTGTTTGCAGAGGAAACTCACAAAGGAGATGGCTATAAAATTTATTCCGGGGATGGAGGTGATTTTATGTTGCAAAAGAGAAGTAGTTGCATTTGCTACAATCCATGAAAGTGATCCAAATTCTATTTGTCACTTTAGAAGACTTGGCGAAGATAAGGTAGCGGTTATCGTATCAAGGATTCTTAGTGCACATGTTGAGCTAAAGCATAAGTGTGGGGATATGGAAATCCTTGGAGATGTTATGCCCTATAATACTTCCAACAAAGCATTTATTGCATGGGACAGAGATGAGACTTATCCAACACATGTCATCAGGAATACAAAGTGCATATCTTTGGATTTTAGAGTGGGAGATATTTTACAAATGTTATCATTTAAAAATAAGTATGTAGCAGAAGCTCAAGTCTTGGGATTTGAACAAGTTGAACACTGGACATTTGCGCAGATGAGAATTCAAAAAGTTACTGATGATGGTATGGATGATAACTCAATGTCATTGGATGCTCCCTACTATGAGGTAGGTAAGGATTTGAGATGGAGCATGCAATTTTTAAAGATTGGAAAGACTCGGCATGTGGTTTTTAATGATAAACATAATGTATACTACAACATCAAAGAATTGAAAGAATATGCCAATGTACCAAGCTCTATTCCTTCAGAGATGGATGATTCCAATGCACTCAACTATAGCACTGACGTCTTATCAGAAGTCGATGAGTTCATTGGTACCGAGAAAGAAAAATATTTCACAAGTGATGCCTTATCCGGGGTGGATGAGTTCATGCACATTGAGAACTTGGGCAAAGATGTGAAAAGTGTTATATCTTCAAGCATGGATGGCTTCATGGATACTGATAAAGTTCTTGGAGTCAAAGCAGGTAACTATGGAATTATGGAAATCATGCACGATAGTATAATGAGTGATGTTCTCTCTGGAGTAGAGGAGTTTCAAGACTATGGAGTTATGAAATCCATAGAAAGTGCATCAATGAGCGATGTTCTCTCAGGAATAGATGAGTTTGAAGATCATTCTGGACACTCTATCACCACTGACTATGGAGTTATGAAATCCATAGAAAGTGCATCAATGAGTGATGTTCTCTCAGGAATAGATGAGTTTGAAGATCATTCGGGACACTCTAATGCCATTGTGACAAGTGGTTCTACGATTGTATCAAAAGTAGGGATGAGATCAACAAAGGACTATTCGGTGTTTGACTTTGATTGTGAACTTGTAAATGTTACAAATGGTTTGACGAATGTATCAAAAGCAAGGATGACATCAACAAAGGAATATTCAGTATTTGACTGTCAGAGTGATAAGATCAAGGATGCAACATCTCATGAAAACAACGTGACAAATAAATCTTACAAGGAGAACTACACAAATCCAAATAAGAAGGAACAGAAGGTCCCAAAACGGACATACAGATGCATGAAAAGACAACGAGTGCAGGCAGATCCAGAAAAGCAACCAAAGAGAATAAGAGTAATGAATGAAGATGTTATGCTAAAAGCAATGCGATCTACATGCTGTAAGCATACATGTATGCGATCCATTAACTTACATGACATCAAGGGTTGTAGAGAACATGTCTGGCAAAGGAAAGGAAGCAGAAGAAATGAATACCTACTCACGAGATTGTCTTGCTTTCTTGTAAATGATAAGAGAAGGCGAAGTTCAGGACATCAAATAAGGCCTCTTATAAATGGAAAAAGTATATGCAATAATGCATATCGCATTATTACAGGATTATCACATGGCACATATTGGAATTTGGCTAATAAAGCAAAGTATGGAGTTAAATTTAACATTCATGGAAACATAGGAAGGCCCAAAACAAGAGCCTCAACGGTTGCGGCAACAGCAATTTTGAAAGATTACATTTATGAAAATGCTTTACCGCAACCCCACCTATCAGAAATGCATCTTCAGATAGGTTTGACCAAAAAAGAAGTATTTAACTCTATTGGAGAAACACAGAGGCAAAGAGGGCATGCACCGGCATCTTTTCATACTTTGTATACTCTTTGGAAAAAAAGCTTTGGACATGTTAAAATCCCAAAGAGGCAAAAAATGTCAAAGTGCAACGACTGTGATGATCTAAAGCGAGCACTTGAGAGTGCAACATCTCCAGAACAAAAAGAAGCTTACAAAAAAAAGAGAGAATTTCATCATGGACTTGTTCGACATTCTAGAATAAAATATGCATTTTGGAAGGAGCAAGCTATTTCTCACCCAAATGAGTACATGTGCATTATTGTAGATGGTATGGATCAAAATACAACAACATTACCTCGATTCGTTAACACTCCACCTAAGCTACAAGGCAAATACTTTTTAAAGACACATCTATGTGGAGTGTTAGTGCACGGATTTAAGTTTTTTGCAGACATATGGATTGATTCCTTGCATCTACACGATAGCAATCAAGTTGTAACATCCGTTATGAAGGCAATTCACAATGTACATGCAGAAAAAGGTCGCCTACCAGCAACTTTGAGAATACAAGCAGACAATTGCGGACGAGAGAATAAGAATGTACTCTTCTTTGCATTTTGCTCAATGCTAATCGCTCATAGAATCTTCAATGAGATTGAAGTTGGGTTTTTGTTGGTTGGGCACACACATGAGGATATCGATCAGGTATTTAGCACAGTTTCAAGAGAACTAAAACACAAGGACATGGAGACAATGGATGACTTGATAAGAAAATGCGGGAGGCAAGTTGGTGGCCATAAGGAAGGAACAATATGCTCAATGGTTGAGAGGATGTATGATTGGAAGAGCTTTATTCTACCTTTCATACAAAAAGGTGGTGATGCCCTGATTGGTCATAGCGCTCCACACTATTTTCGATTTTTCTTAAAGGATGAAAAACCAGTGATGCAATGGCAACACTATTCTCTTGATACAAAATGGGAACCTGAAGAACCTTACTCTCTCTTAACTTCAATCCCGAGCAAAGAAATGCATCCAACATGGGCTCCTATAAAAGAATTCAGCGAGAAATCCAAAGGTGAAATAGAAGGCTTAAAAGCTTTTATTGCATACAAAGAGGAAATGCTCCGGAGATTTCCTGATTGGAAGCCCTCTTGGAAGGAACACACTACTGTTGTAATTAGCAAGACCTACCAATTGATAAAGGACCTTGCAAAAATGCGAGAAGATGATATTAAGGCAGAACGGCCTTTATTTTGGCCAAATGTTGGTAATGACTTGCGTCCAGCATGTGGTCTCTTTGAAAATGAGTTTGAATCGTTGCTCCCACGTCCATATTGTGGACCCAAGAAGAGAGAGTTTATGCCACAAATAGACAAAGATGTCCATTGTTTTGTTGCAGTTCGACCATCGGATGATGAACATGAGAACGTGAAGTTTTGGGTTGCAAAAGTAGTTGACGTGAGCATGGATGACCAGGGGAGAGCTACAACATTTACAGCGGTATGGTATGAGCCAAGGGGCAGGAAGGAGAACCAAGATAACAGTACATTGTATAGTAGTTGTTTGAAAAAGGAATGGGTCCCAAACCATGAAGCAATTTCAAGACTTTCCACAGAGACAGTCATAGTATCCTGGAAATCAAGGTCAAAGAAAACAAAGAAGCACATGGGGTATGATGTAGAAGACAAAATAAAATTACCGCAACCAATTATTACGCACATTACAGAGTTCACAAAGATGCTCGCCCGGGAGGAAGTAGAAGGAGATAGCGCAAATGAAGAATGCCCATGATAACACCATTCAAATATCGAGAAAGAGTGAAGGTGGTGGTGGTTGTCAGATGAGAGTGAATGAAGATGGCACCCAAGCGACAAGTGACGACAGAAAGGACATTCTGAACAAGCAAATGTTTGGATCGCTCATTTCTGTGATCATGATAGAAAAGGACATTCAGACAAGCAAATGTTTGGATCGCCCATTTGTACTAAACTCATTGTAAAGGAAAAATTAAATTATTGAAAAGGCCACAGGAGATCCTTTGTACAAAGACTCATCCAGAGCAATATTTGTTGTAAAACTTATGACATGATAATGTAAAATTGCAAGCATAGCTATTGCTATTTTTTGGAGTACAAAAGAGGCTTCCATCATGTCTCATGTGTATATAAACCTTTTAATTTCTTGAATATTCAAGAGTGTTATAGTTTTCTGCATTGAAAGTAAAAAGAGTCTTACAGGTCTCTTATGTATACATTTTTAAAATGTTGTGAATCCTCAATAGCATGGTTTTTCATGGATTTAAACTAATAACTCGGATTTTTTATTTTAAGAATATGATTCTTATAAACAAGAAATAGAAATTTAGGATTTAATAGTAGTTTTTGCATTATTTGTACAACATTGTAGAGAGATATTTTGAAATGTCTTATGTGAAAATGATAGTGCCAGAAAGTAAACTTTTGATTCTCGAATGACAGTTTCATAAAGTAAACTTTTCAGTTGGGAAGAATTTTAAGGAATAGTCCAAAAGTAGACATATGAGTCCAAAATTAATGAAATAAGTGTTCTACATAGATGACTTGGCTGATGAGGTCTCGAGAGCATGTAATAGCTTTTTATGGATTGATGCAAAACCTAATTTCTCATGTTTTAATTATGTAGACCTGGTTTCTTATGGATGGATAGCCATTACCTTCTCATGCAAACCTTAACTTCTTATGGATTGATAGATTATGGCTTTTGAATCAAGTAATTTTAATGTTCTTTGACCTAATAATATGAACATGTCATAGTTGTTTTGGAAATGTAGTGCAAGTTGTAATTTTTAGGTTTGAATTTATAGTTTGGAAATCCTAAATTTGCAATTTGCATACCTTAATGTAGAGATAAATTTGTAGTTTGTGAACTCTAAATTTAGAGTTTGTAGTTTGCAAATTTTGATTTCATAGTTTACATCTTTGATGGTTAAAATATATATCAGTCCCTCTATTGAGTTAGAACTTAGAAAGACTGAAAACAAATAATTGTTGGCAATCTCACAAGCTTGAGGGGAGGTATTAATAAGCATATCTACTTAAAAGTGAACAATGCCACTAGTCCTAATTTTGTTCTTGCAATAGCCCTAGGAGTATTGGCAAATATTTAATAGGCATCAACACTTAACATGGCATGTTGAGGCTTGTAGAAAATACAATGAATGTGTAAATATAATGCACACAATTGCATCATGAGAGCATTCAAACCAAGGGTGTATGTCTCTGGATCTTTGTATCTTGGTACATGCATGCAAGATTAAAGTTAAAGTAGACCAATACGGCTATTTTCATGTCACTTAATTTGGATGTCTAAGCAAGAAAGTTATCCATAAGACCCTATCTTTGCATAAGCTTGCCTCTCTTTTAATCCCTAGTAAGATTTTTATCAGGTGCAATAAATTAGCAACTTCCAAAGTTGCAAAAATACCTAGAGGTTTACTACAAAATCAATTAAAGAAACATGTGTTAATATCAGTGCTGCCGATTGAAGAAAAGATATTCCATGAAAAAACATTCATTCAAGTATAACTCTATTGAGTGTTACTCGGATAATCCACTTGAGGGTTACCACTCATAATATGTACGCACCCAGTGGAAAGTAGGGGTTCATATAAGTGGGCCTTGAGTTTCTTTTAGCATTGCTTTTGGGTAACCATCAAGTCTAAGAATAGTTTTTCTTGGACATACTTTGAAATCCCCTCCAAGTTATAGAAACTGTGTTGGGGGGTGGATGCCAAACTTTGCGGGGATTTCAAACCCATACACTCTACTGAGGGATAACCAAGGAAGGGTTAAATTTGTACCTTAGATAAAGGTTTCTCATAATGCTTGGGGAGTCCTATGCAAATTCTAGCAAAGCCTTATTATCTTGTTCAATAATCTGGTCCAAATTGTGCTACACAATTGATTGATTAGGGTGATGGTCTCTTTTGTTTTGCCTTTTTCCAAGGCTAGGATTCTGTGCATCATTGAATGACAGCTGCATGGTTAGCAACCTACCTAAATATGAGCGACTGCGGAACTCCCTTAGTTCCAAGTCAATTATGACTACATGGATCTTTTATTAAACATGGCCATGATGGATTGGCATGTTGGCGAAGGGGCTAGTAAAGGATCTTCATGACAAATTTTGGTTAGATACTCAAACCAGTGATTGTGTGGTCAAATACCACTTTCGTCAGTGTTGCAGATTTGCCCTTGTGAGGCAAAAATCGTGTTTTTTGCAGTGACATAATATTTTTGTAGTGTTTTGTAATGGCGTTTGATTCTCTTTCATAGATAGTCACTAAAAAGCTTGACAAGAACAACTTCCCAGCATGGAAGTTTAGAATGACGAATTTTCTTAAGGGAAAAGGCTATTGGAAGTTCATTACTGGAAATGAACAAGAACCAGCTATTCCTAATGTTCCCAATCAACAAGAGTTGTAGGCATTTAAAGGCTAGCATGAGAGAGCCAGGAAAGTTATGTACTAGCTGTCTATCAATATTTCAGATTCTATGATTATGCATATTCAGGATGCAAGCATGCCAAAGGAGGCATGGGATACTTTGACAAAATGTATAGCACAAATACGCAAGCCAGGAAAATGCAGCGCAAGCAGGAGTTGCATAATGTGCAGAGAGAAAATATGAGCATCAATGACTACCACATGAAGGTGAAGAAGATTGCAGATGCACTTGCTTCCATTGGGTCGCCAGTGGAAGATGATGATTTAGTTTCTGTGACCTTGAATGGTCTAGGAAAGGATTATGCACAGTTCTGGACATCCATTGCCGTCCATGAGAATTTTCTTGATTTTGGGGAGTTGATTGCTCTTCTAATTTCTGAAGAGCAGAGAAATGGTGGTGTATCTTCTTCAGAAGGAAATTCAAAAGAAACTATCTTCTACTCAAATGTTGGAAGAGGTAGAGGCAGAGGTAGAGCAGGCCGATCTGGAGGCCGTGGTAGAAATCAGAATACGTAGCAAATTTAAGAAAACCAGTCCTATGGAGGAGGACGTGGTAACCTTAGAGGCAGGGGGAGCCAAAGAGGTCGTGGTGGATGGTAGAGAGGCCAAAATGCAAACAGCAATGTTGAATGCTACTACTATGGTAAAATGGGTCATATGGCTAAAGACTACTACAAAAAGCAAAATGACATCATGAATGGAAAATTGCAGCAAGGCAACTATGCATCCTCTAGTAGATGGGGTGATGACAGAAATGAGCATCTGTTTATGGTGCAGCACATGACCAATTCTGTGACAAGTGTAGAAGAAAGCAATGATGTGTGGTATGTTGACTCAGGTGCGTCAAACCGGATGACAAGTCATGCAGAATGGATGCAAGATGGAAGGAAAATGGAGAGACCAGGATTTGTGGAGACTGGTGATGATATTGCACATCCTATTGTGCAGATTGGTAAAATTCCTTTGTCTATGCAGGATGGGAAAAAGAAATACCTCTTTGATGTATTTCACGTCTTGAATATCACCAAGAACTTGGTTTCTGTTGGTCAAATGGTTGAGCAGGGCTTGTAGGTCAGATTTAATCCTCATGGATGCTTTGTTGAGGATATGAAAAATAAAGGTCGCTTGATAGCAAAAGGGAAGAAGAAGGGCAGGATGTTTACGTTGGATGTGGACATGCCTGAATTAAGTGCAACAATGTTTGCACATGGGACCGGTGTAGTTGTAGATATTGATATCTGGCATAAACGCATTGGTCATGTTAATGTACAACGACTTAAATTAATGCAGGCCCAAAATAATGTTGCAGGATTGCCTAAGTTCAAGGTTGCAGAAATGCATAAGGTATGTGAAGCCTGTCAATTTGGAAAACAGGCAGGGAAACCATTTCCTAGACATGTTCAAGAGAGTAAGAGGCCATTGGAATTAATCCACTCTGATGTGTGGACTACTAAAGCTGCATCTATTGGAGGCTGTCATTATTTTGTCACTTTTATCGATGACTACAACTAAAAAGTTTGGGTGTATTTTATGAAAAAGAAAAGTGAAGTGTTTGGACATTTCAAAGCTTTTAAAGCTATGGTTGAGAAAGAAACAAGCCTGCAAATAAAATGCCTAAGGTGAGATGGAGGGGGAGAGTACCTTAAATGAGTTTGCAAGGTTCCTGCAGGAGCATGGCATAAAGTAGCAATATTCATGCAGTCATACCCCATAGCAAAGTGGACTTGCGGAAAGGAAAAACAAGCATATTGGAGAGGTATCTCGTGCCATGCTCAACGAAAAAGACCTACCAGATTATTATTGGGCTAAAGCAGTTGCTACAGTAGTCTACATAATGAACAGGACTCCCACTACAGCAATACATGGCATGATGCCAGAGGAGAGGTATACTGGTAGGAAACCATATATTTCTCATTGAAAGTTTTTGGTTGCATTGCCTATGTTCATGTGCCAGATGAGTTGAGATCCAAGTTGGATCCAAAAGCTGAGAAGTGCATCTTTATTGGTTATTCTCTGCAGCAGAAAAGGGTATAGATGCTATAACCCTTCTACTCGTAAGTTTACAATGAGCAGAGATGTTTTTGATGAGATGAGCAGTTGGTATAAACCAGTAAATGTGATTGATGATGTAGATGCACAAAATGGTAATGCTGCATAGAATTCACAGCAGCAATCACAAAATATTAGTGGATCTGTAGTGTCCTCCAACAGTGGTTCACATACTTCACCATGGATAGGTAGATTGAGATCAGGAAAATCTCCTCAAAGCAATGCAGTTAGTGGTATGCAAGTATCACGAAAAGGAAAAGAGAAAGTAGACCAGCCCATGGTTGATGTGAATGCAGGTCACTCTTATGTGGATGGTGAATTTAGTGGCTTAGAACAGAGCCTTGATGATGAGTTGGGTATTCCTTCTATTGTTACACATGGAGTAAGGAAGACAGGGATGTTTTGAGACCACCTAGTAGTGAGCCTATTTTGCGCAAGTCCACCAAAGTTAAGTATCATGTGGATAGGCTGAAATATGATGGATTTATAGCCATTCACTATGCCTATATGGTCAAAGTGATACAAGAACCAGAACCCACTTCTTTTGAGCAAGCCATGGGAAAAGAAAAATGGGAGAAAGCCATGGATGAAGAAATGGATGCCTTGGAAGCAAATGCTACATGGGAATTGGTGCCTTTGCCTAAAGACAAGAATGCAATTGGCTGCAAGTGGGTCTATAAGGTGAAGCACAATGCAGATGGTTCTATGAGCAAATACAAGGCAACATTAGTTGTCAAGGGGTATGCACAGACATATGGCATTGATTATGAAGAAACATTCAATCCGGTTGCAAGGATGGCAACCGTAAGAGCAGTCATTGCTATGGCTGCATCAAAGGGATGGTCTTTACATCAGATGGATGTAAAGAATGCCTTCTTGCATGGTGATTTGCAAGAAGAGGTCTATATAGAGCAGCCACCAGGTTATGTGCATGATGTTCATCCTGAGTTTGTTTGCAGGTTGAAGAAAGCCTTGTATGGCTTGAAGCAAGCACCCAGAGCATGGTCTGGCAAGATAGGACCGTATCTTATCATTATTGGCTTTCATATTTCCACGGCAGATTTCTCACTTTATGTGAGAAAAACAAAGAAAGCTATTATGCTGCTTGTCATTTATGTAGATGATTTGATCATCACAGGTGATAGTGATGAAGATATCCTTCATGGGAAAATGCTATTAAAGCAGAAGTTTGAGATGAAGGATTTGGGAGAGCTGCATTACTTCTTGGGCATTGAGGTGATTAGATCCACAAGTGGGATATGGCTCTTGTAGAGGTAGTATGGATTGGACATGCTATCCAAATATGGGATGACAGGCTGTAAGCCTATTTCAATTCCTTTGGAGCAGAATGTGAAGCTGAGCGCAGATGCAAGTGAGCTTCTGGAAGACCCTACTATGTACAGACGCTAGTAGGAAGTTTGATTTATATGACTATTACAGGCCAGATTTGAGCTATATTGTTGGGTTGGTAAGTCAATTTATGCAGGCTCCAAGGAAACTACATTTGGATGCGGCTAGACGCATACTGAGGTATGTGAAGTCCACATTGGAGTATGGACTATTTTATGAGACTGGGGTTTAGATACAGTTGCATGGATACACTGATACTAATTGGGCTAGTAGTATTTTTGATAGACGATCTACCAGTGGATATGTGTTCTCTTTTGGGAGTGCTGCAGTCACTTGGAGCAGCAAGAAACAGCCTACAGTTGCCTTGTCGAGCACAGAGGCTGAGTATAGGGGTGCAACAATGGCTGCATGTGAGGTAGCTTGGTTGCATAAGCTACTTTACGATATGCATCAGTCTACAGATGGGCCAATTGTCATTTATTGTGACAACATGAGTAGTATACACTTGGAAACTTACCCAGTATATCATGCTAGAACAAAGCACATTGAGGTGCATTATCACTTTGTGCGGGAGAAGGTTCTAGTAGGTTTTATTGATCTAGTTTATGTTAGCACAGAGGATCAGGTAGGTGACATATTCACGAAGGCATTGGGTGCAGAGAAGCTGCGCAAGTTCAAAGACCTACTT
Organism: Dipteris shenzhenensis; assembly: GCF_047967505.1. NCBI lineage: Eukaryota > Viridiplantae > Streptophyta > Polypodiopsida > Gleicheniales > Dipteridaceae > Dipteris > Dipteris shenzhenensis. The sequence goes on along the minus strand of NC_141598.1, from coordinate 22,295,674 downwards.
GGTGTCCACAAATTGGGATTGAGCTCGAGGGGGAGTGTTGAGATATCGAGCTCCACTCGTGGTATGCCAAGGTGACCGTTGTGTATTTATGTCACCGACTTGTTAGCTGCAGATGCGGTTGGTACACCGCCCATGAATAATAATTGGATGACAACTATCTTTATGTACTCTAGTTAGTGGCTCAGTTAGTATGCCACCTAGGTTAGCTGAGTTTGGTTTGAGACCCACATATAGGGTTCATCTATTCCTTTTGTACTTAGAGAGAGTTCTTTTTGCTTTCACAACTAAGAAGAGGAAATTTGTTTTTAGCCTCCACCTTTGTGTGTATTCCCCCATTGTGTATGTGAGAAAGCTGCAAGTGAGACTCCTTACTTCTCTCCCACTCTTTTCACAATCCTTGCCTATGAAACTTTATGGACAAAGTATGAAGGGGGAGCTTTGCGAGCTGTGGCATCTGCATCATCGGCCCCTCAAAGTCTCGTAGGGATGGAGTACTTAAAGATGAGCAAATTTGTTATGTCTTCAGAGCCTCATCTTCACTCAAAAGTAATGAGTAAAGATCCAAAAACATACGTGGAGGCACTTCACATTGCGACCAAGAAAGAAGCTTCTATAAAGATCGAATCCTCTTTTGTGTCTTCAACAACTTCAACTTCTAAGGTGGAGGTAATGGGCACTCCTTAGGTACCAAAGTCCTCTGAGTTAGATCATAATATCTCCCAATTGATGGCAGATTTTGTTGATTTGAAATTACATTTGGTTAATGCACGACAACCTAGAGCACCAAAGAGTGAAGATAGGCCTCGAGATAAGAGTGGGATCACTTGCTATGAATGTAATGAAAAAGGTCACTATCACCCCGAGTGTCCTAGATTGAGAAAAAAAGAAGAAAAACAAGTTGATGAATGTGGGTTGAGTTTCTTGATTAATTGATGATATGGACTGAGTTTCTTATATAATGCACTGATAATAATATTTTTAGCTGCATGTACAAAGGAGGGTTAAAAGAGCAGCAAGAACTTGAGATTCATGTACTTGATGACAAAATATGAAGAGGGGAGAGGAGAAGAGTAGAGAGGGCACAGCTAGAGAGCACACCACAAATGACTAACTGTACACTAGATTTAGTTGAAAATGATGATGATTCTAGGGAATCAAAGAAGAACTAAGCATTACATTTGTTCACACCCCTTTAATGGGAATGTCCTTCCTCTGAGTCAAACCAAGAGCTTGTCGATGCTTCTCGAAAAGCTTTTTGTGGTTGATGTGATCATTGATGGTCAAGTGATTTCTAATGTTTACATTGATGGAGGTGCATCGATTGATGTCATGAGTGAGACGACCATGATAGATGTTGATTTAAAATACTCTAGTACTACCTCTCCTTATCGCATCAAATTGGCTGACAATACTAGGGTAAAGACCTTGGGAGTTGTGAAGAATCTAGAAGTGGATATATGTGGAATTTCTGTGCCAACTACTTTTCAGGTGATCCCTACCAAGCCAAATGCACATGCCTATCCATTGATTTTGGGAAGGCCTTCACTACGCAAGTTGAAGTCTGTTCAAAAGTGGAATACTGGAGAATTGATTCTACAGGGAAATGATAAGAAGGTGCGCTACAACATCAGAAGCCGCAAAAAGGAAGTTGTCAAGGAGGAGTCTTCAACATCAGAGAGTTCAAGCTCTGACTTAACTGATGAAGAAGAAGAGACAGGGTGTAGCTCTGAGGAGTCCAGCTCAGAGGGTGAGGTGGAAGGAGTGGCCTTTGGTCTTTGTCTTGGTGTTGATCGGGATGAGTCAGGGAGTCAGGAGGGAACAAGGTGGTGGTACAAGAAGATCCTGTAGAGACACTTCATGTGGAGGATGTGGAGCACACTAAACAAAGCCAACACAATGAAGAGCTTCTTGGTGATTCTCTATCAGGTAGTGAGAAGCTCCAGTACTTGGATATGCTAGATGATTTCCCATATCTCTTTGCAACAAGCTATTCATAGGTTCGACCAGTCTCTCTTGTGGAGCACAAGATTGAGTTAAAGCCAGAAAGCAAGCTAGTTGTGCAATGCTTAAGGCGATCGAGGGTGATAAAGGCTGAGGCACTAAAGAAAGAGGTAACACAACTACTTGAGGTGGAATTCATCTTTCCTATTGATGGTTCATAATGGATATATCATGTAGTTGTCACACCAAAGAAATGAAATAAGTGGCGGGTTTGTGTGGACTTTCATCCTTTGAATGCATGCACTAAGAGGGATCATTTTCCTTTTCCATTCCAAGACGAAATACTAGACCAAGTAGCAGGGCATGAGATGTATTCTATATGTGATGGGTATTCTGGGTACTTTCAAATTCATATTCGAGAGGAAGATCAAAAGAAAACATCATTTGTCACACCTTGGGGAGTTTTTGCTTACAGAGTGATGCCTTTTGGGTTGACCAATGCACCAGCTACATTTTAAAGGTTCATGAGTCAAGTGCTCGAGCCTTACTTGGGAAAGTTCATAAGGGTGTTTTTGGATGATTTTTGCATTTAATCTCAACGCATAGATCACATGGAGAAGTTAAAGATGGCCTTAGATAGGATTGATGAAGCAAAAGGGTGTCTAAATCCTAGCAAGTGTCATTTGGCTCAAACAAAAGTAGTCTTATTGGGGCATATTGTGTCTGAAGAAGGCCTACAAATGGATCCTGACAAGGTTCAAGCAATCATGGCATTGCCAAGTCCTAAGAGTGTCACTGGTGTTCGCGAAATTCTAGGAAAGAGCAAGTATTATCAACGCTTTTGTGATTATTTCATAGAGATAGTGCATCCCGTAAACTTGTTGACAAGAAAAAAAGTTTCTTTCCAATGGGGTGTGGAGCAACAAGAGTCTTTTCAGTGACTTAAGGAGGCCATGAGTAAGGGCCCAATATTGAACCCCCCTCATTGATGTCAAGACTTTTATGTAAATCCAAGTGTATCTTTGCATTCAGTTGGTGCTGTATTGCTACAAAAAGGAGAGGCAGGTAGAATGAAACCCATCTATTATGCTAGCTGATAGCTTACAAAGGAGGAAACAAGTTATGAAGAAATGGAGCAGCAAGCCCTCTCTTTGGTGTTTTCAGTCAGAAAGTTTCGCTCCTATTTATTACTTTGGCCATTTTTCTTCCTTACCTCTCAGTCTGTATTAGCATATCTAGTTCGCAAGCCTAATCCTAGGGGGAGATTTGCAAAATGGTTGTCAGAGCTTCAAGAGTTCTCTTTCTCTTTTGTAACTGAAAATACCACTAGGTTTACTATGGCAGATTTGTTGGTCATAGGATGGCAGGATCTAAGAGAAGAAAAGAAATATAAGGAGAACATTAATGATGAAAGGGAGACATCACCAATAGCTTTTGTCTTGTATTTTGATGGGGCTTTTAGTCCTTCATGCCAACAAGGAGCCGATGGGATAGTTTTGATGAATTATGAAGGTCAAGAGGTGTGGGCAAGAGGACAAGAGCTTCTAGGTATCACAACTAACAATGCAGCTAAGTATAATGCTTTGATTCTTGGTTTGGAGGGTTGTCTTCAAAGTCAAGTTAAAGAATTGGAAGTAAGAGGAGATTCTCAGCTTATTATAAAGCAAATGCAAGGGCATTACAAGACAAGAAGTAATCATTTGAAGGAGCTTAATCAAAAGGCTATGGCACTATGTAGTCAATTTGATTTTTGCAAGTTTGTTCATATAAACAGAACAGAAAATCAAAGGGCAGATGAGTTGGCTACTCAAGCCATTGTAGTACACGACTGGGGGTGGTTTCTTTGGTAGACACTGGATGGCCAGAACTGCAAGATGTTCAGCAATATGTGAAAGAAGGCATGTTTCCTCAAGGGTTAACTCCGCAACAGAAGCAGAGATTGGTTACTTTTGGCCATGACTTCATAAGGATGTATATGAATGTCACCAATGGAACCTATCAGCTTGAGGATGTTGATGGCATGGTGATACTTGGATGCACCAATGACTATTGCCTTAAATTCTTCTATGCTCAACCACCTTGAGGGCCAGCAAACCCTCTTTGTCACTAGAGAGGATATGCTCGGGGGGGAAAGATGTGACGCCAAAATTTGATATTTTTAATTTGGCATTGGTATTGTTTTTCTCTATGTTTGATAAGAGTTTGAGTATCAAGTGATAGCCTAGCAGCTCTCACTTATTTCTATTTTCTAAGATATTATATGGGATTGAGAGGATGAGTGGAATGGATCATTCTATTAAATACCATAGGTATGAATTATAAATACCTTGGTATGGGTTGAGAGTTATTTGTGTATGGGATGTTATGGGGTTTTTAGAAAATAGAAAGAGAGTCATATAAAGAGGTGGGCTCATGTCCATGTGTTCCAATAATATAAGAGAGGTCACATGCCAAGCGTGTGGAAGGCATATGGAGGAGTGTGGAGTCAAGAGGAATCCTTGTAGAATTCCCATGTGGAATAAGGAGGATGTGGACATATGGAAAAGAGAGGGTCCTTATGGGCTCCATGTGGGGAGACTTGACTTTCTCAATATTTTAAGAGTCTTGAGCATCTTCTGATGAGACACATGGCAAGAGTAGCCAAAAAGAACATGGATGGTGACATACGGGCTTATGTGATTGATGGGGAAAGGAATCTACAGGTAGCAATTGTAAATGGGTGAAGGAGGGTGACAAAATCTTTATAAAAGGAGCCCTCCTCTCCCTTGCTCATCATCTCTTCCACCATTAGGCCTCATGTTGATGTAGCTCTAGTCTCCTCAAGCCTCTTCCATGAGCCTTGTCTCCTCTTGTAGATATTCTCTTATGTAGACTCTTGCGTCCATCTCTCTCTAGTTTATTCTCTCTCTATGACTAGTCTTGGAGCTTCCGCTCCCTCTTGTATGTATGAAACCTCTTCTTCTCCCTTGTGTTTGTAGTATTTTGAGTTGCATTGGAGTGGAGTCTCACTCTATTGGTAATCAAGGTCACTTCAGGTTCTCTCTCTTGAGTGTCTCTTCCCTTTTTCCATTGTTTTCTCTTCCAAAGTGCTCAGAAGTGTTGTCTATTTCACTCCATTGGTAATGAAGGTCACTTCAGGTTCTCTCTCTTGAGTGTCTCTTCCCTTTTTCCATTATTTTCCCTTCCAAAGTGCTCAGAAGTGTTGTCTATTCGGCTGCTCATTGCACATACATGGTTGATCTATTTCCCAAGCCACAAAGGGGGCTCTTCCTTCCCTCTTAGGTGACCTCTATGGGACTTGGATCGTTGATGAAGTCTAAGCATGGAGGTAGTATTCTCCCAAGTTGGGACTAGTAGGAGGAGGAGAGGAGGAGTAGGTGTTTTTCAGACAGTTTGAGCCCCTGTCAGTATTTTGCTCATAACTTTTTGCTCAATGGTCCGATTTGAACAAAACTTATATCAACATGAAGCTCTCTTTAAGGAGTATCATACTATGTCTTTAGTTATTGTATTATATGTCAAACCAAAAATCTATGACTCTTTATGTGTGACTATTTCTTTTTCAGATAGTTTTTACCCCCGTCCAGTAAACTGCCCATATCTTTTTGACCGCTTCTCTGTTTCTTATGAAACTTACATCAAAGCGAAGCCCATTTCAAGGTGCATGTGGATATGTGTTTGAATATTTTAAGTTATGGGTCTCTGTGTCTCATGACAGTTTGGAGAGTGTTTTGAGCTAAGTGTTTTGAGCTAATTGTAAAGGTGTCTATGCAAGCGATGCAATGTTTCCTCGGAACCTACCCATTCGACCCAAATATCCCCTTCAAACTCCGTGATATATATCGGTTCATGTCATGTTGAGCCACAAGATCTTCTTTCAATAACGTATCACTCTTCTCTTTGGTGTAGACCGGCTTACTGAGATTATGGCCTCCATTGATCCTTTCCTTCTCCCTATGCTTGAGTACAACATCACTTGGGATGTTACCATCTTCATTCTCATATAAGGGAGGATGGTATGGTGTGGTCTCTTAGTACAAAAGCTTCTTCTTAATGTCCCTTTCCTAGTGATGAATATCTCTATCACTCAGTTTGAAAGCAGCAAGAAGTGAAGAGGTGCGTGAAGTTTATTATCCCCAACTTCATGTCACACTACTCTGTCTAGAACATGTTCTATGAAAGGCAAGAGATAGTGGTCGTGCTTGGTGGCAGCATTGACTTTTTTTAGATCCACACATACTCAAATCTTTCCATTCTTGTTTAAGACTATCACAATGGGTGACACCCAATCTATATGCTCTATCTCATAGATGAATCCCACATCTATGAGTTTTTGGATCTCCTCCCTCACTATGAGCACATATTTGGGATTCATAGGTTGTGGGTCCTCTCACCCTCTTTGTTGGGTTCTCTTGACCTTCTGGTATAAGATCTTGCAATCCTCAATCATGTAGGCCTTATAATGGGGGAAGGTACTTATCGCATGTAGGTCCTCCTTTTCATCAGGCTCCTCCTCCACTCCCCTTGGGGTGGTGTCCCTGTTGGCCCTAGTGGGAGCCTTTGGGATTTTAGAACTTGGGAGCTTCAGACCTAAGGGGGCTCCTTCATGGCACTTATGGAGCCAACTAGAGAGGTAGCTTTGCTCAACTGTGATCCCCAATTGGAGGACAACTCATGGTGAGCATTAGTGGCACCCACATATGTCAGCCATTAGAGGTTTTATTTGACCCTTACTATCCCTCTGCTCACCTCTAGGGTTTGAGCATGTTAAACATTCTAAGGGGAGCCACCATATTTAACTCTTCACACTCAAGGGTTGTTATTTGGAATCCTATTCTTTTTAGGATGTCGATGTTTGCCAGAATGTGCATCCAATTCTAAGAGAACTCTGGCTCGGGGAGAGCGGTATACCAAAATTTATCTATTGCCTTCTTGTCACCTTCTCTCTCACACTTTTGGAATAGTTTCAAGGATGTCCTCCAGTCGATTGTCTTAGATTCCATGGCAAATAGTTGTCCTAACAGTGGGTGGACCTTGTATGTATGCAATTCCACTCACATATTAGTGCCTTTTCCCCTCTATGAGTGTTCTGGTGGTCCGAGTGGATAGTATCCGACCCTTTGTTAGCATTGAGCCTATGCTTGAATTTCTCATGTCATTCCCGTATCAAGTTCTGGGCATCTATAAGTGTTGTCTTTTGGGTCTAGATACATTGCTTTATACGAAGGTGGGGATGTGAGGCCTTGGGCCCACACTGGCTTGTTTCCATCCGGGTACAGAGGTATACTCAAGTCATTTTGGAGAGATCCACACCCAATGCACAAGGGCATGGGGCGTGTTGTGGGTGGAACCACCGGGGTAAGATCCCTATACGGGAAGTCCTTTAGAAAGTGCATCCCTTGGCATTTAAAGCATGACACATTGGGGTTTTTTGAGCCGTTATATGGGCATTCACTTACACTCTGTGGACCTTGGCAAGTATAGCGTTGGATCGGGGGCCTTCGCACCATGGAGTTCATGTCTCTTGAACTCACGGCCACTGGTACTGGTACTACCTGGAACACTGGGACATGTTGATCATCATGTAGAAGGTAGGGACTTATGATGTCACTTCCTCCTCACAGGGGTAATAGTCAGGGTGTCCGTGATCCCATTTTGGATCCTCCCAATCATTGGGTAGTTTCTCTACCAACACTTGGTTGACTGGAGTTATATGAGTGGGGGAGGTTGCAAACCCAGTATATGTGGCAGTGGTAAGGGAGCCGGTTGTGCCCTATATTGCCTTGGATTGGCTAGAGGGGCACCTTGTGCATTCATCACATTAGGTGGGTCCCTCAGGGCTAATGGGGGTCTCGCTTGATAGATCAGTTGGAGAAGGACCTTCTGGAATCAGCACTAGGAGGTGTCATGGTTTTCCCATCTATAGTAGTGTGTGCAGTAGAGGGCCTACCTTACCCTAAGGCGGGGCACTCATTGGAGGGGTGATTGCTGTTGCATACCTCGCACCGAACATTGTCTCTCTTGCAAAACAAGTGGGGGTTACTCAGTGCTTCCTTGGAGGTTCCACTACTGGCCCATTTGATTGAGTATAGGTTGAAGTCCAACTTGTTCATATCCAAACCCTTAGGTTTGCTGTCCTCCTTCTTGGTATGCTCCGTACTGGAAGACCTTACTGATTGTGATACCTCATATGGAGTTGTAGTTTTTTCCTGGACAACCTTATCCATCATATCATCACTTATACAGATGGCTAGCTTGTTGCATAGTTTGAAGGAAGTGAGATTCATAACCATTGAGTGGTCATGTAGCTTTGGGTCTACCAATCCGATGAGGAAGTGTGGCAATGTTATGGATAAATTTGACCAAAGTAAAAAGGCATAAATATGAGTGTGTGCTTATATGTGTGGCAATAGTATAATAAAATATGGAGTGCATAGGGCCCAGGGTTGAGGTGGCAGGGCATGACTGTAAGAAAATAATACAACGTTTGTGCTCAACAGATAACAAGATCTCGTACGCAAGAGAGAAAACCAGATAGTATGGAGAATCAAAAATTTGATTACTATAGAACTGATACAATAGATGGCGCTGCCTCTCAACCGTGCGCTCCTGTGAAAGAAGCTTCGATGGCGAGCTGGAAACAGTAGAGGACGGACACGGGGTCGCTCTTATATAGCCACCAGTCGTAGTCGGTTAGGCCCAATATGGTGACCGACCCAGTCCGCCCAAAATGGTCGACTGGGGATTGGTCCCGAAATAGGCCATCGACCATACGATAGAACCGGTGTGCAAAATAGAGCAACTGACCTATGGTCACCGTTCAACCATCCGAGATAATCTGAGGCTCTAAACAGGCCCCGCAACCCGAGAGTGGGCTGCCTCGGGAAATACTCCGTCTACCCTCAATGCGGTCAATCATGGGATGCCTTCCCGCACTTGCATGTAGCCTAGTTGGTGGTGTGCCAACTCTATCTAAAGCTGTCCAGCCATCAGGCCACACATGGCCCCCATCTGGTGTCCAAACCAGAACCTACTGGATAACCGAGCTACTCAAATGCCTTCTCCTCATATGGGGGGCTTACAAGTAGAGTTAGCTGGTTCCCATGTAGTTACACGAGAAAGGAGCATTGATATTTAACACCCCCCCTCAATGTCCACCCGCAAGTGAACTTACTTTTTTGGTCCAATGCCAAGTCGATGAAGATGCCTCTCCAGCAAGTCTCTTCCAAGAGCCTTTGTGAAGACGTCCGCAGCATTCTCTGTAGTTGGACAGTACACCAAGTCGACCTCTCCATCCATGATGAGCTCGCGTACAAAGTGATATTGAATCTCAATGTGTTTTGTGTGAGCGTGGAACATCGGGTTCTTTGCAATTGCCATGCAACTCCGATTGTCACATGATAACTACGTAGGCTTATTCTGCACTGCACCCATGTCCCCCAAAATCCTCCTCAACCACACTGCCTCGCAAGAAGCAAAGCATGCAAATTTGTACTTGGCCTCTGTAGAAGAAAGAGCAACTGTGGGTTGCTTCTTGCTCACCCATGACACAACTCCAGATCCAAGTGAGAAACAATAACCTGTCACTAATCTCTAACTATCCACGTCTCCTGCCCAACGTCTCCTGCCCAATCCGAGTCATAGAATCCAGTCAAGATGTTGCCCTTGGTATAGGTGATGCCATAATCAAGTCACGTCTCCTGCCCAATCCGAGTCATAGAATCCAGTCAAGATGTTGCCCTTGGTATAGGTGTGCCTTTGATGTATTTCAGCACCCACATCCCTGCCCTCCAATGGTTCTCCCGGGGCTTATTGGAAAACTTGCTTAGTACACCAGTCGCAAAACTGATGTCTGGCCGTGTGTTGCACAAGTAAATCAAACTGCCCACAAGCCTTCTGTACTTCGCTTCGTCCACCAGTGGTGATGAATCCTCATTCGAGAGCTTCACATCAACCTCCATAGGGGTACCAACTATCTTGCACTCAGCCATGCCAAATGCCTTTAGTATCTCTTTAGCATACTTCAGCTGTGAAATGAAGATCTGTTTCAGCTCCTGCCAAACTTCAATCCCCAAATAGAAATGCATCAGTCTGAGGTCTGTCATTTCAAACTCTCTTCCTAGCAAATGCTTCGTCTGCGAGATCTTCTCTTCATGGTTCCCTGTTATGACAAGATCGTCCACGTAAAGAACCACGATCATACACCTGCCTCCTTCTCTGAAGATATACAAATTTGCATCAGATGGGCTCCTCCTGAACCCGTTTTGTAGAAAGTAGGCATCAATTCGCTGGTACCACACTCGTGGGGCCTGTTTCAGCTCGTAAAGTGCCTTCTTCAGTTTGCAGACTTTACCTTAGACTAAAAGATCTCGTAGGAGTAAGTGGTCACCCTCAAATTTTTCCATCGGCGGCTCAAGGCAAGAGGACTATTCGGTCGTTCAGGACCTTGCTCATTGGTCTTTGAGCATCACGCTCCCTCAACTAATAGCATTAAGCCCTAAGGTGAGACGTGAGCTGCAGCAAGGGCTCTCAATAAGGAGGAGCAAGAAAAAGGGAAAGGTACGAGAGGTTTCTTCTATCTTTGAAGAAATTGATCGGCACCCACATACAGTAGATGTCATCATAGATAATTGCCATGTCAAAAGTGTGTGTGTCGATGGGGGAGCTACATGTAATATCATGGTGCCCCAAATCATGAAGAAATTGAATTTGAAATGCACAAGACGTTCCTCCACTCGAATCACTAGCAGATGGTCGATGACTCACCACCTTGGGAGTCATTGAGGATTTGCCCATCACTATCAATGGGTTGACTACCACCATCAATTTCTATGTAGTGGACATCGAAGATACAGGCTAGAGTTACCCAGCCATACTCGAGAGACCATGGTTGAGAAAGAGTGATGCAGTCAGGTATTGGAAGATAGGACACATGTCTTTTGGTGCTTCTAAGGAGAAGATCCCAGTACAACCAAGTGCCACAGAACCAGAAGAAGAAGAGGAGCAAGACAATGATACTCTCTCATCCTCGGTGTCAGAATCAATCGAAGAATCAGACGGGGGGGAGGAGTTCTCATAAGAGGAAGTTAACATGATGGGGGTGTCTCCGACCCCGCCGCCTGCAGAAAAGGTAACAGCTAGTCCTCAACAGCTTGAATCTATGCTTTCCCTAGACCTCACTCCAAGCGAGAAAGACGAGTTCCTAGAAATGTTCAAAGATTTCCCTCACCTCTTTGCAACTAGCTACCGCCACCTTCGCCATGTGACTACCATAGAGCACAAGATAGAGCTGAAGCCTGATGCGAAGCATGTGGCTTAGAAGTATCAGAGATTAGGGCCCGATGCTTTGTGCTTAGAGTTGCAAAAACTTGTAGAAGCTGGGTTTATTGTTCCGATTCACAATACTGAATGGGTTTCACCAGTAGTAGTCACCCCAAAGAAAAACAACAAGTGGCAGGTCTGCATTGACTATAAGAAACTCAATGCAGCCACCAAGAGGGACCATCATCCTCTTCCCTTTCAAGACCTCATTCTTGAGAAGGTAAGTGGTCATGAGATGTATACTTTCTGTGATGGTTACTTCGGGTTTTATCAAATCAGAATTGCCGAAGAAGATGTGCTTAAAACCACATTTGTCACACCGTGGGGGAAATTTGCATTCAAAGTAATGCCATTTGGCCTCACCAATGCTCCTGCTACCTTTCAAAGATTTATGCAAATGGTGTTTGCTCCTTATTTGGGGGATTTCTTGGAGGTGTTTTTAGATGATTTTTGTATATTCTCGTCACGTAAGGATCATGTCATGAAGGCTAGGTTGGCCTTCCAAAGGGTCAATGATGCGAATGGCAGTCTCAACTCTGAGAAATGCACCATTGGAGCCACTCAAGGGAGGTTACTGGGACATATTGTCTCATCTGACGGCATCAAGCCTGACCCCGAGAAGGTAGAAGCTATCCTCAAGCTCTCCCCGCCAACAACCAAATGTCAGTACGCTCATTTGTCAATCTAGCAGGATACTATCATCGCTTCATTGATCAATATGCTGCTTTGACATGACCCATGACTATGCTATTGAAAGAAGGGGTTGATTTTAATGATCTAGAAGTCCGTGTTCTTACTCACGCATTCGTCCTTTCGATTTCACACCTTTCGTATCGTTGTTGTTGACACCCAACGCACTTTTTGAGATGGAATTCTCTTAATTTGTTTCACTTCCATCGACGTGATCCTTCTGCTACAGCCTATGATCTGGATTCCCCTAGAATTCTGCACCGTCGATGCATTCACAATGTAGAAAGCACATCGCAGAGTTCATTGACAAGGGATCGCATGATGCAGCTGTGAGGCGTACTGGGCTGTGTACGCGTTTAATTCACCTTCAAATTGGAGTTTCCTGACTCGATCCTGGAGGCTGGTACGTTCATATTACCAATCCAGGATATACGAAGTAATAAAATTTGTTTCCCACGCGCTCCTTGAAAGCCCAAATCCAGCTTATTGGCAGTGTGGTGTGCTATAAAGTACTTTCTATGAAACAATTGGATGGTTTATTTGCAGGGCTATCGAAGATGGATGTACGCAACCTCAGCATGGATATAAGTTTCAATGGTTCCTGTTTTGTTGCAAGTACGATGGTACCAATAATGCTTGCTAGGCTTGTCTTCATCGCAACAGAGCCGACTAAGAGAGCACCCGTGATTGCGGGAGAGGAGATTTGTGATGGCCAGAGCTTCACTTTCGGTGGATCAGGAGAACGAATTTGCTCTGATACGTGATTCTCAACTCGCGGCCGCTGCTTTTCCCGATAGCAGGATTCTCTATAACAATACAGCAGCAGGACCTCGATAACGATATAGCTTGATAAGATTACTGAGTAAGACTCGTACCATTATTTACATCGGTAATTCGAAATAACTGCTTACACGGCGATAAATTTGAGATGAACAGAACCGGTGGAAGTCTGTGTCAAAGTGTAACGAGTTTGTTAGGCAGGATTCGAAATTCAGAGGTGGAAGGGCAGAAATTTAATCATCCGCAAGACGAGAAAACGGCATCGCGATGCCTAATTAAACTGCATTGGCTCTATGCAAGGTACTACATTGGATTAAGATTTATTATAAACTATGCAATAGATGCCGTTGAAAGTCCTTATTCATCAAACTCCTTACCATGCTTGGTAGTCATTTTTGAGTATTTGATGGCATATGATTTATCCCTCCAGAGATCAAGTTGATGACATAAGGGTTACACGTTTTACAAAGCAAGGCATGCCGGAGGGCGATAGGGTCTCCTTTAGTTATTTGTAGCCACATGATCCACGAGGATCTCACTCCATGGAGAAACAATAGAATTTAAAGGCAGCTTTGAGAACGTGCTCGAGATTTTGGTACCTCTTTTCGAGTGGTCACAAAATCCGAGCACCTGTTTGTGGAACCATACAGAGATTGTTACCTGACTAGAGTTGTTTTCAGCATTTGGGGTTTCCTACAGGTGGTGAGATTTTATCCAGGCCTCATACAGGATGTGGAGTTGGTCTTCGGGTGTGGAGATCAACCCAAGGTACTAAAGCCAGATCACGAAGGCCAAGTGTGGTCCCCGGTGTTAATGCTAGTGTACTCAGAGTCAAGCACTAAATTGACATCCCATTTCTGGACTGGTCATTTTGGGGATGGCAAGTACAATATTCTCGAGTTCGAAATTGTGTCCTTGTTCTCAAGATTATGGATGGAGAGAGAGGGACGGGGGGCGGGCGGGCAAATTAAGGTCGCCTTTGTTTTGGGGGAGCTTATCATTTCGAAGGCATTGTTTAAGAGTTTTTTATTTCTCACAAGCCAAAAGTCAAAATAAAACCATACGAGGAAGGTGCAAACTGTCAATCATGGGCAAAAAGACATCCTACTACTTTTTGGAACGGCAACACATTTATGGGTGATGGCACTCGGATGGAGCTATGTTGATTTGATGCATGCCCGCATACATTTCTACTGTCACAACTCACAAATCGCATAGACTGGAGCCTGGAAAGAAGGTGCTCTCAATTTTCATGGGAGTTGCATTATTGTAGAGGCACTGGAGTCTAGACTATCTGTGTAACGCCGATTTTGCCATCGAGGCAGTCGAAGAAGCTTGTGATGAGAGCGAAGGAAGCAATAAATTGGAATGAATTTACTATAACGAAGAATTGCAATGTGGAAAGCCCTGCATCATGGAGATGAATTTGAAAAGAGGGAGACGATGAAACATTTGGTGATAGGATCGATTCTAAGAGGGAATGATGAAAACATTGGCGATCGATTACAAGAGCGCCGGAATACCTAATGTTGGAGCTCACAAAATTTGAGATTGGTCAAGGAGAGCACAATGTGAAGGTTGGTTGCTTCTTTCTTGAGCCTTGCTCATGTATGAACGAGGTTGGCCACCTCTCTGCATAGCTCCTCCACCAACATTTCTTCAGCTCCCATCGACTTGGATCATTGAGGTTCAGACTTGAAAAACCGGCACCACTGTTAGTAGCAAAGACAAGGTATCACATCTTTGCTTAAGTCAAGATAGTATGTGTGATCATAGCATTCTAAACTTCGCACTTTCATAGCGCATAAAGGAGATGTGCATCTGTTGATTTGTGAGGCTGCATTGTTTTATAGACTATAAGCTACAAAAGATTATGATTTGTAGAGAAGTTGCATTTGCTGATGAGGCTGCTATGAAATGATTCAGAGAAATCGACTTTACAGGATTGGCTTGGATGGCCAAAGGCTCTAGTGTGAACACTGAGCGAGGGGGGGCGCTATATTGTGTTTGAGGATAGTCATAATTATGCTATACCCTACTGGGTGCTTCGTAAGGGAATCAAACATGTAGTTGAGCCATTCTTCTATTGGCAGTTTGAAAAAACCCCGAACGTCCATCATCGTAGCCTCCATCAACGCAGTTGGGATGCCATGATTAACAACCTAAGAGTCGTAAAAAGTGTTCAAGTATTAGTACTATGCTCAAGATCATTCTCACTGAGGAATTTCCCTCCACATTTCTTTTGATTTCCTTGCCACGATCGAGTTGCCATGTGACTTAGTAGATCGACTTTTCTTGCATGCGTCTTACATTGTGCTTGCTATCTTATATGCTCAGATTTGGTCCTTGTATTTACATGAAGTTCACCTTCGCCTTTCGTAGGCTTGATCAAACCTTATTATTTCTTTCATGCTCATGTGTTTTCTCTTTGCCCAAGTCTTCCATTCTTATATGGGACTATGCGTTTAGATTGTTTTTTGTGGTCTCTAGAACGCACGGATGAGGGGATGGGGGGGGATGTAAGCTGCACTCCCTGTGGAATTTATCTACCATCGTTTGTTGTATCTCATAGCTTGAACCATTTTTTACAAAGGCTTCTATCTTTGAAGCAAAGAAATGGATGGTGGCAATAGTCAAAAGCCAAGATGGGACACAAGCCAGCTTTAAAAAAATCCAAAGCGGCTGCTAACAAAGGTTGGTTTTGTTCTACTCAGCTATTAGTATTTTTATTACTTATATTTGTGATTTTTCTATCACACACATGCTTGCCGTGCTTGTAGGAGCAAGTCAAGTTTGTCGATGGCTACATTCATGTTCGTGCAAGAAGAGACGATCCTTGACACTGCCAAGCATGCTGGTGGGAGGCAAGGAAGGACGGGTGTATCAATCCATTAGCAATGGTGAGTACATGGGTTGCTTGAGGAGATTTGGCATCGAAAAAACAAGCACATCATCCATGCACTCCTTGTTTAACAAGACAACCAACACATGGAATTCGCAGACGATGGTCAGTGAATGACTCTGTTCTTTTTCTAAAATTTTTCTTTTATTTTTAAAAAAATTTATGGAATGTTTTTGTTGTAGTCTGCTTTTGTGTACTATCCAATCTGCTTTGGGGTATCCCTATAAGGGTTTGCTCAAATGGCACATGGGATTCACAAAAAATCAGTCAATGAATGTGCCCATTCTCTTTCATTAAATATTTTGTTATAGAGAGCGTTTCAGTACCATCTACTTCAAGATATTTTCAAAAGGGTGTCCTTAAATAACACATTGATAGTCACTATATATGTACAGTTAAGTGCACTTTTGAATACTCCTAAGTCATGACAATTTTGAATGTATTGGTTTCCTATGTACCAACAACAGATTCTAAAGATGAATTTTGCCTTGCATAATTCTAAAGCTGAGGACGAGTATGCTACTAAAGCCATTTCTTAGAAAAAAGAAAAAAAAATACAATCCAAAAAGGCGGTTCGCCTGAAAACTGATGTTTTTCTATTGAAAGGGATTTATGCCAGCCAAACAGGCTTTATGCCTGCTAAATAGGCTTTATGCCTATTGGTGAGAAGATTGTTGTTTACTGAGACTGTAAAAGAAAACAAACAAGTCAAATAAAGCAAGAAAAAAAGAGAAATTCCCATTATATTTTCATTAAATGCTAGGATCCAAGTTTCGGTTTATAGAGAGCTATAGGTGATAAAAAGCGAGTTTCTCAAGGTTAAAAGTAGAGGCTATCCGCTTTGAAACAACCTTGCATTTTTTCAACTACATGGAGCAGAAATTATCCTTAAATTTCTTTTCGATAGAGCCTCATAAGCTCCGAAGCCAATGCTCGTGTGCACACATGCACTCTTGTTGCCTTTCATTTGAATTTTGGGCTTTTGGTATGGTTGGATGTTCTTAATGATCATTAACCATTCTAGTGCTTTCTATTGTTGGATTATGCCCTAAGCATTACAGCTAAGGTGGTTGGTGGGGTTTGCCATCCTTGGAGGTCAAAGTTTAAATGAAAGCATCAAGAATTTGATGTGCAGATGTTGGTCTCGTCCCATCAACTACGGATTGTGGTAAGGAGAGCTGCAAGCACACCCACAGAGTAGTGGATCTATAGGCCATGCATGTTGGGGGAGGTCAAGACAGAGGAGTGCTTCTTGTGTGCCCACCTAGCCCTACTATGAGGTCCAAGGACACTACCATTGTCTCTTTGAGGAGGGGCACGGCTTTGGTTCACTCTCGGTTTAATTTACTTCCATGACTAGGTCTATGTTGGGCTCTATCTAATTGAGATGTGATGGCACAGCTATTGAGACATATTAGACAGTAGTAGGAGGTGATTGCACTGCAAGCACAATGATATGTCATGAGCCAAAGATGTAGAGACCACACATGACACAGAGAGTGACAAGAGCATGCATGATTGAGATCCATCTATCTCAGCTCTTCTCAAAGAGATTGCCAGAGACGTGGTGTCACTGCG
The DNA here is from genome assembly GCF_047967505.1 of Dipteris shenzhenensis. Classification (NCBI taxonomy): domain Eukaryota; kingdom Viridiplantae; phylum Streptophyta; class Polypodiopsida; order Gleicheniales; family Dipteridaceae; genus Dipteris; species Dipteris shenzhenensis. The sequence continues at coordinate 22,278,462 of NC_141598.1, read as the reverse complement.
TACACACCTAGAGCCATAGACATAGAATTGCATGCAGCCATGAGCATACCATCAATGCAGAGACCTTAACACATCGTGCCTTAGTGCACTTGTATTCTTCCATCCTAGTCCTTCCACAAACACTCTCTTTAGGACCTTTAACCTACAGTCTAAGTAGAGGTTGGCTTTGGTAAACGATGTTGCCTCCATTGCTACAAATTTTTGCTTTGGTGCAAATGGTTTGGTGTTGGCAAAGTTTCTATCTGCTCTGTTTTGTCAGGTTATGCAAGGCAAGCCTTAGCTGTCAAAGAGAGGGATTGAGCTCTACTAGTCATAAGACAACATCCTAATACAACACTAATCTAAGGAGGATGCAACCTAAGTGCAAACATGATGAAGAGAGTGCTCATGACATGTACCTCAAGTCAATTAGGTTCCAAGATAGATTAGCTTGGACTCATAAAGAGAATCTTGAGATAGTGCAAAGTGCTTGATTGATATTACTTCAAATGAACCTCCTTTTATAGGTGAGGGACCTTTCCACTAATCCGATCATCCCCCTCTAAAATCTTATCCATTGCCATAGCTGAACTTCCAACTTCACGTGTCCTATGATCTCACTCAACTGTTTCCTTTAACAAAAACCACTGACTGACACACCCCAAACAGAGCATGGACAAAGGCAATATTGCAAAACTCAAAATCAAAGCAGAGCATTTCGTGCATGTCACCCTTCATAACAAGTAGCAAGAAAGGGACAACATTGATGCCTACAAGAACCTCCACTCCATAGCTCTTGGCCGACTCTCGCACAGCGATGCATAACAACTTGTCTCCGAATCCCTATTCCCTTAGAACCTCCCCTTTAAAACTTCTCTTCCCTGGCTATTCCAAAAAGATCTAAAGAAGGTGCACAAAACTACCAAGATGACAGATGAAGCATGCACAAAGAATGGTATTGATGCGACGATATATATGCCCATTCCCCTATACATCTTCAACGCAAGGGCAAAACTTCCTTGAGTGTTAGAAATGGAAAAAAAGACTAGATCCAAGCATGAAGATGTATTGTACTTAGCCAACTATCTTATGGCAATGCCATTATTCTCTCCTCATCTTACAATGGGTAGCTGTGATGGGGAGCCATCCAAATATGTTGGTGGGAAAAAGGGTGGATATTTGCATGACAGCAAAAGTTAAAGTTGATGGGTTCTTGGATGTGTATTACTCCACACCAGAACGTACCATTGTTAGGGCCTTGTGCACCCCCTCACTTGCAAGATTGGATTACCTCTTCACCAACCTTCAACTTGATCCCCCTTGCCCAAGTGCTAAAGGGGAGAGAGAGAGAGAGAGAGAGAGAGAGAGAGAGAGAGAGAGAGAGAGAGAAAGACAGAGACAGAGACAAAGACAGAGAGATAGAGAGATAGAGAGAGAAAGAGACAGAGATAGAGAGGGGTGCGAGGGGGGAGGAGAGGGGGGATGGATGGCCAAATAGAAATCTACAGTTCGTTGCTACCCTTTTCCCTCTGTCCCCCTTTCTCGCACCTCCCTCTCAATCAACCTCCCACCTAAACGTCTCCACACCTCTGAGAGCCTATCGATGTTTTGGTATATCGGAATTTTCTTCAAAAATTTATGAATGCAATCCAATTGATTCAAGACTAAAATTGTGTATAGTTTATTAGTTATATATTTTTGAACTCTAGCAACCCATTAGGTTAGAGTAGGTGAGAACGTGAGCTTGAAATTGAATATTGAAAATGAGGATGTGTAATGGATATTTGGTCGCCAAAGTGTTGAAGGCAGATTGAGTATGTCCCCATGATCTTGAAAAATGGGAAATTACCATTAATTAGTTTCGTGCATCTCGAGTCAATTGTCCAATTAAGCTAAGCTAAAATCTTTTCCCCATGATTGAGATCTATTAAGCTATGCCGCCCATGAGATCAAGAATTCAAGCTGATGCTAGAACATTCTAGTCACTCCATCACCTCCTTCCCATTCCTTTTCTCTTCTTTGCCTTGCCTGCATCCTTGGCCCCTAATTGCTTGTCCCTGCAGATGCTTCAATCTCTAATCTCCCTAATTATGCTCGAATCTCCATGATCACTCCAATCTACCATAGTATGCTTCAAACTCCTTGATGGCCACATCCCCCCTCCTTAATCTTCAATCTCGTTGTGTATTCTAGTAGTATGCCAGGCCCCTTCGTTGTAATCTTCAATCTTGCTATGTACGCTAGGTCCCTCCTCCTTCACCTTCAATCATGCCTTCAATCATGCCAGATCCGTCCTTGCACTCACGCTTCTCCTTACAATCTCCCTGTATATGTTGGTAGGATATTGTAGGGATGAGGGCATGCAGTGAGCACACAGAGAAGGGAAGGAGAGGCTGAGTGATGGGGAGAGGGAGAGAGAGGCCAAATGATAGGGAGAGGGAGAGAGAGAATGAGTGATAGGGAGGGAGAGCAAGCAACAGAGAGGCTGCTAAGCGGTAGGAAGAGAGAGAGGGACAGAGAGGGGACAATTAGCAAGCGAGAGAAAGGTTAAGTGGTAGGGAGAGGATGAGGGAGAGGAAAGGAGGTTGCTGAGTGGTTGGGAGAGGGAGTGAGAGAAAGGTTGTTGAGCAAAGGCTTAGCGATGTGGGAGGGAGAGAGTGAAGGGAGAAGGGTCTGGGAGAGGGAGGGTGAGGGGAGGAGACGGGAAACTTAGGTTAATTGAGATTATTTATAAGTGGAAATTACAAACTTAGGTTAATTGAGTATGGGAGGGAAAACAAAGTAATAAAAATACACGAGAGAGAAAAAAAGATGAGTTGCAAAAGGCAAAATGTATCCAATTCTCATGCTGACCTATAGTGACTCGCACAAGGATCTAAAATATATTTTAGGCTATTAGTAAAGTTACCTATTGTGGCTCACTTATACTTGCCGATAATAGTTCATTCAAATTCTAACCGGTTTTGTAGCTCGAAATTGCTAGCTTGTGTCAACCTATAGATTACAAAACCACATGTTTAAAAAGCAACAATTGATAGATTATACTCTTATCCAGGTTCATAATCAATGGATTTCATATATTATGAGCATGAAATAATAACAATGTTTACATTGTGTATTTCGCAATTGCTAGCCTGTATCAACCAATAAATTACACTTTACAAATTTCCACACTTGTTCAGAAAATATGTAAATGTTAATAGATTATAATGTATGTAGTAATATAATCTATAAATTTCATGAATCATGTATTCTATAGACGCTACATGATAAAAATGTTTAGATTTCTTCTAAGTGACGATTTTAAAAAAATGGAAATTATATTAATGTCTTGGGGAAAAGAAAATTGAGAATAAGAAGTGACTAAGTGTAAATGTAAGTATCGCTAGCTACTGTACTAGTGTGTGTGAAATACCGACATTCATCTACAAAGCATGATGTTGTGAGTGATCATGCTACAGATAGATGGTTAAGAGAGAGAGAGAGAGAGAGAGAGAGAGAGAGAGATTGGAAATAAGAATGCCACATGAAGTACAAAGACTAACCTCATGGGGCAAAATCCAAACAAGGTGAAACTATGCCAACATTGATAATCAAAAATTATAATATTTTTCCATCAGTGTAAGGCAATTTGGGCAATTAAAATAGATATTCCCAAATGTATTGGATTGCCACTATTTCTTTGATAGCAAGAACACATATTCATTGCTAACGCTTGTCCCACACAAAGTTAAAGCACTACCAATCACAAATAATTCTAGTCAAACCAAAGTCATTCATGATGTGCTTTGTATACTAATGCCACATGAAGTAGAAAGACTAACCTCATGGGGCAAAATCCAAACAAGGTGAAACTATGCCAGCGTTGATAATCAAAAATTATAATATTTTTCCATCAGTGTAAGGCAATTTGGGCAATTAAAATATATACTCCCGAATGTCTTGTTGATTGGATTTTATTGCCACTATTCCTATGATAGCAAGAACTTATATTCATTGCTAACGCTTGTCCCACACAAAGTTAAAGCACTATGTTCAATACCAATCACAAATGATTCTAGTCAAACCAAAGTCATTCATGATGTGCTTTGTGTACTAGATCTTATTCAAAAACTTCTAACAATGTTAGTATACACACAACGCCCTTCTTTGAGTATGTATCTACTATTGGTGTATTGTGCACACATGTGAGGACCCCATTATGAATAGCCATTGGTGCACGTGACTTGGTAGAAACACCACTTAAATACCAAAGGCATGATTGTTGTGACCATTGATGGTTAGAAGATGGATTATGTGCTAAGTGGATTGTAGGCCTTAAGCAGTATTGGTTGGGGTCTGGGGAAAGGCCTTGAACTAGGGGGTTTGAGGAGGTGGTAATCCCTCTGACAATGGTCTGAGAGTGGAGCCATTGGCCATATTGCACAAACCATATAGAGGCCGATGACCCATGTGGTTAGAGAGCTATGTAGTTTTGTCAAAATATGGGTAGTTCCACCACGGGATGGAGTAGTTCTTGATCACCTCCTCAACTACTACATAAAGGTTGGTCTAATAGCTCCAATTACCTATTAACATCCAAATCCTTCTACTCTTAGTAATCTTCCATGCACAACCTACCTAGATCGCCATCTAAGCTCTGCACTAGGGCACATGGTGGACAAAGCCATCATTCCTCTCAATTGGATATCATAAAAATTTTCAAATTCTCTTTATTGCATTGTCTATTGCACTTTCCCTTGCTATCTCTCCTTGTTATCTATATTCTTATAATCAAATGGTAGGCAATGACAACAATGTTCTATTCAGCAAGACATTAGATTGTTAAACTCTTGACATCATTGCGAACCAATAGGCTAATGTTGCAACTCATAATACTTCCATTTCACAGGTTAGCATTCCTTAGTATTAAAGAATTGTAGATCTTTATTACAAAATTCTTGTATTCATGAAATACAATAATGTAGTTCGAGGCTTACATGTAGTGCATTACGCTAATGAATTATGTTAAACTTGTTTCTTGGGAAAGATGTATGGAAAAGAAATGCAAGAATATTTCTCAATCAAAATGAAGGACCAAAAAGGTTCTACAACTCATGCATACAAGTCTTTGGGATTTAGCACAAGCCTTGGTGGTTCCTTGTATTTAAATCACAAGCCTTTGATCATTAGTGGATGATATGGATGTAAGTACTCTCACCTATAAAAGGGAGGTTCATTTGAAGTAATATCAATCAAGCACTTTGCACTATCTCAAGATTCTCTTTATGAGTCCAAGCTAATCTATCTTGGAACCTAATTGACTTGAGGTACATGTCATGAGCACTCTCTTCATCATGTTTGCACTTAGGTTGCATCCTCCTTAGATTAGTGTTGTATTAGGATGTTGTCTTATGACTAAGAGAGCTCGATCCCTCTCTTTGACATGGTATCAGAGCTTAGGTCCTAGCTCTCTACAAAGCAAGCAAACTACAACAACTCTTCTACAGTCGACAAGCAGCACATGCAAGCCAAAGCAAAACAAGCTGCATGACCTATGCAACAAGCCTTTGATCATTTTAAAACATAAGTTGAAAATGAAATAGATAGTACATAATAAGCTCAAGCATGAAATTGTGGTGAATACAAGTCCAATGGATTCGTTGAATTCGATAGACATTATGCCATTAAAATAGAGTTGGCATCAGGTACACAGTGCAACAAAATGATATTGAATAATAGAAACATAGCATAATCATAGAATCTAACATATTCTCATATGCATGATGGAAAATAAACAATTTCTAGAAGCATATTGTACCAAAGCTTGCACTACTATGGTAAATCTAATGAATAGAATTCAACAAAAAACCCAACTCAATTTCAAGACCTCTCTTCTATAAATCCTCCCTTCGACACCAAAATTTTATACGTGAGAAATTGGATTCAAGATATTGGGAAAGCGAAGGGGCGAGATCTATTGAGGGATCTACACGCATTGGTGGTCATCACCTTCTTCAAAGGTTTTACAGGTCATGATGCGTACTAGTTTTCTATTTATTCTCGATCATCTGTCCAAAAATTACGTAAATGAAGGGGATGATTATTTTAATTTTTTGGGTATAAAGTGAAACACACATGCCACATTCCTCTCTCCCTCTCTCTTTCTCTCTCTAAGTTGGATGTTAAAGCATTACCTAGGCATGGAGTGTGCTTGCTTGGAAAACCAAGAGCTTAATGCATTATGACACACATTTTAATGTTGACGATTTCTCATTTCATAGAACTCTTTCTTGATATAAATATCCTATTCTTGTGTTGATGCATGTACGTTTTTCTTGCAACTTTGATAACACCATTATCTCCTATGATATACTCTTGTAGTTAAACACAACATGATTTTTTCCTATGGTGAAGACGTGTGAGCCATAAGGGAAATTGTTTAGAGATTGAATTAAACAAATAATAATAAAAGCTCTGTGTAATATCCTATTTCAATAACCAACTATTTCTAAACAATATTCTATAACTGTTCCCAATTAAATTCTCTTGGTCTTCATTTTTTGCAAAAAGTTCACACAATGCACATCATGCATGGTTCACCTTGAACCATGTTTTTAATGTCAAAATATAGTTATGGGTAGATTGGTTAGTCATATTGTGCTTCTAATGCATCCTCCTCAAAAATATTGAGCTAAGTTCTTACCTAGATGAGAGAGAGAGAGAGAGAGAGAGAGAGAGAGAGAGAGAGAGAGAGAGAGAGAAAGATGGGAAAAGGCAACTTTCCATCCCACACATATTTTAATAGGTAGATTACCACGTTTATAATCTTCCAATCACATCGAGAGGGGGTTGGTTGACTTACGTGAAATGTTATAACAAGAAGAATCTTGCCATCGATTTTGGCTAAGAATCCAATGGAAAGGCAACATCTTGAATAATCAAAATGAGGCAAGGAATGTTGTTGACGTTTTGGGCCTTAGTGACCTTGAAGGTCACTATGTTGGATCACTTGTCATAAGCAAGAGAGGGATTTAATCCTTTAAAATACGTGAAGAATAATGATCTTGTCTTATCAGGCCTTGTCATGATATACACCCAATTTGGATGGGTGTCGCAAACGACATATGTAGAGTTAGACATCATTAACAAACTATAAAAAAGTAATGATACCTTTCTGGGATCTTACATGCAAAAGGGGATGCAGAAAGGTACACGACTTGTTGGATGAAGCCCATGGAACAAGGAATTTAATCAAGCAAGGTGGGAAGGAGCACATCTAAAGATCCCTCTGAGAATTGTCAGGTTAAAATACCTAATTCAAAGGTAGGTAGAGGGATTTTCATAAAAGAGGGCTTCAAATTTTTGTGACTAACTAGGTTCTAAGGAGAATTTGATCTTAGTTGTGCTATTGAGGAGAAATTCCACATGTGGATGAAATATCTCAATTGTGAAAGTGTCAGTAGTTTGTAAAATTAGGCCAAAATTAGGCCATGTGTTAGTGAGGGATGGTTGTGATGATGATGCCATTGTTTGAAAGATGGGAGCATCTCATGGATGAATTACCCCATGAGAAATTGTAAATTAGAGTAAGGCATATGTGAGAGTATGTAATGTGTTTTCTTTTAAATGACCAATAAAATATGAAGGAACAAAGCAATCCAATGGGTGATGATGGAGTGAGGCATCCACATGTAACTACAATGTGTTTCTCAAACTGATGAAGCAGTCCCTTGGATGCTCACCAACCAAAAGAATGTTACTAGAGGTCAAGATGTATTCTATTTTGTTCAAAAATCCTACTAAATGTTATAGATTGATGCCTAAAGGTGTCTCCAAAAAAACATTATCTCATTAGGTGAGAACCATTCACAAAAGAAAATAATACATGTAGTTCTCCATAAAAGAATAATTAATTTGACTTTGAGCTAGAGTTTTACGTAAACAACTTCAACAAACTATGATGGGCAACATGTAGCCCAGTGCACTATTGTGTCTTCTACATGCAATGTGCTTAATTTGATTCACCAAGTAACACTTTATCAAGTCATTATTGCTACTTGCTACTTCATCAAGCCACATCACATTGGTAATGCTATACTTCTAGTGAAGAGGTTAGCAACACAGCAGTATTTGCCCTTGGTTGAGTTTGCCTTCTTTAAAGAGTCTCTAGATTTCATAAATTTGCCAAGTTGCAATCAACACAAGAGCCATTCCATCTACATTTTATTCAACTTTGTTCACATATTTTCAGCTAGCATTAGGCCCACAAAATTCCCTTGCAAATTTGTCAATATGAGAGGCATATGCCAAACACCCTTTAAATCTACCCTTGTACACCTCCTACATCAAACTTCCACCAATGCCCGCTTAACTGTAAGTTGAAGTTTCTCCTTCTTTACGAATTGAATTGGACTCTATCTCTAAGACATCTTCAACAATGTGCAACAAATGCTTGTTGATCGTTCTTTCCTCTAGTGAATCCACCTCAAGAGATTTGATTTACATCAACATGTCAACCATGATCTCAAAGCTTAGTGGATTTTTCCAAGTGACTAGTGCAGTGAGTCATGACCACAACCATTAAGTGCAATCTACAAAAGTCTTATACTATCCACTTATGAAGGCTAGTTCAAGTTGGTCTACAAGGTCCTTGATCCTTTGCATATATAAAGGTTTCGATTCTAATAATCCTCATTTGCAAGTGTTGAGCTTGTTCTCAAGCAACAAGACATCCCAATGATTTCTTATGGGTTCATATGATTCAAGTTCCTAGACAAGTCCTCATCAAGCAAGTGATTATGTCACTAAGAGATAACAAATCCCTTGTCTACATGATTTCTCCCTGGAAAATATTGTAGCATGCCTAGTATATGGAATGCCTTCTTTTGTCACATGAGACGAAGGCTGTGCATTCATATGGACTTGTTTCCCTTGGGATAAAAGCTAACAACAATTGTTGAACATATAATTGTCATAAAAAGAGAAGTGAGAATCCTAAATTATAAAGAGTTAACCATGAATGTGGGAAAGTGTGATGGCGATCTGATAGGTAAGAGAAATCTTTGAGCTACGTTTCACCTACTCAAGATTATAGTAGATAGATTCTCAAATGATGGGTGATACACTTGCAATTGCAAATGCCAAAACGTTAACAAAAACCTCGAGTCTTCATAACAGTGTAAGAAATTTGGTGTTATAGTTTCAATTTTTATAGGCATCTAGTCACAAGCCAAAACCCAATCCAATTGGTGACAAGGAAAGTCATCTCAATGAGGTATCTAGTCCCATTCTCTTTATTATGACATGTATGCTCTCTATATAACTTCGGCTATTTTAAAAGATACTTAACCTTCACCAGTTTGTGGGTGTTGGGCTTTCGAGGCTTTCTAATCTCTCATGGGTTGATAGATGAAGGATAAAACATATTAAGAAAAAGCTCCTCCATGTCATTACAAAAGTGAGCCACAATCAGCACCTCATAAGGTTAAATACAAAATGTCAACCCACACCGTGATCTCTCCCCTCCACAGTCCACCCTCCACCTTTTACTACTTGGAAAAATTCAGTGTCATTTCAATTTGTCCTGCCCTCATAGCATATTTCTATCTAGATGAAAGAAACAAGCACTCTCTTAATTATGGCTATTTGGAGAGAAATATTATATCTCCAATCATTCTAGTTTGCCAAAGAAGATAGTGGTGGGGTTGGGCATTCCACAAGTCCACGCTTTTCAAAATTGGTAATAAATTTAAAGAAGATGTTCTTCCCCTCTTCCTCAATCCTCTTCTTGTACGTCAATAGTCCAGAGTACATGCTATGTTTATTACTCCCCAAATAATGCTCTAAAGTGCACGTTATTATTCATGAACTTTTTCCTGTAACTAAAAATCTGTAATGCTATTGCCAAGGTTTAAGGAATCTTCACTAGGTTAGAGGGACAACACTATAGTGCGTTATAGACTCTTCCCTCATATTGTGCTATAATAAAGATGATAATGCTTAGTACAGTCTTAATAAATGAAATATTGTGAACGAAAAATAATAGAATGATGGTGGTTAGCAGCAGGTCTCAGGGTAACTTCGAGTTCGCAGTTGACAAAAGGACAACTTCCTATATTTGAAACTTTTAAAGACATTATCTTTATTTGCGCATAAATGGCCAGTGTCTGTTATAATGATGTACAGTGGACAGAAAGCACCTGCCTCTTACCCCTCACATTGGATGCTAAGATTGATAGCACAAAAGCGAGAAGTGTTAATGAACGGCTCATCTCAACATGAAAATCTGTGCAGACCGATATTAAGATCAGAGGAAATTGAAATTAAAAGAGGAAGACTGTGGTGCCAAGCAGCTTTGAAAACCCGTTTTTGATGTGCTTTAATACTCTGTGATGGGTCCTTGCTGTTGTATCGGATATCAAAAATGTGAATCTTTGGATCAGTTGATCCAGATGCGATATAACGGCCATCTGGGGACCATGTTTGGTTTATGAGGGCAGATTGAGAGTCGCTAGTCTCTTGAGTCCAGCCAAACACGTGTAGTTCGGAACGCTGTACGCGTATATCAAACAAGCGAAGCTGTTGTCCAGGAGTTCTATCAAAAGAAACAGAAAACAAAACGATTTTTCAAGCTCTCGTAAAGAAAACAAACAAACAAATATATTAACGAATGAACTTCAAAGATTAAAAAAACGCTTTGCTGACAACAAGAAACGCTGTTGCCCACAATTAATCAAACTGATGTCAACGCTTATCCAAAGAAAAGGACACCCAACCAAAACATACCCAGTTTGCACCATGAAAAGGTTGAAGTCGGCTGGATTTGGTAGCACACCCATAGCTTTACTCTCAAGCAAGTATCGAAAATCAGCTCTCTGATAGCGCGTGTCAAACCCAATCACACGCTTGTCTGCACCAACAGAGAGCACAGACTGTTTATGCTGCAGTCCAGCAACCCCCATGACAGCTGAAGAATGTAGGTTCCTGTGTAGTGCCTTAGGTTTCCATCCAATCCCTTCCTTTTCTCCCCACATCACGACAGCGTGGTCACTACCACCAGTGACAAAGAAAGTCTCATCGTACCATGGCATGAACACTATGCTGTTCAGTATTCCTTTCACATGAGGCTTGTCTTCCAGAAATTTCACCTTCTTCTGAGTAAGAAAACCAGTTAATAAATTCTTAGAATCATATGGTAATCAAATCAAACCAGAAAACCGATCTGCAGATCGTCTTTTCCCAAATTAGATTGCCTCATGTGAGTATTTACCTTCCCGGAAGAGTCCATTATGGCTACTTGATTATCATTGCCATCAGCAGAGTAGCAAGCAAAAAGACAATCCCCAGATGGATGCCATGCCAAGTCTTCTGGCCACTTCCTCTGACCCGGTGAAAGAGAATCTACTGAGCTCTGCAATGACAGACCAATACTGCAAGTAATACAAAGTACACAATACGTTAGTCATCATGCAAACTCACCTAATAATGAAAGACTATTAAAGAAAGCCTCTTCACAAGTTCTCCGAAGGCAATTTGCAGACATTGAATTACTGCACCTGCGCTCTCACTACTTGCAATGACTTCCCTATCTAAAATATCAGTGCACAGGTCATTTGTCATCTTCTTTTATCCGCTTATGAAAATTTCATAGGTTTGCATTATATGCACACGAAGTCTCAAGCATTAGTTCATTCTTTGGTGCATAAGACATCTTTGATGTGTTCATAAAATTCTGCAAAATTAGCAGACAATAAAACTGTCCTAGGACATTTTTCTGTAATTTAACCTAACTAGTGTTAAAGGTGTGTGGTACCATATGAAGTACTCCGGGAAGGGTTTGAATGCTTCAAACGGCACATTACAATAAGGTGTGTGCTTCGGATCAACAATGGATTCCAGGCTACACCCATGTTTGCTGACATAAAGCAGATGATGTCGCTCTATTCCCAAGAGCTGACAAGAGCTGAAAGTGGCTAGCAGAGACACTTGGTTGCTTTGAGTCAGTCCTTCCAGTTTTCTAGCATGCAAGTGATATTCGAACATAAACAACAATATCACTTCCACATTTTAAGTATAAAGAATTGTATGAAAAGATATGGAGAAACAATGGGAGATTTTGCAAGGATGAATTTCACACACTTGAAAATACACAGAGGTTCAGGGTTTAAATGACCCTTCATTATGCCAATCCTGAGACAGTTAAGTGTTAACAAGGTATTATATGCAGGGCCAGACGTTGAGTTTTTTCAAAACAACATTGCACAAGCATTGAGAATTATTACGGCTGTTAAAGATTGGCCGTCTCATTTTCCTATTGATTGTGTCTGAAATCCTCTGCTTTCAATTGTTCTGTTACCCTGACCAAATTTTGAGACATCCTTTGTAGATGTGCATGCATTGTTTGGAGATCCACGTCCAGGCCTACAAGTGCTGACCCACTTTTACTTCTCTATTAAATACTTGAAAGGATAGCTCAAGTTGGTGAGGTATGACCGCTGACAGAAGATTCCAAAGCCTGGGATCTTCAGGTCTATGCCCCCTTACTAGGGAAGACATTAATTGACTCGATGAAGGCATGTATAACCTATAGCGAAGGAAAACCCTGCCCATTGTATAGTTTCTGTAACTACATTCAGAGAGGGGGCGGATGGGGGCGGTGGGGGGTGGGAAGGGGGGGAGGTACGGATACAGATGCAACCATCACATGGTCTTCAGCTACCGCTAGGGCCACAGATGCAGTTTCCAGACAATTTTAGCTGAAAAAAGGAAAAACCAATCCCCAGGTGATTTAGGTTTTTTACTTAGAAAAAAACGAGTTCATCAAACGGTACTACAGAGCTAAGAAAAAGGCACAAAGTGAATGTAGCTTTTCCCTTCTCTCGTTTTCCAAACAAGGATAATAAGGAGTTGATCAAATGTACAAATCACACAAAGCTTAACATGTTCCTTTGCTTGGGAAAATTATAATAACATTTTTAATAAAGATTTGGATATACAATACCCAGATAACTAACGTTTAGACCCAATTTTTCTGCTGTCTTCACAAGGCAACTAACAAAACATGACAAATAAAAAATATGAAAGAAGGAACTTCAGAATGGAAGGCTTCATTACCCTTTACTCTGAATTTCCCACAAATTGATAATGCCATCCAGAGCACTGCAAAATAAATACACCTTAGTTATCACATTTACAAAGCATCAGTGAATATCAGATATGCATTAATTCTATCAATCATTTGTGTTTCTATAATCAATGAAATCGTATTGAGATACAATATACAGTAATTTATCAACTTATTGTATCTTCAAATATATCCAGTAGTTTGAAAATCTAATTTATAAATGCAAGGGAAACACAGATTAGGCACAAAAGATTCCCAGGATACTGAAGACTACTGGAAAAAAGAAGATAATTATTCTATTTTGAGTACAGCAATATTCAGCAGAGCTTGCTATGTGAATCAAACAATCAAATATGAAGCATACAGATACTTGAGACAAACAAAGTTCTAACAAATGAAAGCACGTGTGAGATATAGTTAGTAGCCTCCAAACACCCTCCTTCAGTTTCTGTTGCACCAAAAGGGGCTTGACCTGGGGTTTATCCCCCTTAGGCTTTTGTGGGTATGAGGCATTAGCCATGAGTAGGCTGTTCCTCAGGTCCACATGAAGACAGTGCAGTCCACTTTGGACTACGATACACGAATGCCCTTCCTTGGGCTGTTGTGGACTGCCATTCAGGGCAGGTGTTTTGGCCAGCCTTGGAGGCTCCAAGCCTTGGCTTAGGCCATGGAATCCTACAAATAGCTTACTAGGGACCTGTGACACGCCACCAACAGGTCGGCAGTGGGTGTGTGTGTGTGTGGGGGGGGGGGGTGGGGGGGGTGGGGCCCTTGGCCATTCTATATGCACTTCCACTCAAGCCTCTGAGAAGGCACACAGACAAAGTCTACAGCAGCAGTGAGGCTTCATCCAAACCTCTGTTTTGCAGCCATCTAGCTATAGATAGTGTGTGCAGCACTAGGCTGCCTACTAGATCTACACTTTTATGTGTGCTCAGTCCACGTCCATGGAGCTATAATATGATATTTTTGTGTGTTCTACATTGCTCTCTACTTCCAAACCTAAGTATTTCGTCATCATACACTGTGCACTTCTGATAGAGTAGACAGGCGAAAGTAATGAGGTCCTTTAGCCAAGAGATTCCTTTGTGAGGGTTAGCACAGGCTTGCTGCCTGTTCTCTATCTTCCTCTGCTTAATACTGAACACTCTGAGATGGTATCACAGCCCAAAGGTTCCATTTCTCATGGTCTACTCTCACTATTGAAGGAAGCAGCCCCTTTGCTCAACGGAAGGTATGTTTTAGTCAACTTCCGTGTGTGCTCTCTATTTAAAATGTCTTCACAAGCGCCCGTCCCAACTATCCTCTGTGGAAGGTAAAGATTCAGAACCACTTGCTGGCAACAACAGGTGTAGAGACCAAGCCAGAGGGCATCATTATTGGCAGGACGTAGCTGTGGAAGGTGAAGGTTCAGCATCATCTAGTAGCAAGGAGGATTTGGAAGGTCACTAAAAGCATGGAGACAAGCCAAAGGACATTGTTACTGGCTAGAAAAGAAAGAAAGAAAAGAAAAGAAAATTTATTAGAGTCTTCGGAAGACCGATGGGTCTATGAGACTGAAAGAAAATCTGATACAAATCACAGTAAGGGTTGGAGCTACTAAACGAGCATCATCACCCGCGCTGAGTCCTAAGTCTGATCATACATAATCAAATACATCTGGATGTGACAATGAAAAGAAAAAAGACTGGAGCGGAGCGGAATCCTCTGTATGTCATGTCGCCCTAGCTGGTGCACAGCCGGTGATAGGACGCTGGCATCGTCCGTCAAGGCGTGCCATGCGTCTCGGTCTCCTAGAGGAGGCTTGACGCAAGACCAGAGCCACCGTGACTCCCATGGGACGTGTCCCGGATCTAAACAATGACGGGAGGTCCCCCAGAGTGATCTGTGTGTCCCCTCGATGCCTCGTGTGTCGTGCTGCGATCGTCGGGTCAAGGTATCTATCACATCTGCGGCTAGAGACTGGACGATCAATGTCACTCGATGGGAAGAACTCTATGATCCTGCTCTGAGAGGTGTCTGATGGTGTGGCCAAGCCCCGTCGCCTGAGTAAGTACTCTCTGTGTCGGACCCCCTCGTGAATGAAGGCCGCGAGGCATCTTTGATCTGGGTAGGCAAGGAATCTGGAAAGGAGCCCGGAGCCGTCTCTGAAGAGACAGTGGTAGCGACCTCGGATCTCATAGTACACTAGGCACCTGAAAGTAAAATGCTCCTCCGACTCAACCTCCTGACAGTCGCACAATGTGCATATGCGATGCTCCCTAGGGATCCCCTCTGCTCTGCTGCTCTCTATGCGGAGGCGGTGTGATGATACCCGAAACTGTGGAGATCCGTAGTGAGTGAGGCATATGAAGCTCAGTGTATCCCGGTGGTGTGATGAATCCCTCCTTCGAAATACGAAGACAATGATCTCTATAGAAACTCAGCTTCACTTGAAGCTCCCTCGACTCCAACCAGGTCCTAAAGGTGTGTAGCTGCAGGAGATCCTCTCGAATGACCTAGTTGGTGTGTGGCCCGATCGGGATGGTGGGTGGGAGTACCGGAGGGGCATCCAAACTGTACTGAAAAGGAGGTATCCTATCAATGTGCAACCCTAGTCTCACAAACCATCTATGAGCCCGTGCATACCAGCATCGCTCGTCTCCCTCTGCTGCCAACCTCATGGAGGAATCGAGAGCCAACCATGGCAACCTCTGTCTCCCTGATGTGCAGTTCCCATATGATCTAATCCGGTGTAGATATGTGATGGTTTGAAAGGCTGCATCTAGCTGGAGCGGAGAAGCACCAAACTCGGCCTGAATGATATGATGTGGTATAGATGGTTTCCCCTGGATCATCCGTGAGAGCATAAGGATCTGCAGGCACTCCACCCGTGTCCACTCTATCTCTAACATGTCAGGTCCCCAACAAGGGCTGCCATACATACCCGCTGGTCGGACCAAGGAGTCGAAGAGAAGAGCCTTAGTCCGACGGTCCTAGAAGTGGGAGTGGAAGCATTGTCTCTCTAGCCGAGCCAATGAGGCGTATCCCCTACTCAGTCTGGCCTGCATCGCTGGTCTCATCGTGAAGATCGGGCCGGAGAAGATGACCCCCAAGTAAGTGTATGAGGATACGATCTCAACAGGTGATCGAGCGAAAGTGAACTGCTTCCGACAAATCCCAGTGCCTGTAGGCGTGTGATGAGTCGTGCTCGATGTACTATGTCAAAGGCTTTGCGGAAATCCACAAAGCAGCAATATACCCTCTCCTTCCGTGATCTGGCCTCTTCTATGACACTCCTGAGTGTGAGTATGTGATCCATAGTCCCATGATCTCACCAGGCTGACCGACGCATCCAATACTGCTGCATAGATCTTGGACATCACATGTCCAATCGATAGTCCTGTAGTTACTCGGGTCAATGGGGTCCCCTACCTTGTGGATGGGGGTGATGGTGTTCAGTGTCCAAGTGCGGGGGAAGCTAAGACAAACAGCGTCATTGAATAGCTTTGCTAGGATCAGGGCTAACGTGTCGATCCCATATGCGATAAACTCAATGCATAGCCCCTCGTGGTCCTTAGCTCGACCATTGTGCAGTTTCGATGTCGCGTCCTTGACTCCCCCTCTGGTGAACAACGTGCAAGTGGTGGGGCGAGGTGTGTGTATGAGATCTGGAGTAGACTGGTGTGAGACATCATAAAGATGGCGTGCATACGTGTGCCAAACTCTCGTGTCAGTGAGGGGTGATGTATAAGTAATCTCTGCCAAAATTCCTTAGAGTTGTTGCTGTACAAGATGTTCAGCAGCTCCTCCTCATTTTGACAAAGAAATGCTTGCTTCTTCCGACATACAAGACGTCAATACTTGCGTACCGCGTCTGGTGTGTTCGGGAGGTGACACCTGGTTTCAAGTCAGAGTTGTCGACGATAAGCCTTGCACTCTGCATCGTACCAATTGTTGTAGGGTACAGAACCAAGAGGTGGTGGTCTAGTGGACCGTGTGGTGTGGGGAAAGACTTGGAGGGCAGCCTTGTGCAGTGTGCGACTAATCAGGGCAGCACGGTCCGATCCTCGAACTCATCCTGTATCCCTCGTCTCATCCTTGAAGGCTGACTCCCATGTGTAGCCACTGACTATCGGTAGTGGACGCTCTGGGCTCTAGTGTGTCTCCGTGTAAAAGACTATGTTTTGTCCTGTGTAAGATTCCGAGAAAATCCCTGGGTCTGACCATAAGGTACCATTACAGTTCCAAATGGTGCAAGCTAGGGTCTCGGAAACTTGAGTCTCATAGGCCCCGTCCCCCTAGGAGGTACGGGTGGGAGCCCGACGGGTGCCGGTCAACAACCTACCATCTCAAACCACGGCCCATTTTCCCTCCTTGCAGGCAACATTCCGCTACTGGAGAAGAACTCGTCGCTCCTCAATCTGTAGTGGTGTCAAATCCTCATCCATGGACAAGGTGGGATGCTCTCATAGAGCGGCTTGACGTCAGAGTGTCGCTAGTCGAGCATGTGAATCTCTGAAGCGGATGACTAGGGGCTGCTCTCGATTGGGGTCTCTCCCAACACGCCATGCTCTCTCTATGCCATGGTCGGGGACCCCCATGGTGGTGGTCACAAAGGTGATCGCCTCCTCCATGGGCGTCGTCGTGGTGCTGGTGTTGTCTCGTATGATCCCTCGTATCCGGATGTTGAGGGCCTTCGAAGAGGGCCTTCGAAGCCCTCTGCTACTGCTCCTATATGGCGGCTGAAACGGTTGCCTTTGCGGGCTGCCGTTTCGCGACATCCACCCATCTAGTCATCTCTACTATAGCCAACTGTATCGTGGCTATCTGTGCCTCCATCTCTATGACTGGGGTCCCTCCAGGCGCTGCTCTCAGGGTCCGAAGCTCCTCTCGAAGCTGTGTGATGTCGTGTCTGAGCCCCTAGATAAGGGTGCCCTGCTCATGTATAATGCGGGCCTGCTCCTAGGTGTATCGGGCCTGCTCCTGAGTGTAATGTGTCAGATCTGTCTGACGGGCCCGGATGCGATGTATCTCAGCCAATAGGGAGTCCCAAGCATCTGGTAGGGGCCTAAGATATCCTGGTCTAGGTGGGAACTAGATCTCAAGAGGGGTTGGAATGAAGGTGGGCTGCTGAGGTTGTACTAAGGGTGGGGACAGCGTGATCTGGGCGGGGGAGTGGTGTGTAGGAGTAGCGAGGCTGGACGAGGCGATGAAGGGTGGCTAACTGAGAGGTAGAGGGGATACGAGGGAAAAGTATTGTGGAGCCGTGGTTGGTGGGGCTAGTGATGGGGCTACTGGGGAGGAGGCATGTGATGATGATGCAGGAGAGGTGGCGTAGATGATGAGGCGGATGATGGTGGCGAAATAGTGGTAGTAATCATAGAGGTCGAGGCTGTGGTGAGCGGCATGGGCTTCGGGTGGGCCCCTTTCTTCTGGGCCACGATGCTGTCCACTGTCAAACCGCTCCGGTTGCTGCGTTTGTTGAAGTCCTCCAGGCTGAGTTGCTTTTGTGTTTTCCCCTTGTCACCTATAGATCCAAATGAGATTGAGGATAGAAAGACCAAGATGCCTTCCATGATTATAAGGACAACGGCAAAGTCAGTAATTCATCTCATCCAACTTGCATAGACGGCCTTCAGGCATGGAACATTCACCTATAAGACAACACGAGTGCTCAACCTCGATTGGAGATCAATTGGCGACAATGAGCCACAATGTATACGACTGCATGCACAACACTCCTACAAAATATGCTTCCACAAAGCTTCAAAGGAGCCAACATGATGATTGCAGGCGTCAAAGCTTCTCGCTTTTAGCCATGCTATTACAAAAGAGGCAAGTAAAAAAGATAAGGCCTTTGCCGCATTTAGCAAGAGTAAAGGCAAGAGTAAGACTAGCAAAAGTAAGCTCATACGGTGGAAAATCTCCAAGCAGTGAAGCCAAAAAAAGAAAAGAAGTTTCTATAGGACAAGACTAAGCATTTTCCAAGAGCCTGCAAGAAGAACAAGGTAGACCAAGAGAAGAGAGGGGAAGACAAGCCCAAAGAACATTGAAAGTCACATGATGCAAATGTGGTGGTAACTAAGAGCTATTGTGATGGGAGTATGCAAATACCAAACAAGAAGAGTGGATTGCAAATGGTTGTGCTGCCAAGCACACGTCCAACGAGTTACGAGATTAAGTGGTTTAGAACTTTGCCAAGAGATACATCCGGATGTAAAAGTGTCAATGGAAGATAGTAGGAGATGCTCAATTAGTTGGATTGGTAACATCCAAATTGACACTTGTCAAGCTGACAATGAGGTACTCTCAAATATCCATATGTTCCATACCATTGTAAGAACCTGCTTTCTATCATTGTAAGAACCTGCTTTCTATCATTCTTTTGACTAAGCAAAAGATGAAGATAAGTTGAGTTGAATGCTCAAGAGTTGTTAAGAAGAGGGCAGCAACGATATATTTTCTTAGACAAACTTAAAAGTTAAAAGGCACGAGGATTTTGAATATCTTAGGAGCTCACTCCATACTAGCTTTAAAAAAAGAGCCATGAGACTTGTCAAAATTAAGGACACTTTTACAGAGAAGGGAAAGCAATTATGAAGGATTTCAAATCTAATCCTAAAGACTCTCGGTCAAATTGATGTAATGATGGCCATATCATGTTAGCATTACAAATAGTTATGCTCTTATCAAATAGGATGAGATGCTTCATGCACTCACATTTTGGGGATGGGACGTAAAAGCTACTTATTACAGTCATAAATCTTTTTGGTCTTCCCCCAATGTGGATATATTTTTCTTTCTTTCCATCTTTCTTTCTCCTAGTTGCTACTCCTATATGCACGCTTCCCCTCTTTTTTGTGCTTTTAACCCTCCACACTACCCACTTCACTCATCTCTTCTTACAAAACTTAGTCGCCCTCTTCTCCCTTTGCTTGAAAAGGTATAAGCCTATTAGTTCAGCACGTTTACTCAAGTTTCTTGAGCTTTTGTCACTGCCCTATCAATTTCTCTATTTTGCATTCCAAACAGCGTCATCGACAAAGTTAATTTGTGTTTTGACATATCACACTTTTGTCCTCTTTTTCTGCGGACAATGCCAAGATCAAGTGCTACTACGGAAGGTGTAAGCCCAAAGAATCCTGGGTTCTAGACTGGAAATCACGAGGTATCTTCTTCGAGCTATTTCGGGCTTCCTTTGCCTTTTGTTTAGACTACATTCGAAGCAAATCCGTCCTACTTACTTGTAGAACGTCACCCTAGTCTTCTTAGACTAATGCCTTCAAAAAATGAAGTGGAAGGTCAAGAAAAAATTTTCAATGGACCATCCTCTTTTCTTTTATGTAACACATACACATTTTCCATGGAGATTATTACTACATTTTCTATTTCTCAGCTGATGTTTATCTATTTCTTGTGCCCATACTTACTGATCACACACAAAAATATAGAAAATTAAGGTTTGTGCATCATCAGATGTGATGGTGCTCATAAACTTTTGGGCTGTCCATTCCTTAAAATTCAAGGAACAGCTCCAACAAAGCAAGAGGCTGAAAAGAGTGAGTAAAGTGCAGGTGAAGCAGGTATTTGAGGATGTGAGATCAGCCCACACCCTTCTAAAGGCTTGGGGTAGTTTTGGTGACAAACCAACCCTAGTTGGATCCGTACGCGTATGGTTGGCTGAACCGTACATACGGAATCATGGTATTCTGTACACGTATGGTACAGGCAATCGTACGTGGGTTTTTTCTTGGGAGGGGGGGGGAGGATGTTTCGGAGCAGCACACCGCCTTGGGAGTCTCGACCTGCACTACCCGTCCGCATTTTCGAGTATGTCATTCCGTACAGCATTGGAATTCGAAGCTTGGAGTCCTCAAGCATCTATTTTTTCAGCAGGGCTGCAGTCTACAGATTCAAAGGCTTCTTGAGCAGAGAGCCCTCAGCCTGAAAGCTCTTGAAGGAGGTCGGACTCCCCTTATCTCTCATGCGTCCTTCCATCTCTCTTCCACTCTAGACCGTCTGCATTTTCTGATTTTCTGAATTTCAGATTCACATCTCTCTCTCTCTCTCTCTCTCTCTCTCTCTCTCTCTCTCTGAGTAACAGCTCCAGCTCTCATCCTACTTCAGATAGGACATGATATGATATGATATGACATGTTTTGTACTTGATATGATTTTGCTTGAGCTTTTTAGCTCTTTATTTCAGCATAGTACTCAGCAAGGGCCTTAGCACGCCCTTTGCTCCAACCCTTTGTGGCTTGTATGATTTTTTCCCTTTGGTGTATTCTGCACTTTGTCCCATAGGCCCGCGAGGCCTCCCATGGACGTTAATATATCTTTCTTTTCTTCTCCTCAAATTTGGCACACCTACGCCCCCACATTATATGATATCCGCAATCAGCCCACTCCTGACATTTCGCACACACCACGAACTACCTCTTGCACCCTATTCACTAAGAGGGGTGTCAAGGATGTAGTAATGAAGCTTCATAATGGCCAAGCGAAAGATCACTAGGGTTTATGCAATGAGTTAGTTGCATACACGATTGACATCCTAGCCCTAATCCTAGCTAAGTTATTCAATGAAGGAGTTTGCCTCGGTTTCCCACACACGTGGACCCTCAAAACCATCACACCTATTCACAAGGCAACGGATCCCATGAATCCAGAAAACTACATGACCATTAAAATCGGGCATGTCATGTCCAAGATATATGCCTCAGTACTTGACATGGAGGTCATTCATTATGCAAAGTTGCACGGAGTCAGGGCAAAGGAGCAAGCACGGTTCTAGCATGATCATGGGACCATGGACCACATTCTGATACTCGAGTGTCATAGAGGAGGCCAGGGTATGGAAGCAGAGGGCCTATTGCTACCTTGTGGATTTTCGCAAAGCCTTTGATACAGTGCAATGTGCACGCCTCATCAGGCGATTACACGAGCTGGGTTATGGCCAAGAGATTGTCTAGGTTGTTGAGGCATTATACAAGAGGGCTTCCGACAAAGTTTGGATGGGCAGTGGGTGGACATATGAGATCATGAGCACCATTGGGTCAACAAGACTAACCACTTTCTCCGACGTTGTTTGGCCTTGATATAGATGAGCTTGAGTCTTTTATGGGGACCCTAGGGGCGGCTGGATGCTCTCTTGCTGACTCCTTGCTCCAGATTCCATTATACGCTGATGACATGGTGCTTTTATACTCATCCGCTAAGGGGCTCCAAAGACATCTAGATGCACTACTAGCTTTTTGTGAGTCCCATGACTTGAAGGTCAACCTGGGTAAAACCAAGGCCATACCTCCCAAGCAGCTATGCACAGAGAGCAATTTACTTTTGACGGATCACTAGTTGATATTGTCTCATCATACACATACCTAGGCGTTCTATTCTTTGGCCCTATCTTCACAATGAGATTGGTGATACAGGCCTGCCTGAGCAAAGGAAACGCCTCTCTTGCCCGACTGGAGAGACAATGCTTCCATTCTCACTTTCAGAACCCATGGACCAAGGTTCTCTTCGACTCCTTGGCCCAACCTACAGGCATGTATGGCAATCCTTGCTAGGGGCCAGACCTCTCAAATATAGAGTGGACTCAAGTGGAGCGATTACAAGTTCTCTTGCTATCACGGATGATCCGTAGTAAGCCATCAGTTCCCCATCACATTATTCAAGCTGACTTCGAGGCATCTCTATTGCAATTAGATGTGGCATTCCAGACTATCAATTACCTATAATGCGTGCAAGACTATGGCTCTTGTGCTACGGGGCGATGCAAACTACCTTGGTGGCTCTATTCTCTTCTATGGCATTAGCAGCTAAGGGTGATCAGAGATATTGGTATGCACACACACATGCAGATGGTTCGAGAGACTGGGTTTCCACATAGACAGGCTGCCACCCTTCCAGTACAACATTGACGCCCCATTTGTCCCGTTTCGGGGCAACGAGTTCAACCCGATCATCCGAGAGGATCTTTTACAGCTACACACATTTAGGACCTAGTTGGCACCGAGACAGCTCTCCGTAGCTCGGCTTCTATAGAGATCACTGCTTGCGCATCTCCGAGGAAGGTTTCATTGACCCGCCAGGGCCTCAGATCCACCTACCACACTCGCTTAGGATTACCATTGGGTAGTTTCATGTTTCATCACACCGACTCCGTATCGAGAGAGGGCGAGCAGAGGCGATACCTAGAGAGAGTCGTATCTGCACACTATGTGACCGAGATGAGATGGAGCCAGAGGAGCACTTAGCCTTCCATTGCCCAATCTACTACAAAATCCGTGGATGATACCATTGCCTCTTCAGAGATGGCCTCGGGCCCCTTTCCAAGCATCTTTCATACCCAGACCAGAGGTGCCTCGCCGCTTTTATTCATGCGGCGGTTCGACATAGAGAGCATCTCATCAGATCACATAGACAAGGACATGGGGCCTTACCAAACTCATCTTAGAGTGTGATCACAGAGTTCTTCTAGCCAAAGCATAATGCCAAAAAGTTTGTAATATATCATATCATCAAAGATATGATCAATACATAGTCTTTAGAGTAGAAAAGCCGGCCCCCATGGAAAGAAGTTTCTTCAGCAAAACCATTCTAACAGAAACTCAAGAGTTTGGAAACTTCTGAGTTTGTCACATAAGCTAAATTAAAAGATGGGTACCAATGAATCATCTGTATCATCTGTACCATCATCAGTAAAGTAGTCAAACTATCTGAAACCCATATCAGATGAGTCCCCAGTATTGTCAGAGTCATCAGAGGCAGCAGCATAAGCTTCAATGTGTGAAACTGATTCCTTCACAGTTGGAGGTTGGATCTGCTTAAGAAAATAAGTAAATTCAGCAAGTATTTCAAAGGGAGTAGTGTTGTCCATCCCAAAGCATCTTTGTACATGGTCTTGAAGATTAGCATCAAACAGGGCAGCATCAGATATAAACTAAGTTATCATCTTTGCAATTTTCCTTTGGTCCTATGCATCCAATTGAGATAAAGTTTACAGCATGCAAATCAAGTTAGTTAAATTGAAAATTGTTTCTGGCTATCCAAATAAACCACAGTGCATGTACTCTAATGGGTGCCCATATCTCTTGCTTTGTCTTTGAAGAGTCCCCTAACACAATAGCTTTCCAATTAATGGGCTCTCATGTTTCATATTGTACTTTTTTCCAAACCTTTATAGCAATAGGACAGGCAACAAAGAGGTGGAAGACATCTTCCTCTGAAAAAGGACATCTCTTGCACTTGCCATCTCCCTTTCAAATTCTCAGTCCTCTACTGTTGGTCCAAACAGCTTTGTGCATTATTAGCCAAAGCAGGGCAGACATTTTATCAGGGATTGAGCTTGACCAAATGCAACAGAATCTGAATTGAGCTCCATCATTTTTGTTCATTGTATTGGGCTTTCTATCATTCTAATAGACCCATCAATCTTCAGTAGACATTAATAAACTCCTTGGTCCGCCCAGCTGGGATGTATGGAAGCCCTTGCTGGGGGCAAGACTTGTCGGATACAAAGTGGGCTCGTGTAGAGCGGCTTCAGGTTCTCATGCTATCACGGATGATCCAGGGTAAGCCATCCATCCCTCACCAGATCATTCAGGCTGAGTTCGGGTCATCTCCATTACAGCTAGATGCTGCATTTCACGTCATCACATATCTATACCGAGTCAGGGAGTATGGCGATTACACTTCTGGGCATAGCAAGCTACCATGGTTAGCACTGTCCTCCTCTATGGCTCTCTCAGAAGGAGTGGACCAGAGATGCTGGTATGCACGCACAGAGAGATGGTTTGAGCGACTAGGGCTCCATATGGATAGACTCCCTCCCTTCCAATACAATATGGATGCTCCGTTCTCTCCCCTCATGTCACATGAGGTCAACCAAGTCATCCACAAGGATCTCTTACAGCTACACACATTCCAGACCTGGTTGGGACCGAGCGAGCTTCCAGTGAAGCTCAGCTTTTACAAGGATCACTGCTTGCATATCACAGAGGAGGGGTTCATTGACCCACCAGGATACACGCAGATCCACTTACCCCACTCACTGAGGATCTCTATCGGGCAGTTACAGATCTCTTCACATAGACTTCGTATCAAGAGCAGCAGAGCCGAGGGCATACCCAGGGAGAGGCACATATGCACATTGAGTGACGCACAGGAGGCTGAGACGGAGGAGCATTTCATCTTCAGGTGTCTTGTTTACTATGAGATCCGAGCGCATTTCTATTGCCCCTTAAGAGATAGCTTTGGGGTTTTGTCCCGGTTCCTCTCCTATCCAGACCAGAGATGCTTGGCAGCTTTCATTCATGAGGCAGTCAGGCACCGCAAGAGGCTACTTCGATCACGGAGACATGTCCAGACTTCTCACCTGGCAAATACCTCTCAGAGCTCCATCACGGAGTTCTTCTTGCCAGATCACAGGGGATCACATGGAACCCCATGGGATGAGACCTAGACATGACCATGACCCAGAGCCCACGACTCGGCAGCTCAGACAGAGTGCTGACGCGCGGATTACACTTAAGGATATCCCCTCCTTGTTCAAAGTCAGAGCCCCGCCGACAGGGGTTACTGTAGCCCTTGTTAGGCATAGAGTTATGACCAAGAGACGTCACAAGGTCACACCCGTGAGCGACCGACAACACTCTATTGCCACATTCATGCCTCCATCGCCTCGTCCATCCTGATGCACTTGACGATGTTGGTGATGACGATGATGATGAGATTGATATGTAGTTGACCATTGACATGACTATGTTGTACTTAGTATTTAGTACTACCATTCTGCATTTTTTATTGGTGTGGATGCTCGTTTTAGTAGCTCCACCCTCACAGTTCGTTTATACCAAGATATTCATAGTCTCATAGACCCATCAGTCTTCCGAAGACTTTAATAAACTCTCTCTCTCTCTCTCTCTCTCTCTCTCTCTCTCTTTCTCTCTCTCTCTCTCTCTCTCTCTCTCTCTCTCTCTCGTGAGCAATTCACTATTGAGCTGCAAGGAATTCAATTGAAATGTCTCTCTCATCCGATGAAGCGACATTTACTTTTGTCGTTGTGCCTAGAACTACGTAGATGGGAAGAAAGAAAGGAGCTGGATGGGAATTTGTGGCACATTGAAACCTTTAGAAAAGGAGCAGTACACTTGTAAATGCTAGTACTGCCCTCATCATAGGAATGGAGGACCTACCCACATAAGAGTACACTTTCTTGGGCTGATAGGCTGTGGGGTTGACAACGTACCGCTCCCCCCTGAAAAGGTGAAAGAAACTTTCAGAAGGTTGCATGCAAAGGTAGGTCTACAAAAATTTGCAAAAGAGGTTCATGCAGATGTGGCTAATTTGGGGGATGCCTTGATAAGTGGTGCTGCAAGTGCAAGTGCATCTGGACATGAGCCTGGCTAAGGCATAGGAGTCACAAACATGGAAGGGTGCATACATTGCTCTGCATCACTTTTTCTTGTGCAAAGGACATTTTGGAAATGGTTCGTGCGATTGGCCTAGTTGGGCCTGGAGGCTAGCTTCAAGCCTTCATCTTACAAAGTTTTGCACAAGAAGGAGCTAAATAATGAGGTGGTATGCATAGATCAAGAGTTGCTACAGCTTCAGGAGAATTGAAAAAAATATGGCAGCAGCATAGTATGTGATGGCTGGTTTGACACTCGGCGTAGGCCTATCATTCAATATCATGGTCTCATGCATTTTTGGCTTAAATTTCTTGAAGTCAGTGGATACAAGTGGGCAATACAAAAGAAATAGCTTCGGGAGAGATGAAAAAATATGAGTGTAGCATAGTATGTGATGGTTGGTCTAACACTCGACGTAGGCAATATCATGGTCTCATGCATTTTTGGCTCAGCCTTCTTGAAGTTAGTGGATACAACTAGGCAGTACAAGTGAAGGAAGTACATTTTTGTGATATTGAAAGATGCCATTCTTGTGCATGCACACCACATCTAACTACGTCCGAGCAAAAGAATTGGTAGAGGAAGAGTGGCCCCATATTTTCTATACTAGATGCAGATGCCATTGCCTTGACCTCTCATTTGAGAATACTGGATAACTTGCATGGGTGAAGCCAGTGTTGGCACATGCCAACATGACTGTGCCATTTGTTACTCGAAAGCACACCGTGTTAGCATCCTATAGGACCTTTAACAAGAAGGAATTAGTGAAACGTGCACAGACACTGTTTGCTTACATATTTATCGTGTTAGCAAGCTTATTGGATGAGAGAGTCTACAATGGATTGCGCCACATGGTTGTGAGTGATGAGTATTGTAGAGAGAAGGTGTCACGCACTGTGAAAGAACAACATGTGTCTTCCATTGTATTGGGTGCTTCATTCTAGCAGGAAGCAAGAGTCATTGTGAAGATATGTGCACATCCCTGTGCAATAAGCTGTGTAAAGATGGCATTGAACTCACTCAAGTGTGAGGTCATAGCTGTACCTTCCTTCATGCGACGATCAACCAGCTTCTTCAACCAATAAACCTTACTGGCTGAGCTCTTTTGGGCATACAACTCTTCTAGCCTCTGCCATAGGCCATAAGAGGTCTTTTCAGCCTGAACATTGAACACAAGAGTATCAGAAATAGTGAGCATGATAGCTGCCCTTGCAGACAAATCAAGCTCTTCCCAGTCATCATTTGTCATGTCAGATGGCTTGACACCTTTCACCCTTATGGGCTTAGAAATCTTCTTTAACAGAAGTACATTCAAACACTGTTTTGCCCATAATGCATAATTGTGTGCCCCTTCCAATTTCTTTATGTTCAGAATTGATGATTCACTTCCCCCTGATGCCATATCAGATAAGGAAAGTACCTGACTCCCTGTAAGTCAAGAAAGACTGAATAAAATTCTGCTTTCTCAGAAAAAAACCTGCTCTATCAAGAGCCAGGAGCACTCACAATAGTGCTGTTTTTTTACTGTCAGAAAATTTGCAGCAAAACAGAAAATTCCCTCCAGTTACTGTACCTTCTGACACACTGTACCGTGCTCAAATAGGCATAAAAAACAGTAATTTCAGAATGCTGCAGCTACTCCACAAGTGCTTTAACAGTGCATCATCAGCTGACAAAGCACAAAACACTGCTGTAAACACTGCTGTACTGATCACTTCTCCCACCTCAGATGAGGTATTGCACTGATTTAATATGCATAAACCACTTGGCATACACTATTTTGTTCACCAAAAAAAAATCAGACACTTCAGCCTGTCACAAACCTGTAACAGAAAATGGGATAAATCCCAAGCAATCACCCTTCTGCCAAGGGAATAAAAGGCATCTGAAGATCTCTGACAGTAACCCAAGTGTTCTCAAGCAAAATCTGGGCAAAAGCCCCTTGATCTGACACTTGTACCAAGTCAAAACAACCTCAACAATGAGGGATAAGGCATACAATGTGCAAATCTCTCTGACAAAATCAACTAACAGTGTAATGCAAATACTACCCTGTGTAGAAAAGGCATACACAGATCCCAACGTACAAACACTCAATGAGGAACCTTTTGAGCATTGTCAACGATGGACAGTTAGGGACCGAGTAAACTCGATGCGCCCTGGCCAAGCGTGGCTCAACTGAGGTTCTCTGAGTGTTGCACAAGAAATGTGACCTGCATGAAAATGTCACCTCCACACTGCGGAAATCGAGACAAATGTGTGCTCTCTGGCACCACACTACCTCAAGGCATACAAAGCATCAACTGCCAGGCAAAAGCCCTATGATCTGCTCACCCGTAAACTGAGATTCAAACCCAGTAAAAGCATAAGAGTCCTCTGCAAAATCAAGGCATTTCCTTCACGAAAACAGATAACTGTGCAATCAACCACACACTGGGTTCTGTTCACCTCAAGCACGAGGGAGATGAAGGTACTTTCTGTACTTTCAAGAAAACACAGTTTTGAGAACTGAAAGATGATCCTGAATGAAGAGCAGAGTGCTCTTTCTCCTTTTCTTTCTTCCCCAAAAAAAAGATGTACCTGCTGTACTTTTGTACCTGTGTACCTGTGCAGGGTACAAATGTACCTGCTGTGCTTTTGAAGAAAATCGAAATTTTCTTCTTCTTCCTCGAATGCCACCTAGGCCTGCGTGCCTAGATGCCTAACGCTGCGATCCTGAAGACAAAAGGGAATACCTCCCTGTCGCACTTACCAAGGGACAGTACGGTGACGTCTGTACTGTACGGACGCCTGTACGGAGTCCGTACGACGGTACGGACGGCCGTACGGCCGCGCACCTGCGCGCCGCCTGGACGAAGCCCGAAGGCTGTAGCAGCTAGCAGCTGCTGGCGCAGCTCGGCGCCGCCCTGCTGCAGCTTGCCCTGCGTTCCTGCCCGCGCCCTACGGTCTTGACCGCGCTGTCCCGCTGGCCCGCGATGCGCCGCCCTTGCTGCTGCTGCCACTGCTTTGCTCGCTGCTGAGGGTGCTGAGGGCACAAGGCCCGAGGGGCTAGAGAGTGGAGAAGGAGGATAGGAGAGGCTGGCTCTGATACCAGTTGAGAGGGAAGGAAGAGGGAGAAGCACAAGGGGGAGAGAGTCAGAGAGAGAGTAGACACCAAATGTGCGGGTGTGAAGTGATGAGCCACACCACAAACTCATTCGTTTTATTAGGATTAGGTTTTACCCTATGACTGTCTTAAGACAGTCATAGGTGTCCTATCTTTAATAAAGGGGTGGCAATGTGCCTTTACCCCAACAAGAGCCAGGGCATCTTATGTGATAAGTCAGATATTTACAAGTCCATGTCAAACACATTTGCTCGAGCAATTGCGAAGCATGAAAAGAAGATGCACAAAGGGGTGAAGTGGTGGGAGACATTTGGGGCTAACACACCAAATTTGCAGTAGTTGGCTTCAAGTATTCTTGCAAGGCACATGTGCTTCTCTTTGCGAGAGGAATTGGAGCACATTCTTTCTTATCTGTACTAGAACAAGGAATAGGCTGCTTCCAAAGAATCAAGAGAAATTAGTATACATCCATACTAATTTGCATCTCATCTCCAAAATCAAGGAAAGGGGGTTTGAGAAGACAGAAGTGACCTTAGAAATTATCAACAAGAAGAAGGATTATGAGAGGCTGCTTACTTTGCAAGAGATTACAGAGGGAGAAGAGGAGATTCCAACCCCTCTTGTTACAAGAAGGATGGATGTTGCTGCAGCTTCAAGCAGCTCTAGTCTTTTGGAGTCCCATGGCGAGGCAGATGAGGATGATAGTGATGAGGATGAGGATGAGGATGATGGCACTGATGCTGATGATGATATCGGCATGAGGATGAGGATGAGGATGCAGCTCGAGGCTTGAGCCTCATCAGTTGTGATGCATTTCCTGGCTGTGGTAACCTGCAGGCTTTATTTCCCGGCTATGGCAGCTTGCAAGCTGGCAACCTTTTCCTATATGAGGTTTTGCCTTGATGTTTAGGTGTAGTACCTACTTCCAATTTTCTACTATCTCCTACTTTTGATCATGATGTTTTAGTGTAGTCTTGATCTATCACTATGTATCAGAATACAAATAACTCTGGTCCTCTTTTATGAATCATGACTTTAAAATTAATACAAGTTTCAAGTTTCAAGTTAAAAGTTTTGTAAGCTCTCTATCAATCAAATGGCTCCAATGTATATTTTCCTGTGTTAATTTCTGAAGAGCGCAAATGAGCCAAAGGAGAAAAAAGTCATGATATTCATCTAAATCATGTCTTGTTTGATTTGATATGTAACATTAATTTGACAATCAAAAGATAAAGGGATGTCAAAATTCGTTTTTTGAGACAACACATCCAAAATTTAACAATTTGCAAAGATACAAGGATGTGAAAATGTCATCTTTTGGACCAAAATAGGGAGCGTGTTAAAAGATGAAATTTTCACATCCTTGTATCTTTTGATTTACAGTCCAAATGGGGTCATGTTACATATCAAATCAAATGGCAAGACAAGGCTAGACTACTTCTTCTCTAATTCTATGAGCCTAGTTTCCTGCAATAGTACTTATTTGCATCTTGTTTGCATCCTAAGTATTACCACAATTGTGCTTGGGTTTTCCAGAAGGCTTTGTTGTTTTTGCACCTTATGATGTGTAGAATTTAGAAAAGGCATGATCACCTGAAATAGAGGCATTCTGATTAGCATACCTTTGCTCAACTTGGCCAATGCCGTACTCAAGTCACAATGCCTCTTTCGATGCATCACGCATAGAAAGAAACAACTTCTTACAGGAAATAATGTGCTTAGAAGCACCACTGTCCAAATACCAAGTGTAGAATGCATCAGAAACTACCCTGCACGGATCATGAATAGAAGGATAGCACTCACATGTAACCACAAAAGCTCATTCATGATGAGCAACCTTGGTTGATTCATCCTTCTCATGGGAAGATGAAGTGTCAATATTTGCAAGGCTAGACTACTTCTCTAATTCTATGCACTTTTGGCAATTAGAAACATTAAGACCTAGTTTCCTGCAATAGACGCATATCTTATTTGCATCTTCGCATCCGAAGTGCTACCATAGTTGCGCTTGGGTTTCCAGAAGGCTTTGTTGTTTTTGCACCTTATGATGGGTACAAAAAGGCATGATCACCTAAAATCGAGGCATTCTGATTAGCATGGCTTTGCTCTTCCTGCAATAATAATGAGACCATCTGATCAAAGCTATAATGGTTAGGATTTCCCATGGATACCAACCTCTACATGGTTGCAAACCCTTGCTATGAGTTAAGAAGTCCACTCAATGTCGTAGACACGATCTGACTATCAAGCACAACCTCATCAATGTGGCCAATTGCTCTTTAAAGTCCTTGACATTAGTCAAATAGGCATCCATGCTTTCCCCTTCATCCATCTTCAAAGCATCTAACTACTTCCGCTTTCCACGATCTCCCAAGGGACATGACATGATATGTACATTTATTCACAGGTTCAGTAAGCAAGCTCATTTCATCCCATGAGCTGTGCACTTGCAAGAAACGATAACAACAGATTGAGATAGCAAGCAGTGAGCTCACTTAAAGATTCTCCAAAGTAATCCCTAAGATGGCGACCTAAGGTTTAACTCTCTGACTTTGATTCTACCTCCCATCAAAACTCACAATATTTTCATCTTTGAAAGGTATGTGAATACTTGTGTTATATGACTTTCAACAAATCAAGAAAGATCACAACTTACAAAACCATAAATAATGTATAATTCTATTCAACTATACTCTAAGAAAAGGCATTTGTCCTACACTAACATTACATGCCACACCCCTTTACTAAGTGGCTCTTCCATCCTTTGATATGATCCAGCTGTAGATTCTCCAATGCCCATCAAACAAAAATTTACATATTCACCAACTTGAGGTAGAGCATAAAGGAGCAAACATTATACAAAGGCCTCTATATTGAATTTCTAAAGAGAGCAACTCCATAATCACAAGAATGGCACCCAAAAAAAAAGGTAGCCGAAGCAAGGCATAAATATTGTTGCTTCACAAAAGCTTTAAAATAAAGAATTTTACTTGACTCACTAATAAAAAAAGAAAGTCATAATGGAAGAGAATGCAGAAGGGTAGAGAATAGCCTTTTGTTGCCAAATAGAAAACACGATTTTCTAAAGCAATCACTCCGATTCACCTCAATGTCCTAACGCAGCCATACTTTGATGATGCACACATTTTCATAGGTTGGATGCACACATAGACCTTGTAGCACACATATTTAGTTGAAGTATATGTGCAAACTACCTTGTAGCACATAGGTGATCAGAAGTTGGATGCACAGTCAAACTCCTCAACTTCCGTTTATGTTGGCTAGCAATGTAATTTGGTTGCAGCATGCGCAAAAATCCAGGCATGCTACTTCTGCGAATGAGAGAGACCAAATCGGTATGCTCCTTGCGCTCTGAAACTTAAGTTCAAACAAAGGCTTTGCTGGTTATAAAGAAAATGTTAACAATAAATGTGAACACAATTTGATTATTAATTTAGATTGCTAGCTTCATATCCAACAAACACAATCATTGACCTTTAAGTAGCCCTAATGTAGCAAGGCTGGCTAATAGGCCTGCTAATTCAGCCCTAATCCACTAACTAGACTAGCTTAAGGGGCAGCAGCTAGGAAGTAATGGACAGAACAGCAAGAATCACGAGAATCCAAGTGCACAATCAACAAGAGAATAACTGGAAACCATGAAGGCATCCATAGGCTTCTGATGGGCTGCAAAGCAACAGTCTAGGAGGAAGATTCCTAGGTCAGCATAGAGCACATAGGGCTCAGCTGTAGTGGCTATTATTTAATGTCATTCAAAGTTAAGAGTACAACGTACAGCAGGACCCCTTTTATAGGTACAAACCTGCACACATCAATTACCACTTTGCTAATGGGATGGGTGTCCTAAGATGCCACGTGGCAGCAGTAGACTATCCAGCTAAAATTACTACCATTTGCAAAACCAATTAAAGGCTGATTAGACCAAAAGTAAGTAAATTGGCCTTTGTTCAATGTTTAATCTCTGCTGCAGCTGTCAACAGTCCCAACTAGCTGAATAGATGAAGTAGGTGGAATAGATGAAGTTCCAACAGCATCACACAGCCGAACACAATGGCCATATCTGTCCAAGGCATCTGAGAAAATGGGGATATTGGTCCACGATTGAAGATGGCTGTCAAGATGATTCATCATCAGGTAGACATCACCACTTCATGTAATACTCAACATAGGACTTATTTCTGAGAATATGATCTCGAAAGCCAATAATCCTCTCTGGTATAAACTGTATATGACCTTCTTCCTCCATCAGAGAAGATCTTTCAAAAACTGATTTGTAGGCCCCAGATGCTTCTTCAAAAGAGAGCCATGGAACACATCATGAATCCTTGATTATGGGGGCAGATCCAACCTATATGCAACATTCCCGATTTTCTGCAGCACCCATAATACTCTATGGGCCAACTTAGTATTGGTATTCCCTTTCAATGAAGCATACCTAGATTTATGGAGCCTGAGGAAAACGTAATCTCCTTCAAATAAAAGGTCCCTACAATGATCATCTGCATATGCCTTCATACATGCTTGAGCTTTCACCATTTGATCCTTACATTGCTGAAGTAAGGCAGTCATATGTGCAAATCATCCATTGCTTGATGGTTAGACATAGGTCCATGAAAACCAACAAAGGAAATCTGAACTTTATAACAATACATGGCCTCAAATGGGCTCATCCTATAAAGGTGTGCTTAGTGTTATTACATAGCAAAATTCCGCCAATTGCAACCACTTGTCCCATATGGTTTGGGTATCAAAACAAAAATGCTAAGGTACTCCTCCAGCCACATATTGACCCTCTCAATATGGCCATCAATTTGGGGATGGTCAGCTGTACTTGGAGTGAGACGTGTACCCATTGCCTTGAATAGCTCTTGCCAAACTAGCCCATGAACTTGGTGTCTCGGTCACTTACTATCTCCTATGGCATTCCATGTATTTAAACACATTCTCATGAATTGTGAAGCAACCATAGAGGCTGAATATTGGATGAAACATGCTGCCTTAGTGAGCCTATCCACAACAACAAAAGTGCTACTCCAGCCCTTAGCTGTCACAGGCAGACCAAGAAATCCATTGAGATGTGGGTCCACTTACCCTCTAGAATAGGCAAAGGCTGAAGTAAATCTGCTGGCCTAAGATTTAGTTCTCTGCTTTGCTGACAGGGCTTGCAACTTTGGACATATTTGTAGACATCTTTCCAAATCCCTTTCCATATGAAACTTTGCTTCACTCTTTCACAGGTTTTGAACAGGCCAATATGACCAGCCATTGAAGAAGAGTGCATCTCCTGCAAGACCAGCAACTTGTATGTAGGCCACAAGATGGAGAATGCAGCAACTTGTATGTAGGCCACAAGATAAATTCTCCCAACTTTGGACATATTTGTAGACATTCCAAGGCCCTTTCCATATGAAACTGTGCCTCACTCTTTCATAGGTTTTGATCAGGCTAATATGACCAGCCATAGGAGAAGAGTGCATCTGCTGTAGGACCAGCAACTTGTATGCAGAATTCTCCACAAGATAAATTCTCCCCTTGTGCCAGAACAAGCCATTATACAATTTATAATTTGGATGATCCACACCAAAAGGATTTTGCAAGTCCTGGAATATGACTGCAATTTCAAGGTCTGAGAGATACTCCTCTTGGATTCCATGAATCCAATCCTTATATACCTCTATAATTGAACTTAAAGTGCATGCCCACATTCGAGATAAAGAATCTGCTACTATATTCTCCTTCCCCGCTTTATATTCAATGTCAAAATAGTGCTTTTCTATTATGGAGAGCCACCATCTTTGCTTGGGAGAAAGTTTAGTTTGAGACAAGAAACACTTGAGTGTCCTGTGGTCAGCCTTCACTTTGAAATGGCTGCCATATATACAGTGATGCCACTTCTTAAAGGCAAGTAATATTGCCAACATCTCCTCGTCATATATATGATAGGTAAGCTCCTTAGCACCCAACTTCCTACTCTAATAAGCAATCACTCCATGTGGTTGTTTTAGGACTGCTCCAATACCGCTTCCACTTGCATTAGCTTCAATGATATTGGGAGAAATCAGGACATACCAAAATAGGCACTGAAGTGAGGGCTTTCTTCAATTCTTCCCTGCATCTCCTGTCCACCCAAAAGAGTCCTTAAGCAGATTCAGTAAGTGTTGCAGCTATCTTGGCAAAGTGCCTTACGAATCTTCTATAGAAAGAAGCAAGGCCAAGAAATCCCCTTAGCTGAGTCACATTGGTAGGCTGTGGCCATTCTATGATGCATCTCACTTTGTGGGGGTCCACCCTCATTCCCTTGCTGCTAACAATGTGTCCCAAATATTCCACTTCTCTTGCCATAAATGTACACTTACTACACTAGGGATAGAGCTGGTGAGTTCAGACTTCCAAAATTAGCTTCACATGTGAGGGATGATCCTCCTTAGTCTTGCTATCGATGAATATGTCATCAAAAAATACTAAAACAGACTTGTAAAGATAAGGCTGCAGAATTTTTTTCATTAAGGCTTAGAAAGTGCATGGGCATTGTTGAGGCCAAATGCCATCGCCCTGAATTGGCACAATCCCTTTTCAATTTTGAAAGTTGTCTTTCTCCTCCTCCTCCCTCATTCAAATATGGTGATAGCCTGATCTAAGGTCTTAGTCAAGTACTTGGCTCCCTTTCATTCATCCAAAAGATCATCAACACTAGGTATAGGAAATATGTTCTTTATTATCCTCCTTTTGAGGTCTTTGTAATCAATGCACATCCTGAAAGACCCATCCTTCTTCACCAATAGGACAGATGAAGCAAAGCGAGATAGACTGTGTGATAAATCGCTACCTAGCAACTCCTTCAATTGCCTAGCCACCTCCTTCCGATATGGTGCTTTGTTCACGAGTTTAGAACCTGGCTCAAAAGTGATGGAACAATCAATATGCCTTTGAGGAGGAAGATGATGGGGAAGGTCAGCAACATATTGCTGCAATAATTCGTGCATCACTTGATCCTCAACAAAGACTTCATTAGTGTTCTCAGATCTTGGGAGATGGATAGCATAGACTACACAAACACCTTTGAGATCCTTTGCCAACTTCCTTGAAGAAATAACTACAATATCGATTTCTACCAAGACCACTTCTTGAGGGTATCAAAGGATGGAGTGATCATCAAACCACCCGGTAACCTAAAGGATAGAGGAGTTTCACATGCACAGAGGACTGCCATTGGCAAATGCGGGTTTCGTCCCATCAGCTAAGGAGCAAGGCAGGGAGATCTGCAGGCACACGAAGAGCGCAACGGAATCTGTAGGCTATGCACATTGGAGGAGGTGGAGACAAAGGAGCATTTCCTATGTACTTGTCCAATCTATTATGAGATCCAAGGACAATACCATTTCCTCTTCCAGGAGGGACACGACTTTGGACCACTATCTCAGCTGATCCACTTCCATGACCAGGTCTATGTTGGCCTCTACATGATCGAGATGCGGCAGCACAGAGAGACCCTACTAAGACAGATCAGTCAGCAGGAGGCGATAGTGCCACAGGAGACAGGGATAGATCCAGCAGAGTGACATGTCATAGATGTCTACAAACTTGAGCAAGCCCCAAGACATAATGGAGAAGTGGAGGAGGAGCAAGCTGACATGAGGGCAGAGAGGATCAACGGGAAGAGGCAATGCAAAGCTGGGGAGCCAGAGACACACAGACCACGTATGATGCAGAGGCTGACCAGAGGACTCACAATGGAGGTCCCAACCTATCTCAGCTCTCCTCATAGGGGACTATTAAAACCGAGTGTCACTCTTAAATTTTGATATGGCGTATCAAATACAAAAAATCATGAAGACCCCACCCCCGCCACAACAAGAGATGATCCAACCGATACAGATACGAGATATCTTCACATCCCACCAGAGAGGTGCCATGGCACTAGGTTTTGTTTTTGAGTACTAATTTTGAGTTTTGAGCCTTTGAGCATAGCACTCAACAAGTGCCCTGGCGAGCCCTTTGCCTCAGCCCACAGTGGCTTGTATGAGTTACTCTTGTGATTGTACTTTGTCTCATACTCTAGCAAGGCCTCCGAACACGTAAACATCTCTCTCTCTCTCTCTCTCTCTCTCTCTCTCTCTCTCTCTCTGTGTCTCTCTGAAGAAGAAGAAGAAGAACCAGACCCTGGAGCAGCTCTGTGATCTGACCCAGAAGGGTCTCTCTATGACATCTCATCACCATCAGGTAGAGACCGACGCAAACCTAGTCCTGGAAGTGATCAATCTGGAGAGAGGCCCAAATCCAAGGCCCTCTTGGAAGAGGCAGTGATAGCGTCCTCAGATCCCATAATAAACTGGGCAGGTACATAAGAGATGCTACTCCGTCTCTACCTCACGCAATGTGCACAATCTACAGATCCATTGCTCCCTAGGTGTGCCTACGGGTCTCCCAGCCTCAATCCTCAGCTGATGGAGACTCGCATCTGCCCAATGGCAATCCTAAGGACATGTGAGACTCGCTCGTCCTCCAAATATTCGCGTCTGATGATCACAGCCATCCTCTGTTACTCTCAAGAAGTAGTCGCGATAAAATATGGTCATGGTGGGGAATTCCTAGTTTCGTGACATATAAAGCTGGAGCAGGTCTAACCATATGATACAGTTGATCTCATCCCGTGGGACAAGAGAACCAGGAGCATCCAAACTATACTGAAAGAGGGGGAGACGATCCATCCAAACACCATGTATGTCGAACCATTTAGAAATGCATGCATAACAGGCCCTGCAGGCTCCACTCTCTGTCAGTCGCTAGATGACTCTAGTGCCACTCTCGGTAGCCTCCCTCTAGGTAAGGCCCAGATCTTGTGGAGATAGGTAATTGCCTGGAAGAATCATCGATCTCAAGCAGTGTCCTAGCGAACTCTACCTGTATGATCTAGTGAGGGGCTGGAGGCTTGCTCCGAATCATCCTAGATCCCATACATAGTCACATGCAAACCCGTTACGTCTTGTTCGAAACCTCGAAACAGAAGAAACATTTCGAAACACTCTCAACAAAACCTTTGTTTCGCCCAAATCAAAATACACGTTTTTGCCCCGTTTTTTCTAAAATCCATATGCTATTAAGTTTTGACTCCATAAATACTAAATCATCTAAAGTTGAAACTTGAGAAAGGAGATTGAACGCTTGAATTTAAAAACATTTGAAGAATGTATTTGTGTTTTGAATTTCCTTTTTAGGTATCTTGGCTCTAAACTTGAATATAACATATCTTATTTGCCCCTATCCTTGTATATATTCAATATCATCTTGAAACCTATCCAAACTTGAGAAAGGAGATTGAATTTAAATAAACTTGAAGAATGTGTTTGTGTTTTGAATTTCCTATTTAGTGTCTCGACTTGAATTTCTCTTTGTTCACTCTAACTTAAATATAACATATCTTATTCGCCCCTGTAAGGTATGTATTAAGTATCAATTCAAAACCTATCCGTTTCGACCAAAAAGTCAAAACAAAATCAAAACAAAACTTGTCGGAACAACGAAATGGACGAAACGTTTCTTGTGACTATGGTCCCATAGTCACATGTAGTCTCTCAAAGCGTCGCCACTCAATCACTATTAGATCACATCCCCATAAGGGTGCCGTGTACATGGCTGTAGTCTTCACTAATGTGTCAAATAGTCATCCCTTTGTCGAGGGATCCTGAAAATGCACCTAAAAATTCTGTCGCTCGAGTCAACCAAAGCGCCCTGCCCTCGTGTAAGGCATGCCCTGGCTGCATGGGTCATCGTGAAGACTTGCTCTCCAAGGACTGCAAGATTGTAATCTCCACTGGCTCTCCTCTGTAGGTGAAGCTATGTCGATGAAGTACTGGCTAAGAGGTGTTGAAGATCATAGCCTTGGTTTTACCAAGGTTAACTGTCAAATCCCTCTCTCTACCAAACACCTCTAGGGCATCTAAGTGTTTCTGTAACCCTGCTGCTAAGGAGGAGAGGAGTATGTCATCTGCGTACAATAGTATCTGTATCATCAGGTCGGCCAGCCGAATGTCGTGATCTCATCAATATATAGCCCAAACAAGGTTGGTGAGGGAGCTTCACCCCTATCGCACTCTCGACCCAATCTGACAAGCCTCCAGGGACACATACTCTCCCTCTGACTGACTCATAGACTCATCACCCCTCCGAAAGTCTACAAAACAATCCTAGACTTTTTGGGATTGCAATCGTGCCTCCTCAATGTCTTCCCATACAGTGAAGATATGGTCCAGAATGG
Organism: Dipteris shenzhenensis; assembly: GCF_047967505.1. Classification (NCBI taxonomy): domain Eukaryota; kingdom Viridiplantae; phylum Streptophyta; class Polypodiopsida; order Gleicheniales; family Dipteridaceae; genus Dipteris; species Dipteris shenzhenensis. Next base: position 22,238,599 of record NC_141598.1, on the reverse strand, counting down.
AGTGTTGTCTCCTAAAGCTAGCTTGGCCCAATGCTCGCTGCCCATGCATCTCTATGTAGGAACGAATCTCTCTCTCTAGTACCAACCCACGGATGTTGGCCAACGTGTGACTACTCATGAGAGTGCGGTAGTTCCGCATGTCCATGGGATCTCTTGCTTTGTGTATCGATACAATGGTAGTGGTACTCTAAGCAAAAGGGAAACCATGACATACCACATGATTGAACATCTGTGCTAAGATCGGGGCCAAGACGTCCCGTCCATGTGCTAAGTGCTCAATTCATAGGCCCTCGTGGTCCTAGGCTCTTCAATTGTGGAGCCGACGTAATGCAGCTCTCACATTCTGTGGGTGAATAGGAGGCAAGTGGTGGTCCGTGGGAGAGCGAACATATCGGGTGGTGTCTGAGCCGAGACATCATAGAGGGATGTCACATAGGTGTGCCACTAGATCTGTAATGGGTATAGGTGGCTTCCCCTCAGATAAGAGCCCCCATGCAAAAGTGGGGTCACCACTACAAAACAATCAAATCATCTCATACATCCTATGTGAGAGGAAAGCTCGCCTCTTACGCCATGTCAGGTGTCGTGGTATCCATTGTGCCTCAGACCTCATCAAGTGTCCCAAGGCCTACTCTCGTATGAGGTAGGACCTCATCTCCCGGCACTCATCAAGGATTTTGTGGCACATTTCCAGCTGGGGAGCGAATTGTAGATCTGGTCGTGGGGAATGATCTAGTGGCAGCATCATGGATCCTAATACCAATGCATCTAACGCAAGAGCAAGGTCTGCATCATCTCTCAAGGGAGTCGCTAGCCCACGGGACAGGTGGCTCATATAGACTGCATCAAGAGCATGATTGAAATGCACTCAAAGCTCGGTGGGAGCAGGCAAATCTCGTGCTATATCTGGCAATGTAGTCAAGATGCTCAATGACACGTTGAGTGATCAGCGCCAAGTAGGGGGGAGGGACTATGAAGTCATGTACTCGTGTCACAAAACTCGGGGAGCCCATCAAGTAGCCCGCAGTGCTGCTGCCCCCTCCGTGTGGGAAACATGTAAGTCCTCCAGACCTCAGCCATCGCTAGAGAACATTATATATGACCAGGTCATGTACCGCTCTCATATCCAATTAATGTCTCCCATACCCTGTCACATGTGATGCATCCACTAAGTGTCTCTTTGTACTGAGCTTTGTTGGATCTACCTCTGGCACTCGAAGGGAATCGAACTCAAAATCAAGCAGCTCCACCTGTCTATTCTCTGTATGCGCAATGAAATCACCAAGGAGTACCTCTCCCTACCGCGGAAAAACTCCACTGTATCTTCATAGATTGTCTCATAGGAGCTATGACTATATGTCGTGACCTCACATGAATAAGATGATGTGTCTGGGGGAAAATAGCACACTGCAATAAAGAGTGGCGGTGTGTCAATTGGCTGGAATTGTACCCACGTGTGTCGTGTGTGCTCCTCCTTCCATATCATAGCTATAAGTGGCCTCAAATAAAAACTAAACAAGACTGCTACCCCTCCAAAGCCTCGTATCCCACTGTCCCTCCTCATGTCCTTGACTCCCAGGTATATCCTCTGACTGTGGGTAATCCTCTTTCAGAACTCTCATGTGTTTCAATGTAGAATATCATCTATCTACCAGTGTATGTCTTTGGAGAAGCCCTGGGATCTGACCATAGGGTGCCATTACAATTCCATACTGCTGTCCTCAGTTCATGTTCTCCCCTCACCCCATGGCATAGGCGCGTCATGCACAATCCCCACCTATATCCTCTCCTTTGTCTTTCCTCTCTTGGATTATGACTTTACCATCTCTATAGACAAACCATTGCCTTCCTTTCTGGCTGCCATAACACTTACCATACCTCTTTCCGATCCTCCTGCTGCAAGAGTGTGAGATCATTATTAAGGTATGTCCTAGTCCCTTTCAACGTGGCTTTTGTACTCATAGAAAGTGGATCTATGCATGGCAGTCCAGAATTTAATTATAAGCAGCCTCGAGAATACCTCATCTCTTCCTTCTCGCCGCGCAGCCTCAAAGGTGAGATTGACATTAATCTTTGTCATGAGCACCTTTGGATCTGTCATCGGGGTATTGCCCACTGCCAAGCCTCTTACCAGCACATTAAGGGCTTTATTGCTTCGTCTTTTTTCCTCGCTGCTGCACCTTTCTTAACCACTTCTTTCCATTCTAGAATTTTTCCCTTCCCTTCTGTTATCTGCCGCGTGAATTCTGCATGCTTGCCCTGCATATTGACTTGAATTGTGGCCATCTCCTTCCTGAAACTTTCATTGCAGATTTGAGTTCCTCCAATGCTTTCTTTGTTTTCTCTTCTTCTAGTGCCTTGAGGGAGTTGACTTGCTCCTTGATGGTATTCAACTCTTCATTCAAGGGTGGCTGGAATTCACCTTCCTCCTGTTGGATGCATGCCTTCAGTGCTTCATTCTCAGCTTTGAGTGTGGCAACTTGACCTTCCAAATCCTTTATAAGTGAGGCATGGTAGCTAGCTTTTTCTTCCATTACCCGAGTCATATCTTCCTGCATTTGTTTCAGCTGAGTTTTCCACTCTGCTTCCCCAATGGCACTATATTTTTGTATTTCTCCCCATGAATTTTCCTACCCGGTGAGTTATCCATCTTCAAACTTGAATCTCCCAATTGTAACTGTTATATGTGAGAGAACTCTGCTGAGATTGAAGCTGAAGCTGAAGTTGACCTCATTGAACTTACATTTGAGAGCTCTAGCTTACAACGCATTACGAAGCCCACAGAAGGTCTAGGACAGCAATGCATGCTGAAGTGTTTCGAAGGTGCCACGAGGAGGTAGGAGAACAGTTCTGAGTGTCACAAGGGTCCACATCTAGTCAGCACCTTGCTGATAGAAGGTGGTACACTGTTCATGAATTTTGTGTATGGTTCGGTCCATCCTTGGACAGTATATAATCGGTGTTTATATCTCTCTCTTCAGCATTGTTAATTTACTGTCTGCACATCTCTTTCTCTTTCTACACTAGTACACACTACCAAAAGAAGTCAGATTTGATTTTAGCACTGTGTGATTCCTTGGCACCATCTTGTCGTTAGCTTTTGCTACGGGGAATGTTGGCTGTAACAAGCAACCTCCACCCCTCTTTTCTAACATTACACACATCGCGATCCCAATTTCATAAGTGAACTGAATCTTTGCCCTCATAGAACCTTTCTCAAAGTCCAAGTCGAAATTAACAAGAATTGAAGTAAAAATCCTGAATATCATGAACGCTTGCATCAACAACAAGCAGCCATTAGAACCGGATCAAATGAGGAATACCAAAATACCAAAATTCCTAAGAAACAAATTCTGACTGCATACCTGGACTTTTCTTTGCTGGTCGTTTTTCTGGTGAGCTGTTGGTTTCAGTCTTCACAGCCTTTAACTTATTCACTGGAAATTGTTTACTCTCCGTTTGGTCAAATTCAGTTCGTGCAGCAGTTGTCAATGAAGGCTTGGATCCCACTGTCTTTTTGGGGTCCCCTGCCAGCCTCAAGTTTGGCCCTACTTTGGCATTTTGGCTAGAATACCCATTTGAACCAGGTATGACCAAGGGTGGCTTGCTGGGAGGAGTGATTTCATTCTCACTTTCATCTCTTGAAGGAAGATCCAGATCCTGTTCGGTTTTAACTTTCAAAGAATTACTTGTAAGAGGGACGGTAGACCCTTCCACCATAGCCTTGGGTAGAAGACGAGTCTGTGCACGAAGAAGTTGAGCCTCAGCGTCTGCCAGCTTCTTCTGAGCTTCACCTAGCTGCAAACTCCCTTGTAAAAAGTCAGAGAAAGTATATCTTGTATTTTAACCATCTTATAATAACAAAGCAGCAATCCCTGGGAGTTCAAATTGGCATTCATATGTTGATTCTATACATCATGTTAATCTGTATTCTTACAAATCACACAGATGATTAAATTGGATAGAAGAACAAAGTAGACCTGGACCAGACATATAGAATTGATGAATTCGCTTGAAAAAGAGAACATTCCTTTGACGCTTCTGTTGTTAATGTCATATGTGCTTTCTTTTCTGATGACACACAGATACGACTATTCATTTCAATTTTTCATCCTGCCCTGCAATATAAGGGACTGAGTACAAATTCTTTCGTCATCTTTGGTACAAAAAATGGGGGAAAAGAAAGGAGTGCGAGCAATCTCAAGTTTTAAGGAACAGTATTAAAGAGGATAGAAACGCTGCATTAGTATAACACCTCTATGTTTTGGAGGAGCTAAATGAAAAATGATTCGAAATCCAGCTTATAAAGGCGGCGATCTTTTAAAACAAGCACTTACAACAGCAAACAAGGCAATCGAATTTCTTTCACGTTCTATTGGTTCACGATGCGTGCGGCTTTAACCATACATTTCCTAGGTCGGATCTGGAAGGAAGCCTGAATATGCTCCGCAAGTAGGATTGATTATATCGCAGCTGCTTCACGCAACCGTCCCTCAAAAAAGGGAACAATAACAGAAACTGTGATATACAATGCTGCCGATGGGAATACGGAACGCAATTGGGGATTCGCGTCAAAGCCAAGGAAGGCCGCCCAGTCTGAGCAAGTGGCAATTGCAATACGGCATTGCAACAAAAAAAAGGTCGTGGAGATGAGGAAAACACCTGCAGCTGGATCTTCCGGGCTTTCTCCTCGAACTGCAGGACGTCGGAGCGCTTTTCGTCGACAAGAGTGGTAAGCGACTGGACCTGCTCCTGGATGGCCAACTTGAGACGTTCTCGGCCAGGATCGTCGATGTCAAAGCGAGCGCGTTTGGGGAGAGGATCGTGCTCCGATGGGGAAGGGATTCTACCTCGCATCATATTCGATGGGAATTGAATGCGGAAAATGGGGGGTGTGTTGGAAATGGATTGGCTTTTGAACGTCAAATTGCAGACACTCTTCTTGGTTCCATGTATTTATCTCATCTCATCATTTATTTTGAGGGCCGGGCACGTCGGTAAGCCGGTCGGATTCCGGCACGAGAGCCAACATCCGGCTGGATCCCGACCCGAAACCGCCACCATGTGGCCTTTCCCAGCCGTCAAGGGCGATGTAGAGGTCACATGTGGCATCGGACTTTTCGAGAGGTGCCGGAATTTTTGAGGGGAGATTTCGCATTTTAATGAGCTTTGATCCGACCGGGCGGCTGAGATTAAATCTCAACCGATGCATGGGGGTGTTTCACATGCATCTGCCCGGAAATGGGCTCTGTGTGCACCCTCCAATAAACAAGTTGAATAAATTCAAAAGGCCTGCCTCTGGAAACCCGAAACGCAATTTGAACAGCGCACGAAAACAGCGAAAAAACTTGGTGGAAAAGAATCCCTTTGCCACGACACGCCGAATGTCACATTCAAAGGTGGGGCAGAAGGAGGAGAAGAAGAGAGAGAGAAGGTGCCGCAAATAGGTTCTTGCCCCATTTGTTGATGCCCCAGAAGATAGTTTTCCAAGGTGGAATACCAGATTTTTCTCTTTTAAAACCAAGCCCTACCCGACATTTGGGGGCAGGCCATAGAGCGTGCCCACACTCCACCATCTTTACACTCGTCCGCCCAAGCGTGCCAAGAATCTAACGTGAATTTGACTCATGGACAGGCCGCAAAAAAATTTCGGGCGGCCTTCAAGGCACACCAGTCCTGCGCGACGCACAGCACTATGGACACTCACTTGGGAACCCGAGTCCCGCAGAGTAGAGGCTGACAAGCTTACCATCTAGGATAACCCTTATTGGTGAAATTACGTAGGCGCATTGAATTAATAAACAAAAGACATCCGTCTACTTGTGAAGCATTCATAACCCTTACCATCCAGGATAACCCTTATTGGTGAAATTACGTAGGAGCATTGAATTCATAAACAAAAGACCACCGCTTGCTTGTGAAGCACAGGTGAATGGGCTTCTTATCTTTGATCGAGGGAGGATGAGGTATTTTGGTTCCCCAGTGTGAAACCACCCATCTCTGTCGTATGTCTGATTCGATCAAGAGAGTAAGAGGTCGTCCCCATATGCAAGAGAGGGACGATGCACTGCCTATGCAAGGAAAAATGGATGTCAAACGATTGTGAAATCCAAGGCACCGTCCCCATACTCTTGTCAATGTGTAGGCTACCTCAGGTGAGGCATTTCAGCCCCAGTGCCTCCCCCCCCCCCCCCCCCCCTTCAATATCCGAAAATTCAATGTATGAGGAGATCACAACTCTGACACCCAACCGCCATGTCATGAAGCAACTACAGTAGGAGGTGTGGGGGGCACCCCCTAGAACGGCTTGGCAGGATGGTGATACAGCTTACGGCGTTGTCGGTGGACGTCATATCAGGACGATGCATAAATGTGCCTCACCGCACTACGATGGAGGTCTAGGCCCTCTCTCTAAATCTCCACCATCCGATCAAGAGAGATGGAGAATAGGAATCTGCTCATGCAGTGACATCGGCCGCCAAACCATCCACACATATCGTTAAAGTAACCATGGGTTAATTTGCATTTGGACAAAGTCACAAGCGATTGCTTTAATCGCCGTGCCCACCTGTCAAATTTGCAAATAACCAGCCGCCGCCATCACCCCCCACACACAATTAAATTAACCATGAGTTAATTTTTGGAGCCCCTCCCTGAAAACCTCCACGTGGGGGAATGAACCGGGGTTGGCCTTTCCAGGAAGGAAAGTGCCTCACGGCCACCGCTCGCCCGCCATTATCCAAGCACTTTCCTTCCCTGAAAGGCCTCCCTGGTCCCATTCCCATATACGTTAGGGGCAGCGCATCAGGGCCGGTCCAGTGTTCAGGCGCAAAAAAAAATCCACCAGCTGGTTTCCTATTGAATGGCAATTCTAACTGGTCGGGCTAGATCCAGTGTTCAAGAGGGAAAAAACTCAGCCAACCGCTTTCTTGTTGGATGGCAATCAAACCGACAAATTTGAAATTCAAACCAGAATTCGACTTGCTAAAAAGCCTATAATTCTAACCCTATTTACTCACAATCCATCAAATTAATTAAAAGTTTTAATCGCCTAAATACTAAGCGGAGGCTTGCTTTTCCCCAACCATGGTCTAGTCTGATCGACCATGTCTCGATTGATGAGTTGTCACTCCCCACCACCTTGACAATCGTGAAGCTGCCAGCAATGGCACTTTCTCCTCTGATAACCTCCCAACTTCTACCATCCTTTCTACTATCAAAGGAGAAGGTACCTCCCCTCATAAATTTCCTCCCGCTACTATCAAGGAGAAGGAACCTCCCCTCATAACTTTCCTCCCTCTGTTTTGACGACTTTCACCTGTTTCTCACAGTTGCACGAAATAATTGAGAGTGCAAGTTGAGGAGGAGGAGGAAGCCACCACTCCCTCAGATAGCGAATGTACATAGTGTAGTTAAACTGGGATCAAATTGGATGAGACTTTATATGCTTGCCACCATTACAATCCAACTCACCAAAGTTGAAAATTAGCTTAAAGAACAACTAGTGTTGCACAAGGCAAGGTAGCTTTGGAAGAGAATCAATGAGACTTCATGGCAACAAAATTTATCAGAACAGGATGAAGCTATACATTGAGTCCAAAGTGTGTCTTTTTAATATCCAAAGAGTGGATACAATTCTTGTAAACCCAAAAATAAATTGAATATCATGAATGATCTCATTAAGACCATGATAGCATCGAATTTGTTGTGGCCTTCCATTGTGTTCAACACTTTTAGCGTTTAGCTACTCCCTCATGGTAAAGTACATGCATCAAACTAAAAGTAGAGGATGCATTAGTCGTATAAATGTATAGAGGAGCGAAGACATAAATCAAAACAATGTAAGTGAAAATCAAGCTCATATGGATATGACTATACATAATTGTCTTCACTAGAGTTAGAGATCACTTATGCCAACCAATCTTTTTTTAAGGCTTTTTTGTGTGTCTCCTCCTCTATCATTCCAGCACCAACCAGACAATAGCATAGGTTTTATTTCAATGATTTTTGTACTTTATAGTGATGTTAGTTTGTTGGATTTTGATCTATGTTAATTTGGTTACTAGACTGCAAAGAAGTCTTTGGGCTCACTTGCATGTCAAAGGGCCTTTTGAGTTTTGGTTTTACAGGTGTTATAGGAAGAAGACACTCAATAAGGTATTTTGTATGCTTCTATTATCCCTTTTTGTCTGGATGTTCCCTTTTTGGTCAGTACTTTTCATGAGCATAGTGTTAAAGGTGGCATCTCCTAATTGTACTATAGGCTAATTATGGTGTAAAATACAGTGTAAGGTGGGCATTATAGTAATGTTAATTTGTTGGAATCATATTATCTTAGTTTGGTTACTAACCTAAAAAGGAGTCGTCAGACTCACTTGTATGCCAGAGGGTCTTTTGTGTTCTAGTTTTGTAGGTGCCATTTGTATTCACAAGGAAAGTTGATAATGGAATTTTGAAGTGTTTAGCATGTTTGAATAGAAATATGTTTTCTAAAATAATGGTATTCCTTTAAGGATTTTGATTGAATGAACTTGTGTGGATTTTTCATTGCAATACATCCTCTTTTATGTGATATTTAAGAGAGACCTGAGTAAGAGAGAACTTGAGAGTTTGGGAGTGTGTTGGCCCGGATTAATATCCTAAGTTTTGAGCTAGTGAGATGTCTAGAATCAAAAAGTGGTGAGGAGCTTAACCACCCTAAGAGGGAGCCTTGATTAACTATATCACAAGAATGTGCAAGCTTAATGCTTGAAATGGATTCAGAAACTAAAGGGGCTAAACAATCATCTATTAGCAACCTCTGAGCAAAAAATAGGCTTCATTTTTACTTACTTACATTGTTTCTTGGTAAGTTTGAATGCCAACTTCTCCACAACCCCATGTGGTGTACAATGGAGGAGGAGTACTAATTCAATTTCCATCAGGACAACATTGTCGGGCAAAATGACTAAGCTATGTTGAGGACCAAGCATTGTCACTTTGTCCAACAATATTCTATGGTAGGAAATGTTCCATTTTCTCTAGTTTGGAAAGTTCCTAGTTACAAACTAGTTAATGATATAGAGAATCCTCTTTTTCCCTATATAAAGAGAAAGCAATATGGAATTTTAAAAATCATTGTCATTTTTTCTAAGTACTCTAGTTTAAAAAAATGAAGCATTTAGTACTTCACATCTTCCTTGGTAGCTACTCATTTTATGTATAGAAATTTGAACTTGTAAAAACAAAAAAGAACTAGAGCAATAGGTAATTGTTTGTATGATCACATAAGCTTAAATTATATACACAATAAGATTCAATAAGAGCATCAATAAAAGATTATCGAGTTCTCTTCTTTAGTATTTATATGAACTATACAAACACATAAGCTTAAATTATATACACAATAAGATTCAATAAGAGCATCAATAAAAGATTATCGAGTTCTCTTCTTTAGTATTTATATGAACTGATAGCTCATAATCTTCTTCGTACTTCATTTAAACTGCATCAAAGATAAAAATAGAAGCTTTCATAAAAATTGCCTTCATACTTCATATAGACATCTCATAGACATTCACAAGAAAAAGTGAATAGATTCTACCACAAAGAATTATGAAATGTCACTAGATCCATATTCTCCAAGCAAAATCCCCTAGAATAACCCCATATTCTTAGAGAAGCCTCCCTTGTGATTGTTCGGGGCTTGAAGACCATGGATACGTGTTGAGCTTGTAAATCCTTGCTCAAATGCTCTAAGGGAAAATTTCCCTGACAGATCCTCTGATTCATAGTCATCGGTGGTAGTTCTGAGGTATACGGTAGTAGTTGACTATCAAAAGACCCCAACTGACCGTAGTATTGCTAGATACTATGGACGACGCTCAAGTAGCCAGTATACATTGACACGTGAAACATATTAGAGAAAAATGTGAGAGAAGGTGGTGGCTATCTAGGGAATCACTCATGAAAATTCCCTATATAGGAAAATTCACTCACTAGATATCTATATAGGGAATCTTCCCTATATAGGAACTAGATAGGCTAAGTAGGAAATGTTCCATTTTCTATAGTTTGGATAGTTCCTAGTTATGCTCATTTTAAACTAGTAAATGATATAGAGAATTCTCTTTTTTTCCTATATAGAGATTGGTCCAAAGTCCCTTGTGAACCTAAATGCCATCATTATAAGGAGCTAAACATGACCTCCAACCTTGCAAGCAACGATTGGGGTAACGAAGTGGAGAAGGGAGCTTGGACATCAGAGAGCATGGAAGTGGAGAGAAAGGTGGAGAAAAGAGGGCAAGAGAGATGCAATTGAACGTGGAGGGAGAAACTAGTAGGTCCAAGACATATGCCTAAAGTGTATTTTAAAACCATGAACATAAGTAGTGAAGGGTTTATTCACTTTTCAAAGCGTCAAAATGCAAGCATAAGTACTTGTATAAGTCCAAACTATTTGTGCCCATTTCATGTCAGTCTAAGCCTTTTGTCATCATACGAGCTGTTGATTATTCAGCTTGTTGTCATGCATAGGCTCCTCCATTTTTTAAGGCTGGCTTTCCCTCACTTAAAGGCCACATAACTCCATTAGTGTTAGCTCCCCTAAGCATATAACCCACTTTTTCCCATCTCCTAGTAAGTGACATCTAGGTGTCAATTGCACCCATTATATGCATTAAAAGGTGGTAAAGATATAATATCATGTCTATAATAGTATGCTGCTCCATCTAGTGGGCTATCTTGTGGTCTTTACAATGTCATGTATAGTAGCCAATTGTTCTCACACAAAACTAATATTATTCCGGGTGTCATACCATCTTCTTGCTAAAGAATTGCAAAGGGATAGGGAGTGTGTATGTGTAATACCATCTAAAATCCAGGCTGGGAAAGGGAATAGGAAATATGAAATGGTTTGTACTAAGCATAAGTCTTATTCTTTTCTTGTGTTTAGGTGGATGTTGTGGAATCCATTGGAGGTCATAGTGTTGACCAAGTCCAAAAACCAAATTCAATGACATTATCATTGCATAAGGTATAGGAAAGATTTGCGAGAAAATTATTTTATAAGATTGGCCTATTAGATTGGAAGTGGATTTTGTAAGATTGGCCTATTAGATTGGAAGTGGATAAATGTAGATACACAAAAATGGAAGTAATTTAGACACAATAAGTAAATTTGTCTTGTCAAACTTCTCCACGGTAAACATCCCATATTCTAATTCTCAATCATAGAGGTTCATAAAAATAGCGAAGAGAGTTACCACAACATCCAACTCAATCAAGGTTTGTTTCAATAAGATGTATAGGGTAAATTAAAAAAATTATCTTGATCTCTTATAGAATTCAAATGAAGGGAATTTTTAATAAGCTTATTATTAACACAAACGATTCCATTGATGTAATGAATATGTGCTTGACAAGAGGTAGTAAATTTGACTCAGCCATGTTTCATGAGCCTCAGAATAGATGAAGACTCATGCCAAAAAATATATAAATTAAACACACCAGTGAGCAAGAGAAACCCATTGGAATGCCTATTTGTCTCTCGACACTGTCTCCACATTGTACCAATAGTGAGTGATAAGCCAAGTTTGTAGAGAAAACAATATGTTATGGTCAAGGAAAATAGAAAAGTGTTCACCTTTTATAGTTTTAGATCATTTTGGTTAGCCACCTATGAATGAGTACATCCATGACTTCAGGGCAATTCATCATTGTTCCTCTCTTCTTACTACTTTGGGGAATGTCCTCGTCAAGAGAAACTTGATGATCTCTTCACATTGGTCTTCATACATGGACACCGCAAATATGTTGGTGTCTTAGGGACTTTTTTCAATCCCTTTTCTTGATTTTGGTTCTTTGATGCAAGATAGTTAATCGGCTCCATAATGGGACAACAAACTTGGCTTGTGGATGATCTTGAAGTTGAATTGGTGGAGCAACACATCCATCAAATTAGCCGAGGTGTCAAAAATGGAAAAATATGCATGTCACACAATCAAAATGGTGTCTTATCCTTATGAAACTTTGTGTTTAGAAGGGCATTACTCAAAGGTCATTGCAAAATTTTATTACTAGAGGGCACATGCATAGATGGTGTACGCATACATATGCAATATTTTTTGGAAGTAGTAACATTGAAAATGAGAAAATGTGTGAGAATCACCATTCAGATGATGTCCAATCCTTCTGAAACTTTGTGAATATAAGGGCCTTTTCATTTAAAGGTCTTTGAAATGTTTATGACAATTGGACACATACAAGTATGGTATAAGCATAGAGATGCACAAATTTTTGATACTAGTAGTGCACCATCCATGGTTGAAAATGAAAAAATATTCATCTTCCACCATATAAATGATATTTGAGCCTCATGGAACTTTACAAGTATAAAGTCCTTACTCATTCAAAGGTCTATGCAACATTTTTTGGACATAGCATACCATTGAAAATGAGGAAATGTGTGTGAATCGCCATTCAAATAATGTCCTATCCTTATGAAACTTTGTGAATATAAGGGCCTTTTCATTCAAAGGCCTTTGAAAAGTTTGATGACCATTGGAAACATACAAGTATGGTATAAGCATCAAGATGCATAAATTTTTGATAGTAGTAGTGCACCATCCCTGTTTGAAAATGAGAAACTATGCATGTTCCACCATATAAATGATAATTGAGCCTCATGGATCTTTACAAGTATAAAGTCCTTATTCATTCAAAGGTCTATGCAACATTTTTTGGAAGTAGTACAACATTGAACGTGAGGAAATGTGTTTGAATCACCAGTGAAATGATGTCCTATCCTTATCAGACTTTGTAAGTATAAGGGCCTTTTCATTTAAAGGCCTTTGAGAAATTTGTTGACCATTTAACACATACAAGTATGGTAGAAGCATAGAGATGCACAAATTTTTGATAGTAGTAGTGCACCATCCATGGTTGAAAATGAGAAAATATGCATGTTCCGCCATATAAATTATATTGGAGCCTCATGGAACTTTGCACATATAAAGTCCTTACTCATTTAAAGGTCTTTGCAAAGTTTTGCGACCAGTAGACACATAGATCTATGGTATAAGCATCTCTATGTATAATTTTTTGGTACTTACACACCGTGCATGCTTGAAAATTAGGAAATGTGCATGTACCACCATAGAAATGATGTCCAATCCTATGAAACTTTGCAAGCATAAGGGTCTTAGTCATATGTGTGGTATTTGCAAAGTTTCATGAGCATAGGAGTGGTTGAAAATGAAAAGAAAGCAACTCTAGAAGATGCAAATAGTGCAAGGAAGGATTTGTTTTTTTAAAAAAGCTTCGCAGTTGTGGTTGAGGGTCTAAAGGGAAGGGAGGGGAGGGATAAGGTTCTTTCCTTTTTTTATTAAATTAAAAAAAAATCTGCATGACCGCGATCCCAAGGGAGGAAAGGAAAGGGGTGAAGGAGGGGAGGAGGGGAGGGGAGGGGGAAGGGACAGGGGGTGTTGGATTATTGGGGGAAAGGGAGTGTGAGTGGAGGGGGAGCGAAAGAGGAGGGGAGTGGAGAGGGAGAGGGGAGGGAGGGTAGTGAGGGGGAGAACAACCTTTCTCGAACACGTACGATAAGGAGTGGAGAGGGAGAGGGAGAGGGAGAGGGAGAGGGAGAGGGAGAGAGGGGAGAGGGGGGAGGGGAGGGGAGGGGAGTAGAGGGAATGGAGTGGAGGGCATGGCTGTGGCTACCAATTTAGCTTTTTTGAAAATTAAAAAAAAAAGCAACAGTTGTGGCCATGGCCGCACCCCTTCTCCCTCCATCTCCCCTTCCCCTGCCTTCCTCTCTCCTCATCCCTCCTCTCTCCATCTCCCCCTCTCTCCTCATCCCTCCTCACTTCCTCATCCCTCCTCTCTCCCTTCCTTGCTCTCTTCCACATCCCTCCTGTCTCCCTTCCCTCTCTCTCCTCATCCTCCTCTTCCTCATCCCTTATCTCTCCCTTTCCTCTCTCTCCTTATCATCCTCTCTCCTTTCCCTCCTCTCTCCAAGTCCCTTCCCTCTCTCTTAGCTCCCTCGCTTACCCCCTCATCACCTCATCCCTCAGTCTCTCTCACCCTCCCTTACCCCCTCATCCCCAGTATCTCCCTCCCTTATCCCCCCCATCTCTCCTTCCTCTGACCTCTCCTACCCTCTCTTTCCCCCCCCTCCTCTCCCTCACCCCCCTTATCCCCACCTTGCACGTCTGTACTAAGTCCCACCAACTCCCCCCCGCTCTCTCTCTCTCTCTCTCTCTTTCTCTCTCTCTCTCTCTCTCTCTCCCCCCCCCCCCCATCTTATCCCCTGTCTCTCCTCCCACCTCCCACCTTAACCCCCTCCCAACTCCTCCTTCCAACCCCTTACCTCCTCTCTCTTCTTGTGCCTTATCCCCCTCTCCCCTTCCACCCTCAGCCCCCTTCTCTCCTCCCCCCCCTGCCCGTCCCCCTTGTCCCGCCCCCTCCCTCACTCCTATCCCCTCCCACCTCTAGTGGCCGTGGTCATGCCCCACCCCCTCGACCTTGCCCCCCCCCCTCTCTTCCCCTCCCTCTCTCCTACCTCACCCTCCTTATCCCCCTTTCTCCCCTCCCACCTCGTGTGAGCGTGGCCCCACCCCCTCCCTCATCCCATCATCTCGTCCTCTCTCCTTATCCCCCCCCCCCCTTCTCACCCTCTCTACTCCTCTCTCCCCCCCTTCAGTAACCTGTCTCTCCCCTCCCACCCCTAATATCTGATCTTTGGTATTTCACATGGCAAGTCTCAAAGTTTCCTATTTTCTAGATTTTTTCCCCAATAGTAAGTATGATTTTTGTTTTGGAGAGTGCACTAGTCCAAAGTTAATGAAAGACATATTAAACGTTTGTAAATTATTTTTCTAATAGTTTTACTACAAAAGATTTTAGTATCTAGCATTTGAACATGAGATGCAAAACCATTATCTTCATAAGAAAGCATATTAGTAAATAGTTTAAGTCTTTTGAAAGAAGTGAATTTACAATATGTGCATATTATTCCAAGAAAATCTAGTGAATACTTATTTACCATTAATAAGTATCCAATTGATTGGTTTTGTCATACATCCAGCCGAAGTAAAATTTCTAAGGAGATTCACTGAGTGAGGATAAAATTTATAAAAGAAAGACTTTAAGTTATCCCTTAATTGTGGCCTCTCCTAGGACCTCACTGATATTTGACTTTTGGATGAGATTTCTTTCGAGGACATTTGGTTGAGTTGTGCTCTCTAGATGATGTTCCCTTTTCACCCTTCAAGACCATGTATGCTTCTAGGGATTCTTCTTAGGAGATATTGGTGAGTGTTTTAGAATGGCATATATGGCGAGCAGAGGCCTAAAATGAATCCCTCATCCACCCTTTGCATACTTTGGCTAGTATTTGGATAGATAGTATTCATATGCTGATTGTCACTTGGGTGAGCATGCAGGGGACTTCATGAGTAGCTCTTCTAAGAGGGCTATTTTCCTCAAGGAATGGAGGGCTTTCCTTTTTCCTCAAAGTCCACAACAGGTTTGAAGTGGCATTTTTTAGACTTAGCCTTGGTTTCTTTCTTGTTTGCTCTAAAGACCTTTTTATTGGCCCCTTCTAGGGTGTTCTTTTTCATGCTTGAATGATGTATTTCCACCTTGAGCTTACTCTCATGGACTTTGTTCATACTTAGTAGAAGTTCTTTTCTCCCCAAAAAAAAAATCATTAAATTTAGCCCTCTAAGATTTTAGAGGTGTATTATAGGTGCACAATGCTACAAGTAGAAAATTCTTTGTAAAAGTCCTTTTGAAAAACTCCTCAACACATCTAGATCTTGTTTCTAATAAAGGACCACTTAAGTGTTTTTGCCAAGGATGGACTATTTTACAAACGTCAGTCCATTTTCCTTTATTTGAGCTAGAGCCAGTAGAGTAGGAGCACTATCCTTAATGACCAAAATGGTAATGTTGGGAGTATTGGAGGTGGGCATGGACACATGATTGATGAAAAGAATTGTGTTATAGCCACCTCTTCTTGATTTGCTCTTTCATATCTAGATCCACCATGTAATTGTAATGAGCTACCACTTACACTACCTTTGCCACCACATTTGGGATTCATGAGGTTGTTTCTTTCTTTAGAAAAGGAGGGGGCTTTTATTATTTTTTGATGATAGAGACTCCAGGCTCATTTTCCATTGATGAACAGTTTTGATCTTGGCTTTTCCACATATTGGTTTGGATCATATAAAGATATAAAGATATCCCTTGGATCATATAAACATATAAAAGGTGAGAGTCTCAATAATAGGTTTGGTACGTCCATTTAACGAAATAAGATATACAAATGATTGACCAAGTACCAAATGACACAATCATCCCATATAAGAGAGCCACCATATTTACTAGATAACATGCACATCGAAGAAAAGGTGCAACTAATTCCACCATAGAGTTTTTTAACTTTATGCTCTTTCAAAGCTAGATTTGAAGCCACCATGCACTATTAGAAGGAGATTTGTGTTGGAGAATTTTTTTACCTCAATGAAGATAAGGACAAAGCACATTGAATGTGTACTTTTTGAAGGCTATAATTGAAATTCCTTTAAGATCTTCCTACTTGCACTTTTCCATCTCCCGATCTAAAGAGAACCCCAATATTTAAGGATGTCAACACTCAATGGGGCTAGTAGATTGAGGTTATTAAGCATTGACATTTTTATTAATGAGTTTGATGTGAAACATCAAAACTCAACCTCCTTATCAAGCAAGGTTAGAACGCATGTAGACCCATGAGGAGTAGTGAGGTCAAATTTGGCTTCTTGCTCCACTGAATTAGTAAGTGGAGAAATGTTCCAAATTTTCTTGCTCCACAAAGGGTTATTTTTCTTTTTAAACCAAGCAAGGTCTTGAATAACATCTTCTATTATAGTTTGGCAAGGCTACCCCTTTCTTTTCATTTTTATAGTTGAGGCATTGAGATACTTTTTTGTGTGCTCTCAAGATGATAGGCCTCATTGAGATGATGAAAAAGGATCCTATTAATCAGTAGCAAGAAGACTCAATAGAATGGAGTTGGACAAAAATGAGGGAAAAGACGAAGAAAATCAAAATTCCACCTACTATGCATGAGAAAGAAGAAGGAAACCTAGTAGGGGTTGATGAAATTTTGACAAGAATGTTGAATGAGCTAAAATTCAAAATGTTGAACGTGTGGTTGTCTTTAATATTATGTTAAGCATTTAAGCTAGGTGTCTTTCTTTTTCTAATGTGGTTGAATGTGTAACTTGACATTGATGAGGGCTTTGTTCAAAACAATTTGGTGTATCTTTATACAACCTGTAATATGTTGAATTTAAACAAACTCTTGAGTTACTATGTTTAATTCATGATGATTAAGGAATATATTATGCAATATATTTTCACATTTTCACTATCAAGAACTAAATAAAGGTGTGTAGGTAACTTGTATAATGTTTCTATTGAACCATGGTTCACTCCCAAAATTAAATGAAACATTTGACATATTTTCTCAATAAAATAGAATTAATATGAGAAATAAAGACAATATGCATCATTCCAAAAATTAATGGAACAATAGATACATTCTCTAAAGTAACAACCACTCTCATATGAAATAAGAGATTCTCAAAATTAACAATGTTGATCTTCTTGAGCCAATGTCAAGATGGGAAACAAAGATGAGAATAATGTGGAAGGGATCCTAAAATGGGAGAATGTATGGTTCTAGCAATGAGCATAAAATCAAGAGAGCTTGAACCTCATCATCAAATTTTACTCTTAGAGACCTTAGTTAGGTTGTATTTGTACCCTATTTTTATTGAACTGATCAAATGATCAACTATTGACCCACCTTCTTACATCTTCAGATTGAATAGACACTTTATAAGAAATACTTTGTTAGAAGCTGATGGTTTTTCATACAATGTGTCTAGTGTGCTCATCAAGTCCTTTGTTGTCTTTTGTTCAAGAAGATTAAAAGCACTGATGCTCCTAAACATAGTCATATAATTCCTAGTGCCTTTCTATCAAGAACTTGCTTCTTCCCTTTAGGCTCCTTTCTTTTAGGGGGCTGGTTATGACCTTCAAGGCTCTTTATTTTTGCCTTGTAGGCCCACTTAGCCATTTCTGTTGGAGCATCTACTTTCTCGCTCTACAAATAGCTGCAAGAGGTAGGCACAAATGATGTTTCACAATGTGGGCAGTGGCAAATTACAATTAGTAGTTTAATTTATTTCTTTTTAGGGCGAATTAATATATTCATCTAGGTAAATATTAGTTTTTTTATTTTAAGTCTTATTTTCTTAAATTTACGTTTAAATTTTTATTTTTTTGAATTTTAAATTCTTATTAGTTTTAAGTTAAATTAATTTGAATTAAAAAAGAGTTTTGGGGTTTGGGTTTAAGGTTTGGGGACTGGGGGTTTAGGGTTTGGGAGTTAGGAATTAGGGTTTGGGGTTAGGGGTTTACGGTTTAGGGTTTGGGTTTGGGGTTAGTGTTTAGGGCGTTAGTATTTGGGGGTTAGGGTTTAGGTTTTGGGATTCATGGTTTAGGGATTAGGGTTTAGGGTCTAGGGTTTGTAGGTTAGGGTTTAGGGTTTAAGATTTAGGGTTTGGGGGTTTGGGTTTAGGGTTTGAGGTTTAGGGTTTAGGGTTTTGAGGGGGTTTAAGGTTTAGCATTTAGGGGTTAGGTTTTAGGGTTTTAGGGTTTGGGGGGTAGGGTTTAGGGTTAGGGAGTTTAGGGTTTAGGGTTTGGGGATTCGGGTTTAGGGTTTAGGGTTTGGGGGTTTGGGTTTAGGGTTCAGGGTTTGGGGGTTTGGGTTCAGGGTTCAGGGTTTGGGGTTAGGTTTTAAGATTTGAGGGTTTGGGGTTTAGGGTCTAGGGTTTAGGATTTAGGGTTTGGAGTCAATTTAAATTTGTAGTTTTTATTATTTAAATTTAAATTTATTAAGATTTTAACTTCTTATTAATGTGAATGTTAAATTCTTATGAGTTGTAAGTAAATTAGTTTTTCTAAATAGAATTTTTATCTTTTTTAAACTCGCAACCTGAGTATATTAAAAAGAATAATGGAAAATAGATTATTTCTTGCTTTTAACTCGCAACCTAAGCATTTAAAAAGAACAATGGAATATAAATTATTTCTTACTTTTCTTCGCTTCGACGGTTGGTGTAGTCTAGATTAGCATAGATTAGTTTGTCCTTAGAGGAGAGAACTCCAAAAAAACCAATCAAAGCCATGCTCAAAATTTCTCGACTAGTTCCTAATCGGAGTCAGTCCATTCGTTCACATTCAGTTTCACACTCACAACAACCCTACCATTTAAGCAATGATCAAGGTTTTAAAACTTTCAAGATGATTGGAAGTTGTATTAGTGGACATGACATATTACAGTTGAATCAGTTAAGGGATTGGACAGAGCAGATTATATTTGTACCAGTTGTGGGAGTTGACAGAGCATTTTGCACTTATATCTGACCGACTTCAAATTTGTATTCGATTGTAGTGAATTGCATCTCAAAAGAACTTAGTGATTGTTCTTGAAGTGAGGGAACTTGTTTTTCAAAGAACTTAGTGAATTGCAT
This sequence comes from Dipteris shenzhenensis, assembly GCF_047967505.1. Lineage (NCBI taxonomy): Eukaryota > Viridiplantae > Streptophyta > Polypodiopsida > Gleicheniales > Dipteridaceae > Dipteris > Dipteris shenzhenensis. The sequence continues at coordinate 22,219,031 of NC_141598.1, read as the reverse complement.
CTCAAAATCTATAGGCTGAGAGAAATTGATGGATTGACTAGAATCTCCTCTGACTAGCCAAAATGCCCTTGGACGGAGCACCAAATTAGAAACAACTGGTTTTTTTCCATCAATCAAAGCCTGAAAAATCTTTTTAGCATAGACAATATCTAAGGTCCTGCTGTTGGTGAAGACGCTTGCTTTGACCACCATTGAAGCATGTATAACTTGAGTCTTCTTGCCCCATATATATCCTGGATCCTCATCTATCACAGACTCATTCAAGCGAAGATTTAGGTTCTTCATTGATAACATTTCTGCTTTTGAATCTGACTCCATTTCAAGACCCTCTGCATCCTCTTCGTGTTCTTTCTCTTCTCTTCTTTGCCCTTTCTTTGTATATGAACGACCTCTTTTTAGAGTTATAGGAGTTGGAACTGTAGCTCGTGAAGTACTTGCCTTTTGCATTTGATGTCGGGATTTATTTTTTAGGGGCTCTATGTGAACCGCTTTAGATCGCCCTACTTCTTCTTCTATTGCCTCAACTTTAAGTATACTTAAGGGCTGCACTTGTTCTGTTATTCCATCAACTTCATGAGTTACACCATCTAAGTGAGTAATACCATGAACAAGAGATGCATATGCATGTCCTGTCTTATCTGATGCATGTCATGTCTCAGTTAATTCAATCCCTGTCTCAGATGCATGTGCATGTCATGTATCATCTGATGCATGTTGTGTCTCAGCCAATTCAGTTCCTGTCTCAGATGTCGATCCCTTGTAAGCATCCATGTGTACAAGACCCTCATCCAATGCTACAATGCATTCTATCTCATCCACTCCAGTTCCTCTCTCATTTGTATTACCATGAACTAGGTCTACATGGTGTGTCTCATCACTTCCTTTCTCATGTGTGGATTCTTGCACCTTAGGTCCCTCCAATGAAGTTGAACCTTGTTCAATGACACCCTGAAAGTATTCAAGGATAATCTTTGACTGCATTTTTCTTGCTTCCTCAATGGGAAATTCCTCCCACACATGTTGGAGGATCTCCAATGCAGGAACCAATTCAGGAAATCTAGGTGCTTTTGGCGGCAGCATCACAAAGTGCATTGCATCTTTCTTTGAAAGAAGAAACAATCTATTGCTCATTCTTGACTTTGTGTAAATCATCATTGTACTGCTATCTTTTTTAATTTTTATTCCTAGTAAGGTGCCCCCTTGAATCAAATTGCTCTTTGAGAAAGATACATCTGATGCCCACTCATCTTTCTCCAACTCTCTCTTTGTCATCACTAGAATGAGATTTCCTTTACTCAATACCAAGAACCATGCTTTCTTTGTTGTGTCAACAACGGTCCAGTTTGTGAAGTCCTTTGGGGCATAAATTCTTCCATTGTATTTCACTATCATACCATTAACAAATGATGTAGCCTCAAGATCCATCCTATATTAAAGCACAATAAAAATTTTAGGTACTTTAACAAACTACAATTACTTTGATAAATCAAAAGTACAATGAGTCCCATTGATACACCTCAAGTTTTCATTCTTTCCAATCGTATAAGTTTCAATTTCATGCTTTGGGAATAGCCTAAAAGGCTTTACAAGGCTTGAATACATGCATAAATGTGAAAAAAAATAAGGATTTACAATTTCATGCTTTGGGAATAGCCTAAAAGGCTTTACAAGGCTTAGATACATGCATAAATGTGAAAAAAAATAAGGATTTACAATGAACTCGTGGATAGTGTAAAATAAAATAAAGTATGATCCAGAATGACATATAAAGGATGCCAAGAGAAATTTCTTAGCTTATTGCACATTTGAGGCAATAGATGCTCAGCACTATTCCTATGCTTGTAATGAGCATTCTAGAGAGGCATACAACAAAGGAGAAATCACTTATCAAACCTTTGCGAGTATAATTCTATCCTTGTGGTGGTTGATCGTCTAACCAAGATGGCTCACTTCATTCTGACTAGAGAGTCTATTAGTGCCCCGCAAGTGGCGGATTTGTTCATTAGACATATATTCTGTCTGCATGGATTACCTAGATCCATAGTGTCAGTGCCTCAATTTCACTACTATTCTGCATGCATTTGTATTTTCAAGAATGAGAAAAAATATTTGATTGAGTCGGAAAGACTTAATCATGACATTCATGCACTACGAAAGATCACCTCCACTTCAGAGATGTTGCTCAAAGCTAGGACCATATGGAGAACTTTTCATTCTCCTGTGACCACTCTCAAAAGAACTGCAACTAAAGTGGAAGCGGATAATCTTGTTGACTTCTACACATGCTTAAGTGCCATTGTACCAAGGGGAAAGCAGGAAAGAACAGAGGCGATTACAAGCTTTAAGACAGTAAGGGACATGTATCAAGACTACACAAACATACTTTTCCATAGTGATGAAGTTTTTCATCAGATCAAAGATGTGTGTCTTGCATGTGAGAAGGGAGATGTCACATATGAGGCTCCATCATTGATTAAAGACAAGGCAAAGAAGATTGAGAAAAAAGAGATGACGGCTCAGATGTGGAGGCCTCTAAGAAACTTGCCAGACAAATACGCAAGTCTTGCTACAAAGAAATTAAGTCCAAAGGATGGTTTTTTGGCAAAAAGGATAAAGATCATTGCATGGAAGATTGCATCATCCAACAGGTCAAGCATGATGCAGTAAAGAGTGCAATTGAATATTTGCTGGCAGAAAAAAATATTCCAATTAGCCAATGTAAAATTGATCATAGCATTGTGAGGCAGATGGCATCGGCTTTACTGTCGGCTAAACAAAAGGCTTGGGTGCATAAATGGGTGAAGGTAGAAGATGATGGATCTAAAATTACTCCTTCTATGGCAAGTGATATTCTGGAAAATGTGTATGCATATGCACAAAAAGTCATCAATAAGCACATTCTCAGAAAAGCAAAAACTTTGAACAAGGGCTTTTTTTTCATACATGAAATCATTTCAGAGTCTGGAAAGAGTGTTGAGTGCAAGGGAGTTTCATTGAATGATTTTTTGTCTGACGACACTGCTTGGGAGAGGCCTTAGCTTTTCTTTGTCTATGAAATATCACCAGATGACATTCGTCAACTCCTTGACAGAATATTACATACCACAATTGGTAGAGTGGGACTATGTAACATAGTCATATTTGCTAATAAAGATGACAAGGAAAAAATGTCTGCTACCCTAGAAAAACAATATGGCAATGAGCTTAAGATTTACAATGGTATATACTCAAGAAAGAGGGACAAGAGAGAATGTGGTCTCAAGATACAGAGTCTTGAAACCTTTTTCTTGTGCATGAAGAGCGCTTACAATGATCACTCCTTACAGAATAACATAAGAGGGAATACAAAGAGATTGCAACTACTACTGGAAGAGCATGAAGCTCCAAGTCCCCTCCATCGCAACACAAATCACTATGAAAGGTCAGTAAAAAGTGCTGATTTTTAAATTAGTATGATGGAATTTTTGCTGCCGTCCAGATGGGAAGTCACATTGTGTCGAATGGGACATTTGTTTGAAGCTCTTATTAGAAAAGGACACCATGTAAATATTATTGAGAGCCCTGCTTGCTTGGAATACCTTGATACCGTGGCTTCTCTCACAATAAAGTATGATAAGAAAGGTCCGATCTCACATGAAGAGGATGCTGACATAGAGATGGCCATGTATGATGAGAGCAAGAAAGATGATGAAAATGCTGAAAGCTGTGGATATGATAGTGAGGACACCAGCGATAGTAAGGAAGCTGAAGGAGATGGATATGACACTGACCTTGCCTCAGAAGGTTACATAAAAAGACCACGAAGATATCTAGAGGTATGAAAACTTATCTTTAATTTTCTTTATTCATTTAAAAGCCTTTTTAAAATTATAATTAAATTAAAATTTTGAATCTCATAATTATTTTATCCTTTTATAGGAGGAGGAAAAGGAGGAGGATGAGGAGGACATAGCTAGAGTAGAGAATATAGGAAGCTCATCTCAAGAAAGCGCCGCTGCTCTGGCTATCCATCGGATGACTCTAGAAAATAATCATACCTTGTAGCAAATGGAGAAGTTATTTCAAGTTAGGTTTCAAGTTCGAGAACAACGTCTTACTTTTCTATTCGATGAAGAGGACATTTCAATCCTTTTAAACTTCAAGAAAGAGGTTAATGACAAGGTCATAATAGCCATCCTTAGGTTTGACACAAACTTTTTCTTGACTTTATGCTTTTGTATTTCCATTGGATCAAATGAACTAATATTCTTTTCTTTTTATTGCAGTATGGTTTTAGAACAATTTCCACTTTATATACAGAGATGTGCATATATGGTCGATCCTCTTGTTTCTAATATACTTAGCAATAAGCAAAAGACCATAGATGATGTTTTTAAGTGGTTGTAACTTGTTGATTTGACTGCGGTGTGAGTTATCCTTACTGCATATCACAAGGAGTAAGTATCAATCCCTACTTAGCTTATCTCTTACATTGTGGAGGATTATATCAAATAATAATTATTCTTAATTGATAATGTAGCTCGCATTAGATCTTGGTGACTGTGGACATGTTAGCCAAGCAATGTTTCTTTGTTAATTCAATAGCATCTATCCATGGCAGTGTGTCAGAGTAAGTATAAGCTACTTGTGTCACAATTACATCAATGAGATGCATCCTATGCAATGCGCACATTCATTTATGTTATCTATTTTGATGTGTAGATCGGCTCAAAAGTTGGTAGGTGCTATAGATGCACTTATGCAAATGGAAGGTGACTTAGAAGATCAAATAGAGTATGTAACATGCCCCACAGCAAAGCTAAATGATGACCATAGTTGTGGGTGGAGAGTCAGATATAACTGCTTTTTGCTCCTTGCTCAAATTTTTAATTTGAGCGACGGTGAAACCTCATTGTCGACATATACAGACTTGCATCTATATGCATTTATGTCATCTATCATTAAGGCATTTATTGATAATGTGGTGGAGCATCCAGAGGAAACATTGGTTGCTACGCCCATAAGTTGTCCTAATGTAACTGCTGTATTGGACGAAATGGGGAGCTCTTTTGAGGTTAGGATTATCATTAGCAAGCAACCTCATGTTTTGACATTTGGTAGCGAGGAAGTTACAATCCTCTCCAACCCTTTGAAAGAGGCTAATGACAAAGTCATGATGGCCATCCTCAGGTTTGATATGAACATCTCTTGGCTTGATACTTCAATCATTTGATTCAATCTGCTTCTAACATTTGTTTATTTATTACTGCAGTACGGTTATATCTCACTTTCCTAGATCAGTACAGAATCGCGTGTGTATGCTCGATTCTCTCCTTTCAATTGAAGATGGTAGATGATGTTTGTTCAATGCTACGACCTTTAGACTTGGATGGTATGCTAGTTGTCTTTATGCCATATTATGAGAAGTAAGTATCATCTCAATCTTTCTTTTACTCTTTTATTTGTAATATTGTGTCAAATAATACTTAATATTGTGATAAATCTCATTGTTCTTTATTGGTGATGTAGCTCACATTGGAGCTTGATAGTATGGAATCTTGATGACAACCATTGTTGGTTTGTCAATTCATTTACAGGCTTTCACGGGGTGTTCAAGTAAGTGTCTTTTATCATATAATTATGAACATGCATCTTACTATTTACTACACAAATTCACTTTATCATATGTCATGATGGACAGGTTTGCAAACAAGTTAGTATCTGCGATTATGAAAATCAAGGAGCATCAAGACTAACCAAATCTCCAGACACGCCTCGCAGTGGAGCAGAAAGACAAGTTTAGTAGTGGGTGGAGAATTGCCTACAACTTCATGTTGTTCCTCAATGAAATTTTTGAACATGTCTCAATAGAAGCATATACAAAGCTTGAGCTACAAGATTTCATGGCTAAGACTGTTCACTATACCTAACTGCTACCATTGGGAAACAACGTGATGGACTCAATGAAGAACCTGAGGGAGCCAAAGAAAAACAAGAGACAATTCAGTCTCCTTCTGCATCACAGCCTCAAGTAGAAGCATTACAGTCTCCACTTGAATTAGAGACTCAATGCATTCTTCCTACACAAGAAGTAGAGACTCAATGTGCATCTACAACATCACATCTTGCAAAGGAGGAAGAGATTGAGTCTATCGCGATTGCACCAGAAGTAGAATCTCAATGTACACCATCCACATAAGAAGTAGAGACTCAATGTACTCTTAGAGCATCACAGCCTTAAGAGGACTCATTAGACTCTATTCAGTTGTAAAGCATGTAGAAAGAAACATGAGTCCTTGAATATTTTTATCTTGTTTGTGTTGACTAATGATAGTGTTTTTAAAACTTATGTGAAATGTTACAATACATTATGATATTTATTCAATTTGTATTATTATTGTATTAGCAATTCTAAAAAAATAAATTGTATTAGCAATTCTAATATGATCTGCTCAGCCCTACCAGACTTGTTGTAGAGAATACAAAACTATTACAAGCCATAGAAGCCAAGATCACACTAGAAGATCTCATAATTAGTATCTCTTATCTTCTCAACAATCCAATCTTCCACAAACTCCACGTCCATATCCTCAACATAATTACAAGAGAATTACAATGAAGGAAGAAGTTCAAGCAATCATGATGGACAGGCCACAGAGGCCGAGAATCACACTAGAAGATCTCTTCGTTAGTATCTATTATCTTCTCAACAATCCAATCTTCCACGGACTCCACTTTCGTATTGTCAACATAATTACAATGAAGGAAGAAATTCAAACAGTCACAGATTGTTTCTTTATAATCTCTTTGGGAGGCCTTTATTGTTCTTTCAGCATCCCGATCAAATCGACCATACCGAGTGCTTCGATAACGTAGGTTGCTTAAGAAGTCCAAGAGATCTTGTCATGCTTTTATAATACATTGTATAAGTCTTTTGCTCTCTGCTATATTTTGAGTCTCCTCCCTCTCTGTCCACCTCTGTGCATCGAACTCCTCTCTCTCCATCCATGTCAGTGGAGAGCCTTGTCGAATTCTTGCATCTCTCCTTGCTCCTTGGGCAGCAACCCATTGTTTGAGACTGTCGATTCCAGACTCCACATCTCTGACGATGCCAAGGACATCCATGGTGGGTGGAGAGATGATAAATTAAGAGTGATAAACGAAGAATGTGCTTGTAGAAGGACTAGGATGGACGAAAGAAGGGAGTCTAATTATATTATTATTGTCTTCAATCACTTTATTTCATAGATTTAAAGCGCTTCAAAATCTATCATCTCATGTGTCTCTCACATTTACGGTCTTTTATTTTTTACTTCACTCAATGGACAACTCACCTCTCTAAATTTATTAAATCGGTTTTACTTTTTTTGAAGTCTAACTTATTATATACAATAAATATCTTATGATGAGAATCTAATAATTATATCATTCTTGTGTTCCATCACTTTATTTTATAGATTTCAATGTACTCAAAATCTATCATCTCACATGTCTCGCATTACGGTCTTGCATCAGCAAGTCTAACTTATTATATTAAAAAAATATCTCATGATGAGATTCTAATAATTATATCATTCTTTTTTTTGCGCAAAAAGTAGTGCTAGTTATATTACTTGAAAGCGAGAGTACAAGAAGGCCTTAAGGCCAGCGGGCTGTAATCACAAAACAGATTCAGCCCGAGCAGTCAAAAAGCTAAATACAAGCCTCTTAGGGCATAATCATTGGAGAGTGGACAAACAGCCACGGTGGAGGGGCATAATGCCACTAAAGACTCTGAGTGGAGTGCTGGAAGAATAACTCCCGATGATCCCAATCGTGAAGGAAACATCGTCTCTTTTCCTTCCCTGCCCGGGACTCTCCCTAGATCTGATCCCACTGACCCTTGAGCGTGTGAATAATTGTGCTCCAGATATCTGCTAGGGTCTGGGTAGTAGTAGTCTGAGCTCCTACAGTTTGCGCGCATCTGGAAGTCCAGATATGCCAACCTGCGATGCTCCCTATGATCTCCCAAACTGGGTGTCGAGGCATCGCTCCTGCATCTGTCTCTATCAGATGCCTTGGGAAGCTGTCCATGTAAGCCCAAGTGGCCTGCGTGATGGATCGGCTCAGTGCTGCACCAACAAACGGCTCCCCAAGTGATCGGTCCTAGCTCGGGTAGCTAAGATCCCCATGATTCCTTTCCAAACCGTTTGCGCATGCGAGCAGCTCCAAAGGCAATGCTTCAGGGACTCCTCCTCCTGAAAACATATCTGGCAATGCCCCTCCTGCCCCATCTGTCTCAGCCAGCTGCCAACTGGAAGCCCCTTGTGTGCCACCATCCAAAGGAAGTAGGAGATCTTCCTCGGACGCCAGCTAGCCCAAAGGGTCTTCCAAAAAGTGCGAAGAAAGACCAAGGATATCCCCTGGGCATACCATCTATGTGCCTGTGTGGGTAGCCCACGCTAGAGAGCCCCAAGAGCACGCCGACCCGTGCCTGCACTGTAAGAAAAGAAGGGGGTAGGGTTCTCTGAGGTCTCCGATGGTGGCCAACGCCACTCCCCTGGGTCCCACTCCACCTCTGACAAGGAGCAGCCCTCCCATATCCAGAGTCTCCAATCCTGGTCCTGCATAATCAAGGGGTCTATATGCCACGTCTTCCCTTGTAGCCCTACAATGCGAAGGCGCTACCAGGGAAGTTGTGGGTCGATCACGGCCTCTCTGCTCTATATAACTGTCATCAGTGATGGAGAAGAAGTGTACCGAAGAGTCCGAGAAGAGGCCGGCCACCACCAAAGGAATGCCTCATGGAGTGAACTGTCCAAGCCACCTCTCATCTCCCAGGAAGAGCGGTCTGGTATCTACGGGGATCCTCCACCAACCTACAGGGATGGCAGCATCAATCTCCGCTCGCCGAGCCTGGATCCCATGTGCCGTACCTACTGTTGCTGCCAGCTCTCGCTTGGGCTCAACTGACTGTAGATGTCCCTCCAAACCCAGAACGAGCGTGCGGGCCCACGCTCCCAGAGCGCCCAAGGGATATGGGATCTCTCTCCAAGCTGACGACCTATATCATCTGTTACCTGGCTGTTCCAGATCAGGGGCTGTCTGTCTGTCTCCTCTTGGCAGCTAGGGGGGACCTGAGAAAGGCTGTGTCGCAACTTCCTCCAGACCGAGATGAGGCTATGGAGGAAGGGGGAATGGGATTGAGTCAAAGGTGCTGAAGTGAAGATCCAATGGATAGAAGGCTGCCAAACACCCCCTAACTGGGGGGTACATCCATTGAGACCATGCTGTAGCAAGAGCTTCCACGTCTATCCTCCTGGGGTCAGGCCGCGGATGACTAGCTTGCCAAGAAGTGCCTGACTCTGAAGCTCTGGATCTATGATGCTGAGGCCGCCCTCTGCCTGGGGGAGAATGACCGTCTGCCAGGTGACCCTAGCTCTAGTGGTGCCGGAACCGTCTGAGCCAGACCATAGGAAGTTCCGCACCAGTCTCCTCAGCTGGGCTACACAAGACCTCGAGAAACACCAGCAAGAGGCTATATACCAAGCAGTGGCAAGAAGGACCTAGTTGACCACAAGGGCCCTGCCTGCCAAGGAAAGCCGAGCCGTGCTCCAAAAAGCAAGCTTTCGTCGTATGGAGGCTAGGACCGGCAAGAACTGCTGAGCCGGTGTGATGTCCAGGCCTACCTGGAATCCCAGGTAACATGTCGTCTGTCCTCGGGGGATCCAACGAAACCCCAGGAAAATACCCCACTTTGAGCTGGCTCCCAGGTCCGTAAGAAAACCAACTGACTTATGCCAGTTGATTTTCGCTCCAGCTGCAAGGCAAAACATCTCTAGGGACAGTCTCACTCGCTCCAGTGACTCGACATCATCCTGCACATATAGGGCTATGTCATCTGCATACTCGGAGTCCAGCAGCTCAGCATCCTCTCGAATAGGGAGACGCATCCCGCGAAGACCAGTGGTGCGAGCTTGAAGGAAGTGTGTCATGGCCTCCGTAAAAAATAGGAAGAGGTAAGGCGCTAATGGGGACAGCCCTGATGCACCGAGCGCCCGAGCGTGAATCTCTCCCCCATCCTGCCGCTAATGATAACCCGACTGGAGGCCGATCTATAGAGGCTAGCAATTCCTCTAATCCACTCGTCCAGAAAACTGAACCGAGCGAGTGTACCTTCCAAGAAGGACCATTCTACCCTGTTGTACGCCTTCTCAAAGTCAAGAAGGAGTATGGCAAGGTGCTGGCCACTGTGCTAGGCCCATTCCGTCGCCTCTGAGAAAGTGAAGATGTTGTCCAAGATGCTGCGATCTTGGACAAAACTAGTCTAGGTGTCATGAATCAGGTCATGTAGCAGGGGGCGGATGCGACTGCTGATCATCTTGGCGAGGATTTTGTAGGCGGTCAGGAGGAGGGTGATTGGGCACCACTGTCTGATCTCCTGGTAGTCCCCCCCTTTAGGGATGAGGCAAATCAGGCCTGTCGCAAGGCTCTTTGGCATCTGCCTGCTGGAGAAGATGTGCTGGAAGGCTGCGAGCAAGGGCCGATGGATCTGCTCCCAAAAGGTGGTGAAGAAAGCTCTAGAGAGGCCATCCTCACCTGGGCATTTCTGCCCATCAATAGCACTCACCGCATCCTGCATCTCCGCAATAGTGAAAGGTGCGAGAAGGGTATCACTCATGCTGGGCTGCACGAGTCTCGGTGTAGATCTCCACACCTCCTCCCTACAAATGAGACCACGAGGGCCTGGGGGCTCCTGCTGGAATAAGGATCTGTAGAAGTCTGTCGCCACGTCCCGGACCTCATCTAGATCTGTCCTGACGCTACCATCCTGTGCCTTAAGAGAATGGAGCTGTTCCCCTGCTGACCTCTGTCCATGAGTCCTGAAGAACTCCCTGCACATCCTGTCACCTTTCCTAGCCCAGAAGGACTTGGAAGCATGAAATGAAAACTCTGAGCGACGCTGGGTGATCTCCTCTAGCATGGCCCGAGCCCGAAACTCTTGCTGTTTGAGCTCCTCAGAGCCTAGAGAAGACTGCTGCATCCTCTGAATCGAGGCGAGGTCACGTCTGAGACCCCTCTCCCGCGCCCAACACCGCTGTCTGACTTGAACTGCCTCCTGCTGGCAAATGCGGCTAGACTGATCAAGTGCCTGAGCTACCTATGTTGCCATATCCCTGGTAGCGTCCCACTCCTGCTCCCAAAGGTCCACTATCTTGCTGTGAATCGCTTAAACTCATGAGGAGGGAAGGTGGGCCACAAACAGCTGTTTGCTTGCGGTCGAAGTCGAAGTGGTCGGAGGATGTCTTGTGTGGAGACGAAGGCGCTTCTGTGAAGGTTTCGAAGGAGAGGCCGGATCATCGGACCCATCCTCTAAAACCTTCAGCAGAGGGGAAAGGCCCTTCGTCCCGTGATGGTAAGCTCTCTCTAACCAGCTCGACGCCTCTGCCAAGGAAATGCTGTAGAAGCCTGCAACCTTTGAAGTCCTCCAGGGGCGAAGCCCTTCCGCGTAGGCCCGGTCTAATAATGACTAGGAGTCAGAAACGTTTGGTGTTGTGGTTCCAACACAGAAAAACATCTCCTTCCTGCCACTGCTGCAGAAGAAGCTCCGCTGCTCTGCTACCAATCCAGTCCTGCACCTGCTCCTGGGTCTGGTCTCGTATCGTCTCCCAAACATTTTCATTCGTCCATTGCTCATTCCCTTCACTGGAGATAGTGAAGGAATAGCTAGGACCATTGTGCGGAGCCAGGATGGACACCTTACCCTCCGCTCCCTTGCGGAGGAAGAAGATGCTGATGTCTAGGCATGCGGGGAAGGAGCCAATACCCACTGCATCCAAGTAGTCCCAAGGACCTACTCGGTAAAACTCCAATGGAAGAGCTCTAGGAGCAGCCCTTGGGCTTGGGGATGAAGATGAGGAGTCTGAACCTGAGGGAGGGGTGCTGGCCACCTGTGGGGAAGGGCCTATCCCCGTCATTGGGCCCATAGGGATAGACGAGGGTGAGGACTGTGCAGGCTTCGGGGCTGAAGGTGGCGCAGGTGGGGGGGGGATTCCTTCTGGATCATGCTCGAGGAAGAGGGTGGAGCAGGAACCACTGGTGCGGGGGGGGATCCTAGAGGGGGGGGATGGGGGTCGGAGAATCGAGGAGGAGGGGGGCGGTGGGGGAGGGCGGGGTGAGGGATGAGGGGGAGGTTGGTTGACCTTCTCCTTTCCCTTCTCCTTCCCCTTATTGGGCTGCTGATGAGTAGGGATCATCTGAGGGGGCTCTTGTTGTGGCTGGGAAGGTTTTTGGGGGGGTGCCTTGTTGCCCTTCCGTTTGCGTTTGACTTCCGTCCAGCCTTCCCTTTCGGGAGGGGATGTCGTTGGCTAGAGTGGAATATCTTGAGCTGCCTGAATGGGGGTCTTCTGAGATTCTGTACCCGTGAAGTGAGGACATGGGCGTGCCTGGTGCCCGAAGCCGTGGCATCTCAGACACTGGTTGGGGCGACCAGTGACCAGAATGCACTGCATCACCACACCTATGTCTGTCTCTATCTTGAACTCCGAAGGGATGCTCTGTGGGTCAAGGACTGCCACTTTGACATGTGGCACCCCTTGGGCTGCCGCCGCATCAATGTAAGTGTCCTGCATAGGCCAACCAAAGTGCGTCCCCAGGTCCTTGATGATCGGGCGAAGCTCGGTTGCAAGGCCTACGAAGATAAGGGTGACTGGGTGTTGAGGAATGCGAAAGTGGGAATCGAAGTCCGCTACACTGAATCCCCTGTACCAAGGAACCATGAGGATGATCTTCCCACCCACAGAAGTAGGGGATCACCTGACTATGTCGCTCGCAGCCTGTGCTGAAGAGAGCTTAAGCCAGAAAATGCCGCATCCCATGAGTCCAACCTCCTCAATGTGATTGTCCTCGAGGTAGAGGGTGGACTGCAACTAGTCCCTGATGTCTGCTCGTGAAGGCGAGTAGCCAATGACCCTCCCATAAACTGATGTCTGGGAGAAGTCCTTGGCGGCCTGCTTCACCAAGGAGACCTGGTGCTCTGTCAATGTAACACGATAGGCTGGTGGAGGGGGGGTGTCTGTCTGGGCCACTGGTTCCGGGCACGTAGCCGCCATATCGCTTGACTAACTGCTAACTCCCGAGGCGGGTGAAGGGAAAAGAAGAGGAGGTAAGGGACTAAGGGTGGAAGAGGTGGGCGGGGACTAAGGGGGTGGCAGGGGAAAGGGAGGTGAGGTGAAAAAAAAAAAAAAAGGAGGTGAGGTGAGGTGGCGGGGGGGTGAGGTGAGGTGAGGTGAGCGGGGTGGTGTGAGGCGAGGTGAGGTGAGGTGAGTGATGTGGAGAGGGGTGCGGTGAGAGGAGCATTGAACGGAGTGGAGCGGAGGGAAGGGGGGAGGTGAGCGGCGCGGTGGGTCGAGGCGGGTGGGCGGAGAGGAGTGGGTGGGTCGAGGCGGGTGGGCAGTGGAGCAGGGGGGTGGGTCGAGGTGAGTGGGCAGAGTGCAACGGGGGGTGAGCGGAGCGGAGGGGGAGGCGGGTGGGTGGAGTGGAGCGGGGGTAGCGAGAGAGGGGAATGTAGCGGAGAGGGGGAACGTAGCGAAGAGTGGCGGAGAGGGGAAACGGAGCAGAGAGGGGGAAGGTGGTCTGCGATGCAGCAGCCAACGGAGGAAGAGAGAGGCCGGCCAGATAGCGAGGGGGGGTAGACGGGGAGCGAAGGGAAGGGAGCTTGCAGGAGAGGGATTTCCTTTTTTTGTAATAATTATATCATTCTTGTGTTCCATCATTTTATTTTATAGATTTCAATGTATTGATCACTGTCTTACATGTCTCACATGTCTCGCATTACGATCTTACATCCCATCATTTTATTTTATAGATTTCAATGTACTCACTGTCTTACATGTCTCACATGTCTTGCATTACGGTCTTACATCTGTTACTTCAGATAATCTAGTCATCTCAGCCTCTACCAATTCTTTATTCTAAATCTTTTATCTCACATTATAAGTCTGTAGTAAACACTTCTTCCACTTTGCTCTTCTTACCTTACTCCTCTCCTCAAGCTTACTCCTTTTATCTCACATTATGAGTCTGCACTTCTATAAACCCCTTAGTAGTCATTAGTCTTCTATATCTCGCCCGCAGCAAACACTTCTTCCACTTTCTCTTCTTACCTTATTCCTCTCCTCAAGCTTACTCCTTCCATCTTGGTTGCCCACAGCCTTACCTCCTCTCCTCAAGCATACTCCTTCCATCTTGCCTTACGTCCTCAGTTACCTTCCTTGATCTTGTTATCTTCCTCCTCTCATTTCCATGGGTATTTTTGAAGTAATCGATTCCGTCGAGGAAGCCATTGGCAGCACCAAACTATGGATTGTTGAGAACCAGGGAAAGAGAGAGGAGAGAAAGCGAAATCCAGCTCCGTTAACCCAGTACGAGAATGATGACTTTGCTTGTCAGAAGGACTTAGAGAAGGAGAAGAAAAGAAAAATAAGTATGGCTACTAGTGAAATAGATAAATTGCAGTCATATAGGAGAGAGCTGACAGACTTTCAAAGTGAGATATCTTCACGTGTGGCTTGTTATGGAAGATTTTCACCCCAGGAAGCGCAAGCCATTCGGAATAATCAAAGTGTTATGAAGGAAAAAATTCATCAATCCTTACTTCTCTTCTATAATTTTAACTACATCGATGAGGATGAGATGAGCTTGGCTCTTGAATGGGTTGAATTTAGGATAGAGAGAGAAAATAGATTTGCGTTCTAGTGAGAGGCTTATTGTAACTTTTGGTGTTTTTAAACACCTTTCTAAAAATTGTGAGAGTTTTCTACTTCCACTTGTAACTTTTGAAAGTGCTTCCTAAACACTATTATATATATTAAGAGAGTTTACAATTGCTGAATCTTATTTTTTTGTGTAACTTCTCTCAGGCTTATTATAACTTTTGGTGTTTGTTAACACCTTTATAAATATGATGAGAGTTTCCTTAATACTGTAACTTTTGAAGGTGTCTATTAACACCATTAAATATCAAGAGAGTTTGTAACTTTTGAAGGTGTCTATTAACACCATTAAATATTAAGAGAGTTTACAACTACTGAATCTTATTTTTTCTTGTAACTTATCTAGGCTGCGTTAAATTTTATAATTTGAGTTTCATCTTCTTTAAAAATATATGAAAAAATACTTGTTTTTATGTTTTTATATGTGCTTTGAAGATTGGGTTTTTCTTAAATTTTATCCGAAAACTAGTCCAAAAGTATATGTAAAAATGAATTTGTACATTGACAAGTCCAAAATTAATGAAATAAGTGTTATATCGAAATAAAGTCATAGCTTCCAGGATGTTAAGAGTGAATTAACCTTGGGTGAGAAGCCCTTAAGGAGTCACATGCAAACCAATGAATTTTGCAACATGAACTTTCCAAAGTTTTGAATACAATCCATTCTTTCATCTCATGTGCTATCAAGCTATTATAATGAGGATATCCATTATATATTCATGTACTCCACTTTTTCCTCTATATATAGAAATAAGTCATAACTTCGAGGATGTTAAGAGTGAATTAACCTTGGTTGAGAAGCCCTTAAGGAGTCACATGCAAACCAATGAATTTTGCAACATGAATTTTGCAAAGTTTTAAATACAACCCATTCTTTTATCTCATTTAGGAATAAGAAACTACATATAAACTTTGTACTCCCATTCTTTTATCTCATTTTAGAAAAAGAAACCACATACAAAATTTGTGCAACTACTATCACTACAAGGCATAGGCTCTTTTCCGACGGTTAAGCATTGACGTTTAGTGTGCACGGGGCGCTAATCATCGGTATGCAAAGCGAGCTTAAAAAGTGTCGCTATATAGCCACACTTTTATAAACGTCGCTATATAGCAACACTTGCCAGACTTGTATAAAGTCGTCATATAGCGATTCCAAACTCTTCCTTCCTCTAACTAGTTATCTAAAAAATGGTATGTTTCCTCTCTTTTGTAGGGTCAGTCCACGAAACATTGAGCGGGACTTTTCCAGGTAAGAAAGTGCTTCCTCTTTTTTCCTTTTTTTATTTCCATTATTTGCATTGGTCTGCAGCTAGTGCTTTAAGTGCTAGCTACAGTGATGGGCATAGGAACCCTTTCTTCCCCTCTCTTCTCTTATTCTCTCTTATTCCCCTCTTTTCCTCTTTTCCTCCCTCTTTCCCCCCTCTTTCCCTCCCTCTCTTATTTTCTCTTCTTCCTCTCTTTTCTTCTTTTCCTCTCTCTTTTTTCATTCTCTTTTCCCCTCTTCCTTCCTCTTCCTTCTCTTCTTTTCCCCTCTCTTATTTCCTCTCTTTCATCCTCTTTTCTCTTCTTTTCATAAGCATATGCATTTGCCTATGCTTATGCTTATGTTCATATGCTTATGCTTATGCATTAGCATATGCTCATATGCTCATATGCTTTTCCCCTCTCTTTTTTCCTCTTCCTTCTCTTCTTTTCCCCTCTCTTATTTCCTCTCTTTCATCATCTTTTCTCCTCTTTTCATAAGCATATGCATTTGCCTATGCTTATGCATGAGCATATGCTCATATGCTCATGCATAAGCATAAGCATATGCATTCTCTTTTTTCCTTTCTTTTCTTCTTTTCCCCTTTCTTTTTTCCTTCTCTTTTCCCCTCTTTCTTTCTCTTCTTTCTCTGCTTTTCCCCTCTCTTATTTCCTCTCTTTTATCCTCTTTTCTCTTCTTTTCATAAGCATATTCATTTGTCTATGTATGCTTATGCATGAGCATATGCTCATATGCTCATGCATAAGCATAAGCATATGCTTTCTCTCTTTTTCTCTTTTTCCTCCTCTTTGCTTCTTTTCTCCTCTCTTTTCATATTTTTCCCTCTTCTTTTTCCTTCTCTTATGCTTATGCTCTTTTCCCCTCTCTTTTTTTATTCTTTTTACCCCTCTTTCTTCCTCTTCCTTCTCTTCTTTTCCCTTCTCTTATTTCCTCTCTTTCATCCTCTTTTCTTTTCTTTTCATAAGCATATGCATTTGCCGATGCTTATGCTCATATGCTTATGCTTATGCATGAGCATATGCTCATATGTTCATATGCTTTTCCCCTCTCTTTTTTCCTTCTCTTTTCTCATCTTCCTTTCTCTTCCTTCTCTTCTTTTCCCCTCTCTTATTTCCTCTCTTTCATCCTCTCTTCTATTCTTTTCATAAGTATATGCATTTGCCTATGCTTATGCTTATATGCTTATGCTTATTCATGAGCATATGAGCATATGCTCATATGCTCATATGCTTTTCCCCTCTCTTTTTTCCTTCTCTTTTTCCCTCTTCCTTTCTCTTTTTTCTCTTCTTTTTCCCTCTCTTATTTCCTCTCTTTCATTTTCTTTTCTCTTCTTTTCATAAGCATATGCTTTATCTCTTTTTCTCTTTTTTTCCCTCTTTTCTTCTTTTCTCCTCTCTTTCAAAAGGGTAATTTTGTAACAAACAATGTTGTATATCTTCGACATGTATATGCTTCTGTTGCTCTGCTCATTTGAGCGATTTTGTATCACCCTTTTCACAATTTTTTTTTTGTAACAAACAACATTCTTTTGTAATTACTTAAAAAAAAACATTAGTGGGGCAAAATAGGCCTTGCTATGGCCCTGTTTAGCCCCACTAAGGTTTTTTTAAGCTTTTGCTAATCATCGCTATATAGCGACGTTTACCAGTGTCACTATATAGCGACGTTTATTAGTGTCGCTATATAGTGACGCTTATTAGTGTCGCTATATAATGACGTTTATATAGCGACCGTTCTTTTTTGACGCTTATAGCGATGTAAATACCAACCTTTGTGCCCGTTAAAAAAAAACTTTTCAGTGAAAAAAAGGTCGGTATTTCCGTCGAAAAAGGGCCTGTGCCTTGTAGTGTATTGAGAAGCCCTTAAAGGAGGGATATGCCAAATAATGAAAGAAACTAGTTTTGCACAACCCTTAAAGGAAGCATATGCCAAAGAATGCAAGAAACTAATTTTGCATGCAACCCATTCTATCATATCTTTCAAGAATGAAAAGATGCATATAATATTTATTGTGAATACAGCCCATTCTTTTGTATCTTTTAAGAATAAAAAGCTACATTTGCAAGAGTACTAAGAAGCCCTTCTACTATGATATTTGTCTTATCTTTCAAGAATAAAAAGCTACATATAGTATCTTTCAAGAATAAAAAGCTACATTTGCAAGAGTACTAAGAAGCCCTTCTTCTATAATATTTGTCCTATCTTTCAAGAATAAAAAGCTACATATAATAATTTTGCAACAATACTGAAAAGCCCTACTAAATGTAATATTTGTTCAACACTTTTTGGAAGCCCTTGAAGAAACTATGCTTGCAAAATTGTGGATACAACCCATTCTTTTCATATATTCTCTTGTGGATACAAGAGACTCTTTTCATATATTCTCTTTTTTGGAAACTATGCTTGCAAAATTGTGGATACAACCCATTATATGAAACCCATTCTTTTCATATATTCTCTTGTGGGTACAACCCATTCTTTTCATATGTTCTCTTTTTTCAATCAGATATAAAATATTCATTCACTTTAATAAGAGTATTGAAAGGTCTTAAATGAAGGCACGCAATAGATCCCATTAGTTTGTAGCCTTTTTTGTGCAAAGCTTTGAAAGAATGGATGAGAACCCATGAGTTCATAACTTCTTTTTTTGCAATTTATTTGCATGCTTGTGCATGCCCGCTAGTTAGTTCATAGCAGCTGCTTCAATTGTGCTCGTTAGTTCATTATTTTATTTATTTTTGGCAAAGTTTTAAATTGGCAAAGTTTTGAAAAAACCCATTCTTTCATTATATATTCTCTATCATTCAAAATACAATATTTGTGCAACCACTACATTAGTATTATGTTTGTCATTCAAGCAAGCTATACTATTTTTTTTGGGCAAAGTTTTAAATTGGCAAACTTTTGAAAAAAACCCATTCTTTCATTATATATTCTCTATCGTTCAAGCTATACTGTATAATATTTGAAGTGCAACCACCAAAGTTGTAAGCAAAGTTTTCCTTATAAATTATCTAAAGTAGCAGAGTTATGTTTATTCTACCAATCACATATTAGAGCTAATTTTTTTCTATTTGACTAAAGGAGCTCTAAGGAAACATGACAACATAGCTCTAAGCAAAGTTTTCCTTATATTTTATATTAGTAGAGTTATGTTTAATTCTACTAATCACATTATCAGAGCTATTTTTTATTGTATTTGTGCAACCATTATAGTTTAATGTTTGTCTGATGTTGTCATTCAAGCTAAGTAAAGTTATGTTTAATTCTACTAATCACATTATTAGAGCTATTTTTTATTGTATTTATGCAACCATTATAGTTTTATGTTATGTTTGTCATTCAAGCTATACTGTATAATATTTGAAGTGCAACCACCAAAGTTGTAAGCAAAGTTTTGCTTATAATATAAAGTAGCAGAGTTATGTTTATTCTACCAATCACATATTAGAGCTAATTTTTCCCTATTTGACTAAAGGAGCTCTAAGGAAACATAACATAGCTCTAAGCAAGGTTTTCCTTATATTTTATATTAGTAGAGTTATGTTTATTTTACTAATCACATTATTAGAGCTATTTTTTCCCTTTTTGACATAGTATAGGACTCCATTATCTTTGAGTGATGTTTATTATAGAGCAGCTCAAAACTTCGACTAAAAGTATAAGAATTTCATATTAGAGCAATTTTTGTTTTATTTGATTGAGAGATAGAGTTGCCTTGAATTAAGGATTGCCTTAAATTGATACAATGTATAAAATACACCCTTATTCCTCTCTTTGATTGAGATATAGAACTCCTCTAAAGTAAGGATATTTGCACTAATTCATACAATGCATGGCTAATTAGCACTTAGTACATTGAAAAATAGGATAAATGCAATAGCATCCACCTAGCATCATACCACACTCCATGAATTAAAAAATGAAGATCACAATCGAACGCTTAAAAATGACTACTTCCTATGAATTGAAACACTTTAAATCAAGGATGCATGGAAGAGCTACGAGTGTTATTACACAGCATAGTCTTGTACTGTGGGAGATGAAAATCATGGGTTTGAGATAGGGATGAGATTACGCCTTGAATGAGGATGCTAGCTGAAATAAAAAAGTCATTATACAGTGCATAGGGTGTCTACAAGCGAGCAAATATTTTAAGGTCCTTCATTATCCATGTGAGCTGAAAGAAAAGGCATCGTAGAGTACATGGGGTGTATACAAACGAGCCCAAGAAAACACGTTAATCAAACAATATCACCGACAGCATTTTAACACGAGAAACTTAGAAACAAAAAGCCATCGTGTTATAACTTCGAAGCTTAGAATTCACTAATAGCTAACTTTCGGTCTTATTCTTCATTCCATCTGGCGATTTATTTGATGGAATATGCTTAATCTACGGGAGATCCTCAGTCTCCAACCTAGTGAAAAGATTTCCCAGGTCTAGATTTAGATGCGCCCGCGACAATCCCTGGGCCGAAGGTTGCATGCCTGGAGC
This sequence comes from Dipteris shenzhenensis, assembly GCF_047967505.1. Classification (NCBI taxonomy): domain Eukaryota; kingdom Viridiplantae; phylum Streptophyta; class Polypodiopsida; order Gleicheniales; family Dipteridaceae; genus Dipteris; species Dipteris shenzhenensis. Next base: position 22,198,534 of record NC_141598.1, on the reverse strand, counting down.
AGCCGAGAGGCCTGGTCCCGCTGTTGCAGGACGTCACGTTGGCAAGAAATGTATTGGCGACCATAAGCCTGTTGTAGTGCGTAGCACCGATCCTCCTCTGCAATCGTTTGTACGGCCTGACAGCAGCGTCGAGGGGGACGTTCCTGCTTCTGCTGGAAAGGGGTCGATTCGTAGAGATCGCTGCGGCCCTTCATGAAGCTATCACAGGGTTGGAGGCGGTGGCTATAGTCCTCGCCTTCATCCAGATGCCGAGCGCACGAAGAGGAAGTGGTGGAAGCAACCAAGAGAACGGCGAGGAGGAGGAATGAAATAGGAAACTTGGCCATGGCTGTGTATGGATCAAAGCTGAGAGTACTAAGTGAGGAGATTTATAAGAGAGGAGAGGGTTGGCGCAGTACGTAAGGTGGCTTGCATGCATCGTTGGACTGCCCACGTCTCACGTCCATGCTCTGTTATCATAAGGAGACTATGGACCGGTTCACAGCATTTAAGCTTTGCCAATACTAGTTTTTCACTTATCATATCCATCTAAGGTTGTAAATAGTAGTTTTTTCACTCATCATATCTATGTGAGGAGCATGTCAGCTTGCACTTATGCCTTAGCTTTCTTTGTAAGATCTTCATATCTATCATTAACTAGATTTGGGCAGGTAGCTTCAGTATTGAGCTAGAATACATATAAATGAATTTAGTGCTATTTCCTAGAAAATTTTTAATAATATTTTCCATTTTTTCTTAATTTTTACAATGAATTTATGACTTAGATTTATGTAAAATTACAATTTGAGAAGTATTAATTATGATATCAAGAAGAGCACTATAATAGTAGAAATATTTGAAATACACTACAATATTATTATAAGACTAACAATACATGAAATTTTTTCTAATATACTTAAAATTAGTTTTTTATGGAATTTTTATAAATGGAGCTTGATTTACATGACTATAACCCGACCAGATTTGAGCTATGCTGTGGGGCTGGTGAGTCAGTTTATGCAGGCACCGAGGAAGCCACATTTGGATGCGGCTAGGCGCATACTGCGGTATGTGAAGTCCACATTGCATTATGGACTGTTTTATGAAGCTGGGTGTGCATTACAGGTACATGGATACACAGATGCTGACTGGGCTGGTAGTGTCTCAGACAGGAGATCTACTAGTGGTTTTATGTTTTCCCTTGGGAGTGGTGCCATCAGTTGGAGCAGCAAGAAGCAGCCAACAGTTGCCTTGTCAAGCACAGAGGCTGAGTACAGGGGTGCAGCAATGGCTGCATGTGAGGTAGCTTGGTTACGGAAGCTACTTGCAGATATTATGTCACTAAAAACATGACATTTTTAAAAGCATGAATTAATAATAGTTCATACATGAATTATTTTATGTGTATTGAAAAAAAGTCGTAATGCTTTGAAAATGAAAAGAATTGAGTAATATATGCTGTGAATTAAGAGTCATTCAAGAGTATGACTTAACTATAGTTTGAAATAGCCAGAAGTCCTTTACATGTATTGAAAATGGGCTTCTACTTTAAATATACTAGATTATGTCTCTATTTTTAAGAAAGTAAATTTTTTTTTTTTGGTGCTGGATTTCCATTGAGGTTATTGTAGCCATATGTCGAGTGGGTTGTGTTGAGTTCTCTTATGAATTTCTCTTCGAGTGTATTTGCTTTGCATTTTAAGTTTGTGGTGGCTACGATTTCTGTTTTGAAGTTCGAGTGGAATGGTTTGTACCCGTTAACATCATGTTTCATTTTTAATGGAGGTTTGGTTTGGTGTTGTGCTATACGTTTTTCAAGATTACTAGTTTGTCCAATAAATCGTTTTTCTGTAGCAATACATAGAATAAAATATACGTAATATGGTTCTTTTGTTTCTTTTTCTTTGTCTTCTTCACAATTTTCTACGATGAATTCTTTTATGTGTGAACTAAATAAAAAACTTACGGGCGCGTCTATTTTCACGTCTGGAGACCCGCATCTAATTGTGCATCTATATATCAGACACACGCGCGTATAGACGCGTAGTTAGATGCATAAATAGACGCGCTTATAAACATGTTTATAGACGCAAGTCGAATAGACAGACGCGCATATAAACGCATTTTTAAATGCACTGATAGACGCGCTTTAAAAAAAAAAATAAATTTTACAGAATACTGTGTATGTTGTGTATGCTATATAGTTACAAGAATCCCATATCCACATTGTGTAATTCAATTCTTACAGCCAACCGCATTTTAATTACAATTCCAAATAAAACATTACAACTCCAAAACGCAATAAAATTGAAAGCTCAAAAAGTGCTTGTATATACATATAGCATGAAGCTAAGCCATGTCATGTGGCTTCAAGTACAAAAAATAAGAGGAGTGTATATACAAGAGGCACAAAGCCAAGCCAATGGCTTTAAGTACAAAAAAGAGTAGCTAGCACTACTTATATGACTAATCTATGTTCTCCAGGTCCTCGCTCCCTTCCACGCTCCCTTCTGTGCTCCTTTCTGCGCCTCCTTCCTCCTCTTCCTCATCGTCTTATGCACGGGCCTGTAAACAAGGGATAACATATATCAATGTATGAAAAATCAAATCTTTACTTATAATTTTGGCATTATTTAATTACTTTCAAATACCTGGGGGGCCGCTCCAGTAGCTCGGGTATACTGCTCCTTAGTAATCAACCCGTCATCATAGAAGTACCTCCATGTATCTCCTCTGTGATGGTGGTAGTGGTAGGCTGTCTCCACTAGAGTAGGGTATCTGCCCACGATCTCAAGCTGCATGACCGCGACACACTTTGCGGAGGGATTAGTACAAAGAAACAACCAACCTCCTAATAAACTACATAAGCAATATAATTTGAGATTGATACTTACAAATTGGGCCTCCCATAATTCAACACCCCCTGCTCCAAAATGCGCGCTTCCATATTCCTTCATCTAGATCCTCCGTGCCTCCACGTGCTATAGACTGGGGTCCTCCCTCACTGACTTCATTGCCTTCTTCCACTCACGCTTGTGAGCGGTGTGCGGGCCCCTTGGTGGTTAACCTGCCTCAAGCCTGGCAAGCTCCGCTAGTGCCTGCCTCTTAAGCGAAGATCTTTTATTGCTAAGTATCGTAACAATCTTTGACTTCCCCCATTTATCTGTGAACTGGCGATTGGGGGGGTTAGGATACCTAGAGCGAACAGTAGCGAGGGTCTCATCAGCCAACCTCTTTGGGTGGTCTTTGTAGTGGATAAAGCAATCTCTGTAATTGTTAGCAATTACAGAGCGCATGAAGGCCATGATGTCCTTCCCCCGCGCATCCATCAAGATGCCTCCTGTCTGAGTGATGTCATAATAAATCGTACCATCACCCAGAGGCATGTCTAAATCATCTGAATCATTATCCTCCCCACCGCCACATGGCCCAAAGCACTGTGCCATGCATCCCCCACCGCTCTCCCTGCTACTACGCCTACTACCCTGTCGTGTCGAGCTCGTACGCTAGCCACTCATAGTTGGGGACTGCATGGGACTACGCTGACCACTCGTACCTGGAGAACCAAGTCTCGATGGCACAGGAGTATGTCGACGGCTCGCCGAGATAGAAGGACCTCCTGACGGCATGGGGGAAGGGGCATAAGACGGGATGGTAGAAGGGACATAAGACGGCATGGGGGAAGGGGCATAAGACGGTACGGGGGAAGGGGCATAAGACGGTACGGGGGAAGGGGCATAAGAAGGGGCATAAGATGGCTGTGCTGACTTCGCTGGGGTGATCTCAGGCGGTGTGGGGTGGCTTGGAGTTTGTAGTGCCGACTCCTGGGGAGTGTTTAGAGTACCCGTCATATACCTGTATAACTCCGCAGGACTAGGAGGGTGCCCTAAAAGGTTATATAAGTCCTTCCAAATAGATTCCCGGGGATCAGGTGAGCTAGAAGCGCTTCCTGGCCACATGTTGAACTGGAAAAAAGGAAAAAAATCTATTACTGATGAGCTGAGAAGAAAGGGGAAGAAAAGAGAGGTTTACTGTCAGAGCATGTCTATAGACGCGCCTGATTTGCACGTCTATAGACGTGTCTAACAAAGCGTCTAACTACTCGTCTAACAGAGCGTCTAACAGAGCATCTAACAGAGCGTCTAACAGAGCGTCTATAGACGCGTTTGTCTGTGTCTGCAATAAGCCAGACGTGCGGTTAGACACGCCTGTAGACGTGCTTTTAGATGCACCCTGAGACGCGCCTATAGACGCGCTCCGACATACGAGATTTCTAAAAAGTAGAAAAGGACATTGCGCCCGACACAAAAACATGACACTGATACCCAGATCATGCGCTTCTTGGATACGAGAAAGTACAAAACTGGAGAGAGCAAACTTCCAAACAAGATCAACTGCAAAAAGACTTACTTGGATAGAGGTATGGAAGGTTCTTCTTTCTTTTTCAAAGTTGCTTCTTCTCCTTGTTCGTCCTCCTCTCCTTTAAGCTTAGAAGTAAGTGTGGGTGCCTTTCTCTTGAGTGTAAGCTTGGAAGTAAGTATGGGAGCCTCCCTCTTAAGCTTCGAAACTATGGATCTGCTAATAAAGAAGGAAGCAAGCCGTGCGAAGTTTAAGTAATGTGAAGAAAAGCAAAGTGAGCGGCGCACCGAAAAGCAGGTTTAAAAGCTGCATCTATAGTCGCGTCTAATAGCACGTCTATAGGTGCGTCTAAATACACAGAGTAGATGCACGTTTAGACGCGATGTTAGATGTGACTATAGACGCGGCGATAGACGCAACACAGAGTTTAAATTAAACATTTGAAGAAGAGCAAATTTGGTGGGTTGTCTGTTTGTAGGATGTCTCCATCTTCAACAAGTAGCTCCAGTGAGGATGAATCCCTCCGTATCCACCATCGCGAAATGTGGTTGGAGAAAAAAATCAAATGTCTGTGTGATCGATGTTGAGGAAACATGTATCGTGCACGCAGGATTACACTCAATCATATCTCAAAGTATGGAGAATGGGATGTGACCGTAAACAGGGTAAGGGTTTGTAAGTTAAGGTTGATTGAGATACCTATGGGTGTTCATATGTTTGAGTTATGATCCCGTTTTAATTTGATACAGGATGCAGTGCCACACCTGCATATGTTACCCTATGCTCGTCGTGAGGAGGCGAAGCATCGGCGATATGAGGTGGGATCTTCAAGAGGGACCATTACGGATGCATGGAGTGATGGTGATAGTAGCCCTCCACCATTACCTCATGAAGCCGTGGAGGAGGAGGTGTTTGATGATATGGTGCGGGATTTATATGTCCATCAAGGGAGGGATAATAGCATGGAGCAGGATGATCTTTTTACTGCAGCATCGACTCCACTGTTTGAGGGGTGCACATTCTTTGTTCTACGTGCCTCCCTTGAGTTACTAAACTTGCAAATCATCTATGGATGGAGCAATGCAAGTTTGAATGCATTACTCAAGTAAGCTTTAAAGTCGATTTTGCAAACATGGTGAATTAAGCTAGTGGGTCAATTACTCGAATGCTTTTCCTCATTTATGGTCTTCACGTGTAGGCTATTATGTAAAATGCTTCCAAGGGAGAATAAACTACCGACCTCAAGAGATATGGCAAGGCAACATGTGACCTCTCTTGGAGGATTAGATTACAAGCGCATCCATGCATGTGTCAACGATTGCGTTTTGTTTCGTGGACTACATAAGGATGCAAGAGAGTGTCCTACTTGTGGAGAGGCAAGATATAGAGAAGATCTCAAAACCTTGGACGTGCCTCGTAAGGTATTGCGACATTTTACCATAATCCCTCGCATCCAACATATGTTCAAGTGCAAATCTATTCCCTCTCCATTAATCAACCGATGGCAAGTGGAGAACTCCCGCGGACTCTCCTGCATGGAAGCATATTGAAGACACATGGCCAAGCTTCAAGGAAGAACCTAGGAGCTTGAGACTTGGATTGGGTATGGACGGTGTGAACCCATTTGGTCTCAAAAGCACGTCTTACAGTGTATGGCCAGTGGTATTGGTGAATTACAATCTTCCACCCTCTATGGCTATTAAGAAAGGACATGTCATGCTGTCCCTTCTAATTCCAGGGAAACATAAAGTAAAAAACCCAGATGTTTATTTGGAGCCTTTGATTGATGAGCTAGAGATACTTTGGAGAGGTATCGAGGTGCATGATGTGAGCAGGCCTCCCTCGTCACGAGACTTCAACTGCAAAGTAGTCTTGATGTGGACGATGCATGACTTCCCAGGCTATGGCGAGTGTTCAGGTAAGCATTGCATTTTTTTATTATGTGAATAGGCAAAGGATGTGGCACCCTAAACCCACCTTCCACTCTTAATTGCATCTATTGTTCAGGTCTCACTACATCGGGTTAACATGCATGTCCTATTTGTGGTCCTTCGCTAGTTGCCTCACGGGCAGATGCATTGAATAAGGTCATCTATGAGAATCACCATCGATTTCTCCCACCTGATCATCCTAGATATGTTGCCCCTTGGAATGAAGTCCTCCCACAATCATTCACCGTGGGAGATTGGATGAGAATTTGGGACGGTTCCACGACTCCTCCACCACTTGGCATGAGCCACTAAGGGTTTGTAACTATTGGCTAGAAGTAAAGATTGGCTATATTGGTTGAAAGTAAAGATTGCACGCTAACACTTTATTTTGTTTAGATACTCCATCTTTATCGTTTACCATATTGGTCCCACCTCAAGATCAATCACCTGCTTGATCCCATGCATATCTTCAAGAATGTGGCATCTACCATTTGGGAGCATTTGAATGGGACACGAGATTCGGTAGGCATAAGGGAGGATCTACGTACCACAGGGAGGATGCGTGAAGCTTGGCCTCAAGAGAGACCAAAGGGGCGTGTTTTTTTACCTCATGCACCGTGGATGTTATCAAAGCTAGAGATGGTGACGGTGAAGCGCGCTATTACTACAATTCGTACTCCCACTGGATGCATGAGGTGTTTGAAGGGAGCCTTTACAAAGAGCAAGAAAAGAGGTGTAGAGCAATTATATGGCTTGAAATCTCATGATTGGCACAAGATTCTCCAAGTAAGTATTTTATATGCATAATGTCTTTTTCCTTTCAAATTTGTGAGTGAATAGCTATAAGCAACTAATCAACCACCTCCTCGTGGGTTCAGTTCATACTACCTACTAGCATTTCATGTAGTGCATCAAAGGACGTGAAAGATTGTATTTACAAGATGGGCGAGCTTGTGAGGTATGTGAGCTCAAAGGAAATAGATCCCACCACGCTTGAGAATGCTCGAGTTATGTCAGTGGAGGTGGTTTGTTTAGTGGAGGAGACATTTCCAGGTTCTATTCTCACAACTCATAGTGCATTTGGTGGATGAGATTGCTATATGCGGTACTATACATGCACGATGGTTGTTCTTCCTCGAGCACTTCATGAAGACCTTGAAGGGCTTTGTGAGACAAAATGCAAGACCTGAAGGTAGCATGACCGAGGGTTGGTTGGTACAAGAGTCACTTGTATATATTTCTGAGTTTCTTGTTGATGTGGATAGCTCTCTCCCACGACTATGGAGAGATGATGAAGACCTAAGGATGACCTCTATTGTGCCTCAAGGGAAAGGACGCAACAAAGTAATAGACATAGAGTTGCATAATAGTATTAACCGCTTTTGCGTGCTTAATAGTGATGTGATGAAAAGATGGGTGACAAGATACGAGGATGCAAAGGCAAGAAGACAAGAAGAAAGGGCCCTCTTTCGTACACACCACGGATCTCGTGTGCCATACCCTCAGCATCTAAGAGCACTTCCAAAGGATATTCATGTGGATTGGCTACTTGATGAAATGGAGAAAGCAGAGAAAGATGAGGGGATGCATATCACAATGGAAGAATGGGAGTATGCTAGGGGATGCATGAGCAAGGTTGGTATATAGAATGTTATGGATAAGTTAGGAGCTTTTTATAATTGAGATTGCTTATTTAATTGATTTTTGCTTGGTGTAGTGCACTATGTTCAATGCTATATGGTGTGAGGGCAAGCATTTTCGAACACAACGGATTGATGATAAGAGAAACACACAAGATTGCGGCGTCATTGTTAGCTTTGAGGGAGGCAATGGAGCCATGGATGATTATTGTGGCATAATCCAAGATATTATTATGCTTGACTTTTGACGCTTCTTTGTGTATGTTTTGGATGTAAAGTGGTTTAAGGATGTGGTGGAAAGAGGCTCTAATGCAACAATCAAACGCCATGCAAGTGGCTTTGTAACTATTGACTCCACAAAGTTTTGGCAAAGTAGGAAGGACACACTAGTACTACCGCAACAATGTGAACAGGTACTGTGCACACATATAAAAATACTCGCTTTTAAATATTTGATGCAAGAAAAGTAACATGATTGTATTTGTGTTTGAATTAGGTTGTCTATCAACCAATGGTGGATAATAGTAGATGGTGGCATGTCATACCTATTATGCCACGTTCCAAAGTGATGTATAGTACATTTACTAATATGGAGCGTATGGAGGATGATCATGGCCATGGACGTGATGATGACCGTGATACAAGAGAGGAGGATGATCATGAGATAGGAGATATAGATATTGAGGCCATTACCCGTGAGGATGAGCCTACCATTCGAGATGCTGATTTCGATGAGCACATGAGTGGCACAAGTAGTAGTGGGTTGAATGTATTTGTAGATCTAAACACTTGTTTGGATTTTGAAGTAGATAGTTTGGCAAGGGTTGATCTCATTGAGGATGAGACTGAACCGTAGCCCCATAATTGATATTGGCAAAACTATCTTACATATTGTCTCATTCTCCTCATCTCACTTAATTCTTGTATATGTGGGCTTGCAAAAAATTATGTGCTTTGGTAATCATGGGCAATGTTTGGAAAGCAATGATGTATACCAAAATCTCACTTTCTGTATTCTCTGGTTTGCATCTATTTACGCGTCTAAATGCGCGTCTGATTCTCAATGTAAACACGCAAATAAACACGCAAATACACGTGCAAATAGATGCGCTAATAAACGGGATGTTAGACGGGCCCATATTTTCTCAGGTCAGACGCGCACGTAGATGCGATAGTTTACGTGCAAATAGACGAGCTTTTAGACGTGCATTTAGATGCGCCCGTAATTTCTCTACTAAAGAAACGCCTATAGACGCGCCCGCTATTTTGCACGTCTACCAAGCGCGTCTATAGTTGCTTTGTGTTGTGTTGTTGTATGTATTCTAAGATATGGAGTCAAGAATGTACTTGTACGGTGCTGAAATATATTGTTCTTTGGTCATAGTCGGGAAAAACTCAAAATGTTCACCATATGCTTCTTTTGCAAAATTCAAATCAATAACATTTGGAAGTTATACCTTCTATGGTAAATGACAACTCTTTTGCTTTTTTTTGATCATCTGTTTGGAACATGTTGTTGAACTCCGTTAGTATGACATTTCCAGTCTTACGATCTATTCTGAGGAGTTTGGCTAAGCTTACATTATAGCCAAAGTGTAGAAGTTCAAGGTAATAAGCTGAAATTCCTTCTGAGTGCTTATCTATTATTGCTTGTGCTTCTGTTCTCAACATCATTGGAGTAATGATATCATCCTCTTTTTTGATTTTTTGAATTATGTACTTAGTTAGACCTGCATTATGTTTGAATTGATGTTATGCATATGTTATTTTTTTAAAAATATGTAAAGTTTAATAATTTTTTATAAATTAAAATTTTTTACTAACCGTTAGCTCTCATTTCTTTGTCTCCATGTTCTCCCTTCCATTGTTGTACTTCATGTTGATTGTTGTACTCCATGTTCTCCCTTCCATTGTTGTACTCCATGAAATTCCTAAGGTCTTGCAGTGTGCTCTATCTATAAATGTATTCATTTGGTTCCTTTCTAGCCATGTTTGCTAGATGCATTTGAGCTGTATACAAGAAATAATTTTGTCCCTTTGTTCTTTTTGTTGATTTTTCTTGATCTTGTTGAGCCGATCGGGCCTTACTTTTAAATTGATTAAATATCTGCGAAATAGTAATCTATTATAAATTTGAATATAAACTAATGTGAAGAAATACTACAATGCGTAATATTGAAAACGTAACTCGTCTGATGTTGTCATATTTTATTGTTGGCTATTCTTCAAATAAGTATTTGATAGATCCTGCATATTAGTTTGTATATCAAAAGTTTCTTTTGTCTTATATTGATGAATATTCAATAAAAGGATTTGCTATTGATTACTTATTTTTTTAAGTTTATGGAAGCATTGGAATGAAGTCAGATGGATTGATTTTATTTAAGATTCTTAAATTGTTTTGAATGGTGATGCATGAAAGCATGACATATGTTAGGCCTGGTGCAAATGATTTTTGTATTACTACAAGAGCCTTTCCTTTGAGTGTGCATCCTTGTGACTTGTGTCCCATAATTGCATATGCTAGTGTGATTGGAAAAGTTGTTTTGTGATACAATATTGAGTTTAATATCCTTCGTTTATGTTTTGACTGTCTTAGTGTGATTTTTTTCATTTGTTGATAAGATCTTGGCATGAATTTTTAAAATGTTGTTTGTGTTATTATCTATTTCTAGTGATATGACACTTGCAATACCGCCATTTGTAGCTCCGATTGTGAGATCTATATTTTCTGTGATCATCACTTTCGCTCCTATAATTGCTATTTGTTGTATTGAGTGGAAATCTAGATCCATTATTAATTCTTGTAATTCTAAGATTTGATCTGCATTGGATGTCGCAGTCATGCTTTTAATTTGATGCTCATTGAATTTCTTATGTAGCATGAGCTCATTATAGTATCGTGTGTCTTTTTGATGGGTGCACAGTATAGTTGTGTCCTTGTCAATGAAATCATTTGCTTCACTATCACTTATGATTAAATTACCTAGGTAATACTGAATCTCTTCTACCGTTGGTTGTCTTATCCTGATTATGTTTAAGAATTCTATGTATGTTGGATCTTCTAGGTGACGTATTGATGTGTGAAGGAATGAAAAGGTTGCAATTGTCCAAAAACCCGAGTTTCTAATATAGCATTTTCTACAAAATTCATTTTCTTGCACCTTGCATTTACATACTGGAGGCAACTGGGACATATCTCCGAATAAGAGCATCTTTTTATTTTCAAAAGGCTATAAGATTGTTTGCTTGCAAGTTTTGCACAGTTGATTGATTACTGTGTTTAATGTTTGGCATATCATCATTGAGATGTCATCAATTATTATGATTTTTGCATTTTGCAATTCTATGTATCGTTCATCTAACACTGGTAAGGAGGCACAAAACATATCATGTCTCTTTGGTAGAGCAAATTGATGATGGACAGTAGTTGCTAATCGACTTAGTCTCATTGCAGCTGCTCCTATTGTTGCTGCTAGAACAATGGATTTTCCTTGTTTTACATAATTATAAGTAATGTACTTGATCATAAATGTATTTTCTGAACCAGGAGTACCACAAATGACATGAATTCCTGTGGATGATCCATTAATCTTTTCGTAAATTTCTTGTTGTTCAGAAGAAAGAGTTGCATTTTCGAAGTCCTTGAACTCGTTCATCATTTGAAGTAATTTTGTGCGTGTTGTGTTATGTATATTGGTATCTTCATGAAGGTCGGTTGAAGCCATGAAGGAGTTTTGAATAACAAGTAATGGGCTTTTTTGGAGTATGATGTTTGTTAGTTGGTGGCGATTTTGATCAATTAACAAGTGCACTTTGCAATATTGATCAATAAGAGATTCGATGTCTTCTTCTATTTTTACGAGGTCTCAAATATGGCATTCTAAGAACTAAGATTTTGTATGATGTTTTCAGAAATGATCTCATTCTCATTTCTAAAATTTACGTTCTTTAGTAGAAGGTTGTAAAAAAATCCTTCAAAATGATGAGCAGGGTGGTATCTGTGAAACATACAATCCGTGTTGATGGATATACATAATTTCCAAAAGAATCTACGATAGTTATGTTATCTTTGTTTTTTTTCTTTGACTTTTGGACATTGTATTTTTTCCAGAATTCATAGAAGGTCATGTTCTCCATGACACTTGGACGATCGCAATATGTATCTATAGGATGCATTACAGAAACACAATGTTCACGTAGGTATTTTTGGCACATAGATGGAGGAGAGGAGTTAATGAAATACACAGATTCGCTTCTTTGAATGGTAGATATTTGTAAGCATGATAATGCTGCCTCTGTTGGAGATGTTGGCTTTGAAAGAATATATGTAGATATCATTTTTAATTTATTTGGATCTAGATTATCTAGTCCTAGTAGTTTCGCATCACCAGGATTCAAGTACATGTGTCCCATGGGTTCGATTTTCATAGCATATTTTAGAAGGTAATATGATAGGCCTGTGTTGGTCATTTTTTGAATATTCATTTGTGCTTGCCACAATAGAAATATTCTTGCATGGTATGGAACAACATTACGATGTTCTAGGGATGGACGGAAGTAGATTCATCTTTGTGTGAGAGAATCTATAGTAGGTTTAGTCTCTAAATGTATTGGATATGGAAATTCGTATTTGCATTTGTGGTTTGTGCTTGAGTCAAATAGATTGCATGTTGGCCTACATGTGTGGATTTGTTTTCTCTTTACCATATAGTTAAGCTTTCTTTGAATTGAATTATCTGGTCAGTTATTAAAATCATTCATGTAAGGGATATGTGCATCTATCTAGTTTGATATGATATCTATGTCTTGTTCATCTATCCATAGCATCATGTGTGCATGCATAGATCCTCGATTTTGTACCTCATATCTTATGATGTGATGGTTGACTGTACCTAGTAGTCCTTTATCACACAAAATATATCTTGCTAAGAATTGTTGCAGTCTAACATGGAAGAGCACTGTGCATTCAATTGGACAATCTCTCCATGTGAAGTTTTTATTGAATTGTTTAGCAATGGTTTCTATTTGATCGATTTCACACCATCTCGTGGTTCTGCAGTAAGTGTAAGGAATATATTGGGAAGGCCCCATGTTTTAACCATTGCCATTAGATATTTCAAGTTTCTACGGTGCCATGAAGGAGATCCAGGAATAGAACTTGGTATCTAAAACTTAAGAATACATCTAATTATCTCTTGTTCAGATATTCTTGGATCTTTCATCTTTGTTGGTCAATATCTCTTTGTAATACTGTAGTTTGAGTAGAGTTTGCTATTATAATAGATTGATGTATTTGGTACATCAATAACAAGTATGGTTTGTAAAGAGTGAACACAGAGAACAATGTTGATATTCTCATTTTTAAATATATGTTGAAGAACATCTTGCCATCATGAGCACCATATCCAAAAGGATAGAGGAATGGGAATAATGCATACTCTAGTGTTAATTCATCACATTGTGACAGACCTTCCATAGATGTTATGAGCTGATGCTCAATAATTCTTATTGAATCATGAAGTACAATTGTGCCGACTTCATGTGATCTATTTTTTTCTCATTTTTTTAAAATTGATGAGTTGTAGGTAGCATGTTGATTTGTTCTAGTAATGACAAGTAGTTGTCCTCATGTGCAATTTTCATAAGATCGAATGGTGAGTCAGCAGAGTTTCTTTCAAGAATATAAAAAATAACTTCTGAAGAAAGAACACTTACTCCTAGTTTTGGATGCAGTCGTTCATACATTGTCAAGTATTTTTTAAATATGGAATTTGTTCTAGAGTTAAACACTAGAACGTGTTTTGTTGTTTTGATAGTAAGTTTGTTGAGTTAGTATAGAATAATCTTTGGAAAAGTCACTTTGGTTTTGCAAAGTGGTTTTGAGAGCCTGTTAAGAGTTTTCAAAGAAAAAGTCATTTTTTGAGCTTTTTCCTGTTCCGTTCGATGACAGAGACTCCGTATTGACTTGTAGAGGCAACCATTGCTTGCTTTTGGTGTCCAAGTCTCTGCATTACCAATAAAGCTATCAACCCAAAGCATGGAATCTGTCTCCCATTGCACCCAGCTTGCAAGATCATCCTTCACTTCAGAAGCTTGGAAACATTTTTATTCTTGAATCTGGGATCATTTCATTGGATTTCTGACTCACTGTGTCAGTTTCTGCGTTTTTTGCCCGGGTGTTGGAACTCAAGTTTGGAGCAACCATTTGTAGATCTATCAGTTCCAGTGGACTCAGGAGGTCCTAAAACTTCTATGTTTCTCATCATTTGCACTCCGGTGGAGTTTACAAACAGCTCTGTTTACAAAAACATTTCTCAGTCTGTGTGTTGGACCCAGTGATTGAGACCACGGTTTCCAAAACCGTCTGTCCCATTGCATTCCGAACGCCCAAAAACCCCTATCTATTAGTTCTTGCGTGATTCTAGAGGATTTTGAGAGTTATAGATCTCTGTGTATTCGATTTCGTCTCTCTGTTATGCATTTTTCATTCTAAGGTTTTGAAACCTTAGATTTATGCCACATGGCAATGGATAAGTGTTGACTCCCATTTCTCACTCATCGGTTGGGATTTTGGAGTTCTGGAAGAAGAGAGATATTTGCAAATTTTCTTGCTGAGTCCGATTATGTAATGGCACCCATGTTTTGAGGCATCTCAGGTTCTATTTTCAGTAGCGGTCATTATCGTGGGACTATGATTTCTTGAGCATACCTTATGCAGATCACTCTGGTTGCAGTTTGAGTAGTGTGCGCTCATTCGTGGTATGCATTGGGTTGCAGTGGATGATTTATAGACCATTTGGATGCATTACGGTCCTTATTGGATGCGCTGATAGGCCCAAATTGCCTTGTGGGATGCTATTTCTTATGGACGCTTTGCACATGGATGCTATTTTATGCTGAGGGACAGCTTTGACACATTGTAGGTGATGCACTGATAGTGCTATGCTCTCTTGGATGAGATATTATTGATGCATATGCCAGTGGACAATGTTTATGCTTGAGTCATTTGGCACTTATTGGCATTTTCTTTTGGGTCGGATTTGCTCATATGGATGCATAGTATATGCACATGAGTCAGATGCATCTTTTGATGCTTTGAGCTTTGAGTTTTGGTGATATTTCACTCTATTGTGGCATACACATTTGGGTGCACCTGGTATTTGGTGTGATTCTCTCTTGCAAGCACTGGCATTTGGGATTTTGTTTCATTCGCATCATGGCATCCTCTTCCATGTCTGAAAAGGAGCTTTTTAGCATTAAAGAGTTTGATGGGACAAACTTTTCTTTGTGGAAAGAACAAATAAGGGATGTGCTTATTCAAAAGAAGTAGATTAAACCCTTGGCAGGGTTGAAGCTAAGCCTGCAAATATGTCTAAGGATGATTGGAATGGGTTGGATGCATTAGCAAAGTCTACTACATCTTGTAGAGTCAGTTTATTTCACAGTAGTAAATGAGCAGACTACAGAAGATTTGTGGAAGAAACTGTGCGCCACTTATGAGAAGGAAACTACCTCTAATAAAGTTTACCTCATGAAGAGGTTGTTTGAGCTGCAGATGAAGGAAGGGGTCTCCATTGCTTCTCACTTGAATGAATTCAATATTATTTTCAGCCAGCTTCACACTCAGAAGATGAATTTTGATGGGGAGACTAAGGCAATATTTCTCTAATGTTTATTGCCATCCTCATGGGATACCTTCCATCACAGCTGTCAGTAACTCTGCTCCTGATGGAGTACTGAAATTTGATGATGTTGTGGGTAGCTTGTTGGCCAAGGAGATTAGACGGAAGTCTATGGATGGCAACAAGTAGGATGCAGCCTTAAATGTGCAAAGGGGCAGATCACAGTTCAGGGGGAAGTCCCAAGAAAGAGGGAAGTCACGTAGCAAATCCAGGGCACGGAACATTGAGTGTTACCACTGTGGCAAGAAGGGCCATATGAAAAAGGATTACTACAAGCTAAAAAGAGAGCAAAAGGATAAGAAAAAGAATCCAAATTGGGGTGCAAATAAAAAGGAAGAGAGTCCAAGGGAGGACAAAGGAAAAGTGAAGATCGAGGAGATCAATGCAGTCACACACATGATAGTGACAATGACGTTCTCTTCATGTCTAGTTTATCTGCAGAGTTTCTTACCACTTCAGATGATGCATATTCCCAGGATTGGATTTTGGATTCTAGTGCTTCATTCCATGTTACTCCCCACACGGAATGGTTCTCCACTTATGACAGTGGAAAGACAGGTTGTGTGCATCTTGGAAATGACTATGCATGTGACATAGTGGGAGAAGGTGACATAAAGTTTTCTTTTGCAAATGGGTCTGCATTTGTTTTGAAACATGTGAGACATGTGCCTAAGCTGACCAAGAGTCTTATCAGTGGGTCAGCTAGATGATACTAGTTTTCACACCACTTTTGGCTTTCAGAGTTGGAAAATTCAGAAGGTCTCTATGCTTTTGGCCAGGGTTGCCAAGTGTGGGACTTTGTATCCCTTACATGTATCAAGGGTATTTGATCATGTTGTTGCAATAACCGAGCAGCCAAGCACTTCTTTGTGGCATTGCAGGTTGGGGCACATGAGCTAGAATGAAATAAAACTCTTATGCCATTTGGGTTATGTACCGCATTTGAGTTTCTCTAATTTTGAATTTTGTGAGCACTGTCTCTATAAGAAGCAGACTAAATTAGCCCATAAAAGAAGGGGAAAGAAAGAGTTTGAAAAGCTTGATTTGGTGCATTTAGACGTATGTGGTCCCATGCCTACACGGTCAGTAGGCGGGGCTAAATACTATGTGACATTCATTGATGATGCAACTAGGAAAGTGTGGGCTTATGCTATAGCTCGGTAGAGTGATGTGTTCTAGGTATTTCAGAAATGGCTGGCCTTGGTTGAGAATCAGTCAGGTAGAACGCTTAAATGCCTACGGACTGACAATGGTGGAGAGTATCTCTCTCATGACTTTCAGCATTTCTGTGATACACGTGGGATTAAGAGGGAGCTCACATCCCCTCATAATCCAGAGCAAAATCTAGTTGTAGAAAAGATGAATCGTACCATTCAAGAAAGGTTGCAATGCATGCTTTTCAATGCAAGTCTTTCTGGTGGTTTTTGGGCTGAGGCAATGAAGACTGCAGTGCATGTGATCAATAGATCACCTAGTAAGTGTTTGGATGGCAGTATTCCTGAAGAGGCATGGAGTGGCAAGAAGGCCTCTTACTCTCATTTGTGTATATTTGGGTGTGAGGCATATGCACATGTGCCAAAAGAGCTTCGAAAGAAGCTAGATCCTAAGTCTAGGAAATGCATCTTTCTGGGTTATGGTGAAAGTGGAGAGATGGGCTATCGTCTCTGGGATCCAGAAGCAAAGAAGATCATACGTAGCCATGATGTAGTATTCAATGAGAAGAAGATGCATAAGGCACCCATGAGGGATGTGGAAATGAGGAGAATGACTTTCCAGGATGTGAATCCACCTGCATATGTTGATAGACAGCAAGCTGTCCATGCACCAAATGTGCAAGAAATGGTACCACCAAGTACTCCCACAGGTATACAATCAAGGATAGATGATGGATCATCTATTGGTGGAAATAATGAGCCAAATGTGGCTGATATGCAGGTGGGACAACAAGCTGAAATGCCCTTGAGAAGATCATCTAGAGTGTCTAGACCACCTGATAGGTTTGTTCCAGAGGTAGACTATGTGATGCTTACTGATTGCAGGGAGCCTTCTTGCTACAGAGAGGCTATGATGCGTGAGGATCAACGCAAGTGGGAGTATGCTATGCAATCAGTGATGAGTTCACTTATGAAGAATAAGACTTGGGACTTGGTTTCTTTGCCACATGGAAAGAAAGCATTGCCATGTAAATGGGTCTACAAAATGAAGATCACAGGTGATGATGTGCCTAGGTACAAGGCCCGTTTGGTCACTAAAGGGTTCAAGCAAGAGAAGGGTGTGGACTTTGATGAGATATTCTCTCCGGTTGTGAAGATGACCACACTTAGATGCATGCTTGGACTAGTGGCATTAGAGGATATAGAGCTTATGCAGATGGATGTCAAGACAGCTTTCTTGTGTGGGGATTTGCATGAGGAAATTTACATAATGCAGCCGGAAGGCTTTGAAGAAAAGGGCAAAGAGCATTTAGTTTGCAAGCTGAAGAAGAGTCTCTATGGTCTTAAGCAAGAGCCTAGAGAATGGTATCAGAAGTTTGATGCTTTCATTCAGTCCCAGGGTTTTAGAAGGAGTGAAATTGATCACTGCCTCTACACTAAAAGGGCTAAGGATAATAGCTTGATAATCCTGGCACTATATGTGGATGATATGCTATTGGCTAGCAAGAATACTTATGAGCTAGATGCATTGAAGACCATGTTGCATGAGGCCTTTGATATGAAGGATTTGGGACTTGTAGGTCATATTCTTGGTATGCACATCACGCGTGATCGGAGTAGGAAACTCCTTTGGCTTTCACAAAAAGAGTATGTTACAAAAGTATTGCAGCGTTTCAATATGGAGGGGGGGAAGGCAGTGAGTACTCCATTGCATCCATATGTGAAACTGAGTCATAGAGATAGTCTCAAATTAGATGAGGAAAGGGCCATGATGGCCAAGGTTCCTTATGCATCAGCAGTTGGGAGTCTTATGTATGTTATGATAGCTACTAGACCAGACATTGCATTTGCAATGGGAGTTGTTAGCCAGTATATGACTAATCCAGGAAAGAGGCATTGGGAGGCAGTTAAGTGCATCATGAGGTACATGAAGGGTACCAAGGAGATGTGCATTTGGTTTGGTAGAGGAGACATGTGTGTACTTGGGTACACAGATTCAGACTATGAAGGGCATGTGGATAGTAGGAGATCCACTTTTGGTTATGTGTTCACCTTTGCAGGTGGTGCAGTGTCGTGGATGTCTCGTGCACAGAAGTGCATTGCTTTGTCTACCACAGAGGCTGAGTATGTTGCAGCCATAGAGGGTTGCAAGGAGGCTATATGGCTTGATCGGCTAGTGGGAGATTTGGGGATTCATACAGGTGTACCGACATTGCATAGTGATTCCATGAGTGCTATTCAGCTAGCACGGAATCCGGACTTGCGTGCTATGAATAGGATGTCTCGTTTGTGGCCCCAAGTGCATGCTTTGGGAAAAGTTGTCCTCCCAAAAGCAATGTGGATCCTCTCTATGAGGGAGGAGGTAGTGATCAAGGCAGACATTGCCTCTTTTCAAACACTAACAGGGTACATGCATTGCTTGAAAGGAGCATTTTCAAAGGACAATAAGCTTAGTGGGCTCAAGTCCCATGATTGGCACAAGGTCTTACAGGTATTCTAAGTATAATTAGTGTACCAATAATTGTGATGCGTTAGCGTAATTATGATTATGTTATATTGTTGACATGACTTCTTTGTTGCTTTGATAGTTCATCCTCCCAATTACAATAAAAGGGTGCTTACAAGAAGATGTTAGAAATGCTATATTCAAGATTTGTGGTATTGTGAGGTATGCTTACTATCAAATCGCATTAATTGCATTTTCTTCAATTTAAGCTGATTAATCTGTAGACTGATTATGAAAATATCTTACATGGACATGTGAAATAGGTGGATATCTCAAAAAGAGATCTCCATATGGAGTATGATGCTAGAGTACGATGATGATATAGGAGATCAACTCGGTATAGAGTTGGAGATAGACTTGTTTGGCACCTTAGACTTGGTCCAAGATGAAACAGTTGATGTAAATGCTCTTAATTGATTTTTTTCATCTCAAACTTGGACATGAATTTATGAGCTTCAAAGGCTTGATGTACATGCTCTCATATTTTTATTCTCTATGAGATCAAACATGTATGAAAATTTAAAAAAATTTGTCATTAGAAAAAACTAACTTTTAAGGCCTATATGAGTAAAAAACCTCCTGGAAAACGTTGCTATAAAATAGTATCTCAGTGTTGCTATATAGCGACACTCATAAGTCGCTATATAACAACTTTTTTAATAGTCGCTATATAGCGACATTTGTCTAGCGTCGCTATATAGCGATGCTTTACAAAACGCGCTTTTCATACTGATGATTAGCACCCCGCACGTGCTAAATGTCGGTATGTAAACATCGCAATAGGATCCATGTGTAGTAGAGTGATATGAATTAGGGTGAACTTGTAACTCTCATATACATCTTGAAATTTTTAATTTTTCTCTTTTATAACTATAAAAAGTGTAACTTTAAGCCTACCATTGCATAGATCATGAGATTTTGAACATTTTCCCCTTTTACAACTCCTCAATCTGAGCTAAGGAGCAAAAGTAGTTATGACCCCTTCTGTGTAGGCTCTCCAAGGGTATTCCGCCGGCGGAATAGGGTTGGGGCAAGCTCTTCAAACCATATTCCTCTGGTAAAATACACTTAGAGGGTCTATTAAAAAGGTATTATATATTTTTCTTAGGTCATCCTGAGGAACTGTAAAGAGGATATTTGCTCAAAATTTCATGATCCAACCAATGGTGAAAGGAAAAGAAAGGATTTTTGAAAGTCGTAAATAAGTCACCACTTAGACATTATATATGTATATTATATAAAGGTATATTTATATCTATATCTATTTATCAATATTTCATATTTACATATTCCTTGAAATAATTTGGATTTTTTTGCTCCCCAAAAATGACTTGAGCCTATATATTTGGACCCTCCCACCTTTTGTGTACTCGTCCCTCGGGGGTTTTTGCTCGAAAAATGGAAACCCCCAAGTGGAGGCATGTTGGTTGCAACTTCTTTGTGCATTTAGCCATGGATAGGAAAATAGAAGAAGAGTGTGGAGGTGAAAAGAGGGGGAAGAGAATTGTGAGTAGATGAGTAGGGAACAAGAACAGTTAGGCTAGTACAGTATAGAAGTAGAGTGCTGCAAGAGAAAGTAAGATAAATAAGATCAAATAGGTGCGCACAATCTGCTGTAGAATTCCCTATAGTTTCATGGGTTGGCTTACTGCTACCGCTATCCACCATCTTGCAATCTCAGCATGTATGTTTGGCTCTTATCTATGGGTCTGATGCTACCACAAGCCTTCAAGCCATAAACAAAATTTGGAGGCACACTATCTACTTGCATCTTTGTAAAACAGTTTAGTATTTCCTCCACAAAGCTCATGTTCAACATATTCTCCAATTATTGCAGTCCATGAGATTAAATAATGAGCATAAGCTTGTCAAATACATTGCTTGATTTCATAAGGAACCCAAATTTGGCATACACACCAGCCAAGGTGTTGCCTACAAAATGAACTCTTTCCAATTTCAGTAAGAACATGCTACAATCATGGCACTCAAGGAGACTACATTCTACAAAACAAACTCTTTCCAATTTCAGTAAGAACATGCTACAATCATGGCACTCAAGGAGACTGCATTCTACAATGACATCTCTACATATATAGCTTTGAAATCACAAAGGAAGGCATCGGTGAACCAGTCACCAACGGAGCAAGGAGAGGCAGTGGAAGGTGGGTTCGATTAGAGGGAAGGGGTGAGGGAGGTTCATTAGAGGATTTACTACCAGAACTGGAGTTGTGCAGAAGATTGGCATTGTGCAAGGGCTAAAGGATGGCAACAACGGTGGTAAAGTAGCTCGACACTCTTGTAGATGGTGATTTAGCAAAGGAAGCAATGCTTAGGGTGAATATGAAGATAGCAATCGTAAGCATTTTGGTTAAGCTCACCAGATAATCTCTCTCAACCCAGTGAGGACTTTTGCAGTCATGGAGTTCATTGTGGTGGATGAGGGTAGCACTAGATTGTCACCTCCCTGCCGATCTCTCATCGCTTGCAGAACCAGAAAAGCCATTGTCGGAGAGCCATTCCATCCTCACAAGAATTCTGAGTGTGGTACCATATGACGATTCCAATCATCTTCCATTGCAATTCATGTTGCACAACAAAACATGGGAATATCCAGTGGTGCAAACACCAACAGAGGTGATACGGAGATTTGGGAATTGATGAACCTGAGCATCTATGCGCATCTTGTGCAGATACATCTCACAAACTTTCAGATGCTGAACCACTAAGAATTTTCGAACTTATCTTTAGAAAATCAAAATTGTTTGCTCAATTTGGATTGTCTTTAGAAAATGGCACTTGTTTGCTCGATTTGGATTACATAGAAGAGGGACCTGCTTCATAGAAGCTTGATAGGAGATTCACCACCGGAGGGGGAATTACAAGCATTGGCCATAGCCGACAATGCAAATGAAGAATGTCCATGATTAAAGCTTTGTATTGAAGTCCATTGAAGGATTTTATTTGGGTACTAGGCAAGGAGCCAATCCAAGACAATTATAATCAGAGTCATCACCTCCTACGTCAAATGAGAGTCAAAATATGCACTGGATGTCACCCAAGGGTCAAGGCTTGCCAAGACAATAGGGAGTTAATGCAGATGGCACCTGGCAAGGGACTATCACATTGAGCAATAAGACAATGGGGAGTCAATGCACCCAAGGGGCAAGGCTTGGCAAGATAACTTGTGGGAGTTAATGCAGATGGCACTTGTATTTTGCACTGGGTCAAGGCTTGGCAAGAAAATAGGGAGTTAATGCAGATGGCACCTGGCAAGGGACTATGGCATTGA
The DNA here is from genome assembly GCF_047967505.1 of Dipteris shenzhenensis. Taxonomy (NCBI): domain Eukaryota; kingdom Viridiplantae; phylum Streptophyta; class Polypodiopsida; order Gleicheniales; family Dipteridaceae; genus Dipteris; species Dipteris shenzhenensis. The sequence continues at coordinate 22,175,991 of NC_141598.1, read as the reverse complement.
GCAATAAGACAATGGGGAGTCAATGCACCCAAGGGGCAAGGCTTGGCAAGACAAGCCTAGGTCAAATTATGCAGATGGCACCTGGCAAGGGACTGTCATGACATTGAGCAATAAGACAATGGGGTGTCAAATTATGCAGATGGCACGAATTGAGGCTCTTTAAGAGCAACAATTTAAATTATAAACATATGTTCAATCTATATCATTTTGGATATAAAGACTCTAGCTAAGAGCAACGTCTCTCAATGTAATCATATAAAGAAAGCTATAATTGCTATTATACCTCTTTGGTTCAATACAAAACTTGGGTCTTATGGCATCATGTCTTCTTTCTATTTATTAAAAGTTTTGTTAAATTTTGTGCATATTGCCGAGTGACAATGTTATTTTCATGAAATATTTAAGTCTCCTTTCATGGATTTATAAATTTATCATGTCAACGAAAAACGTCAAGGAAAAATATTAAAAATAATTAAATTAACAAATAACTTAGATATAGCTAGAATTTCTAATATAGGATTATTTCAAATTCTTGCATGTTGGTGCAAAAGTATAGATTGAAAAAACAATATTTTTATGTGAATATGATAGTGCCACAAAGTGAACTTTTGATTTGGGAAGGAAAAACGTCAAGGAAAAATATTAAAAATAATTAAATTAACAAATAACTTAGATATAGCTAGAATTTCTAATATAGGATTATTTCAAATTCTTGCATGTTGGTGCAAAAGTATAGATTGAAAAAACAATATTTTTATGTGAATATGATAGTGCCACAAAGTGAACTTTTGATTTGGGAAGAATATTTTCAGAAAGTGAAATTCTGATTTGGAAAGGATATTTTCATAAAGTAAAGTTTTCATTTGGGAAGGATTTTTGGGCTTCGTCCAAAAACAACACAAAAAGTCCAAAATTAATGAAATAGGTGTTATTGCTCCATCTGGATCCTTCGTGCCTCCACGTGCTGCAGACTGGGGTCCTCCCTCACTAACTTCATTGCTTTCTTCCCCTCACACTTGTGAGCGGTGTGGGGTGGGCCCCTTGGTGGTTGACCTTCCTCGAGCCAAAAACAACACAAAAAGTCCAAAATTAATGAAATAGGTGTTATTGCTCCATCTGGATCCTTCGTGCCTCCACGTGCTGCAGACTGGGGTCCTCCCTCACTAACTTCATTGCTTTCTTCCACTCACACTTGTGAGCGGTGTGGGGTGGGCCCCTTGGTGGTTGACCTTCCTCGAGCCTAGCAAGCTCCGCTAGTGCCTACCTCTTAAGCGAAGATCTTTTATTGCCAAGTATCATAACAATCTTTGACTTGGCCCATTTATCTGTGAACTGGCGATCGGGGGGGTTAGGATACCTAGAGCGAACAGCAGCGAGGGTCTCATCAGCCAACCTCTTTGGCTGCTCTTTGAAGTGGATAAAGCAATCTCTGTAATTGTTAGCAATTACTTATAGAGCGCATGAAGGCCATGATGTCCTTCCCCCATGCATCCATCAAGATGCCTCCTGTCTGAGTGATGTCATAGAATATCGTACCATCATCCAGAGGCACGTCTAAATCATCTGAATCATCATTGTCCCCACCGCCACCCCTCCCAAAGCACTGTGCCATGCATCCCCCACCGCTCTCCCTGCTACTACGCCTGCTACCGTGTCGTGTCAAGCTAGTACACTGGCCACTTGTAGCTGGAGACTGCACGGGACTACGTTGACCACTTGTAGTTGGAGAACCAAATCTTGACTGCACAAGAGTACACCGGCGGCTTTGCGAGACAAAAGGACCTCCTGACGGCATGGGGGAAGGGGCATAAGATGGCATGGCAGAAGGGACATAAGACGGCATGGGGGAAGGGACATAAGACGGCATGGGAGATGGGCCTGCGCTGTGTAGCCGGTTGGGTTGTGCTGACTCCGCTGGGGTGATCTCAGCTGGTGTGGGCTGGTTTGGAGTCTATAGTGCTGACTCCTGGGGGGTGTTTAGAGTACCCGTCATATACCTGTATAACTCCATAGGACTAGGAGGGTGCCCTAAAAGGTTATATAAGTCCCTAAAAATAGAATCCCAAGGATCAGGTGAGCTCGAAGCGCTTCCTGGCCACATGATACGAGCTAGAGATACTTTGGAGAGGTATCGAGGTGCATGATGTGAGCAGGCCTCCCTCGTCACGAGACTTCAACTGCAAAGCAGTCTTGATGTGGACGATGCATGACTTCCCAGGCTATGGTAAGTGTTCAAGTAAGCATTGTACTTCTAATTATGAATAGGCAAAGGATGTGGCACCCTAAACCCACCTTCAACTCTTAATTGCATCTATTGTTAAGGTCTCACTACATCGGGTTACTATGCATGTCCTGTTTGTGGTCCTTCGCTAGTTGCCTCATGGGCAGACACATTGAATAAGGTCATCTATGAGAATCACCATCGATTTCTCCCACCTGATCATCCTAGATATGTTGCCCCTTGGAATGAAGTCCTCCCACAATCACTCACCGCGGGAGATTGGATGAAAATTTGCGATGGTTCCACGACTCCTCCACCACTTGGCATGAGCCGGTAAGGGTTTGTATCTATTGTGTGCTATATTGGCTAGAAATAAAGATTGCCCGCTAACACTTTATTTTGTTTAGATACTCCATATTTTATCGTTTACCATATTTGTCCCACCTCAAGATCAATCACCTGCTTGATCCCATGCATATCTTCAAGAATGTGACATCTACCATTTGGGAGCATTTGAATGGGACACGAGATTTTGTAGGCATAAGGGAGGATCTACGTACCACAGGGAGGATGCATGAAGCTTGGCCACAAGAGAGACCAAATGGGCGTTTTTTTACCTCGTGCACCGTGGAGGTTATCAAAGCTAGAGATGGCGACGGTGAAGCATGCTATTACTACAATTCGTACTCCCACTGGATGCATGAGGTGTTTGAAGGGAGCCTTTACAAAGAGCAAGAAAAGAGGTGTAGAGCATTATATGGCTTGAAATCTCATGATTGGCACAAGATGCTCCAAGTAAGTATTTTATGTGCATAATATCTTTTTCCTTTCAAATTTGTGAGTGAATAATTATAAGCAACTAATCAAGCACCTCCTCGTGGGTTCAGTTCATACTACCTACTAGCATTTCACGTAGTGCATCGAAGGACGTGAAAGATTGTATTTACAAGATGGGCGAGCTTGTGAGGTACTTTACATGATATAAAATATGATGCGTATCAATGCTCCATGCAAGTTTGAATGCATATTGCTAATATGTTGTAACTTTTCATTTCTAGGTATGTGAGCTCAAAGGAAATAGATCCCACCACGCCTAAGAATGCTCGAGTTATGTCAGTGGAGGTGGTTTGTTTAGTAGAGGAGACATTTCCAGGTTCTATTCTCATAAGCCAACTACATCTTATAGTGCATTTGGTGGATGAGATTGCTATATGTAGTACTATACATGCACGATGGTTGTTCTTCCTCGAGTGCTTCATGAAGACCTTGAAGGGCTTTGTGAGACAAAATGCAAGACCCGAAGGTAGCATGGCCGAGGGTTGGTTGGTACAAGAGTCACTTGTACATATTTCCGAGTTTCTTGTTGATGTGGATAGCTCTCTCCCACGACTATGGAGAGAAGATGAAGACCTAAAGATGACCTCTATTGTGCCTCAAGGGAAAGGACACAACAAAGTAATAGACATGGAGTTGCATAATAGTATCAACCTCTATTGCGTGCTTAATAGTGATGTGATGAAAAGATGGGTGACAAGATATGAGGATGCAAAGGCAAGAAGAAAGGGCCCTCTTTCGTACACACCACGGATCTCGTGTGCCATACCCTCAGTATCTAAGAGCATTTCCAAAGGATATTCATGTGGATTGGCTACTTGATGAAATGGAGAAAGCAGAGAAAGACGAGGGGATGCATATCACAATGGAAGAATGGGAGTATGCTAGGGGATGCATGAGCAAGGTCGGTATATAGAATGTTATGCATAAGTTAGGAGCTTTCAATAATTTAGATTGCTTATTTAATTGATTTTTTCTTGGTGTAGTGCACTATGTTCAATGCTATATGGTGTGAGTGTGGGGGTTAAAGGTCACTGTGCCTTTACCCCAATTATGTACAATACTCAAACACATATATAAATGAATGAAAAAGAAGATTAGGGTGGTTCTACACCCACCAAAACTTGTGTGGCTCTCTGTCTCTGTATTTCTCTCTCTCCCTCTTCCATTCTTGCTTCTGTTGAGAGCACTCTCAATTGGTATCAGAGCTCGGGTGATCTAGCTGAGCGTGCGTGAATGCTTGGAAGCTCAGCAGCTCTGTGGGAGGAAGGAGAAGCTCTGTGGGAAGCTTTGTGGGTGACTTTACTTGCATCTGAGTGTGTAGAGACCTTGGAGGAACCTTTGGAAAAGTCACTTTGGTTTTGCGAAGTGGTTTTGAGAGCCTGTTAAGTGTTTTCAAAGAAAAAGTCGTTTTTTGAGCTTTTCCCTGTTCCGTTCGATGACAGAGACTCCGTATTGACTTGTAGAGGCAACTATTGATTGCTTTTGATGTCCACTTCACTTCAGGAGCTTGGAAACACCTTCATTCTTGAATCTGGGATCATTTCATTTGATTTCTGACTCACTGTGTCAGTTTTTGCGTTTTTTCCCCAGGTGTTGGAACTCAAGTTTAGAGCAACCATTTGCAGATCTGTCAGTTCCGGTGGACTCAAGAGGTCCTCCTAAAACTTCTATGTTGCTCATCATTCGCAGTATGGTGGAGTTTACAAACAGCTCTGTTTCCAAAAACGTTTTTCAGTCCGTGTGTTGGACCTAGTGATTGAGACCATGGTTTCCAAAACCGTCTATCCCATTGCGTTTCGGACGCCCAAAAACCCCTACCTGTCAGTTCTTGCATGATTCAGTGGAGGATTTTCAGAGTTATAGATCTCTGTGTATTCGATTTCATCTCTCTATTATGCATTTTTCATTCTAAGGTTTTGAAACCTTAGATTTATGCCACATGGCAGTGGATAAGTGTTGACTCCCATTTCTCACTCATTGGTTGGGATTTTGGAGTTCAGGCAGAAGAGAGATATTTGTAGATTTTCTTGTTGAGTCCGATTATGCAATGGCGCCCATGTTTTGAGGCATCTCAGGTTCTATTTTCAGTAGCGGTCAATACCGTGAGACTATGATTTCTTGAGCATACCTTATGCAGATCACTCTGGTTGCAGTTTGAGCAGTGTGAGTCCTTTGGCACTTATTGGCATTTTGGATTACCATTGCAGTTGGCATTTTCTTTTGGGCTAGATTTGCTCATATGGATGCATAGTATATGCACATGAATTAGATGCTTGAGCTTTGAGTTTTGGTGATATTTTAGTCTATTGTGGCATACACATTTGGGTGCACCTAGTATTTGGTGTGATTCTCTCTTGAGGCACTAGCATTTGGGATTTTGCTTTATTTGCATCATGGCATCCTCTTCCATGTCTGAAAAGGAGTTTTTTAGCATTAAAAAGTTTGATGGGACAAACTTTTCTTTGTGGAAAGACCAAATAAGGGATGTGCTTATTCAAAAGAAGCAGATTAAACCCTTGGCAGGGATTGAAGCTAAGCCTGCAAATATGTTTGAGGATGATTGGAATGAGTTGGATGCTCGGGGAGGTCACTCATCATATGTAACCCTATCACGTGAGTTCAACAGAAGGATATTTTTTATTTCTAAAATTTATAGAAATAAATATACATAAGGGACTATTTAAAATAGTTTTGGAAAAAATTTACAGATTTGTATAGAAAAGGGGTACATCTTATTAATGAAAAAATTTACAGATAAGGGATTTTAAATATAGGCCTTGAACGCACGTGATATAGAGGGTCTATACATAGTGACCCCCCTGACATTGGATGCATTAGCAAAATCTACTATTAGACTTCATCTTGCAGAGTCAGTTTATTTCACAGTAGTAAATGAGCAGACTACGGAAGATTTGTGGAAGAAACTGTGTGCCACTTATGAAAAGGAAACTGCCTCTAATAAAGTTTACCTCATGAAGAGGTTGTTTGAGCTACAGATGAAGGAAGGGGTCTCCATTGCTTCTCACTTGAGTGAATTCAATATTATTTTCAGCCAGCTTGAGGCTCAAAAAATGAATTTTGCTACGGAGACTAAGGCAATATTTCTCTTATGTTCATTGCCATCCTCATGGGATACCTTCCGTACAGCTATCAGTAACTCTGCACCTGGTGGAGTACTGAAATTTGATGATGTTGTGGGTAGCTTGTTGGCCAAAGAGATTAGACGGAAGTCTATGGATGGCAACAAGCAGGATGCAGCCTTAAATGTGCAAAGGGGCAGATCACAGTTCAGGGGGAAGTCCCAAGAAAGAGGGAAGTCTCATAGCAAATCTAGGGCACGAAACATTGAGTGTTACCACTGTGGGAAGAAGGGCCATATGAAAAAGGATTGCTACAAGCTGAAAAGAGAGCAAAAGGATAAGAAAAAGAATGCAAATTGGGGTGCAAATCAAAAGAAAGAGAGTCCAAGGGAGGACAAAGGAAAAGTGAAAATCGAGGAGATCAATGCAGTCACACATGATAGTGACAATGACGTTCTCTTCATGTCTAGTTTATCTGCAGAGTTGCTTACCACTTCAGATGATGCATATTCCCAGGATTGGATTTTGGATTCTGGTGCTTCATTCCATGTTATTCCCCATAGGGAATGGTTCTCCACTTATGACAGTGGAAAGACAGGTTGTGTGCATCTTGGAAATGACTATGCATGTAACATAGTGGGAGCAGGTGACATAAAGTTTTCTTTTGCAAATGGGTCTGCATTTGTTTTGAAACATGTGAGACATGTGCCTAAGCTGACCAAGAGTCTTATTTCAGTGGGTCAGCTAGATGATGCTGGTTTTCACACCCCTTTTGGCTTTCAGAGTTGGAAAATTCAAAAGGGATCTATGCTTTTGGCCAGAGGTGCCAAGTGTGGTACTTTGTATCCCTTACATGTAACAGGGGTATTTGATCATGTTGTTACAATAATCGAGCAGCCAAGCACTTCTTTGTCGCATTGCAGGTTGGGGCACATGAGCCAGAATGGAATGAAACTCTTATGCCATTTGGGTTATGTACCACATTTGAGTTTCTCTGATTTTGACTTTTGTGAGCACTGTCTCTATGGGAAGCAGACTAAATCAGCCCATAAAAGAAGGGGAAAGAAAGAGTTTGAAAAGCTTGATTTGGTGCATTCAGACGTATGTGGTCCCATGCCTACACGGTCATTAGGCGGGGCTGAATACTATGTGACATTCATTGATGATGCAACTAGGAAAGTGTGGGCTTATGCTATAGCTCGGAAGAGTGATGTGTTCCAGGTATTTCAGAAATGGCTGGCCTTGGTTGAGAATCAGTCAGGTAGAACGCTTAAATGCCTACGGACTGACAATGGTGGAGAGTATCTCTCTCATGACTTTCAGCATTTCTGTGATACACGTGGGATTAAGAGGGAGCTCACATCCCCTCATAATCCAGAGCAAAATCCAGTTGTAGAAAAGATGAATCGTACCATTCAAGAAAGGTTGCAATGCATGCTTTTCAATGCAAGTCTTTCTGGTGGTTTTTGGGCTGAGGCAATGAAGACTGCAGTGCATGTGATCAATAGATCACCTAGTAAGAGTTTGGATGGTGGTATTCCTAAAGAGGCATGGAGTGGCAAGAAGCCCTCTTACTCTCACTTGCGTATATTTGGGTGTGAGGCATATGCACATGTGCCAAAAGAGCTTCAAAAGAAGCTAGATCCTAAGTCTAGGAAATGCATCTTTCTGGGTTATGGTGAAAGTGGAGAGATGGGCTATCGTCTCTGGGATCCAGAAGCAAAGAACATCATACGCAGCCATGATGTGGTCTTCAATGAGAAGAAGATGCATAAGGCACCCATGAGGGATGTGGAAATGAGGAGAATCACTTTCTAGGATGTGAATCCACCTGCATATGTTGATAGACAACAAGCTATCCATGCACCAAATGTGCAAGAAATGGTACCACCAAGTACTCCCACAGGTATATAATCAAGGGTAGATGATGGATCATCTATTGGTGGAAATGATGAGCCAAATGTGGCTGATATGCAGGTGGCATGACACCTTCCAATACCATGAGCCAATTAGCCTTTCTAGTGCAAGGTAATCTTGATTTCTATCAAAAGTACTTACACACACATTTAAAAGTTCAACGTTAAAAAACTTTGTCAGTAAAATATCCATACATTAGCTTGTTTCAGTTAATTGCTAATGTCTTTGACCTTTTGGGATGTCACTTGCAACTATGGCCACCTCAGCAGCTAACCACAAGCAAAAGTTCACTTTCCTTGGATACTCTATTTTGCAGTGCTCTGCCAAGTGTTTACCTGCACAAAGCATCATGTCATCAAGCATAAAAATGGTTCCAATAAAAAAAATCACACCATCTCCTTAAGACAAAGATAGCAAGCTGAAATGCCCTTGAGAAGATCTTCTAGAGTGTCTAGACCACCTGATAAGTTTATTCCAGGGGTAGACTATGTGATGCTTACTGATTGCAGGGAGCCTTCTTGCTACAAAGAGGCTATGATGTGCGAGGATCAATGCAAGTGGGAGTATGCTATGCAATCAGAGATGAATTCACTTATGAAGAATAAGACTTGGGACTTGGTTTCTTTGCCACATGGAAAGAAAGCATTGCCATGTAAATGGGTCTACAAAATGAAGGTCACAGGTGATGATGTGCCTAGGTACAAGGCCCGTTTGGTTGCTAAAGGGTGCAAGCAAGAGAAGGGTGTGGAATTTGATGAGATATTTTCTCTGGTTGTGAAGATGACCACACTTAGATGCATGCTTGGACTAGTGGCACTAGAGGATATGGAGCTTATGCAGATGGATGTCAAGACAGCTTTCTTGCATGGGGATTTGCATGAGGAAATTTACATGGTGAAGCCGGAAGGCTTTGAAGAAAAGGGAAAAGAGCATTTAGTTTGCAAGCTGAAGAAGAGTCTCTATGGTCTTAAGCAAGCGCCTAGAGAATGGTATCAGAAGTTTGATGCTTTCATTTGGTCCTAGGGTTTTAGAAGGAGTGAAATTGATCACTGCCTCTACATTAAAAGGGCTAAGGATAATAGCCTGATAATCTTGGCACTATATGTGGATGATATGCTATTGGCTAGCAAGAATAGTTATGAGCTAGATGCATTAAAGGCCAAATTGCATGAGGCCTTTGATATGAAGGATTTGGGATTTGCACGTCATATTCTTGGTATGCGCATCACGCATGATCGGAGTAGGAAACTCCTTTGGCTTTCACAAAAAGAGTATGTTACAAAAGTATTGCAGTGTTTCAATATGGAGGGGGGAAGGCAGTGAGTACTCCATTGCCTCCATATGTGAAATTGAGTCATACAGATAGTCCCAAATCAGATGAGGAGAGGGCCATGATGGCCAAGGTTCCTTATGCATCAGTAGTTGGGAGCCTTATGTATGCTATGATAGCTACTAGACCAGACATTGCATTTGCAGTGGGAGTTGTTAGCCGGTATATGGCTAATCCAGGAAAGAGGCATTGGGAGGTAGTTAAGTGCATCATGAGGTAGAGGAAGGGTACCAAGGAGATGTGCATCTGCTTTGGTAGAGGAGACATGCATGTACTTGGGTACATAGATTCAAACTATGCAGGGCATGTGGATAGTAGGAGATCCACTTTTGGTTATGTGTTCACCTTTGCAGGTGGTGCAGTGTCGTGGATGTCTCGCACACAGAAGTGCATTTCTTTGTCTACGACAGAGGATGAGCATGTTGCAGCCACAGAGGGTTGCAAGGAGGCTATATGGCTTGATCAACTAGTGCGAGATTGGGGGATTCATACAGGTGTACTGACATTGCATAGTGATTCCATGAGTGCTATTCAGCTAGCACGGAATCCGGTCTTTCATGCAAAGACCAAACACATTGAGGTCAGGTACCATTTCATCAAGGAAGTACTTGAGGACAAGCGCATAGAGCTTGTCAAGGTTCATACAGATGATAACCTTGCAGATATGTTGACGAAGAGTCTACCTAGTCAGCGGTTTGAGTATTGTAGTGTATTGATGGGCATTGGATAGTATGCTCACTGGTTGTTCTCCCTTAAAGGCACATTGTCCTTTAGGTGGGAGGTTGTGGGGATAAAGGTCACTGTGCCTTTACCCCGGTTATGTACAATACTCAAACACATATATAAATGAATGAAAAAGAAGATTAGGGTGGTTCTGCACCCACCAAAACTTGTGTGGCTCTCTGTCTCTGTATTTCTCTCTCTCCCTCTTCCATTCTTGCTTCCGTTGACTCTCAGTGAGGGCAAGCGTTTTTGAACACAACGGATTGATGATAAGAGAAACACACAAGATTGCGGCATCATTGCTAGCTTTGAGGGAGCCAATGGAGCCATGGATGATTATTGTGGCATAATCCAAGATATTATTAAGCTTGACTTTCGACGCTTCTTTGTGTATTTTTTGGATGTAAAGTGGTTTAAGGACGTGGTGGAAAGAGGCCCTAATGCAACAATCAAATGCCATGCAAGTGGCTTTGTAACTATTGACTCCACAAAGTTTTGGCAAAGTAGGAAGGACACACTAGTACTACTGCAACAATGTGAACGGGTAATGTGCACACATCTAAAAATACTCGCTTTTAAATATTTGATGCAAGAAAAATAACATGATTGTATTTGTGTTTGAATTAGGTTGTCTATCAACCAATGGTGGATAATAATAGATGGTGGCATATCATACATATTATGCCACATTCCAAAGTGATGTATAGTACATTTACTAATATGGAGCGTATGGAGGATGATCATGGCCATGGACATGATGATGACCATGATATGAGAGAGGAGGATGATCATGAGATAGGAGATACAGATATTGAGGCCATTACCTGTGAGGACGAGCCTACCATTGGTGATGTTGATTTCGATGAGCACATGAGTAGCACAAGTAGTAGTGGGTTGAATGTATTTTTAGATCTAAACACTTGTTGGGATTTTGAAGTAGATAGTTTGGCAAGGGTTGATCTCATTGAGGATGAGATTGAACCGTAGCCCATCATTGATATTGGCAAAACTATTTTACATATTGTCTCATTCTCCTCACCTCACTTAATTCTTGTATATGTGGGCTTGCAAAAAAGCATTGATGTTTTTGTTAAAATTATGTGCTTTGGTAATCATGGGCAATGTTTGGAAAGCAATGATGTACACCAAAATCTCACTTTCTATATTCTCTGGTTTGCATCTAAATGCGCGTCTAATTCCCAGTGTAAACGCACCAATAAACACGCTAATACACATGCAAATAGACACGCTGATAAACGCCATGTTAGACGGGCCAGTATTTTCTCAGTTTAGATGCACAAATAGACGTGTTAATACATGCGCAGATAGACGTGCTGATAAACACAATGTTAGACGGGCCCGTATTTTCTCAATTTAAATGCGCAAATAAACGTGCTAATACACGCGCAAATAGATGAGTTATTAGATGCATTATTAGATGCGCCTGTAATTCCTCTACTCAAGCAATGCCTATAGATGCGCCTGCTATTTTGCGCATCTACCAAGCACGTCTATAGTTGCTTTGTGTTGTGCATGTGATGTTTGATCTCCTTATAAAAATTTGTGAGTATAATGGAATTACTCGTTTGAAGTTATTTATAAATTTCATGACTATTGAACACATAGAGGTATGGTATCAACATACCGATGCCTAATTTTTTGGTACTTAAGTACTTTGTGAGTATAATGGAATTACTCATTTGAAGTCCTTTATAAAATTTCATGATTGTTGTAAACATAGAGGTGTAATATTGAGTACCGATGCCTAATTGTTTGGTACTTAATGCACCATAGCATGGGAAAAAATGGGGAAATGTGCATGTGATGCACCATAAAATTATGCAAGTATAATTTACTTACCCATATAAAGGTCTTTATAAAGTCTCATGAACATCAGGTAGAAATATGTATGGAATAATGATGTATGGACATTGGAAATTGGATAGTGTGGGGATGTAGATTTTGACATTGGACAAGAAGGATATCACGAAATTCTCACTTTCAAAACAAGAGACAAAAGAACATAGATTCTTAGATAGTCTAGCAAGTTGAAAAGACATCCAGTGTGGAATGTAGGAAACACATAAAAACTTAGCTAAAAAGAAAAGCCTGATTAGAGCTTGCAAAGGTGAAGGCGGCTAGAAAGGAAGGCAAATGTGTTGTCTATCGAGATGGCAAGGAATGGATTAGAGACTTTTGAAGCTTCATGAGTGTTGAACAATAAGGGTATGGTCAAAGCATACCGATGCATAATAGTTTGGTAGTTATGCACCATTTGGTCAAGGATGCTTTTATTAAAGGGATACTTATATAATAGTATAATATAATGGCTATTTTTTTCTATATTGTTTAACTTTGTTTCATATTAATGGAAAATTATATATTTTTAAAAAACTTTCCTTTCAAAATTTAATTAAAATTTTCTCAATGGTTTAAAGAACTTTCAAGAATATTTTAAAAATATCAAAAGATGTCACTTTTTAGCATTTTCACGATTACAATCTATGAATATGTTAAATAAATCATGTTCAAAAGTCACGACATTCGAAGACAATTCACATGTGTATATACTCCTCAGCACAGTGCAAGAGCTAAAAGGAAGAATGGTTCCTTAGCAGATAGTGCTAAAGCAATGCTCAATTTGAGAAGCGTCTTCTGAATCAGTATTCGACAGAGGCAATAGCCACTGTAAACTACTTGCTTAATGGACTTTCGACCAAACCAATATAGGGTATGACACCTTATGAAGCATTCACTAGACATAAGCAATGCATTGGGCATCTTTGCATATTTGGTTGCATAGCATATGCCCACATACATGGCGACCATCGTAGAAAATTGGATACGAAATCACATAGATGCATCATGGTTGGCTATAGTGAAGACAGCAAAGCATACAAGTTGTATGATCCCATCAACCGCAAGGACGTTATCTCCAGAGATGTAATCCTTGATGAGGAATCAGAGTGGAAAACCTCAAACACATAGGAGATAGACACACCGATTACACAATCATCTACAGAAAAGGTTGATGAAGAAGAGCAAGAATTTCTAGAAGCACCCCAAGCAGAGTCACAACAACTCAGACGTTCTACTAGGGGAAGCAAACCACCTACCAGATTGACATATGCTCAGAAAGGCAAAGCAATTTAGGTTGAGACCACCAACTGTTGTCTTATGACTACCATCATGGCTACAAAAGAGCCAATGTACTTTAAAGACAAGCCACAATGACAAACTTCTATGAATAAAGAAATGGATGCTTTGTAGAAGAACAACACTTAGGAATTATGTGACCTTCCACTAGGAAAGAAGGCCATAGCAAACAAATGGGTATACAAAGTGATGTACAATCTAGATGATGGCATTGAAAGATACAGATCCAGGCTAGTTGCAAAAGGATTTGCACACCAATATGGTCACAATTATGATGAGACTTATGCTCCAGTAGCAAAGATGGATTCCATATGATTCTTGATATCACTAGCAACACTCAATAGATGGAATGTGTATCAGTTCCATGTCAAGAATGCTTTTCTCAATGGTTACCTAGATGAGGAAGTCTACATCCAACAACCAGGAGGTTATGTTGAACCAGAAAAGGAGAATTAGGTTTGCCATCTCAAGAAAATTCTCTATGGCTTAAAGCAAGCACCCAGGAGTTGGTATAGCATAATCGACAAGTATTTTGCTGATCTAGGATACATGAAGTCCAATGCAGATCATACTCTCTAGTACAAAGTTCAAGGGGAAGATGTCATTAACACCTATTTCATTAATTTTGGACTGGTGCACTGTCCAAATTTATTTTGTGAGATAACTTTGGATAAAACTTAAAAAAAAAAGAGGCTCTTATAAAACAAAACATTGAGTCAAAAAGGAAGATTAAAAAAAATCAAATTAGAAAAAATGATGTGACATGTTATTAAAACTAGAGTACATTAAGAAAAGAGGACATCACATTGTTAAAAGAGACAAAAAGTAAGATTTAAAAAAATCCAATTAGAAAAAATGATGTAACATGTTATTAAAACTAGAGTACATTTAAAAAAGAGCACATCACATTTTTTAAAGAAGTAGATCATATCACTCCAAGCCATATGGTGTCAAAAAACACCTTACATTAGCTCAGCCCTACATGGCTTCTTGCAAAACTAGAGTACATTTAAAAAAGAGCACATCCCATTTTTTAAGGAAGTAGATCATATAACTCAAAGCCATATGGTGTCAAAAAACACCTTAAATTAGCTCAGCCCTACATGGCTTCTTGCAGAGAATACAAGATAATCTAATTTACAAACTGTATTAGCAATGTAGAGAAAAGTATAGAAGATCTCATCTTGGTCTCTCTTATCTTCTCAATAACTCAATCTTCCACTACCCAAAGTCTAGAAGATCTTATTACTGGTCTCTCTTATGAAAACAAGTGGACTTTAAAGCCGCAGGCCATGCGTAACCAGAGCTGGCATCACAGATCTCCTCACAACCTATTTCGAATCTTCCACCGACTTGTAAGCATTCAACAACTCCTCTTTTTGCTCTTGGCTTTCCTCATCTTCACCTTTTTGTTCAATATAGCTTCTAGCTGTTGCCATATCTTATACAAAAATTTAGCTCGTTAGCATAAGAAGTATGTGATTAAAAGAAGTAAAAAAGAAATCTAGAGATATTCACCCCTTCTGCTGAGTTCAAATCAAGCAGCCATGTGCATAACATATACTCCTCGACTGATTTTTTGTTCATGGGGGTTCCATACAAAAGGGATCAAAGATAGAATTTGAGTTTAGTAAATGAAGTCACATAGTAATTGGCCATTGTCTTGGAGGGAAACTAAGAGAAGGAGAGTGAGGGAGTGATAGTGAGGGATGCACAATGAGCCGCCCCTCCTTCAAGAGTGATAGAAAGTGAGGAAACAGACAATAATGTAAAGTGAAAGAAGAATACAAGTTACAGAGAAGGACTAGGGTGTAAGAAATAAGAGTGTGTGGAATAAAGTGATTGAAGCATTGGGAATGCTCTACTTTAAGTGAGTGGAATGGTCCAACTGACACTTTAACAATAGTGTGTAATAAAAGGTTTGAAAATCTTGTGGAGCATTGGGAATTAATACTTTGAAGTGAAATATTACAAATAATTATTATGTTCTTCTCATCACACATTAATCACGTCATCACACATTCATATAATAATTCTTATCACACATTTAATATTTCCAAATAATCACATCATCACACATTCATATCATAAAATTGTTTGCATGAAATAAATATATAAATATCATGAGTAAATGCCACTTAAGTAGTAATAAGTCACAAATTGGTGTATAATCAACAAAAACAACATTATGATTCAATACATTGTAACAAATAAATGTCAACCATAATGCTCATGGAATAAACAACATCATGAGAATATGCTCCTCATGCATATATACAAAAACAACATCAAACATGCATCACAACTCTTTTCATGCTTCTAGTGGAGGTTATGGCAACTCTTCTGATGCTTCTAGTGGAGGCTGTGGTGCTCTAGGTGTACACCGAGTCTCTACTTCTTCTGTAGTGTGTACTTCTTGTGTACTTCTTCTATAGTGTGTAGTGTACTTCTTCTATAGTAGACTCAGTATCCTCTTCCTCAAATGCAAGTGGAGGCTGTGGCAACTCTTTTGGTGCTCTAGGTGCACTAAGTCTCTACTTCATCTATAGTGTTGTGTAGTTCTTTCGGAGTAGACTCAATCTCCTCTTCCTTAAATGCAAGCTCTGATATTGCTTCAATTTCATGTTGTATTCCAATGGCAGCAATTAGGTCTTGAATTATTTCAGCCCTAAACAATTGTATATCCTCCTTTGAATATTTGAGCTCCAAAGAATCTTCCGATGAGACTTGTGGCTTAAGTGAGAAAATTTCTTTGAAAATCAACATGTAGTTATAGGCAACTCTCCACCCACAGCTATGCCCATCTTCTTGCTCTACTACTAAATGCCTTTGGAAGTCTAGCGAGTCTTTGTACTGTCATGTTTATCTGATAGCAGATACCAACTTCTCAACCGACCTGCTCATCATGACATATTAAAAACTTAGTGTGTCTATTACATAAGATACATAATATAGAAGTAACAACAGATTAATAGAATACTTACATTTGCATTGAGCCATGAAAGCCTGCAATCGTGTTGACAAACCAACAATAGTTGTCTTCAAGTTCCCAAACCACCAGACTCCAATGTGCCCTACACGAATAATTAAGAACCATTATTATTTAACATAATGTTGCCACCAGTAGAAGATGAACATAAAGGTTGTGATGATACATCTTGTGATATGCCATAAACACGACTCACATGCCATCTAAATATAAAGGATGTAACCATTTACCAACATCGGCTGCCGTCTTTCTACTATCATTAAGTATAGGAAAAAGGAGGGAATCCAACATATACACACGATTTTGTACTGATCTAGAAAATCGTGAGATAACTATATTGCACTAACAAATAAATGAATATTAGCTTATTAGATTTAATCAAATTATCGAATTATCTGAGAATGCTCTCAACGGAAGCAAGAACGGAAGAGGGAGAGAGAGCGAGAGAGAGAGACAGAGAGCCACACAAGTTTTGGTGGGTGCAGAACCACCCTAATCTTCTTTTTCATTCATTTATATATGTGTTTGAGTATTGTACATAACTGGGGTTAAGGCACAGTGACCTTTAACCCCACAACCTCCCACTTAAAGGACAATGTGCCTTTAAGGGAGAACAACCAGTGAGCATACTATCCAATGCCCATCAATACACGACAATACTCAAACCGCTGACTAGGTAGACTCTTCGTCAGCATATCTGCAGGGTTATCATCTGTATGAACCTTGACAAGCTCTATGCGCTTGTGCTCAAGTACCTCCCTGATGAAATGGTACCTGACCTCAATGTGTTTGGTCTTTGCATGAAAGACCGGATTCCGTGCTAGTTGAATAGCACTCATGGAATCACTATGCAATGTCGGTACACCTGTATGAATCCCCAAATCTCCCACTAGCTGATCAAGCCATATAGCCTCCTTGCAAACCTCTGTGGCTGCAACAACATACTCAGCCTCTGTGGTAGACAAAGCAACGCACTTCTGTGCGCGAGACATCCACGACACTGCACCACCTGCAAAGGTGAACACATAACCAGAAGTGGATCTCCTACTATCCACATGCCCTCTGCATAGTCTGAATCTGTGTACCCAAGTACACACATGTCTCCTTTACCAAAGCAGATGCACATCTCCTTGGTACCCTTCATGTACCTCATGATGCACTTAACTGCCTCCCAATTCCTCTTTCCTGGATTAGCCATATACCGGCTAACAACTCCCACTGCAAATGCAATGTCTGGTCTAGTAGCTATCATAGCATACATAAGACTCCCAACTGCTGATGCATAAGGAACCTTGGCCATCATGGCCCTCTCCTCATCTGATTTCGGACTATCTGTATGACTCAGTTTCACATATGGAGGCAATGGAGTACTCACTGCCTTCCCCCCCTCCATATTGAAACGTTGCAATACTTTTGTAACATACTCTTTTTGTGAAAGCCAAAGGAGTTTCCTACTCCGATCACGCGTGATGCGCATACCAAGAATATGACCTGCAAATCCCAAATCCTTCATATCAAATGTCTCATGCAACTTGGCCTTTAATGCATCTAGCTCATAAGTATTCTTGCTAGCCAATAGCATATCATCCACATATAGTGCCAGGATTATCAGGCTATTATCCTTAGCCCTTTTAATGTAGAGGCAGTGATCAATTTCACTCCTTCTAAAACCCTGGGACCGAATGAAAGCATCAAACTTCTGATACCATTCTCTAGGCGCTTGCTTAAGACCATAGAGACTCTTCTTCAGCTTGCAAACTAAATGCTCTTTGCCCTTTTCTTCAAAGCCTTCTGGCTGCACCATGTAAATTTCCTCATGCAAATCCCCATGCAAGAAAGCTGTCTTGACATCCATTTGCATAAGCTCCATATCCTCTGATGCCACTAGTCCAAGCATGCATCTAAGTGTGGTCATCTTCACAACCGGAGAGAATATCTCATCAAAGTCCACACCCTTCTCTTGCTTGAACCCTTTAGCAACCAAAGGGGCCTTGTACCTAGGCACATCATCACCTGTGACCTTCATTTTGTAGACCCATTTACATGGTAATGCTTTCTTTCCATGTGGCAAAGAAACCAAGTCCCAAGTCTTATTCTTCATAAGTGAACTCATCTCTGATTGCATAGCATACTCCCACTTGTGTTGATCCTCACGCATCATAGCCTCTTTGTAGCAAGAAGGCTCCCCGCAATGAGTAAGCATCACATAATCTACCCCTGGAACAAACCTATCAGGCGGTCTAGACACTCTAGATGATCTTCTCAATGGCATTTCAGCTTGCTGTCCCATTTGCATATCAGCCACATTTGGCTCATCATTTCCACCAACAGATGATCCATCATTTACCCTTGATGGTATACCTGTGGGAGTACTTGGTGGTACCATTTCTTGCACATTTGGTGCATGGACAGCTTGCTGTCTATCAACATATGCAGGTGGATTCACATCCTGGAAAGTGATTCTCCTCATTTCCACATCCCTCATGGGTGCCTTATGCATCTTCTTCTCATTGAAGACCACATCATGGCTGCGTATGATCTTCTTTGCTTCTGGATCCCAGAGATGATAGCCCATCTCTCCACTTTCACCATAACCTAAAAAGATGCATTTCCTAGACTTAGGATCTAGCTTCTTTTGAAGCTCTTTTGGCACATGTGCATTTGCCTCACACCCAAATATACGCAAATGAGAGTAAGAGGGATTCTTTCCACTCCATGCCTCTTCAGGAATACCAACATCCAAACTCTTACTAGGTGATCTATTGATCACATGCACTGCAGTCTTCATTGCCTCAGCCCAAAAACCACCAGAAAGACTTGCATTGGAAAGCATGCATTGCAACCTTTCTTGAATGGTACGATTCATCTTTTCTGCAATTGGATTTTGCTCTGGAGTACGAGGGGATGTAAGCTCCCTCTTAATCCCACGAGTATTACAGAAATGCTGAAAGTCATGAGAGAGATACTCTCCACCATTGTCAGTCCGTAGGCATTTAAGCGTTCTACCTGACTGATTCTCAACCAAGGCTAGCCATTTCTGAAATACCTGGAACACATCACTCTTCCGAGCTATAGCATAAGCCCACACTTTCCTAGTTGCATCATCAATGAATGTCACATAGTATTCAGCCCCACCTAATGACCATGTAGGCATGGGACCACATATGTCTGAATGAGCCAAATCAAGCATTTCAAACTGTTTCTTTCCCCTTCTTTTATGGGCTGATTTAGTCTGCTTCCCATAGAGACAATGCTCGCAAAATTTAAAATCAGAGAAACTCAAATGCGGTACATAACCCAAACGGCATAAGAGTTTCATTCCATTCTGGCTCATGTGCCCCCACCTGCAATGCCACAAAGAAGTGCTTGGCTGCTCGGTTATTGCAACAACATGATCAAATACCCCTGATACATGTAAGGGATACAAAGTCCCACACTTGGCACCCCTAGCCAAAAGCATAGAGCCCTTTTGAATTTTCCAACTTTGAAAGCCAAAAGTGGTGTACATAACTGGGGTTAAGGCACAGTGACCTTTAACCCCACATTATCAAGCAAAGAAAAATTTTGTATCAAACCTGAGAATGGCCATCATAACGTTGTTATTGACCTCGTTTGAAGGAATAGAGAGGATTGAAATCTCCTCCACCAAATTCAAGATACTGAGGTCTATGTTGAATCATAACCCTAACATTGAAAGAGCTTCCCAATTCTTCCAATGAAGCCACGTTTGTAGAGTTGAGGTCTTCTATCCCCTTTGACTCTTTGATGGCATTCATTTTGCACTCCTCTGAGCCATTATCTATTTGACTTGTGGGAGGGTCCATAATGTTGCCCTTAATGATTGCTCAAATGGTACATGTTATAAATGCATAGAGATGGAAGTCCATATATGTTGATAGTGTGGTGTCATTCTGTATCTCAAAAATTTGACCAAGTACCAAAAAGAAATTGTAGCCCACCCTCCATCCACAATTGTAGATGTGGCTATCCTCTTGATGTGATACCTGACATGTTATATACTGTATTTATTGTGCGAAGTCATGTTGTCACATTACTGTGTCGATAGCACCTACCAACTTTTGAGCCGATCTACCCATCAAAACATATAACAAGAGTGAATATGTGCATTGCATATCAATCTACATGTGAAGAAGTGACAACAAGTGTAGTCTATACTTACTCTGGCACCTTGCCATGGATAGATGCCATTGAGTTGGCAAAGAAGCACTTCTTGGTGGCAAAGATGTCCACGACCACCAAACTCCAATGTGAGCTACATTATCAATAAAGAATAATTACTGTGTTTGAGATAATTTTAGCAATGCAATAGAAAAAACAAGTAGGGTTTGCTGCTTACTTCTCATAATATGTTGTAAAGATAACTCGTGCCTCATTCATAGGAACATGCTTCAACCACATGCAAACATCCTCTATGGTATTTTTTTTGTTGCTAAGCACTTCAGAAATAAGAGGATCGAGCATATATGAAACTCTTTGTATATTTTGAGGAAAATTTGCTATAACATTACTACCCAAAAAAAAAAGAGTATTAGCTTGTTGGGTTTAATCAAAATATGAAAGTATAAAGCCAAGGAAAAGGTTGCATCAAACTTGAGGATGGTTGTAATGACTTTGACATTAACCTCTTTCTTAGGATTCAAGAGGATTAAAATCTCATCTTCACCAAATTCAAAAGTATGAGGTTGTTCGAATTAACAACATAGCGTTGAATGAACTTCCAATTTGCTGCAAGTCATATTTTCATGACTCATCTTATTAAGAGAGTGGTCTACATCGTATTCTTCTTCACTTGCTATGTCTTCTACATCCTCCTTCTGCTATAAAAATATAAAAAAGCTATGAGATTTACACATCCCAAATAAAGGCTTAAAACAAGCATGGAAATATAAAGATAAGATTTCATACATGCTGCAATGTAGTCATATTTTTCAGGTGGTTCCCCAACGTTAATATTGGTTTTTTCATTAGATTGCATAGAAGTATAAAGATAAGGTTTCATTCATGCTTTCATTAGACTGAGTCTCTTCTCCTCTTGGAGTAAAAATTAAAAAAGTTATGAGATTTACACATTTCAAATAAAGGCTTAAATAATCATAGAAGTATAATGATAGCATGCTTTCATTAGACTCAGTCTCTTCTCCTCTTGGAGGAAAATATAAAAAAGTTATGAGATTTACACATCCCAAATAAAAGCTTGAACAAGCATAGAAGTATAAAGATAAGGTTTTATACATGCTACAATGTAGTCATATTTTCAAGTTGTTCCCCAATGGTAGCAAAATTAGGCGATGAATACTCTCAGCCAAAAACGCTAGTAGATCGGCTTCTGTATATGATTCCACTTTGATTGGAAACTCCAAATAAAAAATCTCTCTAAGGAACAGCATGCAGTCGCAGGCAACTCTCCACCCACAGCTATGCCCATCTTTTTGGTCCACTGGTAGAGGTCATTTGAGTTCTACTTGGTCTTGTTGCTCCTTGGTTGTTCTGACAGTAGTAGATACTAGCACCGATATGCAGCACTGTCCATCATGACATATGAAATATATTAATATGTCATGATCATAAGATACAAAATAAGAAAATAACAAAAATATTAAGAGAACAGTTACCTTGGGGAGTTGGCATGATAGCTTGCCATTTAATTCACAAACCACAAACAATTGACTTCAAGGTTCCAAGCCATTAGACTCCAATGTGAGCTACACGACCAAATTAAAAATGATTATTGTTGATTATGCACTCAATCTTCTTTGGATCTACTCGAATCCCATCGGTGGATACTATGTGACCCAAATACTCTATCTGATCTTGAAAGAAACTACTCTTTTCAGGATTTATGTACAATTGATTTTCTTGACTTCCTTTCACACAAGCAGAGGGAGAAGGGTGGAGAGATAGCACAAGTGTTGGGAGAGGGGCTGGGTAGGGGTGAGGAGTGGGGAATAAAGAGGAGGAAAGTAAGGTCATCGAATATAAGATGGGAGGAGAGATTTTTGCTTTTCTCACAAGAGAGATGTGAAAGATGGCATCGCATGGGGTTTTAGGTTTAAGCCCCCAACTTCGCTATATAGCGATGCTGGTCAGTCACTAACAAAATCTTGGTGTTTAAGAAAGGTTCGGTTCATCGTTCTACTAAAAGTGGCTGGAGCATTAGTTAGCACAAAAGGCATAACTAGGAACTCATAATGTCCCGTTTGAGTTCTAAAGGCAGTCTTGTATATATCCTCTTCTACCATACAAACTTGATGATAGCCGGATTTGAGATCTATCTTACTGAAGACCTTGGCACCTTTTAATTTGTCCAAAATATCATTAATCCTAGGGATTGGATAGTTGTTCTTCACTGTGATTTTGTTTAGTGCATGATAGTCTATGCACATTCGATAGGTTCCATTTTTCTTTTGACTAATAAGACAAGTGCTCTGTAAGGAGAACTGTTGGGTCTTATCAATCCTCTCTCTATCAGTTCCTCCACTTACTTTTGAATTTCCTTTTGCTCTAGCTGGTTGACTCTATACAGAGCTTTGTAAGGTGGAGTATTGCCCAGTAGGATTTCTATCCTATGATCTTCACATCGAGAACATGGTAGTCCCCAGGCGGCAAATCCTCTAAGAAACAATCAAAAAATTGAGAAAGAAACTTTTGGTGTGTAGGCTTAGTGTTTGGGTGAGTAGCGGTTACCGTAATCACCAAAATCAGATATGTCTTCTCATGTTTCCTGATTGCTCTTTTGGCTTGTGTGTGGTTGAGTAAAGGACTGATCTCAGGTTTCATTGAGCTTCTCAGACATATTTCTTGTCTGTCCTTCTCAATCCACATCCTATGTGAATCATAATATCTATCCTAGGACTATATAGCTTTCCTCATCTTCATCGTGTTGCTCAATATAGCTTCTAGTCGCCGCCATATCCTATACGAAAATTTAGCTCATTGCATAAGAAGTACGTGATTAAAAGAAGAGAAAAAGAAATCTAGAGATATTCACCTCTTCTACTGAGTTCAAATCAAGCAGCCATGTGCGTGACATATCCTCCTCGACTGATTTTCCGTTCATGGGTGTTCCATACAAAAGGGATCGAAGACAAAATTTGAGTTTAGTAAATGAAGTCACGTAGTAACTGGCCATTGTCTTGGAGGGAAACTGAGAGAAGGAGAGTGAGGGAGCGATAGTGAGGGATGCACAGTCAGCAGCCCCTCCTTCAAGAGTGATAGAAAGTGAGGGAACAGACAATCACATAAAGTGAAAGAAGAATACAAGTTACTGAGAAGGACTAGGATGTAAGAAATAAGAGTGTGTGGAATAAAGTGAGTGAAGCATTGGGAATGCTCTACTTTAAGTGAGTGGAGACGGTCCAACTGACACTTTAATGATGGTGTGTAATAAAAGGTTTGAAAATATTGCGGAGCATTGGGAATGTTGTACTTTAAGTGAGTGGAGCATTGAGAATTCATACTTTGAAGTGAAAT
The DNA here is from genome assembly GCF_047967505.1 of Dipteris shenzhenensis. Classification (NCBI taxonomy): domain Eukaryota; kingdom Viridiplantae; phylum Streptophyta; class Polypodiopsida; order Gleicheniales; family Dipteridaceae; genus Dipteris; species Dipteris shenzhenensis. The sequence goes on along the minus strand of NC_141598.1, from coordinate 22,152,247 downwards.
ATTACAAATAATTATTATGTTCTTCTCATCACACATTTATTTCCAAATAATCACATCATCACACATTCATATCATAATTCTTATCACACATTTAATATTTCCAAATAATCACATCATCCCACATTCATATCATAAAATTGTGTGCATGAAATAAATATATAAATATCATGAGTAAATGCCACTTAAGTAATAAGTCACAAATTGGTGTATAATCAACAAAAACAACATCATGATTCAATACATTGCAACAAATAAATGTCAACCATAATACTCATGGAATAAACAACATCATGAGAATATGCTTCTCATGCATATATACAAAAACAACATCATACATGCATCACAACTCTTTTGATGCTTCTAGTGGAGGTTGTGGCAACTCTTCTGATGCTTCCAATGGAGGCTGTGGTGATCTAGGTGTACACTGAGTCTCTACTTCTTCTATAGTGTGTACTTATTCGTACTTATTCTATAGTGTGTAGTGCTTTTGGAATAGACTTAGTATCGTCTTCCTTAAATGCAAGTGGAGGCTGTGGCAACTCTTTTGATGCTTCTAGAGGAGGCTGTGGTGCTCTAGGTGTACACCGAGTCTCTACTTCTTCTATAGTGTGTAGCTCTTTTGGAGTAGACTCAGTCTCCTCGTCATTAAATGCAAGCTTTGATATTGCTTCAGTTGCATGTTGTATTCCAATGGCAACAATTAGGTCTCAAATGATTTCAGCCCTAAATAATTATATATCCTCCTCTAAATATTTCAGCTCCAAAGAATCTTCCGATGAGACATGTGGCTTAAGTGAGAAAATTTCTTTGAAAATCAACATGTAGTTATAGGCAACTCTCCACCCACAGCTATGCCCATCTTCTTGCTCTACTACTAAATGCCTTTGGAAGTCTAGCGAGTCTTTGTACTGTCATGTTTCTTTGATAGCAGATACCAACTTCTCAATCGACCTGCTCATCATGACATATTAAAAAACCCTAGTATGTCTATTACATAAGATACATAATATATAAGTAACAACAGATTAATAGAATACTTACATTTGCACTGAGCCATGAAAGCCTGCAATCGAGTTGACAAACCAACAATGGTTGTCTTCAAGGTCCCAAACCACCAAACTCCAATGTGCCCTACACGAATAATTTAGAACCATTATTATTTAACACAATGTTGCCAGTAGAAGATGAAAATATAGGTTGTAATGATACTTACATCTCGTGATATGCCATAAACACGACTCACATGCCATCTAAATATAAAGGCTGTAACCATTTAAAAATGTCGGCTGTCATCTTTCTACTGTCATTAAGTATAGGAGAAAGGAGGGAATCCAACATATACACACGGTTTTGTACTGATCTAGAAAATCGTGAGATAACTATACTGCACTAACAAGTAGATGAATATTAGCTTATTAGATTTAATCAAAATATTGAATTATCAAGCAAAGAAAAAATTTGTATCAAGCCTGAGAATGGCCATCATAACGTTGTTATTGACCTCATTTGAAGGAACAGAGAGGATTGAAATCTCATCTCCACCAAATTCAAGATACTGAGGTCTATGTTGAATCATAACCCTAACATTAAAAGAGCTTCCCAATTCTTCCAATGAAGCCACTTTTGGTCTTCTATCCCCTTTGACTCTTTGACGCCATTCATTTCGCACTCCTCTGAGCCATTATCTATTTGCCTTGGGGGAGGGTCCATAATGTTGCCCTTAATGATTGCTCGAATGGTGCATGTTATAAATGCATAGAGATGCAAGTTCGTATATGTTGACAGTGTGGTGTCATTCTGTATCTCAAAAATTTGACCAAGTACCAAAAAGCAATATAGCCAAATTTGCAGAATGGGTCTCTATCATAGCTTGTATTCTATGTTTGCAGTCATTCTTCTTTTCTATGGTGTCTTCAAGGCTCTTCTACTCATGGGATTCTTCAACCAAATTTAGAGATGGTTCCACTACTGAAGTAGAAGGGAGTGCCTCCATATTGACTTCATCCATTTCTCTTCATCCACCAACCTCTCTCTGATCACGTCATGTAAGTCCATCTCTTCATCATCATCAACTGGGACATTATGATCTTTGAGGTCATCATCCAGGTCATTAGTCTCCTTGTGCTCTACCTCTTTTTCATAGCCTGTGGTTAGATCTTCTTGAAGCTGAAAATAGGCCATGAAATGCTTGTTTTCAATAATATTTATGGAGTTTCCTTTTCTGAGGAGATCCTCAAATAAATATCCCATCTTGCACAAGGTGACCTCCCAACCTACCGGCAACAAATTCTCCACGGTAAGCAAGAGACTTTTGCCAAACTTCCATAGTTGTTTTTTTGATAATGTATGGACTTGGGAATATCTTGCTCTTCTAGCATCAATCTCAAATTATTTGAATTCCCTCTTATGTTCTTTTGTAAGGAGTGATCAGGGTTGGGACTCTGCATACACAAGAAGAATGATTCAAGAGATTGAATCGCTATGCCACATTCTCTCTTGCCTCTCTTTGCTACATAAACACCACTATGGTTCTTCAAATGTGATGAATATGCTACTCTAGAGTAACCTCTATGGCTTCTTTGTCTTGTTTATCAACAAAAATGACAATGTTGCAAATTGCCACTTTGCTAATGGTGGTATATACTATTCTATCAACAATGAAGTTATGGATCTCAATGCTAGAAACTTCATTGATGAAGAATAGTTGTGGCTTTCCCATGCTGACTCATTCGTGATGAAGTCATCTTCTGAATCTTCCCTAAAGTTCACAAGCATTTCAGACTCTGACGTAACCTCTACATGAAATTGAAAACTTTGGTGCATATCTATTGGCATCCTTATCTCACTGATTAATATTTCCGCATATGCAGCCACCTATTGTGGGATTTCTTTTCTCATGTAAGAGGTTACTATTTCTGACCCATCTTCATTCTTTTTAATCCACTTGTCTGCCCATAGCCTTGCCTTGGGTGTTGACAAAGAAGATATATGCTTGACCACATTATAGTCAATGTTACAATGACTAAGTGGGATTTCTTTCACATCGTGGTTTGCTAGCAAGAGCTTCTACCATAACTGCAGTGGATCGACCTTGATCTAATCCTATTTTTTTAAATTCTCAGGCACTCAAGGCTTGTGTTTCATCATCCTTAGTGACACCCACCATTTCTTTCTCTAGAAGTTGGCGCTCATGTTCTACACATTCGTGACAGTGTGCATGTTCTTCTTGCCCTTGCATTGAAGCCTGTGCTTGATCTCCTTCATGTGAAGATCCCTGAATCTGAGGTGTATATTGTGCATCCTGAAAGTACTCAAACATAATCTTTGCATGCATCCTTTTTGCCACCACACTCGAAAATTGCAGGGACGAGCATTTTCCGAGCAAAATCTTTCGAGCATCCGAGTGAAGGAAAAAAAAAGCTTCCAACTATGCAAAAATATGACAAAAATGGATAAGAAGAAAACATAGTTTCACTTAGAAATATGAAAAGTATTATAGGAATGCCTATTTTATACACGAATATTTATGTGAATCGTTGGGAATGGTGAGAACATAATGGGATGGATTTTGAAGAAACCCACATGAAGAGTAGACTTCTCTATGAAAATTCCCTTATGATCCTTCTTACAACTTTTTACTTAATAGGGGGTGACATTGAAAAAACTCTCTCAACCTATCTTCATTAAAGGGTTTCTCCAAAGAAAACTCATTGAAGCAAGTCATCAAGGTAGTTTCGCTAGCGAAACCCCTTTGAACAAGGTCTTTCAAGGTAGTTTCGCTGGCGAAACTACCTTGGACAACACTTTTAAAAGTGACATAACTTTCACATCCAATGTCCAAATATAGTCATTCAGCCACTCAAATTGATCGGCAAACCCCATTTGAGCACATCTATGGGGTTATATTTTGGAAAACCTTGCATATATAGTATTAAATATTACATGTATTTTATGAGAGTGATACATAAGACCAAGTTAATACTTATTTACAGTAATTTAAACTTCTGTAGAAACATGTCCATAAATATCTTGTTATTAATACTATAAAAACACTTGAAAGATATTGCCATATGATATAAATGTGTTTAATAAGTAATTATTTATGTATAATATTATTATATTGAGAGTGATTATGAGAGACATTTCTTAAATGATTTATTTTTCAATACTTTTTTAAGGTAATAACAAGGGTACAAAGGGATATATATGAATAAGAAGATTTATGTTATGTAAAAATGAATGAGTCACTAGTCTATATAATTTTATGATAAAGGGATCTAGTTCTAATGAAAATAAAAGTGTAAAAACCATGTTTCCTAAAGAAATACTATTTTTAAAATCTCGTGAAAAACACGCTCGAATAAACCTGCTCATAGGTTTTTGCTCGTAAAATTGACGCATCCGAAAATCGCTCCCAAGTATATGCAAGAGCCTCCAATGCACATTGCAACTCAGGAAACTTTGATGGTTGAGGAGGAGGCATTGAAAAGGTCTTTGATTCTCTCCTTGACACAACAAAATGAAGACCGCCAACTTCAAGATCCGATCTCTTTGTGAAAATATCCATAAAAGTCTCTTTTGGCTCTATCTCATCATGCCTACTACAAGGCTCGAAGTCATATCTTTCGTAGAGAATGTAGCATCCCATGGATCGCACCATCATTGAACTCCCTTTTTGACATAAGTAGAAAGAGTCTCTTTTCCTTTTGATCAAGAAACCAAGCTCTTCTGCCAATGTGATATTGAGTCCACCTACCAAAGCCATTGGGGCTATATTCCTTTCCTTTCAAATTCAAAGTGATGTCAGAGACCCATGCTCTAATCTCAGAGTCATTTAGACTAGCCCCCACATTAGTTGTTTGCTCCATAATCCTACAAGAAAAGATAATAAAGAATTTAGATACATACAAGTAAAGTGCAATATAAAAGGCTTGATACAATAAATGTGGGAAATGGCCCAAAAGGCTTTACAAGGCTTCATATGGCAATAAATGTGAAAAATAGCCGAGATGGCTTTACAAAGTATTTTATAGCAATAAATATGGAAAATAGCCTAGAAGGCTTTACAAGGCTTAAATATTTGTACAAATGTAAGAAAATTAGCCAATAAATCTTTACAATGAAATAAAATGCCCACTCTAGTGATAAAGCTCCAATCTTCCCAATGACATGTAATCTGTCCATCCACTAATATTTGCCCACTGATACCCAACTGATGCAATCTACCCACTAATGAATTGATCCACTGATATCCACTTATGCAGCCCATTGATACTTGTTAAATAGTGAATGGTAGCCTATAAAGATTTACAATGAAATAAAATGACCACTATAGTGATCAAGCTCCCATATGCCCCTTGACATGTAATCTTTCCACCACTGATATTTGCTATTTACTATCTGGTCATGCAATCTGCCCACTAATAAACTTCTTGGTAAATGGTGAAAGGTCTTATTTAATAGCATGTTATGATCATGAAACCGCATGTGAGTGAAGGGACTGACAATGATTCGGAACTAGTCAGAAAGATTTAGGCATGCCTTCGATTGGCAACTTGGAGAATTGTCTCTCCTCTAAGGCAATCTAATATATGCTAATCTATGCTAAACCAACTGTCGAAGCGAAGAAAAGCAATAAATAATTTCTTTTTCTGTGTTCATTTTAATGTGCTGGGGTTTAAGAGGCTTAAATATGCAAAAGAAGGGGTTTTGATGTAGAGGCTAAACCTACATGTGAGAGAAATGAAGAGCAAATATCTAAAGAAAAGTTAACATTTTTCAATTAAAAAGATGAAGATATATATATAAATATTATCTCACCATCAAAATAAACAATAAATTCACAATTTTATGATTTTAATTTAAAATATATTAAAAGTATAATATAAAACATTTAACTATATAAAACTTTCTCTCTTTACTCTGAACTCTCTCTCTCTCTCTCTCTCTCTCTCTCTCTCTCTCAACTCTTATGTCTTTCCCTCTTTCTCCTCATCCCACTCATTCTCTCTCTTAGTTTGTCTCATGCCTCTCTTTCTCTCCCTCTCTCCATCCCTCCATCCCTCCCTCTATCCTCTCCCTTTCTCTCTCTCTCTCTCTCCCTCCCATGGCCACCAAAATTTATTATTCTCTCTCTCTCTCTCCCTAGGATTTGTAATTCTCTCTCTTTCTCTCTCTCTCTCTCTTCACTTCTCTCTCTCTCCCCAGATTTATCAGTCTCTCTCTCAAGTCTTTGGTTGACTTCCCGCATAAGCTCTTATCATGTCTACAATAGTACTGTTTGTAACTTCAATTTGTCCATTTGATTCTGGATGAAAAGATGATGAGAAATCTAACTTAGTGTCTAGATTATGAAATAATGCAATCCAAAAATTAGTGCAAAACTTTGAATCTCGATTAGACACTATAATCTTTGGCAAGCCATGGTGAACAAAGATATGCTTGATGAATAAATATGCAGCATGCTGAGCTGTTAAAGTTTTCTTGCATGGTATCAAATAAGCTTACTTACTAAAGCGATCTACTATCGTCCAAATCATATCATTTTGATTCGTTGTAGTAGGAAAACCTGTTATGAAATCCATGGATATTTGTTCCCAAGGTTGCATAGGAATAGGCAAAGGCATTACCAATCCTGGGGTCTTTCCTTCGTAACTCTTGATCTTCTGACAAGTGATGCATTCGGCTACAAACTTAGCCACATCTTTTCTTATAGTAGGCCAATGAAATTCTCTTGTTATCACTTGTAATGTGGCAGTCACTCCCCTATGTCCCATATATGGTGGTTGGTGCATTTCCTCTATTACAATTTGTCTAAATGGTCGAGTGCTAGAATTCCAATTATTATTCTCTAATTTGTTCCATATTTTAAAAAATTATGGATCCCCTTGATAAGAATTCTTCATACCTTCGAAAGGCTAGGTCTCTACAGCAGTGATGTGATTAATACTTGGCTTTCTGCTAAGAAAATCAATAACTACATTCTCTTTTCCAGGTTGATACTGAATCATGGGTTGAAAACTCTATATAAATGATGCCCACTTGATATGCCTATCAGATATAAGTGGCTGAGTCAACAAATGCTTGATACTTTGCTGATCGGTTTTGATAAGAAACTCAGATCCCATCAAATAATGTTTCCACATTCATAAAGCATGCACAACAGCGGTTAATTCTATATCATATGTACTATAATTGCATTCCGTTGGTTTTAATTTTCGGCTCTCATATGCTATTGGATGACCATCTTGCATAAGCATGGCTCCAATTCCATATCCACTAGCATCGATTACAACTACAAAGAATGGTCTAGAGAAATCGGGTAATTGCAACATAGGAGCTTGGGTAAGAGCTTATTTGAAAGCTATAAAAGATTTATCTTGATACTCAGTCCATAAGAAATGCTTAGCTTTTCTAAGAAGGTTTGTTAATGGGTGTGCAATGTATGCGAAATTCTTGACAAACTTTCTAAAAAAGCTACACAATCCCAAGAATGATCTTAATTCATGTATATCTTGGGGTTTAGGCCATGTGGACTATGCACTCAATCTTATTTGAATCTACTCCAATCCCATCAGCAGATACAATGTGACCCAAATATTCTATCTGATCTTGAAAGAAACTACTCTTTTCATGATTTATGTACAATTGATTTTCTTTCAAGAGTGAAAAGACTAGCTTCGGATGTTCCTTATGCTCCTCAATGTCTTTGCTAAACACCAAAATATCATCGAAGAATACTACCACACAATCTTGGTGTTTAACAAAGATTCGATTGATCATTCTACTAAAAGTGGCTGGAGCATTAGTTAGCCCAAAAGACATAACTAGGAACTCATAATGTCCCATTTGAGTTCCAAAGGTAGTCTTGCATCTATCCTCTTCTACCATACAAACTTGATGATAGCCAGATTTGAGATCTATCTTACTGAAGACCTTGGCCCCTTTCAATTTGTCCAAAAGATCATCAATCCTAGGGATTGGATATTTGTTCTTCACTGTGATTTTGTTTAGTGCACGATAGTCTATGCACATTCGATAGGTTCCATTTTTCTTTTTAACTACTAAGACAGGTGTTCCATAAGAAGAACTGCTAGGTCTTATCAATCCTCTCTCTATCAATTCCTCCACTTGCTTTTTAATTTTCTTTTGTTCTAGCTGATTGACTCTATAAGGAGCTTTGCAAGGTGGAGTATTGCCCCGTAGGATTTCTATCCTATGATCTTCAGGTTGAGAACATGGTAGTCCAGGCAGTAAATCCTCTAAGAAACAATCAAAAAATTGAGAGAGAAACTTTTGGTGTGTAGGCTTAGTGTTTGGCTGAGTAGCCATTACTGTATTCACCAAAATCAGATATGTCTTCTCACGTTTTCTAATTGCTCTTTTGGCTTGTGTGTGGTTGAGTAAAGGACCGGATCTCAGGTTTCATTAAGTGTTTTAGACATATTTATTATCTGTCCTTCTCAATCCACATCTGATGTGAATTATAGTCTATCTTAGGATTGTTTTGATGCCTCCATGGCATTCCTAAGATTACGTCCACTCCCTGTAAGGGTGCCACTAAAAAGTCTCGTGTATCCTTGTAGGGATTGATTGAGATTTCAAGATTCTTTACTTCTCTTGTGCAATTATACTTTGTTTTCGTAAAAACAGTTTTGACCTTATAGTTAGATGGGAAAGACTCTAGGTTTGGCTTTGCTAACATTCTTTCTGAAATGAAATCATGTGTACACCATCATCGTGTAGAATACAACCTCTTTGCCATTAATGAAACCTTTGATTTTTAGAAGAGCATGACAATTATACTTACCTCCATCTTGCTTGGCTGCTTCATTATCAATCATGTGCACTTTCGCCGTCGAGGTCTTCTTTCTTTCAGGACACTCAGTGGCTATGTGTCCCACATTGTTGCACTTGAAACACCTTATTTCTTTCTTTGAAAAATTCCCACCGTATGGTTTGGAAGAAGAATCTGTCTTCTATGGAACAAAACCATTTTTAGATTTGAAGAAGGGCTTTTTATCAAATCTCTTTTTCTTATGGAAAGGTACATGCCGTTCTAAATGTTTTCCTTCTTTTGGGATCCCATTCTTTGTTTCACAATTCATTGCAAGAGAAATTGCAGGACTCAGTGAGTGAGGATGAAACATGTTAATCTCGTCTCTCATCTTAGACTTTAGACCTGCCACATACTTCCTACATTGATCTCGCTCATTAACTTTCTCTAAGGATTGTAATTGGATCAATGTTTTCCAAAATCTATCAGTATATGTGGAAATCATTTCCTTATCAAACTGCCTGAAAGTATCCCACTGTTGTGGAGCTTTTGCTTTGAAATGTGAGGGAGGAAAATCTCTCTTGATGAGCTTTTGAAAAGACTTCCAAGATTTTGATCGCCTTTTACTGTGCTTAGTGATGTTCCACGAAATTGTAGCACTCTCTACTAAATGATTTGTAGGACATTTAATCTTGTCTTTTTCAGAGAATTTCTCCCCTAAAAAATAATTGTCTAGCTGACTGATCCAAGACAATACAGTGCGTGCTTCTTTCTTTCCATTGAAATTTTGAAATGAGAAAGCTTTTCTACTTATCTTACTCTCCTTCCTCGAATTTTGTGCTCTTAGTGTGACCTTACTGTCCTGATAATAGTATCGTTGTCAGAATCATCGTCGGATGACTCATCATTAGATGAGTGTCTCTTCCTTTTCTTACCATTGATTCTCTTTTCCAATATCTCCCTATGCTTATGCTCATCGGCCAACTATGCCTGAAGTGCATCTAACTGCTCTTGGAGCATGGGTGGTTGTGGCTGATGCGCCATGATAATGCAATAAGTATACATTAAGCAGAATGGAGGAAAATAAGGATACTAAGTATATGAGAATTAAACGGATGAGAAAGTGTAATTCGAGTGTATGGTACGAAATGGATGGTGAAAGATACTAAGTGTATGAAATATAAAGCAAAAGAAATCACTTATCTCGCTCTTTGATTAGAGGTAGAAAGGACTAGAGTGGGAGATATGTGACCAATGATGTCATAGTTGTCTTTGCACTCGACTGATCTCCAATTAATTTCTCGATGACTCGTGGTTCGAATCACCCTCTTGATTCGAGCTTCTCAGATTTTGCTTTGCCTTTTTCTTCTTCTCTCTTTTTTTAAAAATGCCTTTGATGGTTGGTGAAACAGCCTCATACTTCGTGTTGCAAATCACCAAAGAGAGGGAAAATGTCTTCTTTTTTAGAACCTTAGAGCGCTCTCTCTTTTTTCTTTTTTTACTAAAAAAAAAAAAAATCCTTTAAAGGACCTTTGGAGGGGTTATTTTCCCAAGGGCAGCAGCACAAAATTAGTCGCTGTCTACGTTGACAAGCTCGAGAACTAGAGGCTACTGTTGTTAGCAACTGTAATTGTACAGAGGCAATGGAGGTGGCGACTTTGCATTGAAACTGTAGGGCTACACTGCTCACGAAGTCAAAGGCTTCGAAATCCAAGATGGCGCACTGATTGAAATACTATGGACGACAGTGAATCCGCAGACAGGGTCACACAGTAGAAGAGAGACTACTAAGGTCTCTAAAGGATTCTGGGTTGCACGACTAGTTCTCTCGAGGTTGGCGGTACTATTAAAGACTGCAGGACTCTGTTTGTGGGACTGTGCGCAGGTCCAGAGGGTCAAAGGCAATGGATATAGTTTGTCTCCCAAATGGCAACTGTTGAAGTTTAGGCCTAGCGAAAAGCTCAACTGCCAAGGCAGCTTTAGTGCATGCCTATGATGGGCATTTGTACCTTGCAAAGATGGATGCGTGGCACAATGAAGACGAAGAAAACTCTTGAGTCTAGAAATGGCTGCACTTTAATGCAAGGATAAGTCACGTTTTCACGATAGTTGCTCGAAAGCTTGCTCCAAGGCTAGATAGAGAGGAATTAAAGGCACGTTTGATAAGGCTTTGTTGGCCTTTAAAATAAATGCACAGCCAATCTTCCTTTCATATTCTTTTCCCACGATTCACGAGCTCTGATTATGTATATGTCCTCTTGAATCTTCCACAGGACTTTTCTTTCCAAGGTGTCTTTTTCTTCTTGAATCCACATGAGGAAGCTTTAGACTTTCTTTTCTTTCACAAGGAAGTGACCTCAGTTCTAATATTACTGAAACCAAAAGGTAATTCTTTTCAACACACAAACTCACCACTTAATCAATTGGAGAAGAAAACAATCACACCACGAGTATGACAGCAGACTGGGTACAATCTCCCCCCCTAGATGAGTGGCTCACACTTCCTCATCTAGAGTATTTATGATATTTCATAAAAACACCAAAGAGCCAAAATTATCCCTCTCATCCAAAAATGATGGATTTGCTTTACATAGCCATCTTAGGGCCCAAAAATGAATCATGTCCACTACAAAATATATTGCTCAAACTTGCAATAATAAAACAAAATTTACAAAATTGGCCCATGGCCATATATAATGCACTGTGCATCACCTCGATCGATAGCCTCGCACTAACTCCAATCCTCGCTATGAGTTCCATCACCTGTACTCAAGCCGCCAATTACATTAGTTGTTAACAATCGATTGAACGAATCACTGAATCAACCGATCCCAACATAACCGTGCTTAAAGCACAATAATCAAGCACAACACCAATAACACTAGTGACATCAGTATTAACATGGAATCACCCACAATACCAACCATCTAGCATGGCAAAACATAGCTAGTCGGGCGTTCCAACCTAACCACAAAAAGTATCCACTAGGACCCTCGACGCGTCCGGCCCGCTCCTATGGAGTACTTTGCCATAGTCACACTTGACTAAAATAATAATGCCCAAAGCAAAGTATATATCGGAAATATAATTTTCGTAACATCCCTCTTGCTTGGATTGCAACTGACCTCAGTTGCGTGTTTGATTATAGGAACTAAGGAGTTTGGAAAAGTTTGAAAGAACCGCTCAGGCATCCACTGAGCATCATCTCTTCGATGATTCTTAAATTTGAGCAAGTATTTAGTATAGACATTTCCTTTTCGGGTCGAAGTCTATTGATGATCAATAATGCATTCGGGTTCTAAAATTTCTTCTTCATCAACAATCAATGGGGCCTCTTCATAGAAAGGATGAATAGGTAAAGGTCCTTTGAAGGGCTTTAAGAGGCTGATATGGAAAGCATTATGTATTTTCTAATTATTAGGTAATTCAAGCCTATAAGCTAGATCATTGATTTTCTAAATTACCTTGAATGGTCCATAAAAACGTGGGGACATCTTGATTACTGGCCATTTCTGAATCCGAAGAAGTGTTAAAGCACATGGACCGAGCTCTCCTATGGACGCTAATCTACTCTAATGACAACACTAATCTAAGGTGGATGAATCCTAAGAGTGATCATGATCTATAACTCAAGTCAATTAGGTTCCAAGATAGATTAGCTTGGACTCATAAAGCGAATCTTAACATAGTGCAAAGTGCTTGATTGATATTACTTCAAATGAGCCTCCCTTTTATAGGTGAGGGTACTTACATCCATTTGCTTGCTCACATGTGGGATATCTCCTCCATGCCATGTGGCAGCTTGCCCTTTACTCATACCTTTGCTCTACATGAGCTCATGGCACCACAACTCTCAACACCTCCCCTTGGTGGAGTACATAATCACCTTCTTTAAAAAGCATGTGTTTCTGTTTCTTATTTGCTTGTTTTGTGTATTTCTCTTGGGATATTGCAATGGCTTCTCGAACCTCTTTGAGAATATTTTGATAGTCATGGGTAAATGCATCTACTGCCTCCACTCTATGGGTCAATCGTGTGATAGGAATAGGTAAAACCTTCCCATAGATAATCTCAAAGGGTGCTCTTCCAGTTGTAGAATGAGGAGTGTTATTATAAGCAAACTGTAAGAGATGAATGTATTTGTCCCAAGTCTTTGGTTGACTTTTTGCATAAGCTCTCATCATGTCCAGAATAGTACTATTTGTAACTTCAGTTTGTCCATTCGATTGTGGATGAAAAGCTGATGAGAAATCTAACTTAGTGCCTAGATTATGAAATAATGCAGTCCAGAAATTACTGCAAAACTTTGAATCTCAATTAGACACTATAATCTTTGGCAAGCCATGTTGAACAAAGATATGCTTGATGAATAAATGTGCAACTTGTTGAGCTGTTAAAGTTTTCTTGCATGGGATGAAATAGGCTTGCTTACTAAAGCCATCAACTATCATCTAAATCATATCATTTTGATTCACTGTAGTAGGAAAACCTATTATGAAATCCATGGATATTTGTTCCCAAGGTTGCATAGGAATAGGCAAAGGCATTAGCAATCCTGGGGTCTTTCCTTTGTAACTCTTGATCTTCTGACAAGTGATGCATTCGGCTACAAACTTAGCCACATATTTTCTTATAGTAGGCCAATGAAATTCTCTTTCTATCACTTGTAAAGTGGCAATCACTCCCCTATGTCCCATATATGGTGGTTGGTGCATTTCCTCCATCATAATTTGTCTAAAGGATCGAGTGATGCATAATTTCTTTTGATAAAAAAGGTATCCATCATCACATGAATAGTCCAACATAGGATTCCAATTATTATTCTCTAATTTGTTCCATATTTCGAAAAAGTTTGGATCACCTTCATAAGAATTCTTCATACCTTCAAAAGGCTAGGTCTCTATAGCAATGATGTGATTAATACTTGGATTTCTGCTAAGAGCATCAGCAACTACATTCTCTTTTCCAGGTTGATACTGAATTATGGACTGAAAACTCTGTATCAATGATGCCCACTTTATATGCCTATTGGATATAAGTGGCTGAGTCAACAAATGCTTGATACTTTGCTGATCGGTTTTGATAAGAAACTTAGATCCCATCAAATAATGTTTCCACATTCGTAAGGCATGCACAACCGTGGTTAATTCTTTATCATATGTACTATAATTGCATTTCGATGGTTTTAGTTTTTGGCTCTCATATGTTATTAGATGACCATCTTGCATAAGCACGGCTCTAATTCCATATCCACTAGCATCGATTACAACTACAAAGAATGGTCTAGAGAAATCGAGTAATTGCAACACACGAGCTTAGGTAAGAGCTTCTGTCAAAGCTGTAAAAGATTTATCTTAACGCTCACTCCATAAGAAATGCTTAGCTTTTCTAAGGAGGTTTGTCAATGGGTGTGCAATGTATGCAAAATTCTTAACAAACTTTCTATAAAAGCTACACAATCCCAAGAATGATCTTCATTCATGTATATCTCAGGGTTTAGGCCATGTGACTATGCACTCAATCTTCTTTGGATCTACTCAAATCCCATCGGCGGATACAATGTGACCCAAATATTCTATCTGATCTTGAAAGAAACTACTCTTTTCAGAATTTATGTATAATTGATTTTCTTTCAAGAGTGAAAAGACTAGCTTCAGATGTTCCTTATGCTCCTCAATGTCTTTGCTAAACACCAAAATATCATCGAAGAATACTACCACACAATCTTGGTATTCAAGAAGGATTCGGTTCATCATTCTACTAAAAGTGGCTGGAGCTATAGTTAGTCCAAAAGGCATAACTAGGAAATCATAATGTCTCGTTTGAGTTCCAAAGGCAATCTTGTATATATCCTCTTCTACCATACAAACTTGATGATAGCCGGATTTGAGATCTATCTTACTGAAGACCTTGGCCCCTTTCAATTTGTCCAAAAGATCATCTATCCTAGGGATTGGATATTTGTTCTTCACTGTGATTTTGTTTAGTGCACGATAGTCTATGCACATTCAATAGGTTCCATTTTTCTTTTTGACTAATAAGACAGGTGTTCCATAAGAAGAACAGTTGGATCTTATCAATCCTCTCTCTATCAGTTCCTCAACTTGCTTTTGAATTTCCTTTTATTCTATTTGGCAAGACTTGACCCATCAAGCGCAAATACATTACATGAATCTGATGACTCTGAACGAGATTCAGATGCATAAGATAATGTTTTGTATGCTTTTTTCCATACAAATGGTGTATCTATTCACCACCAATAAGATAATTTATAGTATGGTTTGTTTTTCAAAAAAAGGGTGTATCTATACACCACTTATATGTTGAATTCAACAAACTCTTTTCATATGGTGTCATATTTTCACTTCATAGTGTTAAAATTGAACTTGAGTTAGGAGACTACTATTATTATTATTATAGTTATTGGATGGGGACACCATGCACGAGTTTGGGAATTATAGCTTCACTGAGCCTTTTTTTTAAAAATTAGAGGTCACCACTTGACTTTTTAGCTTAATAAGGCCATATTTGTACATAAGTGACCTATTTAGTGCTCTTAAAAACCCAATTTTTTAGCTCACTAAGTGAAGTTGAGTGGAGAGGATATGCTCCAAAAAAAAGTCCAAACCAAGAGAGAAAGTCCAAAAATTTTGAATAGTGTGTTCTAAGAAGATTAAGATCCATAGAGTGCATATATCAAAGCACATGAGAGCTTTCTTGGTATTAGATCATAGAAAATGGTGTCAATTTTCTCTCTCTTGATCTCCCCAACTTTCATTTGTAATGTGTGTTCCCATGTGATGTTTCTCAATTGTTGTTATCTTGTCAATCGATATTTGCAAATTATTAATATGATAATTTTTAGAAGCTGTCTTTCACCAACTACTTTGTTTCTATTGATTCACTATGCATGATGTTTGTCAACACCACCAACTGATGTTTATTAACACCTCAAGTACACCACCATATACATGATTTTAAAAATCAGCCACAAATTCTTTGTTCCGGTTGTTATACCTAATGAAATGTTTCACAACCAATGAAGTTTTTCATAATCATTGGAATTTCCAAATATTAGCATATTAAATATTGGTAAAATTCCCACAATCAATGAAAATTTTCCCAAAGTTAATGAAACATTTCCCAATTTTAATGAAATCCACCAAATTTTAAAATTTCCAAAATGCTACTTTTGTCCCACTTTATCTAATACAGTGTTCCATTGAATCAATAGCACAACTAAAGATTATGTGTGGCCTGATGGCTGGATGGCTTCAGATAGAGTTGGCACACTGCCAACTAGGCTACATGCAAGTGCAGGAAGGCATCCCTTGACTGACCGCACTGAGGGTAGATGGAGCATTTCCCGGGGCAGCCCACTCTTGGGTTGTGGGGCCCGTTTGGAGCCTCAGATGATCCTGGATGGCTCTGGGCTGAACGAAGACCATAGGTTAGTTGCCTATTTCGAAACCGACCCCCAGTCGAGCGTTTTGGGTGGACTGGGTCGGCCACCCAATTGAGCCTAACCAACTTCGATGGGTGGCTATATAAGAGCAAGCTTGTGAAGCCCATTTCATCACTGGATATAGCCACCCTGATTCCTTAGCATCCAGCCTTTGTCTTCTACTGTTTCCAACAGGCCATCGAAGCTTCTTTCACAGGAGCGCACGGTTGGGAGGCAGCGCCATCTATTGTATCAACTCTACAGTAATCAAATTTTTGATTCTCCATACTATCTTGTTTTCTCTCTTGCGTACGAGATCCTATTATTTGTTGAGCATAGACGTATTATTTTCTTACATTTTACACTTTTATTTTCACTAGAACTAGATCCCTTTATCACAAAAAGATACAAAACTATTACTCATTCAATTTTACATAAGACAAATTTTCTTCTTCATAGACATCGTTTGTACCCTTGCCATTATCTTCAAAAAGTGTTGAAAAATAATTCTGTTAAGAAACATCCCTCATAATCACTCTCAATGTAATAATATTATACATATATAATTACTTATTAAAGACATTTATATCAATATGACAAGAGCTTTCTAGCATTTTAATAGCATAGATAACTAGATATTTATGGATATGTTTCTAAAGAAGTTTAAATTACTATAAATAAGTATTAACTCAAACTTATATATCACTATCATATAATATATGTAATATTTAATACTAAAGATGAAATATTTTTCAAAATATAACCCCACAGATGTCCTCTAATGGAGTTTTTTGATCAATTTGAGTGGTTGAATGACTATATTTGGACATTGGATGTGAAAGTTATCCCACTTTTAAAAGTGTTGTTCATGGTAGTTTCGCGAGCGAAACTACCTTCGAAGACCTACTTCAAAGGGGTTTCACTAGCGAAACTAGAGGAGGACTCGGAGGAGGACCAATGTAGACAGGAGCAACAAAAGAAGTTCAAGGTAGATAGGAGGTCGTGTGAAGGTGTTCGGGTACCTATAAGGCCCCCACCAAGAGTCAGGAAGCCGTACCGAGAAAAACTAGGAGCACGGGCCCTGAGGGAGATCAGGCAACTGCAAAAGACCACAGACAACTTGATCCTGTGTGCTTCCTTCCAACGTGTGGTACGGGAGATCGCACAGGGATACAAGTGTGACGTGCGCTTTAGCACAAGAGCTGTGGGATGCTCTAGGAGGCTGCAGAGCAAGTGACCACTGCTCTATTCGAGGACTCCAACTTGTGTGCCATCCATGCAAAGCATGTCACGGTCATGGACAAGGACATGGCTCTCGTGAAGCGGCTATGGAGTGACCCAAGTTTGAAGCCCTAGATTCTCTTACAGCTCACTCTTAGGACTTAGACCACCCCCTGCCCTTGAAGGCACTATCTTGTATCTAAGGCCCAAGGGTCGATTTTTTTAAATAAAATATATCGACATTCTCTACACTCTTGCATTGTTGTATATTTTCCATTTCAATGCTTGTAGTAAATGATCATTTTCAGTTAAGTTTTGAACTCTGTCAAATCTTGAAGGAATTTCACCATCGCGCAGAAGGGAAAAGTGTCTGACACAAAAGTCCAGAATGCCCAAATTCGCACCGTGGTGGGTTTTGGGCTTTTTGGGGTCCAGGCGACATGCCGCACTTTCTAAAATGCCCAAATTCGCACTGTGGTGTGTTTTAGGCTTTTTGGGATCCTGGCGACATGCCAGACACTTTTCCCTTCTGCGTGACGGTGAAATGCCTTTAAGATTTGACAGAAATGAACTCTTGATACCCAGAATTGGTGAAAATGATACTAAATTGGCTAGAAATTTATTAAATTAACTCAATTAAAATGATGGAGAAAATATATCATCAACGACTTAACAAAATACAATGGAATTCATGACAAGTGATAACTAAAACAAATAATAAAGACATGTAGTCATGTATCCATTTAAATATATGTTTATATATACAAAAGGCCTCACAGGCTATCTTTCTTCTTGGCTAGTTCAAGTACATCGAGAATAGGGGTCTTTGAATCCCCTAGTGGATTCCTAGATATAAATCTAGCCGCTATAGCACTAACATCCTCCTCTCCTGCTGCTAAAGACATAGCCGTTGCCATCAATGCCCCGCCATGAATGTTCGATCCAAAGGCATTATTGATAGCAGCCAAGCGGTGTACCAAAATGACTTTGTCGGCATTCCGAGTAATGTTGGAGTATCTGATAGTGCACGACAATGCCTTGCACTTTAGCAGCTCCAAAGGACCTTGAGGAGAAAATTTGTCGTGAAAGACCATGATATGCTCTGTGACTTTGCCAAGGTAATGGGCCAAATAATGATCTCGCCCAAATGTGCTGTGAACATTACCCCGTCGAGATGAGAATTCATTAAGCTCGAATGCATCCTATAACAATTCAACAAACATTAGAAGACCAACAAAACAAATTATACTGAAAGAACATCAAAATAAAAAATATTGTTTGAACTTACCACTACAGCGTCGTCGGCTTCTATCCCTTCCTCATTTGCAATGTTGATGGAACCAGGTGTTGTGTGATATTCCATTTGGGAGGTGGACGCTTTCTCCTAACCTGTGTTGGAGGTGGAAGTTTCTGCATGAGAGGGTTGTGCATCGTATACGGACATGTCTGCATCCCTCATTGAAACCAGTGTCATCAAGAGAAAGTCTTGCATTGATTGGTCTTCAGTACCTAAAACCTCGAGATCTTTGACACTGTTGCGCACGCAACAGGGGGAGTGGAGGGGGGGTTAACCCCCTCCCACCTGTTGCGCACGCAACAGGGGGGAGGGGGGGCGGGGGAGGGAGGAGGGGAAGGGGGAGGGTGCGGGGAGGGGGGGGTTAACCTCCCCACCTGTTGCACCTGTTGGTGGGGGAAAAATGCCCCTCCACCCACCTGTTGCGCGCGGGGGTTAACCTCCCCACCCGTTGCACCTGTTGGTGGGGGAAAAATGCCCCTCCACCCACCTGTTGCGCGCGCAACACGTGGGTGGGGGCGAGGCGGGGAAGGGGGAGGGGAGGCGGGAGGGTGGGGAGGGGGGACAACAGGTGGGGTAAACCCCCCCTCTCGCCCCCTCCGCGCCCTCCCTTCCTTGCCTTGCCTCCCTCTCGCCCCCTCCCTGCCCTACCTTCCCTGCCTCCCCTGCCCCTTCCCCGGCCGTTAACCCCCCCTTCCCCTTCCTCGCCTCCCCTCCCGTCGGCCCCCTCCCTTCCTCCCTCCGCTCCCTTCCCCTCTCCTCCCGCTTCCCCCCTCTTCTCCCTCTTTTTTAAGGCGGGGAGCGATGAGGAGGACGGGAGGGGAGGGAGGAGGGAGAGGAGAGGGCAGTCGGGAGGGAGGAGGCAGGCGGGGAGGCAAGAGGGAGGAGGAGAGGAGGTAGGTGGGGAGGCAGGAGGGAGGAGGGAGAGGAGGCAAGCAAGGAGGCGAGAGAGCAGGGAGGACGGGAGGGAGGGGAGGGGGTCGATGGGAGGGCGCAGACGCGAGGGGAGGCAAAGAAAGAGGAAGGGAGAGGCGGGATGGGAAGGTGGGAGGACAGGAGGGAATTAACCCCAACCTATTGCGCACGCAACAGGTTGGGGGTTAATCTCTCCCCTACCTTAAGCCCCCAAAGGACTTTAAATTTTTATTTTATTTTAAAGAGAAAAAAATTAATTTAAAAAAGGAAAAAAAATAAAAAAAGTTAAAATAAATGAAAACTTTAAAAAATTAAATTTAATTTAAATATAAAAATAAATTAATTAATTAAAATAAAATAATTAAAAAAAAAGACGAAAAAAATAAATTAATTTATTTTATTTTAAAAATTAAAAATAAATAAAACTTAAAATAATATTTAATTAGAAATTTATTTAATATTTTGAGTAAAATCATTGTAATTCTGATTTTTTATTTTTGATTATTTTTCAGAAAACTATGGCTTCCAGTTTTGGTTCCAAGGTGTCTTTTAGATACCTTGAACATGCTTGGTATTTTATGGAGCGCAAATCAAAGTATTTTTTGGTAATCACTGCAGAGAATGTATCAAGCGTGAAATATTCTCCAGAGGCAGTAAGAAATGGAGGTAATAGAAAACAATTTGATAGAAGTTGTGTGCAATGGAAAGAATGACAAGGTGGTTTACAAGTTACGAGTTACTCACAAGCACTTCTTGAAGCCCTTACCAGATTCAATTGAGGGATCCCAAGAATTACTTAGTGCCTTAGAAGCATTGAAGAAAATGTGGGATGCATTTCCAAGTGGTGGTGTTGTACCTTTAGCAGCAGTAAGTACGCCATCTATAACATGTAACCCTCAAGTACTGCCAATATCTGTGGCGATAACTATGATAACTCTGGCAGTAACTACAGTATCTCCAACTATACCTACACCATCGACTGCTGCAACTACAGGAACAAGAAGGAGTAATCGTGGAGCAGATTCAAGTTCTACAGCTATTCCCAGAAAGAGAGCAAAAATAACTCCTATTCCACGTGCAGATCGTTCAAGTGCAAGTTATTTAAAACCAGGTGAAAAATTGGATAGCGATGAACAGGAGGATCCGCAAGAAGAAGATACAAGTCTCGAAGACTTTTCTATAAGTGTGGCAGACTTACATCCTCCAGAGGATGAGGGGTACATTTGGGGATTTTCACAATTCAGCATGGCCACAATGCTTATTGATCGAGCTTCATTGTTCACAAATCAAAGAAAGCTAGATAAGATATTTGCACACAAATTGTATGAAGATACGAGGAAAACAAGAACTCCAGTTGCCACTAATATCACATTGCCTGATGTCACATTTCAAAAGCATGTGGACTTTCTTGATGCTTTTGAGAACTTTAGAAGGAGTGACTTTGTTCGTGGAGAGGCTTTGTATCAAAGTCGATATGGGACTGACATCGAGAAGAGATACATGCTGGCAAAGAATAGATTCTTGGAAAGATGCAAGTTTGAGCCCATTGATGGGCAACACTTTTGTGAAGCTTGCAGGATCGCCCTTGATGAGGGAAGAAAAGGAAACTTGCCACAGATTGAGTGGATGGAAAAGTTTCAACGGGTCATTTGTCATAAATGCATATTTAATGATGACTCGAAGTACATTCTAGAATCAGAAAGGCTGAATTTTGCTCCATTTAGGTTGAAAAAAAGCTCTTCTCTTTCTGAGATCTTGATAAAGGCAAGGGAGTTATGGATGGGTTGTGGAAAGCCACAAACAATGAAGGGCAGGAGACCTACATCTGAGTACATGGCAAAGAGGACTCGGTTCTATAGATGCTTGAAAGGTGTTGTAAGCAATACGCAAGGCATACCAAGTAATAAGGTTGAGGCAAAGGATTTGAACACCGCCATTGCAAGATACAGGGATGTTACTTGCATTGTCTTCCGCGAGGACTCAGTGTTTCAGAGCATCATGGATGTTTGCCAAGCATATGAAACAGGGAAGATATCCTTTGAGGCACCAGAGCACACTGCAACTCAAAGGAAAGAAATAAAGAAACCGATGTCTATTGTTTGGTGGAGAGCATTAAGGTTTGTTCCAAATGCAATAACAGAAGAAGTATGCAAGAAGATCCTAAGTGGTGACTGCTTCTTTGGAAAGAAGAGCAAGCATAGCAACTTGGATGAAGTGGTCACCCAAATGATTCAAAGTGAGGCTGCTCTCTCGGCACTATTATTTTTATTGAAATCTGATGATGAGTTAGTTGGCGAGTCAATTGATGTGGATAAGAAGAAAGCACTTAGCCTAGGTCAACTCCTTGATAAGACATGGGCTAAAAAGCGGTTGGCTTCAATGGATGCAAATGCCACACCAACAAAGGATCTAAGAGCTAAAATGCCAAAGGTTGTTGAGACAGAATATATGGACATCAAGAAAAAGGCCTTGCAGTCCACTGCCCAAGGTAGAGCAATTGGTGGTTTAGATGATGGTTCTCCATTCAGCTTCTCCTATGATATCCTGCTATCAGAGAATGATACAAAATTTGCACACATCAATGGCATTGATATAGAGCATTTCATAACAATGAGCGGTCATGCTTGGGAGAAGCCATGCATATTTTTCATAGATGAATTGCAAGACCTTGCAGTGTCATGGATAGTTGAACTTGTGCGGTTTATCATAGAAGGTCCTATGGCAGATAAGAAAAGATCAACGTTGGTCCTGTTCATGACAGAATCACAAAGGGATGCCTTGTATGCGAGTTTGACATCTGCATTTGGGTATTTACTTTCAAAAGTATACCATGGTATAGTCCTATGTAATCATATGACTGTCTTGGAAGGCACTACCATTCAAGTCTTGCAGCCTTTCTTGATGTGCTTCTTCTCGAGGGGTGGTGGCAATCTAATCAAAATTCCTTTAAGGACTCTCGAGCTTCATTACTTTCAGGACAATAAGGTTAAGCTTGATGCAGCAATGGTGGATTACAGAAAGCCGATGGATCCTGATGTGATACTAGAGATAACAAAGAATTTACTGAATGATGGGTGGGAAGTAGCATTGTATCGAATGGGTTTTGCTGCTGAGAAATTTCTACGCCAAGGTAGAAATGTAAATGTCATGGATACCCCCCATCAAGAGTTCTTTGACACATATTACAGTTGCACTACCTTCTTTGAAGAGGAAAATGTCAAAGAAGAGTGTAGTGAGAAAAATGTCAAAGACGAGGGTAGTGAGTCTGAGGGTGATGATTCTAGCTCAGGTGATGATGAAGATGAAAGCTCTGCATCCGATGACTTACGCCAAGAAGAAATCCGCACAAAGAATAAGGGTGATCAATTGTCAATTAGAGTCAAGGAGGTTCCACTCATCATACGGGAAGGCTCGCGGCAGCAAGAAGTAGTACAACATGTCACAGGAAAAGGTAAGGCTAAAGAGGTGGAAGCACTTCCCTTGAAATTAAAAGTGAGAAAGGCACCCTTGATCTTGGGTGAAGGACATGCAAGTGGATCAAGAAAGGAAGCCTTACTCAAAGAAGGTATGGACGAGGCAAAGCATGACCAGGAGGAGTTACCAAGAGGCATACATGGTTCTTCAACCATGACCTTACAGACTCTAGAGCAGCCTACTAGTCGGGAACCTAGTAGCCAGGTCCCTACTCACCAAGAACTTGGTCATGAGACTCTAGAGCAGCCTACTAGTCAGGTGCTTGGAACTGAAGAGCAAACTACTGAGGACCTTGCTACTGAGACTCCAGTCTTAGAGCAGCCTATTAGTCAAGACCCTGGTAGTCAAGGGCCTGGCATTGAGGACATTGGTACTGAGTAACATTGGTACTAAGTAACATGATGGCTAACGGCTTTGTAATCACAAGTTTTGAACTTCTATGTAAAGCAAATATCTAATAAAAAGTTTACTACTTTTTTGATTTCTTTACTCTCATTATTGTGTATAAAGATTGTTTATAAGGTCCATTTTATACTTAATGGTGTATTTTAAACTTTATGTCAAATGTATTTTTATAGTTAAGGGTGTTTTTTAATACCAAGTGAGGTGTATATGTACACCACTTACACATAAAAGGATTTATCTACACTACCTTTCTAAGGGGTTTATGTACACCACCTTTCTAAAAGAAATGGTCATAAAGGTGTGTGCACACCACTTATACATAAAGGTGTTTATTTACACCACCTTTCTAAGAGAATTGGTCATCTATTATTGGTCATCTATTGATGTTCTTAGGTGATAGTAGCTCAATTCACAAGAAGTATGAAGATGTTTATGTAGACCACCTTTGTAAGAGATTTTTGTGAAGTTATGAAGATGTTTATGTAGACCACCTTTGTAAGAGATTTGGTTATGCATTGATGTTCTTAGTACTTAATCATCAAATCTTTTGTTTTGAGTTGTCAAATCTAGTTCAAAAAACAACATTACTAGTATATTCAAAATTTTTGGACTGTTTTTTAGTCCATTTCTCAAATTGGACTTTACACAAGTCCAAAAATTTTGAATAGTGTGTTTTAGGTCTATTTATGGCTTTTGATGTCCATGACCAAACAATCGCATCAATACACTCCCATACTTGTGGATCCAACCTATTCTCTGCCCAATACTTGTTCCAGTAGTCAGCATAGGCATCTACATCATTGAGCTCCTTTCTCTTAATTGATGGTGCCCGATACTAAATTAATAATTTCTTGAAGTTAGGAGATGCAACATCCATCTTAGCACTTGGTACAGCAACCTCAAGCCATATGGAGTATATAGGGTTTGATGGCCTCACCAAGATGAATTCTCCATTCCTCATAGCCTTGGAACTCAGTAATACAAGCATCTATATCATTCTCCTCATCAGGCGATTGTGTTCTTGGTTAAAACTCTCTGTTCACTCCTACATTTGAGATGTTTTCATGTTTGAGATCACCGATCATAGTTTTCTAATAATCTATCACTAGCCTAGTGTAGGACTCATACGATGCATTCTTTCCACTTGCACATGTCTCTCAAAACTTAATGTAATCCTTTATCCCTGATATTACTTGCAAGCGATCTCTCACAAATGCAGCCATTGGTAGTATATTTGGACAACCTATTGGCAACAATGGTTGACCCTCACTATCTTTCTTCCATAGGTCAATTTCCCCTTCAATGGGTTTCCAATTTGGTGATTTTGGAAGCACCTTCTACTGCATCATAGGTTTGTCACCTTGCATGTAAAATCAAAATGGTAATGGCTTTGCATGACCAACTAGCATTTCTTGCCCATCGCATAGGTGGCCATCCACATAATCCTTGAAGTTAGGAAGGTCCCATGCAAGAAGAAATGGTGCTAGTGAAGATGGTGTACATTTTTTGAATGTATCCATCAGATGAGGGCACATGAATTTTTGTCTCACTCACAATCTCTCAAAGAACCTACTTAACATTACATCAATGTCCTCATGTGTGTGCCCTAGCATCAAAAAGCCCAATTGAACTGTCTTGAAAATGCCCCTTGCTACAAGAAGACAGAGGTATGCAAACAAGTATCTATTTTTGTTCTCAGACCCACAATTATCTAGTTGGAGTAGCAAGTTCTCTGGAAACTTTTGGTATGATGGCTCAATAGCAACCCTTCCCTCTGGAGAGGGTGGGGTTTCTCTTGTATTTGATGGCAACAAATTCATATATGTGTCTACAACCCTTTGCAATGGAAGTTGTCATGGCATCCGTGATAGACTTTGAGTCACTCTCTAATACAGTTTCTAGATTTGTACTTGTGATCATGACATCTACATTTTCAGACAAGCCAACTCCACTTGTGGAACAATGTGCACCTTGAGGATTGTAATGGTATTCCAAAGCATTTCTTAAGCATAGAGCATTCAAAAGGTGACCACTACTTGGAATCCCATTAGTAGTAAAGTCTCCAAGGTCATGCATATCCATCCTCTAAAGGATGCACAAACAAATTGAGACCGATCCAATTTTCATGGCCACAGACCATTGAGAGTGAAGTTTCCATAATGACCGTGTCCATGCCCATGGGTAATCATTCCAATGACTAAAACGTATATTTGCTATGCAGAATCGGTGTCCTTGGACCTCACCCAAAGTCTTGAAACTGCCATCATTTTTTGGTCCATCTTATCATGGATTATGCATACATACTTTTTTGGATCCATCTCAGAGTACCTACGCCATGCATAGCATAAGTTCCTACAACTTTGTTGCTGTATCATATTCATCTTTTTCTCCTCCATCAGCGAATTGTGCTCATCTTCACTTTTTGTGGTTGCCAATTGAGCCTTGATCTGACTACACAAGCTACACTTAGAGAATTCACTCATCTTAGCAAGGGCTACATTTTTGAAGACAGATTTCCAAATCTTACCAAATGTGGATGTAGATAGGCTCTGATAACCACGTCTATTAAGAGAAGTGTTGACCTCATGTGGGACGTCTATCTTCTTATACACTTCAGGTATCACTTGTTGTGTCTCTCTAGAACCATCTTGCTATAGAGTCAAATTGATGTAATGGATTATACCAAGGATCACAAGGTCTATGGTTGTGAGTGTGATCACATGAGTGAGTGTGCAAGCATATGTGTGTGTGTATGTGTGCCTAGTTAGGTGTCAATAGGTGTGATTGAGTGAATCTAGGCATGTGGTGTGTGATTGAGAGATTCATGGAGGTGGTGGCTTGATTATAGGATCTTGGTGGCTTCTGTTGTGACATCACACTGGATATAACATGGTGCCTATATAATGGCCCTCTATTCATTAATACAATTCTTTGGCCTTTGTTTCTATCTTGTGTACTCTCTGCCTCTACCATGATCTCAATTATTCTCCAACAAGTGGTATCAGACCCATACTATTATCCATAGCCTCCTTGGTGCCACATCATAACCCTCTTCATCTCTTCCTTTTATTCAAACTTCAAAGCAAAAGAATAGCAGAGCTTGGATGATGGGGCGCAAGAGCCAAGAGCGTCAGTAGTAGTAAGCGAAGCTTTCTTATATCGCCTATCTTAGACCACTTTGAACTATTGTAGCTAGATGAGGAGAATCTAAAGAAAGGTGCAGTTGGTTGCATGGCTATGGTCAATTCACGCAGCAACTGCTTGTGCTGCCTCCTCCTCTTCTTCTCCAACTACTTCTAGGTTTTTTTCTCCCATTGTAGTTGAAGTTCTTCATAGTGAATGATTATGTGAAAGCATCTTTCACATTTTATCTTAGACCTCTCCAATGAGTTAGATTCAATAGGCATAGAACTTGGAGGTGATATCAAAATTTTATAGTGCAATAATTAGCAGGGATCACTTTCACTGGCCCAATGTCATAGGCCACAACCTTCTTCGTTCTAAAGTCTGGCGCGCTGCCCGCTATTGATTAATAGTGGCTTCAACTCCTCCTAGGTTTCTCTCTAACAAATACTCAAGATCGATGCCTATCCATTGTTGTAAGGCCACCTACGATCTCCATCGTCTTGTGTGCTAAAAGAAACAATGTCGTTGAGAATTCACATTTACTTTCTGTAAGATCTGAAGTCCCTCCAAACACGTGGCTTTCCACATCATCGGCGAGTATTTGAGAATATAACCTTGGTCTATTTCTTAGACCACAACAGTGGTATAGTGGAGTGAGTAGATGTGCATTTGAATAGATCGTGGTGCAAGTTTGATTCCTTCCAATGCAAATTTGATTAGAAGGTTGAACATATTTTTGGCTTTATAATAATTTATATTGCCAAAACCTATTGCTATTGTCGAGAATGCAACTGCCCTGCTATAGACCCAATGCTTTATCAATATGTTGCTTCAAGGACACTTGATATGAATGGGGCACATGTTATATTTATTGTAGTATTTCAAGGCAGTTCTTCATATCCCTTGGGAAGCCTCTCTAAGCATAATGTTGGACCAATTTCTTGATCAATCAGTTTTTGGATCTCTACATCATCTGAAGCAAGATCGACATGGGCACGATCAACATCATCATCCACATGGACGTCATTGAATATTTCATTTTACATATATGGAACCAACAAGTCCATGGTGGCATGGAAACGAAGACGCAAAAGGACTTCCATCAAGGGGGGAGTTTTCCCCATATATTCAAATTAGGAATATTTTGTGTGTGTCAATAATGGTTTTCTGCCATGGATAGTGCTCCTAAAATGATTGTATTGGGTTTTGAGTATTTTTTTAAGATGTCTAGGTCCTAGGTCTATACCCTTAGTCAATTTACCAAGAAAACCCCAAGATACTTATGTACATTGAGAATTCAAGAATGGTCTCAACTAGAAGTGGTAGGGGCATCCATCCACCTTCTTGCATTCAAAATGTGAGCATCTCTTTACCTCATCCCCTTAAATCATTTGGTATGCTAACATCAACTACCACTTTGTTGAAATATGCAATTTGATCCCTATTTAGGTCCTTTGATATATTGAACTCCACTTACACCATTCTTAAAATTTGCATTGTGATACTTTATTGCCTATTAGCTACTCCAGTATTGTAATCTTCCTTTTGAAACAAGTTCTACTACATTCTACACTTATCCTTAGTGATAATTCCACCTTTTGAATCCCATATATGTCTTCCATCTAGAATATTGTTGTTTCTTTTGTCTTGGAAGCAATTTTGTAGACAAGCTATCAGGGTAAAAAAGCTCAAAATGCATGTACAAAATGTCACTCACGAGCCTTCATTTTAGATTGACTAGGATGGGAATGCCAAAAAAGGTGTGCAAGTATTGTTAGCTCTTATGAATTCCAAAACACTAATGATGAAAGTCATGTTAAGATCCCATCTAGCTCAAGCTTGGAGGGCTTCAAGGCAAACTTGATCTACTAAAAGCAAGAGATATTTTGCTAGGACTATCCAAGAGAAATATCTCCCAAGAAGAGGGGGATAACTTTAAAAGGATATTGCATATTAATGATGGGGAATTAATGGTAATTCTCAATGAGATAGGTCTTTAACCCTCACTACACTACTACAAACCACTTTGAATTTTTACATTAATTTTCTATGATTCTTAGTAAAATTATGAAAAACAATGAATTTGAATGGAGTCACAATAAATATGGATATTTTTTCCAATATAGACACTGAACTGAACATTAAGAAAATTTTCAAAACTAGGTTAGAGCAAGGCTTTGATAGCATTGATAAACAATTGTATGATACAAGGGGTAGAAGTGATAAATATGAATTCTTGAAGGTTTGGAATTATCGTAACAAATTTCCAAAATTCTTGGCTATGCAATGCTTGCATTTGTAGTGTCCATTGAGCAAAGACATGTTTGCAAAGATTGTAGTGTCTAATACTATAATACAATATCTATGCTTTCAAATCATGCATTGTACATTTATTTTGGGATATGGGGAGAGGCACTAGTGCTATTCTCTCCTCCCAATGAGGACATAGAGAAAGGCACTAGTGGCATTCTTCATAACCTTAATATATGTTAAATACTAGACTGATGTGTATGTGGCATGTCAAATACCACGATCGAGGTATTTGGCATCCGACATCGCAGCTGAAATACCTCGATCGAGGTATCGTGGCATGTCTATACCTCGATCGAGGTATGATGGAGCGATGTGTATGTGGCATGTGAAATACCACGATCGAGGTATATGGCTTCGCAGGTATTATGCTGGACCAATGGATGATGGCATGTCCAATACCTCGATCGAGGTATCGTGGCATGTCTAAACCTCGATCGAGGTATGATGGAGCGATGTGTATGTGGCATGTGAAATACCATGATCGAGGTATATGGCTTCGCAGGTATTATGCTAGACCGATGGATGATGGCATGTCCAATACCTCGATTGAGGTACCTGGCATCCCGATACCTCGATCGTGGTATTGAAACCCTAAATTTTCGTATATAAAGAGAGGGACCCCCCTCATTCTCCATACCTCGATCGAGCTCCTTCTCATCGAAATCAATGGAATTGCGGGAGCGACGAGACCGACAGATCGACGGAGATGGACGGAGCGGGAGATTCCAAGTAAGGTTTTTTTTATGTAGCTTTTTTTTTTGTAATAATTTATTTAAATTTTAGTTTATATCAATTGTAATTTAATTATAAAATATTTCAAAATTTAAAATGCGTTTTAAACTTTTTTTAAATTAAAATTTTAATTATGTAAGTGTTTATTTAAAATGTCAAAATGTATATATTTTATTTTTTAAAATTATCTTTAAAAAAAGATTAAAGTAGTTTTTATGTTAATTTTCAAATTAGTGCTTTTTCTATTTAAATAAAAAAAAATTTAAATTTTATTTTTAAAAATCATCTTTAAGAAAAAAGAAAATAAAAGTTTAAGCTAGGTTTTATATTATTTAAGTTAGTGAAGTTTTTATTTAAATGTAAAAAATGCATAAATTTTGTCTTTTAAATTCATCTATTAAAAAAAAAGAGATTAAAGTAGTTTTTATGTTAGCTTTTTTTATTTAAATAAAAAAAAATTTAAATTTTATTTTTAAAAATCATCTTTAAGAAAAAAAGAAAATAAGAGTTTAAGGTAGCTTTTATATTATTTAAGTTAGTGAAGTATTTATTTAAATGTAAAAAACGCATAAATTTTGTTTTTTAAATTCATCTATTAAGAAAAAAAGAGATTAAAGTAGTTTTTATGTTAGCTTTTTTATTTAAATTAAAAAACGTTTAAATTTTATTTTTAAAAACGATCTTCAAGAAAAAAAGAAAATAAGAGTTTAAGGTAGGTTTTATATTATTTAAGTTAGTGAAGTTTTTATTTAAATGTAAAAAACGTATTTACCTTGTTTTTTAAAATCATCTATTTAAAAAAAAAGAGATAAAGTAGTTTTTATGTTATTTTTTAAATTAGTCCTTTTATTATTTAAATAAAAAAAGTTTAAATTTAATTTTTAAATATCATCTTTAAGAAAAAATAAAAATAAGAGTTTAAGGTAGGTTTAATATTATTTAAGTTAGTGAAGTTTTTATTTAAATGTAAAAAATGTATTTACCTTGTTTTTTAAAATCATCTATTAAAAAAAAAGAGATTAAAGTAGTTTTTATGTTAGCTTCTTTTTTTTATTTTAAATGTTTAAATTTTATTTTTAAAAATCATCTATTAAAAAAAAAAGAGATAAAGTAGTATTTATGTTATTTTTCAAATTAGTCTTTTTTTTATTTAAATAAAAAACGTTTAAATTTTATTTTTAAAAATCATCTTTAAGAAAAAAAGAAAAAAAGAGTTTAAGGTAGCTTTTATATTATTTAAGTTAGTGAAGTTTTTATTTAAATGTAAAAAACTTATATATTTTGTTTTTTGAAATTGAATCTATTAAAAAAAAAAGAGACTAGGGTAGTTTTTATGTTATTTTTCAATTTAGTGCTTTTTATATTTAAATTAAAAAACGTTTAAATTTTATTTTTAAAAATCATCTTTAAAAAAAAAAGAAAATAAGAGTTTAAGGTAGCTTTTATATTATTTAAGTTAGTGAAGTTTTTATTTAAATGTAAAAAATATATATTTTTTGTTTCTTAAAATCATCTATTGAAAAAAAACAAGATTAAAGTAGTTTTTATGTTAGCTTTTAAATTACTGAAGTTTTGAACTAAATATAAAAACGTTTAAATTTTGTTTTTAGAAATCATCTATTAAAAAAAGGAGAATAAGAGTTTAAAGTAGCTTTTATATTATTTTTCAAGGAGTACATGACTTAGTGTAATCAATCAAACAAATAGGATGATTTGAACAACACATTCACGTACACATCATTTTCAAATCATATGGTGCGAGAGGTTGATGCAAGGAGAGGGTAGATCATGTGGCTATCAATCCCTTTAGGTGGCATGTTAAACTATAGAAATAGGAAACTAGGGAAGGCTGTAGATCTATGTATGGATATAGTTACATAGACAATTACAAAGACTTATGTGATTCCATGAAACCTTGTCATGAGCTTTTGCAAAAATTCAATCAAAATTGGCTAGCTAAAAGTTTTCATTATGTAGATAGATTATTAAGTCCCATTGAATAGAATATTAATTTTCATTACCCAAATAGAATATCAATTTCCATGTGTTTTTTTGTGCATGCACCAGGTACTGCGCAGGTTCTGGCACCACTCTTCATATGCAGATAGCGATTTTGAGAGCTGAGATGAGGGCACTACATGATGCTAGGGAACCCCCTCACTTGGTTGTGAGCCTAGATTCAGTCATTGATGCTCTAGGTCGATTAGACACAGTTGAGGACGTTTTGGATACCTTTTAGGCACAGGCTAAGGCAGAGATCGGTGGTCATGGCTTGGATTGGAGAGCCATTCGAGAGTTGTTTGAGCATGAGTCACCGCACAGGCACACCTTAGAGGATATGTTTTGGGATGGTCACACTGAGGTGATACGACCATGATCAGGGCAGCCTTTTATATTTTACGTTGTAGGCACCCCGTCATAGCAGCACACATTTATCTGAGATATCTCGCTGCGAATGGTGGTCGATTGCCTCACAACCATCAGATAGCCAGGTCATTTGCCATGCAGCTATATGCCGAGTTTGTGCTTGGTCATCGAGTAGACTACCTTAGTACCCGAGCGCGAGACATGGTAGGATGGGGCGTCAGAAGCATCAGACTGCAGTTGGCATACTGCAGTTGGCATCGACGCAAGGCACCAGAGCTGCACACTATCCCTGCACCGGCATTGTGAGCTATTGGAGGACGGATTAGGGGGGATGTTCATTCAGTGGCCTCATCCTTGCATGACATGGTCTCTGCCCTATCGAGATCACTTTCGATTCCACCTCCCACATCTATGGAGCCTCCCACATCTATACCACCTCCCACATCTACACCGCCTCAGCATGAGTTGGAGACTCGAGACACACGGATTGCAAAGTTGGAGGCATTATTGGTTGAGTCTAGGGATGAGGTTAGTTATTCTGATTATTTCAGTTTATTTTTTTGTTGCGTGTTTTGAACTGAAGTTTTTTGGTTAATTCTCACCATGTACACGACATGTTTGCATTGCAGGCACATCTATTGCATCAGGATATGGAGTCTCGTGTATAACTATTGGAGGCAGATTTGGAGGAGCAGAGGATTCAGACATGCATAGCCTACCATCGAGCGGAACACTATATTTTACAGTTGAGACATATTAGTCGTGATCCATCTCGCCATAGGATCGACCCCAGTGTGGCCCTGTACCCCGCTTCTCCTGTAGATGTGCCGACTAGGACACCCATAGATGCACCAGTCATAGCCAGGCTTCCTACTGTATGAACATGTATAAAACCATCATAGTGAAATACAAAATATGAGTCCATGAAAATTACAATGGTACGGTCACACAGTGAGCCTATACATATCGAATACAAAAATATGTAATCAACTAGTGATACCCAAAAAAAATCTATCTGATCAACTGATGATCCCAAAACTATGATATGTAATGTGCTACTCCTCAGGATCGGCTCTCATGCCAATAGTTGCAAGTATGCTCTCGTGATCCTCCACTGCAAGGCGCCATCGTGGAGTGGACGTCGCCTTGCGAGTGTGAACACGACTCAAAGTAATCTTGATCGCAACAACAAGATGAGAATACATGTATGCCTCCTGATCCACCATGTACTCCTGGAACTCAATATAGCAACCACGCCTCTATATCTGCTGAAAATAGTGGCCACCTACGATCATGCTATGAGCATTGAAGTGCATCCCATGCCGATCCACTGTATCCTCATTCAGCACACTCTTCACCATAGAGCATCACAACAAGTAATAATCCACACCCTCCTCATTGGCCTCCGAAGCAATGACCGCGAAGATATCACCAATACACAAAATATCTGTAAGCTAGTCATAATCTTTAGAGGAACTGAATCCTGCATCCTGATCATCATGTACCTCCTCCCAAGGCTAGAAGGGAGAAAGCACTTTTCGTGCCCATGGATCGGCCCATGGTATCATGGAGCACCCTCCCCAATTATCATCAATGCATGCGGAGCAAAAACATGCAAACCGTCGACAAAAGATCATGGGGTGAGACTCACCTATGCTCTAGATGGAATGGAAATCAAGAGTGCCAGACACTGAATGACAATCAAAAGGCCTAGACCGATCAAGACTCCCAATGTCCATGCACCAAAAATACCGACTCACCACCCTATCGTCACACAACTGAAAGGAGGACATAGCACTAGTGGATAAGTGCTGGCTATACCACTGCACCACATCATGTGCATCCTTGAAGCGATCAGCATTGTGACGCAACTGGTATTGACGCAAAGCATGCTTCACGCAAGCACCTGCACCATCGTGCTCTTCCTTACCATGCCCTGTCTCGAAGTAGCTCCATGTGATCAGAATGCCTATCTGACAGTGCCATCTGCAAAACCAATAAAACTGTCTAGCAGATTTGAACTGACCACCACAGCCGTCTGACCAGATCTAGCATCGCTGCCATTTGACACCATGATCCCTCAAGGAACTATCATGCAAAGTGAAGCAATGCTACACAAAATGGGCATCATGCGATCGATCATCACTAATGTAGAAGTGATACTCTCGCACAATGATGCATGAGTCCATGGTGCTATCAATGCCATCCACATGAGCCTATGCATGACAATAGCTAATGTGCACAAATATAGCAAGCTGCAATATGGCATTGAAAAAAAATATGACTATTGAAATAATTCAATATAATGAGGCCACAAAAAAACCAATAACTCAATCACATGTCACCTGTTCTGAGAAATAATACTCCGATTGGATC
Source organism: Dipteris shenzhenensis (assembly GCF_047967505.1). Taxonomy (NCBI): domain Eukaryota; kingdom Viridiplantae; phylum Streptophyta; class Polypodiopsida; order Gleicheniales; family Dipteridaceae; genus Dipteris; species Dipteris shenzhenensis. The sequence continues at coordinate 22,117,804 of NC_141598.1, read as the reverse complement.
TCATGTCGTGAAAAGGTATAATTCTCCACAAAGTCCACCACTGAGACAACCACCCCTATAGGAAATGTTCTCAAACATGCACGGAACTGAGGATCCTCCCACTTCGCAGTGTGCGAGTGGTGTATGTAGCAGTACATCTTCCCTCGAAAACTGTCAATGAATACAACACGTGGTGTCTCCTTCCCCACAAGCTGCAACCTCCTCGACTATGTACCACCATCTAAAGTCAAGGTACTGTACTTGTACTGCTGCCAATGAACCATCTGCATGTCACAAGTATCTAGTGCAACTCGTGGCACTCTAGCAAAGTCACCACACAAAGTACACATGCCTTCCACACAATCAAGGGAGTGGAATAAAGCATCGCCATCTCATGTACACAATATGGAATGAATGAAGTCACGAGGGGGGGAGGGCCAATGGAAGATTGGGATGAGGGATGGGGGTCCAATGGGAGAGGGGGAGTAATGGGAGCCAATGGGAGAGGGGAGGAATGAAAAGCCAATAGGAGAGAGGGGAGGAATGGAAAGCCAATAGGAGAGGAGGAGCAAAACCTAGTTTTACTTATATATAGTCTTCCTTCTTCATTCATTCTCCCCTCATTTCATTCATTGAAGCAAGAAAGCAAGGACAAGCAAGAAAGCAAGGAAGGAAGGGCAAGAAAGCAAGAAAGAGCAAGCTTACAAACTTTTTCCAGGTACTTGTAAAATTTTTTGATTAATTCTTTATCTAGATTTTTTTAAAAAAATTTGAAGAGAGAGAAAGAAAGAGAGAGAGAGAGGAACTAGAGAGAGAAAGTTTAGAGAGAAGGAGAGAAGCCTTGGAGGCCGCGGCCTCCAGGAGGAAAAGGGAAGTGGAGGGGGGGAGAGAGAGGGAGGAAAGGAGGGAGGGAGGAGCGATGAAAAGACGGGAGGGAGGGAGGGAGGGAGGCAGCAGTGGAAGAGGAGAGGCAGTGGCAGAAGAGGGAGGGAGGAGCAGCGGAAGAGGTGGAGGTAGGGAGACAAAAGAGGGGAGGGAGCAGGGGTAGGGAGGCAGCCAAAGGGGGGAGCAGGGATAGGGGGCAGCGGGGTAGGGGGAGGCAGGAGGGGGGAGCAGGGGTAGGGAGGCGGGAGGGGGGAGGCGAGGTAGGGGGCGGCGGGGTAGGGAAGCAAGAGGGGGGAGCGAGGGTAGGGGGCAGTGGGGTAGGGGGAGACGGGAGGGGGAGCGGGGGTAGGGGAGGGGGGGAGGCGGGGTAGGGGGAGGCAGCGGAGGGAGGAGAGAGGGTAGGGAGGCGACGGGAGGGGGGAGCGGGGGTAGGGGGGCGGGGTAGGGGGAGGTGGGAGCGGGGAGCAGGGGTAGGGAGGCGGGAGGGGGGAGGGCGAGGTAGGGGGCGGTGGGGTAGGGAGCCGGGGTAGGGGGAGGCAGGAGTGGGGGAGGCAGGGTAGGGGGCGACAGGGTAGGGAGGCAAGAGGGGGGAGCGGGGGTAGGGGGCCGTGGGGTAGGGAGGCAGGAGGGGGGAGCGAGGGTATTGGGCGATGGGGTAGGGGGAGGCGAGAGGGGGGAGCGGGGGTAGGGAGGGTAGGGAGCGGGGGTAGGGAGGCGGGGGAGGCAAGGTAGGGGGCGGCGAGGTAGGGAGCGGGGGTAGGGGGAGGAAGGAGGGGGAGGGGCGGGGTAGGGAGCAGGGGTAGGGGGAGGCAGGAGGGGGGAGCGAGGGTAGGGGGTGGCGGGGGTAGGGGGAGGTGTGAGGCGGGGGAGGCGGGAGGGGGGGAGGCAGGGTAGGGGGAGGCGAGAGGGGGGAGTAGGGGTAGGGGGAGGCGGTGGGAGGGTGAGGGGGCAGCAAGAGGAGTGAGGGGAGGGAGGGGAGGGAGAGAGAGAGAGAGAGAGAGAGAGCCAGAGAGAGAGAGGGAGTTCATGGCAACGCGGCCCCCAGGGAGGGGAGAGAGAGAGAGAGAGAGAGAGAGAGAGAGAGAGAGAGAGAGAGAGAGAGAGAGAGAGAGAGAGAGAGGGTCCTAGCGGCCGCGGCCCCCAGGGTGAGAGGGAGGGGAGGGAGGGGAGGGAGAGAGAGAGAGGAGGGAGGGAGGGAGAGAGAGAGTGAGAGAGAGAGAAGAGAGAGAGGGGGGGTCCTGGCGGCCACGGCCCCCAGGGTGAGAGGGAGGGGAGGGAGGGTAGGGAGAGAGGGAGAGGAGGGAGGGGAGGGAGCAAGAGAGAGAGAGAGAGAGAGAGAGAGAGGGGGGGGGGGGTCATGGCAGCCGCGGCCCCAAGGGTGAGAGGGAGGGGAGGGAGGGAGGGAGGGAGGGGAGGGAGGGGAGGGAGAGAGAGAGGAGGAGGGGAGGGAGAGAGAGAGAGGGGAGGGGAGGTAAGAGGAGAGGAGTAGAGGGAGAGAAGAATGTTGAACACAAATTTGAATTCAAAAGGGACGTACGAGAAGAAAGTATTAAGAAGAATGTTGAACACAAATTTGAATTCAAATTTATCTAGAAGAATGAATTCAAATTTCCCTCTCTTTTTAAAAATTCAAATTTATTTGTGAGTGGGAGGAGTGGGCTAGTTTTTCTTTATATATACTCTTCTTTCCATTCATTCATTCTCATTCTCATTCTCTCCTCATTTCACTTTTTTCACTTTTTCCAGGTACTTGCGATTCTTTTTCTTTACTTGCAATTCTACAATTCCTCTTGTAATTATTTTTCTTTACTTACAATTCTTTTTCAATTAGTTTCTTGTTAAAGTTTTTGAGTTCTATTTCAATTAATTTCTTATTGAAATTTGTGTTCTAAATTTGAAAAGAGAGATAGAGAGAAAGAGAGAGCTAGAGAGAGAGAGGAGACAAAGAGAGAGTGTGTGAGAGAGAGCAGGAGATTAAGAGAGAAAAGAAAGGAGGGAGAGAAAGTAGGAGAGAGAGAGAGAGAGAGAGAGAGAGAGAGAGAGAGAGAGAGAGAGAGAAAGAGAGAAAGAGAAGGAAGAGAGGGAGAGAGATTAAGAGAGAGAAGAGGGGCAGAGGGAGAGAGAGAGAGAAGGAGAACTCAAAGAGTAAAAGAGAGAGAATGAAAGCTCTTGGCGGCCATGGCAGCTAGAGGAGGGGGTTTTTTTAGTAAGCATTACAATTCTTTTTAAATTAATTTCTTATTTGAGATTTTGAGTTCTATTTCAATTAGTTTCTTATTCAAATTTGAGTTTGTAAATTTGAGAAATGAGAGAGAATAGGAAGGGAGAGAAAGAGAGAGGAGAGAGGGAAAGAGAGAAATTAAGAGAGAGAAGAGGGGCTCTTGGCGGCCGTGGCCACCAAAGAGAGAGAGAGAATGAGAAATGAGAGAGAAGAGTAGGCAAGGAAAGAAAGAGAGAGAGGAGAGAGGGAGAGAGAGAGAGAGATTCAGAGAGAGAAGAGGGGCTCCTTAAATGAGAGAGAAGAGTAGGGAGGGAAAGAAAGAGAGAGAGGAGAGAGGGAGAGAGAGATTAAGAGAGAGAAGAGGGTCTCCTGGCAGCCGTGGCTGCTAGAGGGAGGGAGAGAGTAGGGAGGGAGAGGGAGAGAGAGAGACAGAGAGAAAAATGAGAGAGAAGAGAGGAGGGAGAGTGAGGGAGAGAGAAAGGGAGAGAGAGAGAAAGAGAGAGAGGGAGAGAGAGGGAGAGAGAGAGAAAGAGAGAGAGGGAGAGAGAGGGAGGGAGAGAGAAGTTTAAGAGAACGAAACTTGTGGCAGAGAGGAGAGAGGGAAAGAGAGAAATTAAGAGAGAGAAGAGGGGCTCTTGGTGGCCGTGGCCACCAAAGGGAGAGAGAGAGACTGAGAAATGAGAGAGAAGAGTAGGGAGGGAGAGAAAGAGAGAGAGGGAGAGAGACAAGAGATTCAGAGAGAGAAGAGGGGCTCCTTAAATGAGAGAGAAGAGTAGGGAGGGAAAGAAAGAGAGAGCAGAGAGAGGGAGAGAGAGATTAAGAGAGAGAAGAGGGTCTCCTGGCAGCCGTGGCTGCTAGAGGGAGGGAGAGAGTAGGGAAGGAGAGGGAGAGAGAGAGAGAGAAGAGAGGAGGGAGACTTAGGGAGAGAGAAAGAGAGAGAGGGAGAGAGAGGGAGAGAGAGAGAAAGAGAGAGAGGGAGAGAGAGGGAGAGAGAGAGAATGAAAATTCTGGCAGCCGTGGCTGCCAGAGGGAGGGAGAGAGAGAGAGAGAGAGAGAGAGAGAGAGAGAGAGAGAAATGAGAGAGAAGAGAGGAGTGAGACTTAAGGAGAGAGAGAGGGAGAGAGAGAAAAAGAGAGAGAGGGAGAGAGAGAATGAAACTTCTAGCAGCCGTGGCCACCAAGAGAGGGAGGTAGAGAGAGAGAGAATGAGACTTCTGGCGATCGTGGCCACCAAGGGAGGGAGGGAGGGAGAGAGAGAGAGAGAGAGAGAGAATGAGAAATGAGAGAGAAGAGGGGAGGGAGAGAAAGAGAGATTAAGAGTGAGAAGAGGGACAAAGGAGAGAAAGAAAGGGAGAGAGGGAGGGAGGGAGGGAGGAAGGGAGGGAGAGATTAAGAGAGAGAATTCAGAGAGAGAGAGAGAGAGACATAGAGAGGGAAAGAATGACAAATCCTAGTGGCCAAGAGGATAGAGGGAGGGAGGTAGAGAGGGTAAGAGAAAGAGAGAGAGAGAGAGAGAGAGGGAGAGAGATGAAGAGAGAGAATGATAAATCCTAGGTAGAGAGAGAAGAGGAGAGAGAGAATTTCAAATCCTACAGAGAGATCAAGAGAGAGAATAATAAATCTCTAGAGAGAGAGGTGGAGAGAGAGAGAGAAATAATTACAAATCCTAGGGAGAGAGAGAGAGAGATGAAGAGAGATAATGATAAATCCTAGCGGCCATCGGAGGGAGAGAAAGAGAGACTTGAGATAAACTAAGAGAGAGAATGAGTGGGATGAGGAGAGAGAGGGAAAGACATAAGAGTTGTGGTGTCTTGACTATGGCTACAGAGAGAATTAGGAGTCGAGAGAGAGAGAGAGAGAAAGTTCAGAGGAAAGAGAGAGTTTTATATATTTACGTGTTTTATATTATACTTTTAAAAAATTGTAAAAGAGTGAATTTATGGTTTGTTTTGAAGGTGAGATAATACTTTTATATATATTCATCTTTTAAATTGAAAAATGTTAACTTTTCTTTAGATACTTGCTCTTCATTTCTCTCACATGCAGGTTTAGCCTCTACATCAAAACCCCTTCTTTTGCATATTTAAGCCTCTTAAACCCCAGCACATTAAAATGAACACAAAAAAAGAAATTATTTATTGCTTTTCTTCGCTTCGACGATTGGTTTAGCATAGTTTAGCATAGATTAGATTGCCTTAGAAGAGAGAAAATTCTCTAAGTTGCCAATCGAAGCCATGCTCAAATTTTTCTAACTAGTTCCTAATCGTTGTCAGTCCCTTCGCTGACATGCGGTTTCACACTCATAACATGCTATTAAATAAGACCTTTTACCATTTACCAAGAAGTTTATCAGGAGGCAGATTGCATGAGCAAATAGCAGATATCAGTGGATAGATTACATATATCAGTGGACAGATTACATGTCATGGGGCATATTGGAGCTTGATGTTTATAGTAGTCATTTTATTTCATTGTAAATCTTTATTGGTTATTTTTAATGCATTTGTACAAATATTTAAGCTCATTTATTGTCATAAAGAACCTTGTAAAGCCTTCTAGGCTATTTTTCACATTTATTGCCATATGAAGTGCCTTGTAATAAACCCAACCATCCCAACCATTCACTATTTAATGAGTATCAGTGGGCTGCATAAGTGGATATCAGTGGAATAGTTTTTAATGGGTAGATTGCATCAGTTGGGTATCAATGCACAGATATCAATGGATGGACAGATTACATGTCATCACGAAGATTGAAGCTTTATCATTAGAGGGCAAATCAATGGATGGACAGATTACATGTCATCACGAAGATTGAAGCTTTATCACTAGAGGGCATTTTATTTCATTGTAAAGCTTTATTGGCTAATTTTCTTACATTTGTACAAATATTTAAGCCTTGTAAAGCCTTCTAGGCTATTTCCCACATTTATTGCTATAAAATACTTTGTAAAGCCCTCTCTGCTATTGGTCACATTTATTGCCATATGAAGCCTTGTAAAGCCTTTTGGGCTATTTCCCACATTTATTGTATCAAGCGTTGTATATTGTACTTTACTTGTATGTATCTAAATTCTTCATTATCTTTTCTTGTAGGATTATATGGATATTTTCACAAAGAGTTCAGATCCTAAAGTTGGCGGTCTTCATTTTGTTGTGTCAAGGAGAGAATCAAAGACCTTTGTGATGCCTCCTCCTCAACCATCAAAGTTTCTAGAGCTACAAAGTGCATTGGAGGCTCTTGCATATACTTGGGAGCAATTTCCTAGTGTGGTGGCAAAAAGGGTGCATGCAAAGATTATGTTTGAGTACTTTCAAGATGCACAATATGCTCCTCAGATTCAAGGATCTTCACATGAAGGAGATCAAGCATAGACTTCGATACAGGGGCAAGAAGAACATGCACACTGTCACAAATGTGTAGAACATGAGCGCAGACTTCTAGAGCAAGAAATGGTGGATGTCACTATGGATGATGAAACACAAGCCTTGAGTGCACGGGAATTAAAAAAAATTGAAGAAGATGAAGGTGGATCCACTACAATTATGCTAGAAGATCTTGCTAGCAAACCACGACGTGAAATGCAAAAGGCTAGTACTGCAAGAGCCACGGTTCCAAGCAGTAGAAAAAGGCATCGTCCCACTATAGAGAAAGATCATGTGGATGAAGAACGGTTAAAAGAAGAGAAAGATGAAGAAGACTCAGAACCTGAAGCTGAAGATGATCAAGATGAACTCACATCAATCAAAAATCTCAATCTGCGTCTTAATGAAGCAGTAACAAATGATGATGTGGGATATATCTGGGGTCAAAGGACGTGGTTTGTGAATGCCAAAGATGTGGAAACTGCAGCTGTCTTTATTAATAGCGAAAACCTTGATATATCCTATGCACTGCAAATATATGAGGCTTTGAGAGATGGAAAGAAACCTGTGGCAAGCAACGTGGTCCTACGTCCAATAATGTTTTGTTCAATAAAAAATAGCTTTTTGGATGAAATTACATTTACAGGTCCTACACATTTTGAGGAAACCTTCACTCAATTCTTTCAAGACACTCTTAAAAATATTCCACATGAACAAGGCCAAGAGGCACAAGGTGAGAATATGTTAAAGGAAGCAAAGAAGGAATTCCTCCTTCATTGCAGATTCCAGCCCATTGATGGTCAACATTAGGCTTATGCTTGTAATCAGATCGCCAAAGAAGCAAAGGAGGTCAAAAGACTCACTTCAAAACAATTTGCAAAGATAACTTCATTCCATTGTTATCTTGGAACCATCTGTATATTCAAGCATGAGATCAAGTATTTGATTGAGTCCAAAAGACTTAATCATTATGTCCATGAAAAGCGTAAGATATCCTCAACATCAGAGGTCTTACAGAAGGAAAGGGTTGTATGGACAACATTTGGTTCTCCAAATCCTGATTTGAAGAGAAAGGTCACAAAAGCATACGCCGACACACAAACTTCTATACTTCTTTGAGTGCAGTTGTGCCTAGGGGAACTCAAGAGCGAGAAGAAAATGTAACAAGCCTGAAGGTGGTGAGAGACAAATATGCCGACTACACTTCCATCATATTTCATCCTGTTGAAGTGTTCAATGAGATGCTTGAAGCGTGCATTGCATGTGAGCGTGGAGAGTTGACCTATGAAGCTCCTTTGTTTGTCTCCGGAAAGTCAAAGGTAATGGATAAGAAGGAGTTGACGGCAAGGATGTGGAGGCCTATAAAGTACTTACCTGACAAGTATGCATCCATGGCAACACAAAAACTTTTAAAGAAAGACTGACTTTTTGGAAAGAAATACAAAGACCACTGCTTGGAAGAATGCATCAATGTATAGGTGAGGTGTGATGCAGTGCATAGTGCCATTAAGTATTTGCTATCACAGAAACAAATCCCACTTAGTCATTGTAACATTGACTATAATGTGGTCAAGCATATAGCTTCTTTGTCAACACCCAAGGTAAAGCTATGGGCAAACAGGTGGATTAAAAAGGATGAAGATGGGTCAGAAATAGTAACCTCTTACATGAGAAAAGAAATCCCACAATAGGTGGTTGCATATGTGGAAAGATTAATCAGCGAGATAAGGATGCCGACAAATATGCACCAAAGCTTTCAATTCAATGTAGAGGTTACGTCAGAGTCTGGAAAGCTTGTGAACTTCAGGGGAGTTTCAGAAGATGACTTCATCAAGAATGAGTCAGCATGGGACAAGCCACAACTATTCTTCATCAATGAAGTTTCTAGCGATGATATCCATAACTTCATTGATAGAATAGTATATACCACCATTAGCAAAGTGGCAATTTGCAACATTGTCATTTTTGTTGATAAAAAAGACAAAGAAGCCATGCAGGTTACTCTAGAGCGAGCATATTCATCAAATTTGAAGATCTATAGTGGTGTTTATGCAACAAAGAGAGGCAAGAGAGAATGTGGCATAGCGATTCAATCTCTTGAATCATTCTTCTTGTATATGCGGAGTCCCAACCCTGATCACTCCTTACAAAAGTATATAAGAGGGAATTCAAATAATTTGAGATTGAAGCTAGAAGAGAAAGATATTCCCAGGTCCATACATTATCAAAAAAACAACTATGGAAGTCCTACAAAAAGTGGGAGTCTCTTGCTTACCATGGTGGAGAATTTGCTACCGCTAGGTTGGGAGGTCACCTTGTGCAGGATGGGATATTTATTTGAGGATCTCCTCAGAAAAGGGAACTCCACAAATATTATTGAAAACAAGCATTTCATGGCCTATTTTCAGCTTCAAGCAGATCTAACCACAGGCTATGAAAAAGAGGTAGAGCGCAAGGAGACTGATGACATGGATGATGACCTTGAAGATCATAATGTCCTAGTTGATGATGATGAAAAGATGGACTTAGATGACCCGTTCAGAGCGAGGTTGGTGGATGAAGAGAAAGATGATGATGCCTTCTTTGATAATTATGGCTTGCAGGGTTATGTAAAAAGGCCACTATGACAATACTTAGCGGTATGAACTCTCTATTTCTCAACTAAATACAATTTTTTAACTAAGATTTAAATTTAAAGATAATGAATCTAATCTCTCATATTTGTTTACAGGCAATAGAGGGAGAAGAAATGGATGAAGCCTATATGGAGGCACTCCCTTCTACTTCAGTAATGCAACCACCTCTAAATTTGGTTGAAGAATCCCATGAGCACAAGAGCTTTAAAGACACCATGGAAAAGCAGAATGACCGCAAACATAGAATACAAGCTATGATAGAGAGACCCATTCTACAAATTTATCTACATTGGATAAAATGGAAAGCTCATTTGAAGTTAGGATCGTTTTGAAACGAGAACCTCAGTATTTGAGCTTTGGTAGAGAGGAGATTTCAATCCTCTCCAATCCTTTAAAAGAGGTTAATGACAATGTTATCCTGGCCATTCTCAGGTAACATTTGTTTATTTGTTGCTACTTCAATGAGCCAACATTTGTTTATTTATTTACAGTGTAGTTATATCTCAGTTTCCTAGTGCAGAATGCAAATCAATTCTATGAGCTAACGTTTGTTTATTTCTTGGTGCAGTGTAGTTATTTCTCAGCTTCCTAGTGCAGTGCAGAATCGTGTCTACATGCTCGATGCTCTCCTTTCTTCTATTCTTAGCTCTCCTCAAAAGACTATAGAAGATGTTTGTACATGGTTAAGCCCTTTGAATTTAGATGGGGTGCGAGTCATCTTTATGCCTTATCATGAGGAGTAAGTATCAACTCCAACCTTATTTTTACTATTTCTTTGGTAAGTTTGTGTAAAAAAATAATCATATTTAATCTGGTCATGTAGCTCACATTGTTGATCGCTTGGGACCTTGAAGTCAACCATTTGTGGTTTGTGAATTCAATGGAAGGCTATCATGCCAACTCCCCAATATTTTTGTTACTTTTTTATTTTGTATCTTATGATCATGACATATTAATATATTTCATATGTCATGATGGATAGTGCTGCATATCAGCTAGTATCTGCTGTCAAAACAGCCACAGAGTAACAAGACCAAGTAGAATTCAAACGACGTCTACCAGTGGAGCAAAAAGATGGGCACAGCTGTGGGTGGAGAGTTGCCTACAACTGCATGTTGTTTCTTAGAGAGATTTTTGATTTGGAGTTACCAGTCAAAATGGAATCATATACAAAAGCCAATCTACTAGTGTTTCAGGCTGAGAGTATTTAGCATCTAATTGCTACCATTGGGAAACAACCTGAAAATATGACTACATTGCAGCATGTATAAAACCTTATCTTTATACTTGTATGCTTGTTCAAGCCTTTAATTGGGATGTGTAAATCTCATAACTTTTTAATATTTTCCTCCAAGAGGAGAAGAGAGTGAGTCTAATGAAAGCATGCTATCTTTATACTTCTATGATTATTTAAACCTTTATTTTTATTTGGGATGTGTAAATCTGATAACTTTTTAAATTTTTCCTCCAAGAGGAGGAGAGACTCACTCTAATGAAAGCATGTATGAAACCTTACTTTTTAAATTTTTGCTCCAAGAGGAGGAGAGACTCACTCTAATGAAAGCATGTATGAAACCTTATCTGTATACTTCTATGCAGTCTAATGAAAAAACCATTATTAATGTTGGGAACAACCTAAAAATATGACTACATTGCAGCATGTATGAAATCTTATCTTTATATTTCTATGCTTGTTTAAGCCTTTATTTGGGATGTGTACATCTCATAAACTTTTTATATTTTTATAGTAGAAGGAGGATGTAGAAGACATAGCAAGTGAAGAAGAATACGATGTAGACTACTCTCTCCATAAGATGAGTCATGAAAATATGACTCGATTGCAGCAGATTGGAAGTTCATTCACCGCTATGTTGTTAATTCGACAACAACCTCATTTTTTTGAATTTGGTGAAGAAGAGATTTTAATCCTCTTGAATCCTAAGAAAGAGGTTAATGTCAAAGTCATTACAACCATGCTCAGGTTTGATGCAGCCTTTTCCTTGGCTTTATACTTTGCTTATTTTGATTAAACCCAAGAAGCTAATACTTTTTTTAAAAAATATAGTAATGTTATAGCAGATTTTCCTCAAAATATATGAAGAGTTTCATATATGCTCGATCCTCTTATTTCGGAAGTGCTTAGCAACAAAAAAGAAACCATAGAGGATGTTTGCAAGTGGTAGAAGCATGTTCCTATGAATGAGGCACAAGTTATCTTTACAGCATATTATGAGAAGTAAGCATCAAACCCTACTTGTTTTTTCTATTGCGTTGCTAGAATTGTCTCAAACATAGTAATTATTCTTTATTGATAATGCAACTCACATCGGAGTTTGGTGGTCGTGGACATCTTTGCTAAGAAGTGCTTCTTTGCCAACTCAATGACATCCGTCCATGGCACTATGTTAGAGTAAGTATAGACTATACTTGTTGTCACTTCTTGACATGTAGATTGATATGCAATGCACATATACACTATTGTTATATGTTTTGATGTGCAGATCGGCTCAAAAGTTGGTAGGTGGTATCGACATAGTAATGCGGCAACGTGACTTGGCACAGCAAATAGAGTATATAACATGTCAGGTATCACATCAAGAGGATAGCCACATCTATAATTGTGGATAGAGGGTGGGCTACAATTGCTTTTTGGTACTTGGTCAAATTTTTGAGATACAAAATGACACCATACTGTCAACATATACGGACTTGCATCTCTATGCATTTATAACATGTACCATTCGAGCAATCATTAAGGGTAACATTATGGACCCTCCCACAAGTCAAATAGATAATGGCTCAGAGGAGTGTGAAATGAATGCCGTCAAAGAGTCAAAGGGGATAGAAGACCTCAACTCTACAAACATGGCTTCATTGGAAGAATTGGGAAGCTCTTTTAATGTTACGGTTATGATTCAACATAGACCTCAATATCTTGAATTTGGTGGAGAGGAGATTTCAATCCTCTCCAGAGCTTCAAATGAGGTCAATAACTATGTTATGATGGCCATTCTCAGGTTTGATACAAACTTTTTCTCTGCTTGATAATTCAATATTTTGATTAAATCTAATAAGCTAATATTCATTTATTTGTTGGTGTAGTATAGTTATCTCACGATTTTGTAGAGCCATACAAAACCGTGTGTATATGTTGGATTCCCTCCTTTCTCCTATACTTAGCGATAGCAAAAAGATGATAGCCGATGTTTGTAAATGGTTACAGCCTTTACATTTACATGGCGTGCAAGTCCTATTTATGGCATATCACGAGATGTAAGTATCATGGAAACCTTTATTTTCATCTTATACTAGCAACATTGTGTTAAATAATAATGGTTCTTGATTATTCGTGTAGGGAACATTGGAGTCTGGTGGTTTAGGACCTTGAAGACAACTATTGTTGGTTTGTCAACTCGATTACAGACTTTCATGGCTCAGTGCAAACGTAAGTATTCTATTAATCTGTTGTTATTTCTATATTATGTACCTTATGTAATAGACACAATAAGTTTTTTTAATATGTCATGATGAGCAGGTCGGTTGAGAAGTTAGTATTTGCTATTAGAGAAACAGGACAGTACAAAGACTCGCTAGACTTTCAAAAGCATTTAGTAGTAGAGCAGGAAGATGGGCATAGTTGTGGGTGGAGAGTTGCCTATAACTTCATGTTGTTTTTCAAAGAAATTTTCTCACTTAAGCCACAGGTCTCATTGGAAGAATCTTTGGAGCTCAAATATTCAAAGGAGCATATACAATTGTTTAGGGCTGAAATCATTCGAGACCTAATTGCTGCCATTATAATACAATGTGCAACTGAAGCAATATCAGAGCTTGCATTTAAGGAAGAGGAGACTGAGTCTACTATGAAAGCACTGCATACTATAGAAGAAGTAGAGACTCAGTGTACACCTACAGCACCATAGCCTCCACTGGAAGCATCAGAAGAGTTGCCACAGCCTCCGCTTGCATTTAAGGAAGAGGATACTGAGTCTACTCCGAAAGCACTACATATTACAAAAGAAGTAGAGACTGAGTGTACATCTAGAGCACCATAGCCTCCATTGGAAGCATCAGAAGAGTTGCCACAGTCTCCACTAGAAGCATCAGAATAATTGTGATGCATGTATGATGTTGTGTTTGTATATATGCATGAGGAGCATATTCTGATGATGTTGTTTATTCCATGAATATTATGGTTGACATTTATTTGTTGCAATGTATGAATCATGATGTAGTTTTTGTTGATTATACACCAATTTGTGACTTATTACTTAAGTGGCATTTAGTCATGATATTTATATATTTATTTTATGCACACAATTTTATGATATGAATGTGTGATGATGTGATTATTTGGAAATATAACCTTGTGTGATGAGAATTTTGATATGAATATGTGATGATGTAATATTTGTAATATATTTCACTCCAAAGTATCAATTCCCAATGCTCCACTCACTTAAAGTACAGCATTCCCAATGCTTTGCAAAATTTTATTCAGTTGGACAGTCTCCACTCACTTAAAGTAGAGCATTCCCAATGCTTCTCTCACTTTATTCCAACCCTTATCCTTATCATAGCGAACACATCGTGCCTTAGTGCACTTGTATTCTTCCATCCTAGTCCTTCCACAAACACTCTCTTATTTCTTACATCCTAGTCCTTTTGATTAACTTGTATTCGTCTTTCACTTTACGTCTTCCCTCACTTTCTATCACTCCTGAAGGAGGGGCGGCTCACTGTGCATCCCTCGCTATCATTCCCTCACTCTCCTTCTCCCACTTTCCCTCCAATACAATGACTAGTTACTACCCGACTTCATTTGCTGAACTCAAATTCTGCCTTAGATCCCTTTTGTATGGACCAATGAAGGGATAATCATTCGAGGAGGATATGTTATGCACATGGCTGCTTGATTTGAACTCAGCAGAAGAGGTGAATATCCTTAGCTTTCTTTTTTGCTTCTTTTAATCACGTACTTCTTATGCTAATGAGTCAAATTTTCGTACAGGATATGGCGGTGGCTAGAAGCTGTATTGAAAAAAATGGTGAAGATGAGGAAAGCCAAGAGAGAAAAGAAGAGTGTTGAATGCTTACAAGTCGGCGGAAGATTCGAAACAGGTTGTGAGGAGAGTCTATGAGGAGATTTGCGATGCCAGCCCTGGTTACACATGGCCTGCAAGCTTAAAGTCTGCTTGTTTTCATGAAGCCAATGCCATAGTAGGCACTTTCGAGGACATATGCTCTCTCTAATGACTTAATAGTCAAGTGATGGAAATTTAATTCCATAGAGACTTATGTGTTTTCTAAAGTAACTGTAATAGACAAGGAATGAAACTACAGTTCCACAAAGACTTTTTAGTTCTCTAATGTAAAGTTGTAATAGACAAGAGAGACAAAGATGAGATCTTCTAGGCTGAGCTAATGAAAGGTGTTTTTTAACACCATGTGGCTTTGAGTTATATGATCTACTTCTTGTACAAATATGTCATGCTTTTTTTAAAATGTACTCTAGTTTTAATAACATGTCACTCCATTTTTTCTAATTTAATTTTTTAAAATCCTACTTTTTGTCTCTTTTAACAATGTGATGTCCTCTTTTTTTAACGTACTCTAGTTTTAATAACATGTCACGTCATTTTTTCTAATTTGATTTTTTAAAATCTTACTTTTTGACTCAAAGTTTTGTTTTATAAGAGCCTCTTTTTTTTAAATGCTTTATCCAAAATTATCTCACAAAATGAATTTGGACAGTGCACCAGTCCAAAATTTATGAAATAGGTGTTTCAAAGGCTTTAAGAGGGTGATATGAAAAGCATTATGTATCTCCCAATTGTCAGGTAATTCAAGCCTATAAGCTAGATCATTGATTTTCTGAATCACCTTGAAAGGTCCATAAAAACATGGGGACATCTTGAATACTAGCCATTTCTCAACACTCTTCAATATTTTCTTCTCAATTCGAAGAAGTACATAATCACCTTCTTTAAAAAGCATGTGTTTCCGTTTCTTATTAGCTTGTTTTGTGTACTTCTCTTGAGCGATTGCAATGGCTTCTGGAACCTCTTTGAGAATATTTTGATAGTCATGGGTAAATGCATCTGCTGCCTCCACTCTATGGGTCAATCGTGTGATAGGAATAGGTAAAACCTTCCCATAGATAATCTCAAAGGGTGCTCTTCCAATTGCAGAATGAGGAGTATTATTATAAGCAAACTATAAGAGATGAAGATATTTGTCCCAAGTCTTTGGTTTACTTCCCGCATGAGCTCTTATCATATCTAGAATAGTACTATTTGTAACTGAATTAGTTTGTCCATTCAATTCTGGATGAAAAGCTGATGAGAAATCTAACTTAGTGCCTAGATTATGAAATAATGCAGTCTAGAAATTACTACAAAACTTTGAATCTCAATCAGACACTATAATCTTTGGCAAGCCATGATGAACAAAGGTATGCTTGATGAATAAATGTGCAGCTTGCTGAGCTGTTAAAGTCTTCTTGGATGGGATGAAATAAGCTTGCTTACTAAAGCGATCTACTATCATCCAGATCATATCATTTTGATTCGCTGTAGTAGGAACACTTGTTATATAATCCATAGATATTTGTTCCCAAGGTTGCGTAGGAATAGGCAAAGGCATTAGCAATCTTGGGGTCTTTCCTTTGTAACTCTTGATCTTCTGGTAAGTGATGCATTTGGCTACAAACTTAGCCACATCTTTTCTTATAGTAGGCCAATGAAATTCCCTCGCTATCACTTGTAAAGTGGCAATCACTCCCCTATGTCCCATATATGGTGGTTGGTGTGCATTTCCTCCATTATGGTTTGTCTAAAGCATCAAGTGATGCATAATTTCTTTTGATAAAAGAGGTATTCATCATTGCATGAATAGTCCAACATAAGATTCCAATTATTATTCTCTAATTTGTTCCATATATCAAAAAAGTCTGGATCCCTTTGATAAGAATTCTTCATACCTTCGAAAAGCTAGGTCTCTATAGCAGTGATGTGATTAATACTTGGCTTTCTGCTAAGAGCTTCAGTAAATGCATTTTATTTTCCAGGTTGATATTGAATCATGGGCTGAAAACTCTTTATAAACGATGACCACTTGATGTGCCTATCGGATATTAGTGACAGAGTCAACAAATGCTTGATACTTTGCTGAGCAGTTTTGATAAGAAACTCAGCTCTTATCAAATAATGTTTCCACATTCATAAGGCATGCACAACAATGGTTAATTCTTTATCATATGTGCTATAATTGCATTCCATTGGTTTTAATTTTTGGCTCTCATATGCTATTGGATGTCCATCTTGCATAAGCACACCTCCAATTCCATATCCACTAGCATCAGTTACAACTACAAAGAATGGTATAGAGAAATCAGGTAGTTGCAACACAAGAGCTCGTGTTAGAGCTTCTTTCAAAGCTATAAAAGATTTATCTTGACGCTTGGTCCATAAGAAATGCTTAGCTTTTCTAAGAAGGTCTGTCAATGGATGTGCAATGTACGCGAAATTCTTGACAAACTTTCTGTAAAAGCTACACAATCCCAAGAATGATCTTAATTTGTGTATATCTCGGGTTTAGGCCATGTGACTATGCACTCAATCTTCTTTGGATCCACTCAAATCCCATCGGTGGATACAATGTGACCCAGATACTCTATCAAATCTTGAAAGAAACTACTCTTTTCAGGATTTATGCACAATTGATTTTCTTTTAAGAGTGAAAAGACTAGCTTCAAGTGTTCTTCATGCTCCTCAATATCTTTGCTAAACACTAGAATATCATCGAAAAATACTACCACACAATCTTGGTGTTTAAGAAAGATTCAGTTCATCATTCTACTAAAAGTAGAGCTCTGGAGAATTAGTTAGCCCAAAAGGCATAACTAGGAACTCATAATGTCCCATTTGAGTTCTAAAGGCAGTCTTGTATATATCCTCTTCTACCATACGAACTTGATGATAGCTAGATTTGAGATCTATCTTACTGAAGACCTTGGTTCCTTTCAATTTGTCTAAAAGATCATCAATCCTAGGGATTGGATATTTGTTCTTCATTGTGATTTTGTTTAGTACACGATAGTCTATGCACATTCGATAGGTTCCATTTTTCTTTTTGACTAATAAGACAGGTGCTCCATAAGGAGAACTACTGGGTCTTA
Organism: Dipteris shenzhenensis; assembly: GCF_047967505.1. Lineage (NCBI taxonomy): Eukaryota > Viridiplantae > Streptophyta > Polypodiopsida > Gleicheniales > Dipteridaceae > Dipteris > Dipteris shenzhenensis. Next base: position 22,100,539 of record NC_141598.1, on the reverse strand, counting down.
TCAATCCTCTCTCTATCAATTCCCCCACTTGCTTTTGAATTTCCTTTTATTCTAGTTGGTTGACTTTATAAGGAGCTTTGCAAGGTGGAACTCGTATTTCCCGGTAGGATTTCTATCCTATGATCTCCAGGTCGAGAACATGGTAGTCTAGGTGGTAAATCCTTTAAGAAATAATCATAAAACTGAGAAATAAACTTTTGGTAGGTAGGCTTAGTGTTTGCTTGAGTGGCCATGTTATGGAAATCATATATTTTTGATATATCTTGCTTTAGACATTATTATTTTAGTCTCGGGGGGTCCACTAGGGTTTATCGTATGGTACCATGTGAGTGTAAGGGAGGGGGGTTATATAAGGGAAGGAAGGTACATTTTATAAGGTAAGGTCCTGTAAATAGGGGGTAGATAAGGGGAATTTTCATATATTTATTGCACACAGGTGACATCTCTTTATTACTACTAGTGAATCCCCAGTGATTTTAGTCAAGTGTGACTATGGCAAAGTACTCCATAGGAGTGCACTGGATGCAATGGGGGTCCTAGTGGATACTTTGTGTGGTTAGTTGGGGACACCTGACTAGCTTGTGTTTTGCCATGCTAGATGGTTGGTATTGTGGGTGATTCCATGTTAATACTGATGTCACTAGTGTTATTGGTGTTGTGCTTGATTATTGTGCTTTGAGCGTGGTTATGTTGGGATCGGTTGATTTGGTGATTCGTCCAATCGATTGTTAATAACTAATGTAATTGGCGGCTTGAGTACAGGTGATGGAACTGATAGTGAGGATTGGAGTTAGTACGAGGGTACCGATTGAGGTGTCACATAGTGCATTATATATGGCCATGGGCTAATTTTGTATTTGCTTTATTATTGCAAGTTTGAGCAATATATTTTATAGTGGACATAATTAATTTTTGGGCCCTAAGATGGCTATGTAAAGCAAATCCCTCATTTTGGAAGGGAGCGATAATTTTGGCTCCTTGGTGCTTTTATGAAATATCATAAATACTCTAGATGAGGAAGCATGAGCCACTCATCTAGGGGGGGGAGATTGTACCCAGTCTACTATCATTTTCGTGGTGTGATTGTGCTCTTCTTCTCCAATTGATTAAGTTATGAATTTGTGTGGAAGATAATTACCTTTAAGGTTTCAGTAGTATCAGAGCTTTGGTGATGCTCTTATGGAAGAAGAAGCTTACCTTGTGGCTCGTGTGAGAAATTAATGAGAAGAGAGAAAGCCCACGGAAAGAAAGAAAGAAAGAAAAATTTCGAGGCTTTTACCATGGTCATCTTGTTGCCAAAGGGACGGCCTATAACCCTGCAGTGATAGAGAAGTTTTTTTTTTTTTTAATTACTTTTGGCAGAGCTTCCGGAATCCGAACAGTAGCCTTGTCTTGTCAGCCCTTCACCGAATCATGCGAAGTTCGAACACCTCCCACTAGGCGCAGCCTACATCGGGATTCTGTGCCCTCAAAAGGTCACTGCAGCAACTCGGCTAGCGTGTCACCGTCGACAGACTACAACAACAAAGTACTCTTGAGGAGACTAGAGCCCTCTAGAGTCTACGGCTCTATTTTTTAAAATCTAGCCTATGTAGTAGCCACCTTTGGAAACCTTGGGACTCAGGAGTGTCTCTTCTCTATGCATGCCCGTGTGCAAAGTGCAGACCTACAGTCAGCAACCCTCGACTCATTACAGGGCAGCCTGTGCCCGCGCACAAACTCAAGCAATCTGCACTTATTTCACAGACCCCATCGTGCCACCCTTGGGGAAAATAGCCTCTACAAAGGATTGACTCCGACTGGGCATATCCGTCGTCGCCATCATCTCTGAAGTCCTGCACATGCCTCCCTAATTTACGAACTCATGGAGGACTCTACTAGTGCCATCGCGGACAGCAAACATCAGCCCATCAACACTTGGTCTCTGCGCCCTACTCCTCAATCCACACGCCCGCTACAATGAAGTATTGAGATGATGCTCTCTGCAACTCTGCCCGTCTGTGGCTCTGAGAATTGACACACAACATTCTCAAGTCAAAGGACTCCTTTGACTTCCTACAAAGCAAGGATAAAGATCCCCAAGGTTCAAAGGCCCTCTTTTTTTTTATAAATATTAATAAAGATACTAAGTATATGAAATATAAAGCAAATGAAATCACTTATCTCACTCTTTAATCGGAGGTAGAAAGGACTAGAGTGGGAGATGTGTGATCGATGATGTCACTTGTAGTCATCTTTGCGCTCGACCGATCTCCAATTAATTGCATGGGTGATTTTCGTGGTTTGAACCGCCTTCTTGATTCCAGCATTCAGATTTGGCTGTGGTCTTTGCCTTGTTGAGCTCTGATCGCCTTCTTGAGCCTCGTAGCTTACTGAATTTCCTCAAGGCTCAACAAGGCGATCAGAGCTCAACAAGGCAAAGACCACAGCCAAATCTGAATGCTTGAATCAAGAAGGCGATTGGAACCACAAAAATCACCCGTGCAATTAATTGGAGATCGGCCGAGCGCAAAGATGACTACGAGTGATATCATCGGTCACACATCTCCCACTCTAGTCTTTTCTACCTCCAATTAAAGAGTGAGATAATTGCTTTATATTTCATACACTTAGTATCTTCCACCATCCGTTGTCTTACCATACACTTGAATCACATTCTTATTTCATCTGTTTAATTCTCATACACTTAATATCCTTATTTCCCTCCATTCTGCTTTATTTGCATTTATCGCATTATCATGGTGCATCAGCCACAACCACCCACACTCCAAGAGCAATTAGATGCACTTTAGGCATAGTTGGTCGATGAGCGTGAGCATAGGGAGAGATTGGAAAATAAAATCAATGGTAAGAAAAGGGAGAGGAATTCATCTGACGATGATTTTGACAATGCTATCCAAATTTGAAGTGAAATGGTCCACCGAGGAGGGAGAAAACATGAAAAAACCAGTCGATAATCAAGCTCCTGGCTATGGCGATCTGATGCGGCATTTCGCCTTTCCTCTTCAATGGCTCTTCTTTGGTATACTAGCTTTTTTTTTACCTAGAAAGCCCTCTTTTCTTTGCTTTGAAGAGTGAGATAGAAGCCCTCCAAGATCAAGCCTCTGTTTTGGACAGTTTTGACAATGTTGTGAGTTTGGTGCTACATGAGATGCTACTTTGGCATTTTTTATGTTTTAAAGTGTTGAAAAGCATCAGTACAATCCTATTATCAGGACAGTAAAAGCCACACTAAGAGCACATAATTTGAGGAAGGAGAGTAAGATAAGTAGAAAAGCTTTCTCATTTCAAAATTTCGATGGAAAGAAAGAAGTACGCACGGTCTTGTCTTGGATCAGTCAGCTAAATGATTATTTTTCGAGGGAGAAATTCTCTAAAAAAGATAAGATTAAATGTGCTACAAATCATTTAGTAGAGAGTGCTGCACTTTGGTAGAACATCACTAAGCACAGTAAAAGGCGACCAAAATCTTGGAAGTCTTTTCAAAAGCTCATCAAGAGAGATTTTCTTCCCTCACATTTCAAAGCAAAAGCTAGACAACAGTGGGATACTTTCAGGCAGTTTGATAAGGAAATGATCTCCACATATACTGATAGATTTTGGCAAACGTTGATCCAATTACAGTCCTTAGAGAAAGTTAATGAGCGAGATCAACGTAGGAAGTATGTGGCAGGTCTAAAATCTAAGTTAAGGGTCAAGATTAACATGTTTCATCCTCACTCACTGAACTCTACAATTTCTCTTGCAATGAATTGTGAGAGGAAGAATGGGATCCCAACAGAAGGGAAAGATTTAGAACGGCATGTACCCTTCCATAAGAAAAAGAGATTTGATAAAAAACCCTTCTTTAAATCTAAAAATGGTTTTGTTCCATAGAAGACACATTCTTCTTCGAAGCCGAATGGTGGAAATTTTCCAAAGAAAGAAATAAGGTGTTTCAAGTGCAACAAGGTGGGACACAGCCACTGAGTGTCTCAAAACAAAGAAAACCCCAACGGTGAAAGTGCACATGATCAATGAAGCAACCAAGCAAGAGGGAGGTAAGTATAATTGTCATGCTCTTCTAAAAATGAAAGGTTTCATTAATGGCAAAGAGGTTGTTATTCTGCATGATGATGGTAGTACACATGATTTCATTTCGGAAAGAGCCTTAGCAAAGCTAAACCTAGAGTCTTTCCCATCTAACTATAAGGTCAAAGCTACTTTTACCAAAACAAAGTACAATTGCACTAGAGAAGTCAAGAATCTTGAAATCTCAATCAAACCCTACAAGGACTACCATGTTCTCGACCTGAAGATCATAGGATAGAAATCCTATCGGGCAATACTCCACCTTGCAAAGCTCTGTATAGAGTCAACCAACTAGAGCAAAAGGAAATTCAAAAGCAAGTGGAGGAATTGATAGAGAGAGGATTGATAAGACCTAGCAATTCTCCTTATGGAGCACCTCTCTTATTAGTCAAAAAGACAAATGGAACCTATCGAATGTGCATAGACTATCGTGCACTAAAAAAAATCACAGTGAAGAACAACTATCCAATCCCTAGGATTCATGATCTTTTGGACAAATTAAAAGGGGCCAAGGTCTTCAGTAAGATAGATCTCAAATCCGGCTATCATCAAGTTTGTATGGTAGAAGAGGATATATACAAGACTACCTTTAGAACTCAAACGGGACATTATGAGTTCCTAGTTATGCCTTTTGGGCTAACTAATGCTCCAACCACTTTTAGTAGAATGATGAACCGAATCTTTCTTAAACACCAAGATTGTGTGGTAGTATGTTTTGATGATATTCTGGTGTTTATAAAAGACGTTGAGGAGCATAAGGAACATCTATTTTGAAGTAATAAAGGGAAATAATAAGTGTCTTAGAGTAAAATCCTCTTCCCTTATGAAAATCCACACACCACCATCTAGGAACATATGTGTGATTAGAATTACTAATTCCATTAATATATATAGGAACCTATAATTGTAATTAAATGTATGTAGCTAAGGATACGATTAAGTGCCAAGAAAAAAAATGCAAAGAATTCATAAAAAGAGTATAAGGATAAAGATGCTTTAAAAAGTAAAATAGTTATGTATATATGACTTTGTAATTAAAACTTCGCATTAAAATGATAAGAAGGTGCGTTCACATTATAAGTCATAAAATAAACATGAAATGAATTGTAACAACACAATCAATCAAAATGCATACATGACTATAGTTATTAAGAAGCTTAAAAGATACTTTCAAATGCAAGAGCCTCAGACCCATGGAATGAGAAAGCATATATATACATATATATACATACATACATACATATATATGTCTATATATATATATATATATATATATATATATATATACATATACATATATATATATATATATACATATACATATATATATATATGTCTATATATATACATATACATATATATATACATATATATACATATATATACGTATATATACATATACATATATAGATATATATATATACATACATACAGACATACATACACACACACACACATACATACATACATATGTGTGTGTGTGTGTGTGTGTGTGTGTGTGTGTGTGTGTTTAAATAGGAGTATAGATATTTTGAAAAACAAGGGTTAAAAAATAAAGACCTATATACAAAAAAGAGAAAAGGTAGCATTAAATAGGCTTTGAACTAAAGAAGAGTATAGTGCATCGTATAATATAAACTTTTTTTTTAGTAATTAGAGAATATATAATCATGAAACTAACATAAATACCAAAAAAGACAAACCATGTAGAAAAGGAAGCAAGAATATATAAAAGAAGGTAACTAAGTAGTAGACCATAAGAGGGTGGCTACGGTATACTCTCTAACCCACCATGCTAGAACTCTCTAGAATGAACGCCTGGAATCTCTTTTACTGCTCAGAAACTCATCCTTGCCAATCAATGTAAGAAAATTAATAGCTTCTCTGCTATCTCATAGCAGTTACTCCATTACACAAAAGAAACATGCAATACGTAGAGCTTTGGTCCAATGCCCAGAGTCCATTGATATGTATAATGAATTAGTGGGAGAGATATGCCCAAGTTACAAGCTGTCATCACGTATATGGTGAACAATCATGATGACTGGTGGGGAAGCTGATAGGTATAAAATCTGCCATAGACAAGGACATAGAAAGCTACCTATCCCTGACAAATATCACCGTCCCATATAAACGTTTACCATGATAAACTGATGAAACCAAAGCTTTTGTAGCAAACATTATAGGCTGCATGAGATGTAAAGGCCACATATATAATCAAGAACTGATCCATGGAAGATTATGCAAAGCTATGTAAAGTGAGTTAGTGGATGGTTCATAAGAGAAGTAAGCCCCCTGCAACCGAATGATTTTATGAAGAAGTTGAGCATGAGTTAGAGGTAATTAGTGCCTAACTATGTTATCATTGACAAAATAATAAACTTCCAATCCCATTTGAGTGAGATTGCCATCACCACCATGAATTGCCCTAGGGTGTACAACCTTTGGTTTTGTATTATCACCTATAGTCCTCTCTCTTAGTTGGTCTGCAAGAGGAAGATTTCTTGTTTTATATTCCATTCTTGACCATGCATGATTTTCCTCCCTCCATTCATCAATTACTTTCTAGACAAGGTTGAAATCCTTATGCCCTTCCATCATAGGTAATTGTCCATACTGATTTGTCTCGATCATGCTGCACACATCTTTTGCTTCATTGAGTTGTAGTAAGTAAGGCATCACATCTCCCAGTAGAATATTATCATCCTTGTCTTGTACATCAAACATAGAAGGAAATATGCAATTTGATGGAGGGCTAAGAGTCATCAACAAGGATTGTCCTTCTAGCATCCCATCCAAATGTGTAAGGGTTTGAACATTGCCTCTCAACACCAACCTTGTCGGGCCTATTTATCCTTGTCTTACTATAAGTGTAGCATCCTTGCTAAGACCATATAACAAAGAAAGGAGGCCTCATTTGCATAATTTTGCGGCTTTCCTACCATATCAAGTACGTTATCCTCCATTGCAGTTGACCTAATACCTACATTAAGTATCTGTAGCAAGATTTTAAGGAATTCTATGCACCTAGGATGAACAACCATATAACTATTTTTGTCATGCATAATAGATGGATGTATTGGTGACTTGAATAGGCAACGACTCAATAGCAAGCCATTTAGGTCTAATATGATTATTATTCATGGCATATCCAATGAAATTGTATGTGTATGTAGATCCCAATTCTCCTTAAAGTTGCTGGTTTCTAACTCATCCAAATTGTCAGGTGCTACATTTTCAGACATGTTTGCAACAACAATATGCTTATATATTCTTGTCTCCAATGTTCAGTCAGTATGTTCATCCATGTTCTCTTCTAAAAGTATAGGATTAATGATATTCCTTGCAATTGTCTCCAATTCTGGTGTTAAGAGTTTTTCTATACCTCTTGTATCCATCGTGTCATTGACTGTCCCCGTTTTGGGTGGTATGTTGTCCTCTACATTTGATGTCTCCATATCCTTCAATGCATCATCATTGGTCCTTGTGGAAATTGAGGATAATAAAAGTATTTTCATTCTTTAGAGTGTATTCAACAATGTCAATGAAGCACAGAAGCATAGGAAACCAATAAAGAACTATAAAATACGACCATTATCCATTGCCATCACTGATTCCATTGTCTTATTAGGGAAAGGCACTAGTGCCAATCTCTCTAAACATCCATAGAGAATGCAAATAGTGCAACCTTTCTCTCTCAACTCATAGAGAGAATGGCACTAGTGCCATTCTTCTCTAGTGCCATTTTTCCTATATTAAGGTTATGGAGAATGCCACTAGTGCCTTTCTCTATGTCCTCATTGTGGGAGGAGATAATAGCACTAGTGCCTCTCCCCATGTCCCAAAAAATGTACAATGCATGATCTAAAAGCATAGATATTGTATTATAGTATTAAACACTACAAACTTTGCAAACATGTCTTTGCTTAGTGGACACTACAAATGCAAGTATTGCATGGCCAAAAATTTTGGAAATTTGTTACAATAAATCCAGACCTTCAAGAATTCATATTTATCACTTCTACCCCTTGTATCATGCAGTTGTTTATCAATGCTATCAAAGCCTTACTCTAGCCTAGTTTTGAAAATTTTCTTAATGTTCAGTTTGGTGTCTATATTGGAAACAATATCTATATTTATTGTGACTTTTATCAAATTCATTGTTTTTCATAATTTTACTAAGAATCATATAAAATTAACGTAAATTTTCATAGAAAGACATACTCACATGGATTATGGCACCAATGCCATTCTTCACAATCCCACATGGAGAAAGGCATTGGTGCCATTCTTCCCCACTAAAAGGACATCTTTGTTGGTCTTATGAAATTCTTTGGTTGCAGTTTGTTCATAATAAATTTTTGGTAATCATAATGAAAGGGGATGTCGGCTCTCTCAACCTAGCTAAGTGGCCCATCAAGCATATTGCCTTACTTGAAGGAAGCCCATTGCAACAATATGTGCCCATGGACCATGTTGCTATCATATATGAGGTGGTCAATGATCAAATGTTGAAAAGGGATGATCCAACTTCAAAGAAAAGAAGGTACACTTTCATTAACAGGGCGCCTAAACAAAGAGATCCTCCAACACCAATGTACAAAATGTCACTAGATTCGGTGTTGCAAGTCTCTTCCATCAATTGTTGTGGGAGTACGTGTTGCCAAAATGCTGGGCAAGACCTCTTAATTACTGTAAGGAAGAAATTTTGGGGAAGCTCCTTGGAGTCTTGTACAATATTTATATACAATGTGTTGTCAATGGCTTGGCATCACATAACTACACTGGGAGGATATGCTACAACTTCAGGGTAAACACTCAGGATGTGTGTTGTAGAGAATGGTATGAGATGCATGGAATTCCAAGGACATATTTTTATTGATACAGGTAGCAATTTGAGAAAGATGTGCAATGATATGTGCATGGGAATTTAGGGATTGTGAGGAGGTGCAAGAAGCACATGGGTATGGTAAGGCCTCTCATTCAACACTTTGTGGATAATAGCACAGAGCATATGCCTCACAAGAGTAGAACCATCATGCAGGTGTTGGAGCATAATTGAGATCATGGTAGAGGCAGAGAGTACACGAGATAGAAACAAAGGCCAAAGCATTGTATTCATGAATAGAGGGACATTATGTAGGCACCATGTTATATCCAGTGTACATCATATGTGATGTCACAACAGAAGCCACCAAGTTCCTATAATCAAGCCACCACCTCCATGAATCTCTCAATCACACACCACATACCTAGATTCACTCAATCACACCTACTGACACCTAACCAGGCACACGTACACACACACATATGTCCACACACTCACTCATGTGATCACACTCACAACAAGAGACCTTGTGATCCTTAGTATAATCCATTACGTCAATTTGACTCTACATACCCCCCCACAAATTGATGACCTCATCCATCGCTATAATAGTACATGGGATGCTCCATGATGGCCCCTACCAATATCTCACTCCTGTCACGGTAGTAGTATCTGAGATGCTCCAAGTCATGGCCCCAACCAGTACTCACTCCTAGGACTCTTGGTTTCTTATGCATCTTGGCGTTTTCCTGGTAAATTGACTAAGGGTATAGACCTAGGACCTAGACATCTTTGGAAAACACTCAAAATCCAAGACAATCATTTTAGGAGGACTATTGTGACATGAAGTTGGGGGTAATAAACTTCACGCACCTCTTCACTTCCTACTGCTTTCAAACTGAGTGATAGAGATATTCATCACTGGGAAGGGGACATTAAAAAGAAACTTTTATACCAAGAGACCACACCATACTATCCTCCCTTATATGAGAATGAAGATGGTAACATCACACGTGATGTTGTATGCAAGCATAGGGAGAAGGAAAGGATCAGTGGAGGCCATAATCTCAGCAAGCCAGTCTGCACCAAAGAGAAGAGTGATATGTTGTTGAAAGAAGATCTTGCAGCTCAACACGACACGAACTGATATATATCGTGGAGTTTGAAGGGGCTGATTGGGTCAGATGGGTAGGTTCCGACGTAGACACCTTTACACTTAGCTCAAAACACTCTCCAAATTGTCATAACACAATCAACCCATAACTTTCAGCAAAGACATGATATAAAATATTCAATCACATATTGAGATGCGCCTTGAAATGGGCTTCACTCTAATATAAGTTTCGTAAGAAATGGAGAAGCGGTCAGAAAGATATGGGCAGTTTACTAGACGGGGGTAAGACTATCTAAAAAAGAAATAGTCACACACAGAGAGTCATAGATTTTTTGTTTAACATCTAATATAATAATTGAAGATATAGCATGATGCTCCTTGAAGAGAGCTTCATGTTGATATAAGTTTCGTCCAAATCGGACCACCGAGCAAAAAGTTATGAGCAAAATACTGACAAAGGGTCAACCTGTCATGAAAAATACCTACTCCTTCTACTAGTGCTGATTGGTCCCATAGAGATCGCCTAGGAGGGAATGAGAAACCCCTTTGTGGCTTGGGAAATAGATAAACCATGTACGTGCAATGAGCAACCGAATAGACTACACTTCTCAGCACTTTGGAAGAGAAAGCAATGGAAAAAGGGAAGAGACACTCAAGAGAGAGAACCTAAAGTGACCTTCATTAACAATAGAGTGAGACTCCACTCTAATGTAACTCAAAATACTACAAACACAAGGGAGAAGAAAAGGTTTCATACGTACGAGAGGGAGCGGAACCTCCAAGACTACTCATAGAGAGAGAATGAACTAGAGAGAGATGGACTCTAGAGCCTACATAAGAGAATATCTACAAGAGGGAGAGAAGGCTCATGGAAGAGGCTTGAGAAGACTAGAGCTACAGCAGCATGAGGCCTAATGGTGGAAGAGATGTTGAACAAGGGAGAGGAGGGCTCCTTTTAGAGAAATTTTGTCACCCTCCACCCATTTACAATTGCTGCTTGTAGATTCTTTTTCCCATCAATCACATAAGCCTATATGTCACCATCCATGTCCTTTTTGGCTACTCTTGCCATGTGTCCCATCAAAAGATGCTCAAGACTCTTAAAATATTGAGAAAGTCAAGAGTCTTTCCACATGGAGCCCATAGGGACCCTCTCTTTTCCATATGTCCACATCCTCCTTATTCCACATAGAAATTCTAGAAGGATTTCTCTCGACTCCACACTCCTCCACATGCCTTCCATACGCTTGGCATGTGATGTCTCTTATATTATTGGAAGACATGGACATGAGCCCACCTCTTTATATGACTCACTCTTCCTATGTTCTAAAAACCCCATAATATCCCATACACAAATAACTCTCACCCCATACCAGGTTTTTTTTTTTTTTCATACACATGGTACTTACAATGATCCATTCCACTCATCCTCTCAATCCCATACAATATCTTAGAAAATAGAAATAAGTGAGAGACGCTAGGCTATCACTTGATACTCGAACTCTTAGCAAACATAGAATAAAACAATACCTACAATGCCAAATAAAAAATATCAATTTTTGGCATCACATCTTTTCCCCCCCAGCAGATCCTCTCTAGTGATAGAGAGGGTTTTCTCGCCCTTAAGGCGGTCGATCATAGAAGAATTTTAGGTGATACTCATTGGTGCATCCGGGTATCACCGTGCCGTCAACATCGTCAAGCTGATAGGTTCCATTGGTGACATTCATATACATCCTTATGGAGGCGTGGCCAAAAGTAACCAATCTTTGCTTCTATTGTGGAGTTAACCCTCGAGGAAACGTGCCTTCTTTCACATATTGCTAAACATCTTGTAGTTCTGGCCATCCAGTGTCTACCAAAGAAACCACCCCCTGGTCTTGTACTAGAATGGCTTGAGTAGCCAACTCATCTGCCCTTTGATTTTCTTTTCTATTTATATGAACAAACTTGCAAAAATCAAATTGACTACATAGTGCCATAGCCTTTTGATTAAGCTCCTTCAAATGAGGACTTCTTGTCTTGTAATGCCCTTGCATTTGCTTTATAATAACCTGAGAATCTCCTCTTACTTCTAATTATTTAACTTGACTTTGAAGACAACCCTCCAAACCAAGAATCAAAGCATTATACTCAGATGCATTGTTAGTTGTGATACCTGGAAGCTCTTGTCCTTTGCCCACACCTCTTGACCTTTAGAATTCATCAGGACTATCCCCCTGGCTCCTTGTTGGCATGAAGGACTAAAAGCCCCATCAAAATACAAGACAAAAGCTGTTGGTGGTGTCTCCCTTTTATCATTAATGTCCACCTTATATTTCTTTTCTTCTCTTAGATCCCTGTGAGCAAATCTGCCATAGTGGACCTAGTGGTATTTTCAGTGACAAAAGAGAAAGAGAAATCTTGAAGCTCTGACAACCATTTTGCAAATATCCCCCCAGGATTAGGCTTGCGAACTAGATATGCTAATATAGACTGAGAGGTAAGGAAGAAAAATGGCCAAGTTAATAAATAGGAGTGAAACTTTCTGACTAAGAACACCAAAGAGAGGGCTTGCTGATCCATTTCTTCATACCTTGTTTCCACCTTTGTAAGCTATCGACTGGCATAATAGATGGGTTGCATTCTACCTGCCTCTCCTTTTTGTAGCAATACAGCACCAACTGAATGCAAAGATACACTTGGATTTACATAAAAGTCTTGAGGTCAATCAGGGGGCTTCAATATTGGGCCCTTACTCATGGCCTCCTTAAGTTGCTGAAAATACTCTTGTTGCTCCACATCCCATTGGAAAGAAACTCCTTTTCTTGTCAACAAGTTCATGGGATGCACTATCTCTATGAAATCATCACAAAAGAGTTGATAATACTTGCTTTTTCCTAGAATTCTATGAACACCAATGACATTCTCAGGACTTGGCAATGCCATGATTGCTTGAACCTTGTCAGGATGCATTTGCATGCCTTTTTCAAACACAATATGCCCCAACAAGGCTACTTTTGTTTGAGCCAAATGACACTTGCTAGGATTCAGACACCCTTTTTCTTCATCAATCCTAGCTAAGGCCATCTTTAACTTCTCCATGTGATCCATGCACCGAGAATAAATGCAAAAATCATCCAAAAGCACCCTCATAAACTTTCCCAAGTAAGGCTCGAGCACTTAACTCATAAACCTTTGAAATGTAGCTGGTGCATTGGTCAACCCAAAAGGCATCACTCTGTAAGCAAAAACTCCCCAAGGTGTGACAAATGATGTTTTCTTTTTATGTTCCTCCCGAATACAAATTTGAAAGTACCCAGAATACCCATCACATACAAAATACATCTCATGCCCTACCACTTGGTCTAGTATATCATCTTGGAACAGCAAAGGGAAATGATCCCTATTAGTGCATGCATTCAAAGGACGAAAGTCCACACAAACCCACCACTTATTTCCTTTCTTTGGTGTGACAACTATAGGAGATATCCATTCTAAGTTATCAACAGGAAGATGAATCCTGCCTCAAGTAGTTGTGTTACCTCTTTCTTTAGTGCCTTAGCTTAGATCACCCCCAATTGCCTTAAGTGTTGCACAATTGGCTTGCTTTTTATCTTCAACTCAATCTTGTGCTCCAAAGAGAGACTGGACAAACCTGTGAATAGCTTGTTGCAAAGAGACATGGAAAATCATCTAGCATATCCAAGTATTGGAGCTTCTCACTACCTAATAGAGAATCACCAAGAAGCTCTTCATTGCGTTGGCATCGTTTAGTGTGCTCCACATCTTCCACATGGTGTCTCTATAGGATCTTCTTGTACCACCACCTTGTTCCCTCCCGACTCTCATCCTGATCAGCACCAAGACAAAGACCAGATCCCACTCCTTCCACCTCACCCTCTGAGTTGGACTCCTCGGAGCTACACCCTGTCTCTTCTTCTTCATCGATTAAGTCAGAGCTCGAACTCTCTGATGTTGAAGACTCCTCCTTAACAACTTCCTTTTTGTGACTTCTGATGTTGTAGCGCACCTTCTTATCATTTCCTTGCAAAATCAATTCTCCAGTATCCCACTTTTGAACATCATTCACCTTGCATAGCTAAGGCCTTCCCAAAATCAATGGATAGGCATGTGCATCTGGCTTGGTAGGGATCACCTGAAAAGTAGTCGGCACAAAAATTCCACATACGTCCACTTCTAGATTCTTCACAACTCCTAAGGTCTTTACCCTAGTATTGTTAGCCAATTTAATGCGATAAGGAGAGGTAGTACTATAGTATTTTAAATCAGCATCTGTCATGGTCTTCCCACTCATGACATTAATCGATGCACCTCCATCAATGTACACATTAGAAATCACTTGACCATCAATGATCACATCAACCATAGGTACATCATCACCAACATCTATATCTACCTTTTGAACAATAGGAATGGCACTTTTCTTCTTTTTCTTCTTTGACACTCTTGTGCTTGCTAGCTTTCCCCATTCCTTCCGTAGGTTTGGAGACAAAGCAAGTAATTGACCAAAGGTGATATGAGCTTCCTTTTCTTTAAGGTCAGACAACAAGTCATAGCTTCCAATGCCTTGCCCTAAAGGAAAGTCTAACTGGCTAATTCTCCTTCTAAATGCCTTCTTTTTCTTACTATGGTGTTCCTCTTCCTGATGTTCCTCATCTACTTCTTCCTTGCTTTCTTCTTCTTCTTTTCCTTTACCACGCCCCCGTTTAGCCATCATTACCTCTCTTTCCTCATCCCCTAAAGAAGCTTCTAACAAGGATACTTGTTTTTCTTCTTTCTTTCTCAATCTTGCACACTTGAGGCGATAGTGTTGAGAGTTCACACTCAACATCATGTGATCATGTGTGCATAGCACCATCACATGATCATATGTGCATAGCACTAAACTTATAGAGTGCTATAAAGGAAAGGGTTAGATCCCCTAACCCTAACCCTAAAGGGTTTGTATATATTCTATTTTTTCAACTAAATCTAGTGTACAGTTAGTCATTTGTGGTGTGCTCTCTAGCTGTGCCCTCTCTCCTCATCTCCACTCTTCTCCTCTCCCCTCTTCATATTGTATCATGGTATCAGAGCTCCCTTGCCTTCCGCTGAGGCATTGATATTCTTCAGAGTGTGAGAGAGTGATTGAGAGATTGTGAAATTGAGAGTTCTCTTGAGCTCAGGGGGGTCACTATGTATAAACCCTCTATATCACGTGCGTTCAAGGCCTATATTTAAAATCCCTTATCTGTAAATTTTTTCATTAATAAAATGTACCCCTTTTCTATACAAATCTGTAAATTTTTTCCAAAACTATTTTAAAAAGTCCCTTATGTATATTTATTTCTGTAAATTTTAGAAATAAAAAATATCCTTCTGTTGAACTCACGTGATAGGGTTACATATGATGAGTGACCCCCCCGAGCTCTTGAGTGATTGTGAGATCCTTCCCTTCACTTCCATTGAGAGAAATTTCCGTCCATTGAGAGGAATTTCTATCCATTCATCTTGTGAGGATTTCAATTCATTTTGTGGTTCATTCTTATTGTGTGAGAGAGATTTCATTGAGATAGGAATCCATTCCTTGAGAGAGGGAGAGTTCCTGAGATTTAGTTTCAAGAGCTCTATTGTGAAAAGATTCATCTCTTGTCAAAGAGGTTCTATTCCATCTCTTGTCACAGATGGAGAGGCTCGCGGTTATCCAGCAGCTCTAAGGCTTCGACAGCCACCACAGTCCAAGGCCTCAAGGCAAGGCGGCCTACTACGACCTCTACGAACTTCAAGCGACCTCATCGATAGCAGGAGCACCTTCAGCAAAGCAGATCAACCTGCATATATTGCAACAACAAGGACCTCTCTAGCCTCCTCGCAAGCTCCATGCAAAGAATCTACGAGCCAGTAAGGGCCCTTCCACAGCGCACTGGACTCCCAAAGGTTCAAGGCTTCAACGAGCCAAATTTGATGAGATCTTCTCTCAGGTTGTGAAGATGACCACACTTAGATGTGTACTTGGACTTGTGGCAGCAAAGGAGATGGAGCTTATGCAGATGGATGTCAAGATAACTTTCTTGCATGGGGATTTGCATGAGGAAATTTACATGGTACAACCGAAAGGATTTGAAGAAAAGTGCAAAGGGATGATACGCTATTGGCTAGAAAGAACACTTATGAACTTGATGCATTGAAGGCCAAGTTGCATGAGACCTTTGACATGAAGGATTTGGAACCTACAGGTCATATTCTTGGTATGCGCATCATGCATGACTAGAGTAGGAAACTCCTTTAGCTTTCATAGAAGGATTATGCTACAAAAGTGTTGCAGCATTTCAATATGGAGGGGATGAAGGCAGTAAGTACTCCATTGCCTCCATTTTAGATGAGAAGAGGGATATGATGGCTGGTTCCTTATGCATCAGTGGTTGGGAGTCTTATGTATGCTATGATAGGTTACTAGACCAAACATTGCATTTACATTGGGACTTCGGAGTTGTTCACCGCCGGTACATGGCGAATCCAAGAAAAGAGGCATTGGGAGGCAGTGGGAGTGTTTGCCAGTATATTGAAGGGTACCAAGGAGGTTTGTATCTACTTTGGCAGAGGAGAGATGTGTGTCTTTTGGTACACAGATTCAAACTATGCAAGGCATGTGGATAGCAGGAAATCCACTTCTAGTTATGTGTTCACCTTTGCAGGTGGTGTAGTGTTGTGGATGTCTCACACACAGAAGTGGATTGTTGTGTCTACCACAGAGGCCGAGTATGTTGTAGCCATAGAGGGTCGCAAGGAGGCTATATGGCTTGATTGGCTAGTGAGAGATTTGGGGATTCATACATGTGTACCGACATTGCATAGTGATTCCATGAGTGCTATTCAGCTAGCATAGATTCTGGTGTTTCATGCAAAGACCAAACACATTGAGGGTAGGTACCATTTAATCAAGGAGGTACTTGAGGACAAGCACATAGAGCTTATCAAGCAAGGTTCATACAGATGATAACCCTATAGATATGTTGACGAGGAGTCTACCTAGTCAACGGTTTGAGTATTGTCATGTATTGATGGGCATTGGATAGTATGTTCATTGGTTGTTCTCCCTTAAAGGCACATTCGCCTTTAAGTGGGAGGTTGTGGGGGTTGAATTCTATTGTACCTTAACCTTGGTTATGTACAATACTCAAACACATATATATATATGGATGACATAGAATATTAGGGTTATTTGCACCCACCAAAAACATGTGTGACTCTCTCTTCTGGCTCTCCCTCTCTCTCACTGTCTTCTATTCTGCTTTTGTTGTTGAGATCTCTCACTCGATACCCATAGCTGTAGCTGAAGGACCTCAAGTAGAGGAGCTAAAGGTAGAGCACCTCGCCTCTTCCTTGGCAATGAATCAGGACTCTACCTCCATGGTCTTCGCTTATCCCCCACAACTATTCCTTTCCCAACCCCCTCCTTGCTGAATTCCTACTAGTCAAACCTCTACTTCTTCGATAAAATAGGGTTCAAGAAAGACAGGCTACTAAGGAGCAATGGTAGACCCTCAGGGTGAACATGTGACTACCACTCCATGAGCTCGATTGGTTGGTAAATAATTGGCTCCCTCCATAGGTACTTGAACAAAATATCTTTGTGCAAACTAAGTACTAGGAGCAAATGGTCACATTGTTTTAAGTGTAGTTGGACGTTTTAAAGGCCGACCACTCTAGTATTGTTACTCAAAGAAATGAGCTTCTGATGATGCTACTCTAGGATAAAAGAATGATTCATGAGTGATCATCTTGTGACCAAAGTCAGTACTCTCTAGAAGAAAAAGGTAGACCTCATAGTTGAGCACCAAGGCTTACAGTGAGAGACTGAGGGTTACATAGGTCGAGGGCATGATTGATCACGTCCGAGCAGGCCTTGATATCTGAGCTGGCAACAAAAACAAAGGAGATTGTTCAACTCAAGGAGCACCTTGGAACTCTATATACTAAGTAGGTACTAGAGCAAAAAGTGGTTGAAACAATGCTCTGAGTCGAGAATGCCAAGCACCGAGGCGAGCTCAAGGAACTCGGTCAACTCCACAGTTGAAATGAGAATTTATCAAAGCTTATACAAGAGTAAGAGTAGCTCTAATAGCTTCTTCACTGGCTAAAGTCCCATACAAGAATCCCTCAAAGTAGTCGCCCTAGCCTCCTCGAGAACCTACTGATGAAGGCTCTGCACTAGGGAAAGGCACCCAGGTTACCGCTTCGCACTCGAGCAGTTGACCTTCTATTCAAAAGGTAACAAAAAGTTTGAAGAGCATTGTGGCAATCGAGGGAACCAAAGCAGAGGATATGGCCAAAACCTCCTCACCCTCAATCCAAGACAGGTACCATTAGAGACACACCATGATGAAGACTCGTACCTTGAGCCCATATGTTGCAATTTTGGTATCCAAGTGTCCCCGACCAATTTTGTTGGGTTCGAACTGGTTGAGAAGGGTGTGCAAGTGAGTTTGATCATTTTGATCTAGCAAAGCTGGATACAATGGAGGTGGAACCCATTTTGTATGAAGCTATTCCCCTTGATCAAGATTCTATTGTAATGACTCATCGAGTACCATTCCAACATGACCTCATGATTTGACACTCAGTGTAGCTCTATGGCAATCCCCTACTAGGTGGTAGAACAATCCCCCTTTGGCAAAGCGTTCATAGGGTCACCTCGACACTAGTTTTAGCTTCACAAATTATGGACTTTATCATTTTGCTGAAATGTGGGCATTACACTGGGGTACCCACCTTGATCCTATTGATATCTCCCATATATATCTGTGGCCTTCTGCTCAACTTTGCCCTTCTAAGTTTAACAAGAAGCCTTGAGCTCCTCGTGACAAGTTGGAAGCCCTATGGTTCAATCTTGGAGCTTTTGCATTCGAATAGTGTCTCATTTGGAGCCCTCCTCAACCCGAGATGTTGGCCCATGGGTTAGTACAACATAGGAGAGCTCACCAATAGTAGCCAAAGGAATATTACAGTATGCCGAGTCACTGAGTATCTGAGTTACTAGTTAAGTAAGTAGCTACAAGGGGATATATTGGTTGCACATGTTGAGCTACCTGGAATGATATAAGTGGCATAAGTGAGGCATCCCATTTTTCTCTAGTTAAGTGTAATCTTTATTTGTGCGATTGATTCAATGGAACACCATATTAGATAAAGTGGGAAAAAAGTTGCATTTTGGCAATTTTGATATTTGGTGGATTTCGTTAAAATTGGGAAATGTTTCATTAACTTTGGGAAATTCTTCATTGAATGTGGGAATTTTACCAATATTGAATATGGTGATATTTGGAAATTCCAATGATTATGAAAAACTTCATTGCTTGTGAAATATTTCATTGGGTATAGCAACCGAAACAAAGAATTTGTGGCTGAGTTTGAAAATCATGTATTTGGTGGTGTTAATAAACACCATTTGGGGACAACATGTTTATTTTACTTGAGGTGTTAATAAACACCAGTTGGTGGTGTCAACAAACATCGTGCATAGTGAACCAATAGAAACAAAGTAGTTGTTGCTAAAAGACAGCTTCTAAAAATTGTCATATTAATAATTTGCAAATATCCATTGACAAGATAACAACAATTGAGAAACATCACATGAGAACACACATCACAATGGAAGTTGGGGAGATCAAGAGGGAGAAAATTGACACCATTTTCTATGTTCTAATACCAAGAAAGCTCTCATGTGCTTTGATATATACACTCTGTGGAATCTTAATCTTCTTAGATCTACTTATGGCTTTTGATGTCCATGACCAAACGATCTCATCAATACACTCCCATACTTGTGGATCCAACCTTTTCTCTGCCCAATACTTGTTCTAGTAGTCAGCATAGGCATCTGCATCACTAAGCTCCTTTCTCGGGGGGGTCACTATGTATAAACCCTCTATACCACGTGCGTTCAAGGCCTATTTCTAAAATCCCTTATCTGTAAAATTTTCACTAATAAAATGTACCCCTTTTCTATACAAATCTGTAAATTTTTCCCAAAACTATTTTAAATAGTCCCTTATGTATATTTATTTCTGTAAATTTGAGAAATAAAAAATATCCTTCTGTTGAACTCACGTGATAGGGTTACATATTATGAGTGGCCCCCCCGAGGCTCCTTTCTCTTAACTAATGGTTCCCAATACTAAATTAATAATTTCTTGAAGTTAGGAGATGCAGTATCCTTCTCAGCACTTGATACGGCAACCCCAAGCCATATGGGGTATATAGGGTCTGATGGCCTCACCAAGATGAAGTCACCTTGCTTAACATCCACCATTGGCCTAAACTCTTCCCTTGGCTTACCTTTAGAAGCCCACAATAGTGATTGCTCCATTCCTCATAGCTTGGAACTCATTAATACAAGCATCAATATCATTCTCCTCATTAGGCGATTGTGTTCTTGGCCAACCTGTTCAAGCTCACCGATCATAGTTTTCTAATAGTCACTGGCCTAATGTAGGTGCATTCTTTCCACTTGCACATGTCTCCCAAAACTTAATGTAATCCTTTATCCCTGATATTACTTAATGCAAGTGATCTCTCACAAATGTAGCCATTGGTAGTATATTTGGACAACCTATTGGCAACAATGGTCGACCCTCACTATCTTTCTTTCATAGGTCAATTACCCCTTCAATGGGTGTCCAATTCGGCGATTTTGGAAGCACCTTGTACTACATCATAGGTTTGTCACCTTGCATGTAAAATCAAAATTGTAATGGCTTTGCATGACCAACTAGCATTTCTTGCCCATCACATAGGTGGCCATCCACATAATCCTTGAAGTTAGGAAGGTCTCGTGTAAAAAGAAATGGTGCTAGTGAAGATGATGTACATTTTTTGAATGTATTCATCAGATGAGGGCAAGTGAATGTTTGTCTCACTCATAATCTCTTAGAGAACCTACTTAACATTGCATCAATGTCCTCATGTGTGTGCCCTACCATCAAAAATCCCAATTGAACTGTCTTGAAGATGCCCCTTGCTACAAGAAGAGAAAGGTATGCAAACAAGTATCTATTTTTGTTCTCAGACCCACAATTATCTAGTTGGAGTAGTAAGTTCTCTGGAAAATTTTGGTATGCTAGCTCAATAGCAACACTTCCCTCTGAAGAGGGTGGGGTTTCTCTTGTATTTGATGGCAACAAATTCGTACATGTGTCTACAGCCCTTTGTAATGGAAGTTGTCACAGCATCTGTGATATACTTCGAGTCGTGCTCTCCGATACAGTTTCTAGATTTGCACTTGTGATTGTGACATCTACATTTTTAGACAAGCCAGCTCCACTTGTGGAACGATGTGCACCTTGAGAATAGTAATGGTAGTCCAAAGCATTTCTTGAGCATAGAGCATTCAGAAGGTGAGCACTACTTCTTGGAATCCCATTACTAGTAAGGTCTCCAAGGTCATGCATATCTGTCCTCTCAAGGATGCACAAACAAATTAAGAGCAATCCAATTTTCAGGTTGGAATGAGATGACCACAAACCATTGAGGGTGAAGTTTCCATAATGACCGTGTCCATGCCCATGGGTAATCATTCCAATGACTGAAACCTATAATTGCCATACAGAATTGGTGTCCTTGGACCTCACCCAAAGTCTTGAAACTGCCATCATTTTTTGGTCCATCTTATCATGGATTATGCATACATACTTTTTTGGATCCATCTTAGAGTACCTACGCCATGCATAGTATAAGCTCCTACAACTTTGTTGCTGTATCATATTCATCTTTCTCTCCTCCATCAGCGAATTGTGCTCATCTTGACTTTTTGTGGTTGCCAATTGAGCCTTGATCCTGACTGCACAAGCTACACTTAGAGAATTCACTCATCTTAGCAAGGGCTACATTTTTGAAGACCGATTTCCAAATCCTGCAAAATGTGGATGTAGATAGGCTCTGATAACCACGTCTATTAAGAGAGGTGTTTACCTCATGTAGGATGTCTATCTTCTTATACACTTCAGGTATCACTTGCTGTGTCTCTCTAGAACCATCTTGCTGTAGAGTCAAATGTTATAGGATCTTGGTGGCTTTTGTTGTGACATCACATATGATGTACATTGGATATAGCATGGTGCCTATACAATGGCGCTCTATTCATTAATACAATGCTTTGGCCTTTGTTTCTATCTCGTGTACTCTCTGCCTCTACCATGATCTCAATTATTCTCCAACAAGTGGTATCAAAGCCATACTACCCTCCATAGCCTCCTTGGCGCCACATCATAACCCTCTTCATCTCTTATTCAAACTTCAAAGCAAAAGAATAGCGGAGCTCAGATGATGGGGCGCAAGAGCCAGGAGCATCAGTAGTAGTGAAGCTTTCTTCTGTTGCCTATCTTAGACCACTTTGAACTACTGTAGCTAGATGAGGAGAATCTAAAGAAATGTGGAGTTGGTTGCATGGCTATGGTCAATTCATGCAGCTGCAGCCTCCTCTTCTTCTCCAGGTGCTTCTAGGTTTTTTCACCCATTGTAGCTGATTTTCTTCATAGTGAATGATTATGTGAAAGCAGCTCTCACATTTGATCTCAGACCTGTCCAATGAGTTCGATGCAATAGGCAGAGAACTTGGAGGTAATATCAAAATTTTGCAGTGCAATAATTAATAGGGATCACTTTCACTGGCGCAATGTCATAGGCCAACCTTCTTTATTCTAAAGTCTGGCACCACCCGCTATTGATTAACAATGGCTTCAACTCCTCTTGTGTTTCTCTCTAACAACTGGTGAAGATCGATGCCTATGCACTGCTGTAAGGCTGCCTAAGATCTCCATTATCTTGCATGCCAAAAGAAACAACGTCGTCGAGAATTCATGTCTACTTTCAGTAAGATCTGAAGTCCCTCCAGATCCAACACATGGCTTTCCACATCATCGGTGAGCATTTGAGAATATAACCTTGATCTACTATTTCTTAGACCACAATAGTGGTATAGTGGAGACTTGGTGAGTAGATGTGCATCTGAACAAATCGGCACAGGTTTGATTCCTTCCAATGCAAACAGATCGGCATGTTATATTTATTGTAGTATTTCAAGGAAGTTCTTCATATCCCTTGGGAAGCCTCTCTAAGCGTAATGTTGGACCAATTTCTTGGTCAAATAGTTTTTGGATATCTACATCATCTGAAGCAAGATCGACATGGGCACGATCGACATCATCATCCACATGGACGTCATTGAATATTTCATTTTACATATATGGAACTGACAGGTCCATGGTTGCATGGAAACGAAGATGCAAAAGGACTTCATCAAGGGGGGAGTTTTCCCCATATATTCAAATTAGGAATATTTTGTGTGTCAATAATGGTTCTTTGCCATGGATAGTCCTCCTAAAATAATTGTATTGGGTTTTGAGTATTTTTTAATGATGTCTAGGTCCTGTTGAGAGTTCACGCTCAACATCATGTGATCACATGTGCATAGCACCATCATGTGATCATATGTGCATAGCACTAACCCTATAGAGTCCTATAAAGGAAAGGGTTAGATCCCCTAACCCTAAAAAGGGTTTGTATATATTCTATTTTTTGAATTAAATCTAGTGTACAGTTAGTCATTTGTGGTGTGCTCTCTAGTTATGCCCTCTTTCCTCATCTCCACTCTTCTTCTCTCCCCTCTTCATATTTTGTCATGGTATTAGACTCCCTTGCCTTCCGCTGAGGCATTGCAATCCTTGAGAGTGCGAGAGAGATCAAGAGAGATTTAGTGTTCCATTCACTTCCATAGAGTGATAGAAAATTTTCGTTCATTAGAAGAAATTCCATTCATTCTTGAAAGATTTTAGCTCCTTCTCTTGAGTGTTTGTGAGAGAGGGAGCTTGTGAGAAAGAGAGTTCTTCAATTGTTCCTTAATTTATCGAGAGAGCTTCTTCTTGAGAGATCTGTTCTTCAATTGAGAGAGTTTGAGATATAGTTTGCACATCTGTGAGATAGCTTTAGAGCTCTATAGAGCACTCTACTAGCAGCATCGACTCAGCTTTCAGCCTTGCTTCATCAAGTTAGCAAGCCTTAGTGCCCATAGCGCCAACAACTATCCAATCCACAATTTCAAGATTAGTCTCCTAGGTATTGTTAAAGTGGAAGGTCTTCCCATGCCCGGCTACTCCGGACTACTGCTCTAGGGGGCTTAAGCTAAACAATCAAAACCAAGTCATGTGAGAACATGTGTTGCCAAGGATCAAGCTTGTAGTAAAGTGATGACAACTGTGTGTTGGGAGTAGGCAAGACGTTGTACAAGGCTGATGTGTATGTGTAGGAACCAATACCAAAAAATACTCAACAATGTGTGACTTTACATGGGTGGCATGTGTGTGCAAGGTGTGTTCAACAATCCTGAATCCAAGAGAAAGATAACTCTATCATGTGTCACACTGATAGACAAAACTGCCAAGGTGATGTAGTGGAAGATCAAAGTCCTCTAGATTAAATTAAAAATTACATTGACATAGCCAACCTACAAGGTTCCTCCAAAGTGCAAGAAATTATATAGAGAATATATTGCCTAAGGGTCTTACCAGAGCTGTGCTACAAGGCACATAAGTTATCATATTGACCAACCGTTATTTGCTAAGCTACTTTGTAAATAATTTATTTTCCATGTTTATCCATGTTAAAGTTGATGCATCTATAAAGACACATGGATTTCAATTAGGTAGATGAAGGAATTTGACAATTTGGGCCATTCCAATGTCCATTTTTGGCAAATGTTGAAGGAATTTGACCGCGGCACTAAAGACAAAGTTGGTCGAGATGTCATGGGGTGTCCAAAAATGAAAAAACCCACCATGGCACGAATTTGGCCATTTGGAAGGTGTCCAAATGGCCACATTTCTGCCGTGGTGGGTTTTTGCATTTTTGGACACCCCATGATGTCCATACCAACTTTGCCTTCTCTGCCGCGGTCAAATTCCTCCTACATTTGTCAAAAATTGACATTGAAATGGCCAAAGTTGTCAAATTTCTTCATCTTCCCCTTCAAAATCTATATTTTGTCGTAGAAAATCATGAAATGCATCAATCCTTTACAAGGTGATGTAGGAAAATCTCAAATTTTGGTTTTTAAACACTCCATCTAATCAATGTGTGCCATGGTCAAATCCCGTCTACATATGTATTGGAATCGCCAAACTTGGTAAACAACATTTTATTGACTCGTAAGTTACATCAAAATGTGATATAACTTTTGTGTCCAAGGTTTTTAAACACTCCATCTAATCAATGTGGTTGCCATGGTCAAATCTTGTCTACATATGTATTGGAATGGCCAAACTTGGCAAACAACATTTTATTGACTTGTAAGTTACATCCAAATGTGATATAACTTTTGTGTGCAAGTTGATATAAAAAAAGATGCAATATTAAAAACAACAGATAATTAAAATAGACATAACAAAAGATTCACCATTTGGCCATAGATACATGAAATTTTTTTACTTTAGATAGAAGAATATTATTAGAAATAGGTGTTTGTATTTCAAATTGTATTACAAAGAGGCTTCATAGCCTATTTCTCTTCTTCTTCAACTCTAATACACCAATAATAGGGTCTTTAAATCCTTGACTAAGTCCTTAGAAAGACCGCTATGCTATTTGGAATCTCACATTCAACTCGTAAGTTCTTATAATCTCATGTACAACACATTGGAATGGATCACGTAGGTTGCCTTGGGTCAATACTGTGAATTCTCCATGCCTTCTTGTTCCAAATGGATAGATTCTCCATTCCTGCTTACTACTACATACATGAAGAAACATCATTTTAGAAATTTAAATCTAAATAGATGTAATGCATCATGTGAATTCCTGCATCACCTCCAAAACAACTTGCTCATGCATGACTTTGTGTCTTTCGATATGAAGAGTCCATATCATCCATGCCCACCATTCTCATATCATCCTCCCTTCATCCTCCATGAAGGTCCTGAAAGAACAACTAAGGGAACCTTAGCAAAAGCAATGCACCACTGTGGATAATCCAAAGTAAGCAATTACATTATAACACTAGTACGAAATTAACATGTTATCTCATATTCTCCTCTTTAGAGCACCTACTGAGGTTCAAGGTGCTTCTTTTCTTGAAAAAAACAATCATGGATCACATATTGATCCTGCAACTATACAGTCACATGGTAACATGGGAGATCTCCTCAAATGGTGCCATCAATAGTCATAGAGTTTACAGAGACTGTGATAGGCCATGATAGAAGGTAGGTGATGTTTGAGGAGGGATGAGAAAGACCATGAATGATTACAAGGGAGGAGAAGCAAGCGGAGGACTAGGTGTGAGGATGAAGGCAGACAAATATGCATGAGTAGGAGGAGTAGAAGCAACAGGAGAAGGCGTGAGCATGAGGAGGCAAGAGGAGCTTGCTGCATGAGTAGGAGGAAGGAGGAGTAGGCATAAGCATGAGGGAAGATGAGAATGGATGAGCATGAGGGAGGAGGAGGAGGAGGAAAGAGCAGCAAGGGGGGAGGAGGAGGACCCATGTGGGAGCAGGGAGGAGGAGGAAAAAGCAACAGGGGGAGGAGGAGGATGCATGTGGGAGGAGGGAGGAGGAGGCATGTGGACAAAGGGAGGAGGATGGGGGGAGGGAGGAGGGAGGTAGTGGGAGGGAGGAGGAGGAGGAGGAGGAATGGGACATGTGGAAGAGGACGAGGGAGGAGGGAGACAAGGAGGAGGATGGGGGGAGGAGGAGGGAATTCAAATTCAAAATTCAAAAGTTTGACTTTGGAGGATTGGGGGAGGAGGGAGAGAGAGCGAATTCAAATTCAAAATTCAAAATTTTGACTTTGGGAAAAGTGCCCCCTCCTTAGTGTAAGAGGTGTAAGAGGTGGCCCCCTCCTAGGTGTAAGAGATGTAAGAGGTGGGATCAACTGGGCTTAACCCACCTAGATAGGGGGGGTTAGGACTCCCTTGGACTCCACAAGAGGACTTGCATTAGGCCTAATCCATTTCTTAACCCATTCCTTATGAGTCCCTTTTGAGACCCCAATTCTCCCCTAATGATCTCTATCCCCAAACAATTCCCTCTTCAAATTCATGAACTGCTCATCGGACATGTTGTACTCTGGTGCGGCATCCTTGATTGCCTTCTGTGTTAGTTGGATTCGGTGAGGCTCGAGTCATCAAAGCATGTAATCTCATCGATGGCTGGATTCACTGGAGCATCAAAGTCAATGACATCATCAAAAGTGTCATTCGAGAGCCGAGAGAGCACCTCGTCCTCTTGGAGACTGCGGTTTCTTCCATCACTTCCAATATGGTAAGGTATTCCTCACCCTCCATCTTGATTGGATCAACCGAAGCAAGGTGTGGCTTGCTTGTTGCCTCATTTGGATTATAGGTAGAGGATGGATATGCACGAGTCGGATATGAAGATAAGATGACCTCACTTTCAACTTGCTCCTCAGCTATGCTCCTCAGGCTCCAAGTCTAGGTTTAGGTCATCTCCTCCACCACTTGTTGATGGACCTACTCCACCACTTGTGGATGTAGGACCCTCGGGCTACTCGCCAACATACTCATCATCAAACTTGCTAGTCACAAGGAGAATAGTAAGGGCTGCATCTCTCTTGATCAAATGAATTGGGGAAGATGAATCATCCCCAATGGGAATAGCGCACTCGTGGAGAGAGATAGGGACATTATCCATGGCCCTACCTAGTGTCTTCTTGAAGTTAGCACTTTGGTCAAAAGAGCTCAAAATATCCAATGAAACCCATTGGCGAGGGGAGTTAGCAACCATGACAGATTGCCCATGGATAAGTCTATCAAAAAATTGAAGAGAGGGATTATCAGCAGGAAGGAGAGCTCTCAAGTGTGACTCAAGATGGAATGCTTTGCAGAGGATAGGATAAACCGGATCTGTAGAGGCATGGGAATCAGTGGATGAAATCCATTGGTCAAAAGCCTCTCTAGGGGAAGCCATGAGTGTAGGAGGATGCTCAGGAAGACGAAAGAAGAGGCTGTGGAATGCAAGGTTACTCAAAAGTGGGAAACTAAAAATGTGAAAATGACCTTAGAAGTGTACTTTATAAATGGACATTGCCCTTAAAAATGCTCTTAATTATAATATTTTTATCTATATTGTTTTTTCTTTGGAAACTCTCTCTCTCTCTCTCTCTCTCTCTCTCTCTCCTTAGCTATCTCCCTCTCCTCTCTCTCACTCTCTCCCTCTCTCTCTCTCTCTCTCATAGACCCACAAGGTCTTTTGAGGATGTTAATATTTCTTTCTTTCCCTTCCTTTGTGTCCCTCATTGCTCTCTCTCTGTCTCTCTCTGTCTCTCTCTCTCTCTCTCTCTCTCTCTCTCTCTCGCTGCCCTCCTCTCCCTTGTTCTCTCTCTGTCTCTCTATTTCTTTCCCTCCCTTTGTATCCCTATTTTCTCTCTCTCTCTGAGACACCCGATGATCATCTTGTTGCCATGTTGCCCTTAGCTATCTATGTCATGGACATTGATTTTACATATACACTTTTTGTATTTTGTTAGCAGCTCCACCCTTTGGATCAGTTGTATATGGGTTTCTTTTCAATCTCATAGTCTCTCAAAGACCTTAATTAACTTTCTTATTTTTCTCTTTCTCAACTTAGAGGTGCAAATGAATAAATGCAATCTTAACTCTCTCTCTCTTCCCATTATCTACCTCTCTCTCTCTATCCCACTCTCCATCTCTCTCTTTTTGTCCCTATCTCCATTGTCATGGACATTGATTTCATGTATACACTTTTTGTATTTTGTTAGCGGATCCACCCTTTGGATCAGTTGTATCAAGGGTTTTTTTTTTCTATCTCTTAGTCTCTCAAAGACCTTAATTAACTTTCGTAATTTTCTCTTTCTCAACTTAGAGGTGCAAATGAATAAATGCAATCTTACCTCTCTGTCTCCCTTTGTATCCTTCCCCCTCCCTCTGTCTCTTTCCCTCCCTTTGTGTCCCTGAGTGCTCTCTCTCTCTCTCTCTCTCTCTATTCATACATCTAGCTCTGTCTCATGGCCAGGTGCATTATTTGTGTCGCTTATTGTACTGTCAACTTCTCTCTCTCTCTCTCTCTCTCTCTCTCTCTCTCTCTCTCTCTCTCTCAATCTCTCTTGCACACTCTAATTGCTATCTATCTTGAGATCATATACTCTCTCTCTTGCACAATACAGATATACAAATACCCACACAAATTTAAAATTACAAATATTTATCGCTTTATCATTCATAGACCATAGAGAGCCATCAATCTAAAGGTGCATACTTAATTTAAAAAATCTTAACAATTATTGAAACAACACTTTGTATTGTATATGATTTCTATTCATACATGTAGCAATGCCTTATTGCCAAGTGCATTGTTGAAGCACTAAGGATCCAAGAAATTGGATATCATATGAAATACCTGCCATCATGTCTCTACTATCTCTAGAGTATGGGGGGGCAACAATTCTTACAAAGGATACTTGTCTCATCCCTATATCTAATTTTGTGATTATCAAGTCTAAAATAATAGTCTTGGGGAGGGCTTGCTATTGCCAATTGCCTAATAAATCGCATGGTCCAACCACTCCTCTTCCAATTCCAACATTAGATCAGGATGTCCTTGCCGATAAATTGATACCTCGACAATAGGACTGGGAGTCCCATCGCACAAATCATCATCCATTGCTTCCCATTAAAGGTTCTTCCATCTAAACCTTCTATATGTGAAAGTCATGTAGAGATTTTGCCTTCCAATGAAATACCTGCAAATTTTGGGATCTATTAATACATAGTATCCTGATCATTTTTTATACAAATAAGAATTGTAAGATTTGCTCACCGAAATGTCACATCTTAATTGTTTAATCGACATTGTACTAAATCTTTGGCATGACATGTTCTTGTTGTCCATCCATTGTCAAATAGCTTAGATAGACAATCCATTTCTAAGCCCTTGCAAGTGTAAGTAATCTTTGTTTTCCTTAATTGCCTACAACTTGTAAAGAAATCAACAAAGCATGGAAATGGAAGAAACCAGCTCAACCTAGCATTTCTTCCACTAGTAGTTGGCTTCATAGCATTTCTCACATCATTAAACATTTTATTTCTATGTGATTCACTTATCTCCATGCTTGGAAGCAGCCAATCTGGACTATCAAAAGAGGGCAAGGGAAGAGATTCTAATCTACCATACTGTCCTTCTTCATGTGGCATAAGGAAAATTGAGTCATAGAAGAATATCCCGTCCTTTTCTAATTCTAATGGTGTGCGAAATTCATAGTGAAGACTCCCGATCTCAACATGGAGGACATGCAACACCCCAGTTACACATGTTGTAGGCTCCCACTCTTTGTAAGTAGATGAATATAAGTCTGTAAAACAAATACAAGGCATAAGACAGTAGTCTCAACATCCCCAAATAAATGCAAATACTCTAAAAAGCAAATGAAGTACTAGCACACTTTGAAAAACTTACAATTGGGCCTACAATATGGAAGTCCTGCATTCGGATGCACATATATGTTTGCATGGGTAAAGACATGCTGAATATATATTTGTGTCACTGTGTTACTGCCAGGAGAAATTTCAAAATCTAAGATCCTTCCCTTCCAATGTTTGGAGATGTCCATTTCATCCTTTCAACCCACTTTGTAGCACCCACGATTAGTGGGTTGCATTGCGATCCAATAATATTTCTTGTAGAGCTGAGGAATCCATTCCCCATGCTCATCCTTAACATTCTTCAATACAACAGACTGTAAACTACTTCTGTATCTATCATTTTCTACTTGCATAGTTTCTGCCCCTGTACCATATGATTAAAATTAGCTCTTTCTACTTCCAAAGACCCTCTAAATTTATGTCTTCTATTCTCTCTTTCTCTATCCCTCTCTTTCTCTTTCTTTGCAACTCTCTCTCTCTCTCTCTCTCTCTCTCTCTCTCTCTCTCTCTCTCTCTCTCTCTCTCTCTCTCTCCCCCTCTCCCTCTCCCTCTCCCTCCCCCTCCTTCCCTCTCTCCTTTAACTAAATCTCTCACAAAAACAAGTAAAATATTATTATAAAAAACATAGAATACTTCTCTCTCTCAATTTGTCTTCCAAGGTACCCCTCACA
Source organism: Dipteris shenzhenensis (assembly GCF_047967505.1). NCBI lineage: Eukaryota > Viridiplantae > Streptophyta > Polypodiopsida > Gleicheniales > Dipteridaceae > Dipteris > Dipteris shenzhenensis. Next base: position 22,069,427 of record NC_141598.1, on the reverse strand, counting down.
CAAACAAACATCAAATTTTTTTCAAATACTTAGTTATGATATGCTCTCTTCCTGCTCTGTTTCTCCACAAACAAAGAAAACATTATCAATATCATATCACTCTCTCTCCCCCTCCCAAAACTCTTTGATTAGGATCTCTTTTTCTTCCTCTCTTTTATGTCTCTCTCTCCCTCACTCATCCCCTCAAATAGAAAACAACATAGTAGTTCGAAATAATCTCTCTCTCTCTCTCTCTCTCTCTCTCTCTCTCTCTCTCTCTCTCTCTCTCTCTCTCTCTCTCTCTCTCTTTGTCTCTCTCTCTTTCCCTTCCTCTATCTATTTCTCCTATACCAGTGAATAAAAAAATGTCAAAAATTATCTTGTAGTTTTATACATCATCTACCTCAATCTCTCCCTCTTCCCTGTCTCTTACATAACAAACATATAGACAAAGTGTGATACAAAAATGTATCTACTTATATAAACAAAACATTCAAGATGAAATCACTTCATTACTTGAAAAGTATGTGTTCCTTCTTCTGGAGCTGACTCTATATACTCCAAAAAGGTAGAGAAAGAGCCGAAAATGATAGAACATGCGCTTTTCTCACTCCTTCCAAGCAGATTTTGATCGCAACTTCAAAAGGTAACTCTCTATACTCCAAAAAGGTGAGGAAAGAACCGAAAATGAGAGAACACCATTTTTCTCACTCCTTCCAAGCAGATTTAGGTCGCAACTTCGGTTTCTAAGAGAGAGTGAAATAAGTAGAGAATGAATGGCAGAGAAGAGGGATGAACAGAGCTTTGACAGAAGTTTCTCTGAGAGATTTTTGAATGTGGAAGAAAAATTTGAGCAAAGATGAGAGAGAATAACTAAGCTACCTATTCTCTTCTTTTCTGTATTTGCTCTTCTCTTCTCCTTTTGCATCTTGCATTTTGCATTTTGCATTTCTCTTTTCTGCATTTAGCTTTTTTAATTTTCTTGTTTATTCAACTTTGTTAATTTGTTGTTTATCAAATTTTGTTAATTTAGTTTTGTTTTTGTTTGTTTTTTTGTGTCTTTCCAATGCAATAGCTATATCTTCATGGCTATCTTCATGCATCTCCTATATGAGTGTTAAGGAGATTGTCGATAGCAAGAGTCTAGATAGGCTAGAGGCTTTACAGTGGGCTCTTCAGTATCACATGATCTCATCTTGTGCCTCTTTGGTCTCTTTATATAGTAGGCCTCCTCTTTGAGTCCTCTTCCTAGTGGAGGAGGATTGCCTCTCCCTTGTGGAGAGAGGTTGCCTCTCCATAGTGAGGCATTGTTTGTTGGAAGGACCAATTTCATCATAGGCAGTGATAGGGGATGTTGCAGTCTAGGCCAGATCGATGATGTAGATGAGAGAGTACATTCCAACCAAAGAAGATATGCTGAGACATAGCCTACCACTGGACCCATTGCCACCCCTACCATGGCCACCCTTCACTCCACCTCCACTCCTCCCACTACCACCACCACCCCTTGCATGACCTCCACCACTCCCACTGACACAACCACCCCTCCATCTAGGACACCAAGTGCATTCAAATACTTTTGGATTCTACTAACTAAATATCTCCACAATAATATCAATCACTTCAAGAAAATCAGTGAGACTGACAAAGCACAAGGTAGCTTATCAAATATGACTCAATTATAATGGACGAATGGTGCAAGAAAGACGGAAAGGAAAAATATAATATCCTAGACACGCTCAAGGTGGAGTACCCAAATCCAAAAGAATACGAGTTTGATACTTGCCACATGCTTAAATGCATGGGCAATACACAAAAGCATCATAGATTAGAGATCCATAACACGATATGGGAGGGTAGACCGAGGTCATCCCATGTAAATAGGCTAAACTAGAAGAGGGGAAAACAAGAGATTCAAGACAATCCAAAGATGTGGGACAACCAACGAAGGTGACAAGTATATGTATGCGGAATAGAGGTTCTTCGCACCTCAGTAGTGGTGGCACAAAAAGCACGGAGGCATGGGTGGTAAAGATATGTGTGCTATTACATACTTCTTTTGTAATTTTTAGTTTTGTTTGAAAACATTATTTTGTAGATAGTAATTCATCTAATGGAGATCTAATGTTTTTAATTTGGATTCATAAGTTTGTAGGGATGACTGAGTGCTTACTCTACGGATGAGGAGTATAATTATGCATATGAGCATGGACCCAATTCTCTCTTTGAGGAGTTGAACTAGACTACTCGTCAATTGGAATGTAGTGGCGAGTCATCATGTAAGTCTCTGATCGCTCTTGTTCTCAATCATGTTTGAAATTTCCATTCTTAGAATCAAGCTTTAGTTATATTCTCTACATTGTTTCATGCAACTCTTAGTGTGGCATGGCTAAACCAAGTAAGGATATAGGCAAGGGAGAAGATGAGACAAGATTGAAGGCACGGGAAGAGGCAAGGGAGGAGGTCGGGGAGGAGGTCAGTAAGGAGATCAGGATGATCTAGATGAGGAGTAGTGATTTAGCTTAAATTTAGCCATCCATTAGACATTTTTTCATTTTCTACCTCTCATTTATTTTTGTACTGTCCTCTTTGGAGGGAACTTTTGTAATAATAGATGATGAGTAAGTTTCAAGCAATTTCGGAAATTTATGGCTTGTATATATTTTTGTATTATCTTGTAATAAAAGATATATAATGAGGCATAGTGGATCTTGTTTCTCCCATTCTTCCCCACATTTTTGTTGTTGTTGGAAATATAGCATCGACATAGATGACCATACCTATGCTATTGGTATTGTTGCTCAATGGTAATATATCGATGTTGATAAGATGCTTATACTAATAACGATGCTTTTTTTATGACTATGATGATGCTTTTATGATGGCTATACCAATGGACATACAAACACTTTCCTTGCAAAACAAAGAACTCAATGTTTTCCCATCAAAATATATGGCCAAAACCATTTAGTGTTCATCTTATTAATAATACTGAGTAGAGTTAAGTCATGTTTACAAAACATGTACATAATTGCCCCCCTAATCACCATATGCTCAATGGTGTTACACCAAAATTCTTACACCTCAACTGTATTGTTTTTTAAAAGTTTTTATGTAACATTTTTCTAAAGTATTGTTGACCATAATTGTTCTTTTAATGGGTTACACCAAATTACTAACTACTCATTTACACAATTATTTTTAAAGATGTGGAGTAATTTTTATAAAATATGTTAGTATTGCCATGTGCTTGGCGGTGCTATGCCAAGTGCTTTCAAGCTGTTATATATGAGGATATCCATTATCTAGACATGTGCTCCACTTTTCCCTTGATATATAGAAATAAAGTCATAACTTTGAGGATGTTAAGAGTGAATTAAAATTGGTGCTTTCAAGCTATTATATATGAGGATATCCATTATCTAGACATGTACTCCACTTTTCCCTTGATATATAGAAATAAAGTCATAACTTTGAGGATGTTAAGAGTGAATTAAACTTGGTTGAGAAGCCCTTGAGTCACATGCAAAGCAATGAATTTTGCAACATGAACTTTCCAAAGTTTTGAATACAACCCATTCTTTCATCTCATGTGCTTTCAAGCTATTATATATGAGGATATCCATTATATATTCATGTACTCCACTTTTCCCTCTATATATAGAAATAAAGTCATAACTTCGAGGATGTTAAGAGTGAATGAACCTTGGTTGAGAAGCCCTTAAGGAGTCACATGCAAACCAATGAGTTTTGCAACATGAATTTTAATACAACCCATTATTTTCTCTCATTTAGGAATAAGAAACTACATATAAAATTTGTGCACTCCCGTTCTTTCATCTCATTTCAGAATAAGGACGGATCTGCCAAATAATGAAAGAAACTAGTTTTGCACAACCCTTAAAGGAGGCATATGCCAAAGAATGCAAGAAACTAATTGTGCACTCCTCTTCTTTCATCTCATTTCAGAATAAGGATGGATATGCCAAATAATGAAAGAAACTAGTTTTGCACAACCCTTAAAGGAGGCATATGCCAAAGAATGCAAGAAACTAATTTTTTATGTAGACCATTTTTTCATATCTTTCAAGAATGAAAAGATGCATATAATATTTCAACCCATTCTTTCGTATCTTCTGAGAAGCCCTTCTATAATATTTGTTGCATCTTTCTAGAATAAAAAGCTACATTTGCAAGAGTAGCAAGAAGCCCCTCTACTATTGCAAGAGTACTAAGAAGCCCTTCTACTATAATATTTATCGTATCTTTCAAGAATAAAAAGATACATATAATAATTTTGCAACAAGAATAAAAAGGTACATATAATAATTTTGCAATAGTACTGGAAAGCCCTACTAAATGTAATATTTGTTCAACACTATTTGGAAGCCATTGAAGGAACTATGCTTGCAAAATTGTGGACACAACCCATTCCTTTCATATATTATCTTGTGGATACGATGCATTCTTTTCATGCAAATATAGCCCATTCTTTTCATACACTCTTTTTTCAATCAAGAATAAGAAGCTACATATAAAATATTTGTGCAATGACTTCTAGATTTAAGTAAAATATTCCTTCTCTTCAATAAGAGTATTGAAAGAATGGACGAGAACCCATGAGTTCATAGCTTCTTTTTTTGCAATCAATTTGTTTGCATGCTTGTGCAATTGTGCTCGTTAGCTCATTATTTTATTTATTTTTGGCAAAGTTTTAAATTGGCAAAGTTTTGAAAGAACCCATTCCTTCATTATATATTCTCTATCATTCAAAATACAATTATTGTGCAACCACTACATTAGTATTATGTTTGTCATTCAAGCTATACTATTTTTTGGGCAAAGTTTTAAATTGGCAAACTTTTGAAAAAACCCATTCATTATATATTCTCTATCGTTCAAAATACAATATTTGTGCAACCACTATAGTTATTTGTGCAACCACTATAGTTTTATGTTTGTCTGATGTTTGTCATTCAAGCTATACTGCATAATATTTGAAGTGCAACCACCAAAGTTGTAAGCAAAGTTTTCCTTATATTTTATATAAAGTAGCAAAGTTATATTTATTCTACCAATCACATATTAGAGCTAATTTTTTCCTATTTGACTAAAGGAGCTCTAAGGAAACATGACAACATAGCTTCTATTAGTAGAGTTATGTTTATTCTACTAATCACATTATTAGAGCTATTTTTTCCCTATTTGACATAGTATAGGACTCCATATATTTGAGTTATATTTATTCTATTAATCACATTATTAGAGTTTTTCCTATTTGACATAGTATAGAGGAGCTCAAGACTTCGACAAAAAGTATAATAGTTTCATATTAGAGCAATTTTTGTTCTATTTGATTGAGAGATAGAGTTGCCTTGAATTAAGGGTTGCCCTAAATTGATACAATGTATAAAATATACCCTTATTCCTCTATTTGATTGAGATATAGAACTCCTCTAAAGTAAGAATGCACTAATTCATACAATGTATGGCTAATTAGCACTTAGTACATTGAAAAATAGGATAAATGCAATAGCATCCATTTGAGCATCATACCTCACTCCATGAATTGAAAAATGAAAATCACAATCTATGAATTCGAACGCTTAAAAAAGACTACTTCCTATGAATTGAAACACTTTAAATCAAGGATGCATGGAAGAGCTACGAGTGTTATTACACAGCGTAGTCTTGTACTGTGGGAGATGAAAATCATGGGTTTGAGATAGGGATGAGATTACGCCTTGAATGAGGATGCTAGCTGAAATAAAAAAGTCATTATACAGTGCATAGGGTGTCTACAAGCGAGCAAATATTTTAAGGTCCTTCATTATCCATGCGAGCTGAAAGAAAAGGCATCGTAGAGTACATGGGGTGTATACAAACGAGCCCAAGAAAACACGTTAATCAAACAATATGACCGACACGTTAATCAAACAATATCACCGACAGCATTTTAACACGAGAAACTTAGAAACAAAAAGCCATCGTGTTATAACTTCGAAGCTTAGAATTCACTAATAGCTAACTTTCGGTCTTATTCTTCATTCCATCTGGCGATTTATTTGATGGAATATGCTTAATCTACGGGAGATCCTCAGTCTCCAACCTAGTGAAAAGATTTCCCAGGTCTAGATTTAGATGCGCCCGCGACAATCTCTGGGCCGAAGGTTGCATGCCTGGAGCAGCCGAGAGGCCTGGTCCCGCTGTTGCAGGACGTCACGTTGGCAAGAAATGTATTGGCGACCATAAGCCTGTTGTAGTGCGTAGCACCGATCCTCCTCTGCAATCGTTTGTACGGCCTGACAGCAGCGTCGGGGGGGGCGTTCCTGCTTCTGCTGGAAAGGGGTCGATTCGTAGAGATCGCTGCGGCCCTTCATGAAGCTATCACAGGGTTGGAGGCGGTGGCTATAGTCCTCGTCTTCATCCAGATGCCGAGCGCACGAAGAGGAAGTGGTGGAAGCAACCAAGAGAACGGCGAGGAGGAGGAATGAAATAGGAAACTTGGCCATGGCTGTGTATGGATCAAAGCTGAGAGTACTAAGTGAGGAGATTTATAAGAGAGGAGAGGGTTGGCGCAGTACGTAACGTGGCTTGCATGCATCGTTGGACTGCCCACGTCTCATGTACAGGATCAAAGCTGAGAGTACTAAGTGAGGAGATTTATAAGTGAGGAGAGGCTTGGCGCAGTACGTAAGGTGGCTTGCATGCATCGTTGGACTGCCCACGTACTCTCATGTCCATGCTCTTTTATCATAAGGAGACTATGGCCCGGTTCACAGCACTTAAGCTTGTCAATACTAGTTTTTCACTTATCATATCCATCTAAGCTTGTAAATAGTAGTTTTTTCACTCATCATATCTATGTGAGGAGCATGTCAGCTTGCACTTATGCCTTAGCTTTCTTTGTAAGATCTTCATATCTATCATTAATAAAGGATACCTTTCATAGATAACCAATCACCTTCTTATCCTTGTTAGGTTACAGGCGGACTTGCAGAAGCTAGGTCTTGAGGAGAGTCAATGAGTCGAGCGGGTAGTTGATCGATACCACATGGCAAACATCTCCAGCTCATGTTTCTCTACCTCACGGGGCAAAGTCTCCACCATCTCCGTCTGTCTTGTAGCCCCTCCCATCCCCTTTGCGCTCTCTAATGAGCCAATCATAAAAACGAAGTGCATTTTTCCTCGCCAAAAATTCAGAGCCCTGGATATAGTCCGAGCAAATGGCGTGAAATACTCATCCCTCGATACCAACTATAGACTTTGTAGGCTAGCGGACAAGGTTGGGCAAGGCTGGGATGGTTACTAGTTGGTGTGAGCCCAACCTGTGATCCCCTATGACATCCCATCCAAATCATGACTTTAAGAGATGAGCTCATGTAGTGATAGTATTTGCTCAATGCAAGATCTCCTTCTTTATCACAATGAAGAATTGTAGTTGTATCTTGTTAATTCACATTTATAACACTAAGAACTTCACAACTTAAATAGTTCACCTCAAACTAGAAATAATGTTATTTATTCAAATTCAATGCTATATATTGCCACATACAACTCGTTACACGTAGTTGATCTCAAAAAGCAACATTTATTGGTGGAGAAACCGATTTCTTTGTATCAACCCCCATCGACATAGACTTATAAAACTTATGAGATACAACTTACTACCTTGCAGTTGCCCATGATTTTTAGTGTCCTTGAGATAACATGAAATTCTTTTTTCATTTACCTAGTTAAAAAGCAAACCCAATGTCAAGGCAACAACAAATTATGAATTAGACTAAGTTAAGCTATGATTTTCATTAATGTACATGAAATTCATTGAAGTTTGTCAATTTATATCTTTCAAGATTAAAGAATATTTGATATGTATTTTTCTTGGCTGATATGAAACCAATGCTTTACTATATTGACATGCCCCACAAAGTAATATATGAAATTCAAGTCCATTTGGATCTCCTAATGGATGCCATTTCTTCTTTGACTATTCCCCACAAGCTTCCACATAAAGTGCCAAGAAAATTATACGATTGTTTCCTTTTTAATGTATTCTCTTTAGTGTTGCATTATACTAGATCATTTTCAAGAAGAAACCCACCCACATGAACCAAACCTGTATAGACCTTACAATGAAGTTTGTATAAGTTTTGCATAATAATTTTACTCATGTTTTACAATTAATGATTCTAATTGCATCATATATGATGTGCACTATGATCCAAACTCACTCTCAAAGCATCAGCATAAGCATGCCATCTATAAATGTTTTGTAGTAATGCACTATTCATTGTTGAAATGCACCATTCATTGTTGAAAATGAGAAAACGAAAAATACATTTATTTGGTAGTAATGCACCATTCATTATTTGAAATGAGAAAATGTGCATGTCCCACCATACATGTGATGTTTGATCCTTATAAAAATTTGTGAGTATAATGGAATTACTTGTTTGAAGTTATTTATAAATTTCATGACTATTGGACACATAGAGGTATGGTATCGACATACCGATGCCTAATTTTTTGGTACTTAAGGAGTACTTTGTGAGTATAATGGAATTACTCATTTGAAGTCCTTTATAAAATTTCATGACTATTGGAAACATAGAGGTATAATATTGAGTACCGATGCCTAATTATTTGGTACTTACTACACCATGACATGGGAAAAAATGAGGAAATGTGAATGTGATGCACCATAAAATTATGCAAGTATAATTTGCTTGCCCATATAAAGGTCTTTATAAAGTCTCATGACTATCGGGTAGAAATATGTATGGAATAATGATGTATGGACATTGGCAATTGGATAGTGTGGGGATGTAGATTTTGACATTGGACAGGAAGGATATCACAAAATTCTCACTTTCAGAACAAGAGAGGAAAGAACACAAATTCTTAGACAGTCTAGCAAGTTGAAAGGACATCCAGTGTGGAATGTAGGAATGTAGGAAACACATAAAAACTTAGCTAAAAAGAAAAGCCTGATTAGAGCTTGCAAAGGTGAAGGCGGCTAGAAAGGAAGGCAAATGTGTTGTCTATCGAGATGGCAAGGAATTGATCAGAGACCTCAAAGCAAAATCAATAGACCCTTAGTCTAAAGCTGGTGATGCATGATCTTCATTTTCTTTCCCTTTTTCTCTCGGGGGGGTCACTCATCATATGTAACCCTATCACGTGAGTTCAACAGAAGGATTTTTTTTATTTCTAAAATTTACAGAATTAAATATACATAAGGGACTATTTAAAATAGTTTTGGAAAAAATTTACAGATTTGTATAGGAAAGGGGTACATTTTATTAATGAAAATTTTTACAGATAAGGGACTTTAAATATAGGCCTTGAACGCACGTGATATAGAGGGTTTATACATAGTGACCCCCCCGAGCTTTTTCTGTTTTGGTTTCTCAAATGTACTGGTGGGACCAATTGTAATCAAAATTTAATGTGGTTATCTTAATTTTTATTTTTTTTTTGCTCACAAAAAAAAAGAACAATGATGTATGATTTTAGACACTTACCCACCATGCATGGTCGAAAATGAGAAAAATGTGCACGGCTCACCACACAAGAGATGTCTCATCCTTCTAAAATTTGCAAGTCTATGAGCCTTACTGTTTATAGGTCTTCACAAAGTTTTGTGAGCATCATACACTGGTATGGTATAGCATACCCATGTATGGTCTTTTGGTAGTTATGCACTATGCAATAAAAAAAGAGGAAATGTATACAATGGATGTTCCATTGTAAAAGTGATTTCCAATACTTATAAAAATTTGGGAGTATAAGGTCACACATTTTTTAAGGTCTTTATAAAATTGCATGACCATCGCACATAGAGGCATGGTAAAAGCACACCGATGCACAAATTTTCAGCACTTATGCACCATGCATGTGCATGCCCTACCATACAAGTGTTGTACTACCCTTACAAAACTTTGAGAGGATAATAGCCTTTCTAATTTTAATGTCTTTTGAAGCTTCATGAGTGTCGTACAATAAGGGTATGGTCAAAGCATACCGATGCATAATAGCTTGGTAGTTATGTACCATTTGGTCAAGGATGCTTTTATTAAAGGGATACTTATATAATAGTATAATATAATGGCTATTTTTTCCTATATTGTTTAACTTTATTTCATGTTAATGAAAAATTATATATTTTTGAAAACCTTTCCTTTCAAACTTTAGTTAAATTTTTCTCATTAATGATTTAAAGAACTTTCAAGAATATTTTAAAAATATCAAAAGATGTCACTTTTTAGCATTTTCATAATTACAATCTATGAATACGTTAAATAAATCATGTTCAAGACACCATTAAGGCATACATATTGTTAAAAAAGTAGAAGTGATAGGTAGGCAAATCATTGAAAACATGAAATTTTAATTCCCATGATATTATTTTGGGCCTGAGCAACCGAGAGGCCACTAAAAGACATGTGGTACACTAAAAGTTCGATTAAAATATCGTCCTTTTGAATGCATGTGATACACTAAAACTTTTAGAGGTGAACCCATCCATAACACTTAACACTATAGCAGATGAAGTGAGAAGTATTTCATAGAAACGAGAACTAAATGGAATACTCTTTTTCATACTGTAAAAAAATGCCATTTTTACTCATTTCTACAAAAATGGCTTCCTATCATACGTTTAAAAAAAAAACAATAGAAAAATGGAATTCTTGATTTGGCTAGATTTGCATGAATACATAAAATTGGGCACATTCTCCATTAAACTAATGTACACACAAGGAAGAAAGTTAACATGATTGCCATTGTATCATATCAAAATAAAAGAAGAAGCTACCCATCATACTCTCCACATATTTTTGTCTCCTCATCAAGTGCATATTGTGTAATTCCTTGATGATGGCAACATATATTGCATCCTCATCTATTTGTGGAAGTTTAAATTTGATCTCCATCTTGGTATCTATAGGTCACAAGGAAAGTTAATGCTATTATGAATCATAGCTCATGATAGAAGTTGATGATGTTATCAAGTTATGTCATAAGTTGAAACAAAATAACAATGAGCCATAATATGATTTGAACATGGGAAATTATAGCTATATTTATGCTCGGATTATTGCTTGGTGTTTATAGGGTAAGTGTGTTGGTTAAATGGAATTTCCTTCTATAAGGTATTTTGTAGTAGATAATGACCCCCTTACCTTGCACCCAAATTTGGCATGCATTCAGTTTCAAATTTGAATAAAGTTCCAAAGAATAATTGTAGAGCCACTTGTGCTCTAAATTTTGAGCTAGAAAGCTCCCGAAACAAAAAACTGGTTCAAAAGTTATGGCAGTTTTATTATTTTTGTATCTGTTATGAAAAAATTCGATGATGTTATCGAATTCTATCATAATTTATCACAAAATTCGATGATATCATCGATTTTGGTCATAACTTATGACAAAACTTGATGCTATTATCGTGTTGTATCACAATCATGCCAAAATTTGATGATATCATCGAGTTTTGTCATAACCTTCGCTACAACTCGATGATGTCATTGAATTTAGGGTTAACTTTATGATGTGGCTCAATGATATCATAAAAATTATGTCATAATTTGCAAATTTTTGCAGAGTTTAGGGTACTTTTTGGGCGAAAAGTGAGATGCAAAACCATGTTCAAAATTAGCTTTCTTTCAAGTTTTTCTCTATTTGCCTCTCTTTTTTGCAAAGTTTTTCCCTGGTCACCTCTCTTAGAGAGTCGCCTACAATATTCCAAGTATGATTTTTTATCTTAGCCACATAGAAATCGCCTATGATCTTGCAAGTTACTCTTAGAGAGTCGCATGTGATCTTCCAAGCCTAATTCTTTTATCTTAGCCACATAAAAGTCGTAGTTAATAATGATCAGGTGCAAGCATCATCATGAGAAACTCAACCTCCCTTCATGATGAGGTTGGTGAATTTGTTGAGCTAGAGAATGAAGCTATTGAGAGGAAACTAGAATACGTTCAACTATTGTACAAGAAGGAGAGATTGTTACCACTATTGATAAGATAGGCATATATTGTGTTGATGTTTACTTCGAAATTTGGTTTTTCAGATAAATTTCGACATATGGACATGTTTTAAGATATTGAAATAATTTGGTTTTCTATTTGTCATATGGGTTTCCCTTTTGGTACATATTTCACATACACTTCATTTGGTTTCTTGGTCATAATATAACTAATAATATCTTTCATGTACCTTTAAAATAAAATTCATAATCTAGCATGTGTTTTGAAGATGATATTCATGTGTAGTCAAGTTTGAAATCCTAAGTATATGTATCTAGTTCACTTAAAAAGTTGCATTGCATAAATTTGTGCCCTTTTGTAGAATCGATTATTTTTGGAGATGGACCTGTAAGAAAATAAAATACTTTTAAAAAGTGGCCAATAATCCTAGGATTTCAAATTGAAACTTGAAGCTCTCACCACAAGCCACACTCATCCTCCATCCAATATATAAACTGGGACATACTGGGCATCCATGCTGCTCAATGCCTTCTCCTCATAAAGGGGATCTTATAAAGTAGAGCTAGCTAGCCAGTTCCCATGTAGTTACATGAGATTGGAGCATTGATTCTTTATAGTCCCTATTTGCTTACCTCTATCCATATCTGATTGGGCTAGTTGAATATGGAATTTGGATATGTTTGAATACTCCTCTCTCTCTCTCTCTCTCTCTCTCTCTCTCTCTCTCTCTCTCTCTCTCTCTCTCTCTCTCCCCCTCCCTCTCTCCCTCCCTCCCTCCCTCCCTCCCTCTCTCTCTCTCTCTCTCTCTCTCTCTCTCTCTCTCTCTCTCTCTCTCTCTCAAAACAGTTGTTTGTATCACTAACTTCAAGATTGTAAGCATATGTCTCATTCTAATCTTCATCTCAGGATCATCCCAAGTCATGTGCTCCATAAACCTTGCTCTCACATAGCCTTGTGAGTAGATCTGCTCATAACCAACGACTGCCACAATAGCTGCAACAATGATCCGCAAAATAATCCACTGCATCCATAAATGAAAAATAGCAATAACACCATTGTCAGATGGCTCCACACTAACTTCACAATAACACGTTCTATAATAGCCACACTACTATACTATGATATTTGCAAATAGTACACAATGCCCTCCACACGTCTACTCTGCGCTGAGAGATTGTCAATAGATCATCGTTGCTCTCACAATAACACAAAGCAACTATAGACGCGCTTGATAGACGTGCAAAATAGTGGGCACGTCTATAGGTGTTGCTTGAATAAAGAAATTACGGGCACATCTAATAGCATGTCTAATAGCTCGTCTATTTGCACGTGTATTAACATGTCTCTACACTGAGAATATACGGGCCCGTCTAACATTGCGTTTATCAGCGCGTCTATTTGCGCATGTATTAGTGCATCTATTTGCACGTCTACATTAAGAATTGGACGCATATTTAGATGCGTATTTAGACGCTAAACAAAGAATACAGAAATTGAGATTTTGGTGTACATCACTGCTTTCCAAACATTGCCCATGATTACCAAAGCACATAATTTTAACAAAAACAACAATGCTTTTTTGCAAGCCCACATATACAAGAATTAAGTGAGGTGAGGAGAATGAGACAATATGTAAAATAGTTTTGCTAATGTCAATGATGGGCTACGGTTCAATCTCATCCTCAGTGAGATCAATCCTTGCCAAACTATCTACTTCAAAATCCAAAACAAGTGTTTAGATCTACAAATACATTCAACCCACTACTACTTGTGCTACTCGTGCTCATTGAAATCAGCATCACCAATGGTAGGCTTGTCCTCACGGGTAATGGCCTCAATATCTGTATCTCCTATCTCATGATCATCCTCCTCTCTCGTATCATGGTCATCATCACCTCCATGGCCATGATCATCCTCCATATGCTCCATATTAGTAAATGTACTATACATCACTTTGGAACGTGGCATAATAGGTATGACATGCCACCATCTATTATTATCCACCATTGGTTGATAAACAACCTAATTCAAACACAAATACAATCATGTTATTTTCCTTGCATTGAAGGTATCAAATATTTAAAAGTGAGTATTTTTATATGTGTGCATAGTACATGTTCACATTGTTGCAGTAGTACTAGTGTGTCCTTCCTACTTTGCCAAAACTTTGTGGAGTCAATAGTTACAAAGCCACTTGCATGGCATTTGATTGTTGCATTAGGGCCTTTTTCCACCACGTCCTTAAAGCACTTGATTGTTGCATTAGGGCCTTTTTCCACCACTTGCATGGCATTTGATTGTTGCATTAGGGCTCACAAAAAAAAAGAACAATGATGTATGATTTTAGACACTTACCCACCATGCATGGTTGAAAATGAGAAAAATGTGCACGGCTCACCACACAAGAGATGTCTCATCCTTCTAAAATTTGCAAGTCTATGAGCCTTACTGTTTATAGGTCTTCACAAAGTTTTGTGAGCATCATACACTGGTATGGTATAGCATACCCATGTATGGTCTTTTGGTAGTTATGCACTATGCAATAAAAAAAGAGAAAATGTATACAATGGATGTTCCATTGTAAAAGTGATTTCCAATACTTATAAAAATTTGGGAGTATAAGGTCACACATTGTTTAAGGTCTTTATAAAATTGCATGACCATCGCACATAGAGGCATGGTAAAAGCACACCGATGCACAAATTTTCAGCACTTATGCACCATGCATGTGCATGCCCTACCATACAAGTGTTGTACTACCCTTACAAAACTTTGAGAGCATAATAGCCTTTCTAATTTTAATGTCTTTTGAAGCTTCATGAGTGTCGTACAATAAGGGTATGGTCAAAGCATACCGATGGTAGTTATGTACCATTTGGTCAAGGATGCTTTTATTAAAGGGATACTTATATAATAGTATAATATAATGGCTATTTTTTCCTATATTGTTTAACTTTATTTCATGTTAATGAAAAATTATATATTTTTGAAAACCTTTCCTTTCAAACTTTAGTTAAATTTTTCTCATTAATGATTTAAAGAACTTTCAAGAATATTTTAAAAATATCAAAAGATGTCACTTTTTAGCATTTTCATAATTACAATCTATGAATATGTTAAATAAATCATGTTCAAGACACCATTAAGGCATACATATTGTTAAAAAAGTAAAAGTGATAGGTAGGCAAATCATTGAAAACATGAAATTTTAATTCCCATGATATTATTTTGGGCCTGAGCAACCGAGAGGCCACTAAAAGACATGTGGTACACTAAAAGTTCGATTAAAATATCGTCCTTTTGAATGCATGTGATACACTAAAACTTTTAGAGGTGAACCCATCCATAACACTTAACACTATAGCGGATGAAGTGAGAAGTATTTCATAGAAACGAGAACTAAATGGAATACTCTTTTTCATACTGTAAAAAAATGCCATTTTTACTCATTTCTACAAAAATGGCTTCCTATCATACGTTTAAAAAAAAAACAATAGAAAAATGGAATTCTTGATTTGGCTAGATTTGCATGAATACATAAAATTGGGCACATTCTCCATTAAACTAATGTACACACAAGGAAGAAAGTTAACATGATTGCCATTGTATCATATCAAAATAAAAGAAGAAGCTACCCATCATACTCTCCACATATTTTTGTCTCCTCATCAAGTGCATATTGTGTAATTCCTTGATGATGGCAACATATATTGCATCCTCATCTATTTGTGGAAGTTTAAATTTGATCTCCATCTTGGTATCTATAGGTCACAAGGAAAGTTGATGCTATTATGAATCATAGCTCATGATAGAAGTTGATGATGTTATCAAGTTATGTCATAAGTTGAAACAAAATAACAATGAGCCACAAGCCACACTCATCCTCCATCCAATATATAAACTGGGACATACTGGGCATCCATGCTGCTCAATGCCTTCTCCTCATAAAGGGGATCTTATAAAGTAGAGCTAGCTAGCCAGTTCCCATGTATTGGAGCATTGATTCTTTATAGTCCCTATTTGCTTACCTCTATCCATATCTGATTGGGCTAGTTGAATATGGAATTTGGATATGTTTGAATACTCCTCTCTCTCTCTCTCTCTCTCTCTCTCTCTCTCTCTCTCTCTCTCTCTCTCTCTCTCTCTCTCTCTCTCTCTCTCTCTCTCCTCCCCTCCCTCCCTCCCTCCCTCCCTCCCTCTCTCTCTCTCTCTCTCTCTCTCTCTCTCTCTCTCTCTCTCTCAAAATAGTTGTTTGTATCACTAATCCTCATCTCACAGCAACAAACCACAAATCTTCTCAACCATATCTCCGCGATATCACCTTTGGTGGCAATGAAGTAAACTCTTGATGTAGGTGCTCAATCCGATCTTTCTTTGAGTCGGCTTGTCCCTCGCATCACAGCATTGACTTCATCTAGATCCTAGCTTTCCCTTGGCTACATGATGGGTACTCTAAACACCCCCCAGGAGTTGGCACTACAAACTCTAAACCACCCCAATCCCACACCAGCTGAGATTATCCCAGCGGAGTCAGCACAGCCTAGCCGGCTACACGGTCGAGGCCCTTCCCCCATGCGGTCTTATGCCCCTTCCCCCATGCCGTCTTATGCCCCTTCCCCCATGCCGTCAGGAGGTCCTTCTATCTCACAGAGCCGTCGGCGTACTCTTGTGCAGTCGAGACTCGGTTCTTCAGCTATGAGTGGTCCACGTGGTCCCGTGCAGTCTCGAGCTACGAGTGGCCAGCATACTAGCTCGACACGACACGATAGCAGGTGTAGTAGCAGGAAGAGTGGTGGGGGATGCATGGCACAATGCTTTGGGAGGGGTGGTGGTGGGGACGATGATGATTCAGATGATTTAGACGTGCCTCCGGGTGATGTACGATCTTCTATGACATCACTCAGACAGGAGGCATCTTGATGGATGCATGGGGGAAGGACATCATGGCCTTCATGCACTCTGTAATTGCTAACAATTACAGAGATTGCTTTATCCACTACAAAGACCAGCCAAAGAGGTTGGCTGATGAGACCCTCACTGCTGTTCGCTCTAGGTATCCTAACCCCCCCAATCATCAGTTCATAGATAAATGGGCCAAGTCAAAGATTGTTACGATACTTGGCAATAAAAGATCTTCGCTTAAGAGGCAGGCACTAGCGGAGCTTGCCAGGCTCAAGGGAGGTCAACCACCAAGGGGCCCACCCCACACCGCTCACAAGTGTGAGTGGAAGAAAGCAATGAAATCAGCTAGGGAGGACCCCAGTCTGCAGCACGTGGAGGCACGAAGGATCCAGATGGAGCAATATGAAAGCGTGCATTTTAGAGAAGGGGATGTTGAATCATGGGAGGCCCATGTGTAAGTATCGATCTCAAATTATATTGCTTATGTAGTTTATTAGGAGGTTGTTTCTTTGTACTAACCCCTCCGTAAATTGTGTCATCTTGCAGCTTGATATCGTGGGTAGATACCCTACTCCTGTCGAGACAGCCTACCACTACCACCATCGCAGAGGAGATACATGGAAGCACTTCTATCATGACGGGTTGATTACTGAGGAGCAGTATATCCAGGCTACTGGAGCAGCTCCCGAGGTATTTGAAAGTAATTAAATAATGTCAATATTATAAGTAAAAATTTGATTTTTCATACATTGATATATGTTGCCCCTTGTTTACAGGCCCCTGCACAAGAAAACGAGGAAGGAGGCGGAGAAGGGAGCGTAGAAGGGAGTGCAAAAGGGAGCGTGGAAGTGAGCGAGGATGTGGAGAACTTAGATTAGTCGTAGAAGTAGTGCTAGCTACTCTTTTTTGTACTTAAAGACACTGGCTTGGCTTCGTGTCTCTTATATATACACTTCTCTTATTTTTGGTACTTGAAGCCACATGACGTGGCTTAGCTTCGTGCTATATGTACATACAAGCACTTTTTGAGCTTTTAATTTTCTTGTGCAACGTTCTATCAATTAATGCCTTGTGAACTAAACGTTTTGGAGGTGTAATGTTTTATTTGGAATTGTAATTGTCAGCTATAGACGTGCTTGCAAGATTGCTACTTAAAATGTGGTTGGCTGTAAGAATTGAATTACACAATGTGGAAATGGGATTCCAGTAACTACATAGCATACACAACATACACAGTATTCTATAAATTTAAAAAATATTATGTAGCGCGTCTATCAGTGCGTCTATAAACGTGTCTATATAGACATCTATCTGTCCAAGTAGCGTCTATTTGCGTGTCTATAAAAGCGTCTATAAGACTGTTTATAAATGCGTCTATACACGCGTCTAACGATGCATCTGTCTGTTTTTTAAATTTTTAGTAGAGCATCTATTTAAGCATCTATATGCACGTCTATACGTGCGTCTATCTGCTATATAGACGCGTCGTTAGACGCGGGTCTTTAGATGTACAAATAGACACGCCTGTAAGTTTTTTTTTTAGTTCAGTAAATGCGTCTGTGTGCGTGTCTGTGGATGGTTTGTCTTGTTGTGTGTTGCTCATTTGACAAAAGCTCTATTGCTGGTGCATGGTGTAGACGTAGGCGGCTTCTTTGGTCCCAAGAAAAATCTCTCCATTGCATGTTTGCTTGACTCTTCTTCAACACCTCCACAACTCTACAAATAGAACATCGCATTCCCACTTGACAACCCAACCACAATCTCCACAATGCAGGCTTTCTTTGTCAACAACAATCTCCACAATGCGGGCTTTCTTTGTGAACAACAACCTAGAGTTGATCAATGCTACTCGTCATGAGAAAATCAAACTGCGCCACTTCATATCACCCACCAAGGCAATCACAAGTCAAGTCCACCATCCGCAATACATAACTTTGTCACCATCAAAGAATTCTCCACAAACCATCACAACTGCAACCTCTACTCTTGCTTGCTGTAGTTGTTGTAGATTCCACCATCTCCATGATACTTGCTCTCGACTGACATGAGAAATTGCCCATCTCTGTTGGTACTATGCTCCAGGCATCACGCTTCCTTTGAGCATGCAGGTCGCTCTCATCCACAATATCCACAGTGTACTGCAAACCACACGTGAAGGCACTACCTTGATCAAAATGTTGGAGCAAGAGTCAATTTTGCCACTCCTAGCACTTCCGTCTCCTTGGTGCTTGACATAGAAGTCGTCATTGCCGTTGATGTTTCTACTTTGATGCATTGGCCATCTCGCATTGTGGAAGCAAATATGACCACCACAGATTGTTCCTACTACTACAGCGCATTGTCACCAAAGAACAGTAAGTCGGTGTGACACGTCGTGTCGACATAATCTGCAGCGAAACATCAGGTCGGTGACTCCTTCAAATTTAATAGG
The DNA here is from genome assembly GCF_047967505.1 of Dipteris shenzhenensis. Classification (NCBI taxonomy): domain Eukaryota; kingdom Viridiplantae; phylum Streptophyta; class Polypodiopsida; order Gleicheniales; family Dipteridaceae; genus Dipteris; species Dipteris shenzhenensis. Next base: position 22,050,128 of record NC_141598.1, on the reverse strand, counting down.
CTTGCAATAGAAATCTCCAATTTTGATCGAGGCTCCCAACATGATACGTCATGGAGAAGAAGTACGATTGAGATCCTTCTAGTGCCATGATCATTTGAAGGTACGAAAAAAACTAGATCACTCTAGGCCTTGGAACCATGTGTGGTCTTTGTCTCAACATCGTGATCGCCAATGTGTTGGGGCCAAAAGGCCCCAATTCGGGTAAGACACATAAGACTCTCAAAGGCGCAATCAAGAGAGACATGAAGAAGACGATGAATAACTTCATTACCTTTGTATTGCATGAATAACTCTCTATATAGGGAGAGACATATCCCTTTGTGCCACAATTGCACACCCCTTAGCATCCCACATGCACACCCTTTGCCACCACCCTCATACGCTCATATTGAGGTCTTACCTATGCTGAATAATTGCATGATCAACCCTGAACTCCTGCATGATCAATGCTAAACTTCTGCTATGTATCTGCATATGTGGTGGCAATAGATGGAGTTGGATCCATGCATGAATGTGATGGTTGTACATCACATGAATCAGATTGTGCTGATGTAGATGGGACTACCTCGTGTTGAGGCCTTCCTGTCAAATATGCCTCATCTTGAGAAATTACTGAAAAATGTGCCTCATGCTGAGGGCTTACTGAGAAATGTGCCTCATGCTAAGGTCTTACCGACAAATGTGCATGATCAGAATGTGTGGGCTGATCATGCTAGCAAGTGAAGCATCTACGTCTAAGCTCTCAAGTCCAATGAGGCTCCAGTTTGCATCATAAAGTGTAACATACCCTGTGGCAATGAATGGTCAAAGTAGGTTCTCTTTCCACTCATGGATCTCGTTTAGAATCGTAACTGGTGTATCATCAATTCTATGATGAGAATAACTCCATGCTGGAGGCAGTCTGGTGCTCTGTGCAACCGGCAAGAGTGTCTACCCATGAGAACACTGTATGCGAGATGCCACTAGGGGGCTTATGCTAAATCTGTAAATCTAATTCAAGTCATGGTGGAAGAACTGTAATGTGCCCAAGTATCAACCCTGTAGTGAAATGGTGATAACTACATCTTGAGAGTAGCCAATAGGCTGTACAAGGATGATGTATATTGAAGAGCCTGGTGTTTCATACTGGAGGTTGGCTATGGGCTTGTGCAAGACGAATGCAACAATCCTAAATCCAAGAATTATCACTCCCAAATGTGACACTAAATTGATGAACTGCCGAATGCCAAGAGATTGAGCTGGTGTCATATGTGTGAATGTGTATACCAAAGATAGATCCGATGGGACTGACACCAATGGGAACTAATCAGGTAATGTGGCAATGGTTGTCTTGGCTTGGTGGAGTTGAATTTCCTCTATGCAAAGTGGTCATCATTAGCAGCAAAATCATGATCAAAGTCAAAATCAGCATCAAAATCATTCTCAACAACATCAGAATCAGCAAAGAGGAAATCAATCAAACCGAGTAAGATTCCAAGGATGAGGGAATGCATCCACAAATGTGTCAAACATTTAGTGCAACTACTATCATAAGTTTGGACACTATTAAAGAGATTGCCACAAGAAGCAGTACCACCAAAGCAGTCAATCCAACAACAATCGAGGGAATTTTCATGGAAGAGGAAATCATCATGGTGGGACATTCTATTCACAGTCATTATGCAAGTGAATCTGGGAATATGTTCCTCGCAAACAAGGAAATGTATAAGACTGATACATTGTATCTAGATACTGATTGCAATTCAAAAGAGGATTTTAGCTATCAAGTCGACCAAGTAGATCAAGATCCTTGGTACATCAGTAGCGGTGCATCATCTCATATGACAAAGCATCAATATTTCAGCTACTATCAAGTTGACCAAGCAGATCAAGATCCTTGGTACATCGATAGCGGTGCATCATCTCATATGACAAAGCATCAAGAATGGCTCACAAAGATGAAATCATTAAAAGGTAAGAAGAATGTCATCTACACGGTAGATAATACACCGAATCCAGTTCAAGGGACATGCATTGTCCCTATAAACAATTTCACTAGTACAAAAGGATTGGTGAAAGGTGTACTCTATGTTTTGAAGCTCATGACAAGAACCTCTTGTCAGAAGGTCAAATGATGGAACACAACTATCAAGTCATCTTTGATGGAGATGAATACACTATAAGAGACAAATCCAGAGGATTTCAGCTAGTAGGAAAAGTAGTCAAGGAAGGATGCTTGTTCAGAATGCTAGCCACAATAACAGATTTGCATGCCATGTTAGGTCAACCACAATAGATGCCACTATCCACAAAATGGCACAAGAGATATGGACATGCATGTCAATTTCACGAGCTTGATTGAGCTCAGGAATCTGAAAAAGGCAATTGGAATTCCAAAACTTTAGTTTCTTGGAAAAGTTTACGAAGCATGCTATGGTGGCAAACAAAAGCGAACAAACTTTGGCAGAAGCACCTCTCGAGCATGAGGTATTCTTGATTTGATTCATACAAATGTAGGGGTTATGCCCAAACCTGCAACATCAATGGTTCACTTTACTACTTGACTTTCTTCGACGACTACAGTAGATATTGTTGGGTCTACTTTCTAAAAGAGGAATCTAAAGTGTTTTCCAGATTTCAAGAAGTCAAAGCCATGGTAGAAAGCCAAACAAGCAAAAAGATCAAAGTCATGAGATCAGATAGAGGAGGTGAATACATGTCTTCAACATTCATGAACTTTTGCAAAAGTCACGACATTCGAAGACAATTCACATGTGTAAATACTCCTCAGCATAGTGCTGTGATGCCAAAATTTAATATTTTTTATTTGGCATTGGTATTGTTTTCTTCTATGTTTGATAAGAGTTTGAGTATCAAGTGATAGCCTAGCGGCTCTCACTTATTTCTATTTTCTAAGATATTGTATGGGATTGAGAGGATGAGTGGAATGGATCATTGTAAATACCATAGGTATGAATTATAAATATCTTGGTATGGGGTGAGAGTTATTTGTGTATGGGATATTATGGGGTTTTTAGAAAATAGGAAGAGTGAGTCATATAAAGAGGTGGGCTCATATCCATGTATTCCAATAATATAAGAGAGGCCATGTGCCAAGCATGTGGAAGGCATGTGGAGGAGTGTGGAGTCAGAGTGTGGAGTCAAGAGGAATCCTTCTAGAATTCCTATGTGGAATAAGAAGGATGTGGATATATGGAAAAGAGAGGGTCCCTATGGGCTCCATGTGGAGAGACATTTCCTAATATTTTAAGAGTCTTGAGCATATTTTGATAGGACACATGGCAAGAGTAGCCAAAAAGGACATGGATGGTGACATACGGGCTTATGTGATTGATGGGGAACAGAATCTACAGGCAGCAATTGTAAATGGGTGAAGGAGGGTGACAAAATCTCTATAAAAGGAGCCCTCCTCTCCCTTGTTTATTATCTCTTCCACCATTAGGCCTCATGTTGCTGTAGCTCTAGTCTCCTCAATCCTCTTCCATGACCCTTCTCTCCCTCTTGTAGATATTCTCTTATGTAGACTCTTGAGTCCATCTCTCTCTAGTTTATTCTCTCTCTATGAGCAGTCTTGGAGCTTCCGCTCCCTCTTATATGTATGAAACCTCTTCTTCTCCCTTGTGTTTATAGCATTTTGAGTGTATTCAAGTGGATTCTTACTCTCATGGCAATAAAAGTCACTTTTTATCATTTTCCTTGAGTCTCCATTCCTATGTTCTTTTCTCTCTCTATTCAAGTCTCTAAAGTAGTTCTTGTTCGATCGCTCACTGTGCACACATGGTCCATCCATTTCTCGAGCCACCATGCAAGCTTCTTCCTCTCTTTTAGGTGAATTCTAGGGTTCGTTCATAATTGTGGAGCCTTGAGGGAGTAGTTTGCTTAGGTGAAATCTGTATGGGAAGATGGTAGTTAATATAGCAGGTAGACCCCCTGTCAGTATTTGGCCTATAACTTTCTCCTCGGTTGTCTAATTTCAATGAAACTTATATCAGCGCAAATCTCTCTTTAAGCTCCCTCCCATGTAATTAGTTTCTTGCATTGGGTCCATGACAAGAAGTTATGAGTCTCTATGTATGACTATTTATTTCTATGGTAGTCTTTTCGTCTCTTTTATCATCTCTTTCCTTCACTCTATTTTCCTCTCTTTCCTTCTCTTTTTGCCTCTCTTTTTCTCTCTGATCCCCTCTCTTTCCTTCTCTTTTCTCATCTCTTTCCTTCTCTTTTCTCATCTCTTTCCTTCTCTCTTTTTCTCTCTTTCCCTCCTCTCTTTTCTCCTCTCTTTCCTTCTCTCTTTTTCTCTCTTTTATCCTCACCTTTTTTCTCTTTTTCCTTCTCTCTTTTATCCTCTCTTTCCTTCTCTTTTCGTGGTAATATTCCTCTTATCTCCTCTCTTTTTCACTCTTTTTTTCTCCTCTCTTTTCCTCTATTTTCCGCTCTTTTCTCCTCTCTTTCCTTCTCTCTATTTTTCTCTCTTTTGTCCCCTCTTTCCTTCACCTTGTCTCTCTTTTTCCTTCTCTCTTTTATCCTCTCTTTCCTTCTCTTTTCATCTCTCTTTTTCTCTCTTATCTCCTCTCTTTCCTTATCTTTTCATCTCTTTTCTCATCTCTTTTCTTCTCTCTTTTTCTCTCTTTCCCTCCTCTCTTTTCTCCTCTTTTTCCTTCTCTCTTTTTCTCTTTTTTATCCTCAGCTTTTCTCTCTTTTTCCTTCTCTCTTTTATCCTCTCTTTCCTTCTCTTTTCGTAGTTATTTTCCTCTCTTATCTCCTCTATTTTTCTCTCTTTTTTTCTCCTCTCTTTTCCTCTATTTTCCTTTCTTTTCCTCTCTTTCCTTCTCTCTTTTTCCCCATGTGAAGCTTCAATAGCCTGACATTGAGCAATCAGATACAGACTTCTGTCACTCTAATTCAAAGAATGCAGGAGTTTGTAAATGCTTGCTCAATGTCAGGCTATCACTCTAGTTTTTCTTTTGCATCTCATGTGACAAGGGCATGCTCGATGGTAGTCTTCTTTTTTTCTTTTCTTCAGTTCATCATGTGGCTAGGATCTTCAGCCTCACCTGATCTTTGGGATGCTAGCTTTTGGGAGTTATATAACATTTTGGGGCACCCTCCCACTCCTGCGAAGTTATACACATACATGATGGGTACTACAAACACCCCCCAGGAGTCGGTAGTATAGACTGAAAACCACTCCAATCCCACACCAGCTGAGATTACCCCAGCAAAGTTGAGATAGACCAGCCGGCTATAGAGCCGAGCCCCTTCTGTCCCCCTACGGTTAGGAGTTCCTTTTGCCTCACAAAGCCGTCGTCGTACTCCCGTGCCATTGAGAGTCGCTTCTCTAGCTACGAGTGACCAGTGTACTCCCATGTAGTCAAGAGTCGCTTCTCCAAGTACAAGCGACCAACATACTAGCTCGACATGATAGGGTAGTAGGCGTAGTAGCAGGGAGAGTGGTGGGGGATGCATGGTAGCCTGCTTTGGAGGGGGTAGTGGTGGGGACAGGGATGATTCAGATGATGCATACATGCCAGAGGGTGATGGTACGATTTACTATGACATCACTCAGAAAAGAGGCATCTTGATGGATGCATGGGAGAAGGACATCATGGCCTTCATACTCTCTGTAATTGCTACCAACTATAGAGATTGCTTTATTCACTACAAAGACCATCCAAAAAAGTTGGCTGATGAGACCCACTGTTGTTCACTCTAGGTATCCCAATCCTCCCAATGTTCAATTCACAGATAAATGGACCAAGTCAAAGATTGTTACGATACTTGGTAATAAAAGATCTTCGCTTAAGAGGCAGGCACTTGTCGAGATTGCCAGCTCGAGGGAGGTCAACCACCAAGGGGCCAGCCCCACACCATTCACAAGCGTGACTGGAAGAAAGCAATGAAGGTAGCAAAGGCAGACCCCAATCTGTAGCACGTGGAGGCACGAAGGATCCAAATGGAGCAATATGAAAGCAGGAATTTTTGGGCAGAGGGTGTTGAATCATGGGAGGCCCAATTTGTAAGTATCGGTCTCAAATTATATTGTTTATGTAGTTCATTGGGAGGTTGTTTCTTTGTACTAACCCCTTCACAAATTGTGTCATCTTGCAGCTTAATATCATGGGCAAATACCCTACTCCTGTCAAGACAACCTACCACTGCCACCATCGCAGAGGAGATACATGGAGGCACTTCTATGATGACGAGTTGATTACTAAGGAGCAGTATATCCGGGCTACTAGAGAGCCCCCCCAAGTATTTGAAAGTAATTAAATAATGTCAATATTGTAAGTAAAGATTTGATTTTTCATACATTGATACATGTTGCTCCTCGTTTACAGGACTTATATTTCTTTGTACTAGAGTTCTTTTGGCTTTCACAACTAAGAAGAGGAAAATGGTTTTCAGCCTCCACCTTTGTGTGTATTTTGCCATTGTGTATGTGAGAAAGCCGCAAGTGAGACTCCTTCCTTCTCTCTCACTATCTTTACATGGTATCAGAGCCTCGTTCGTGGTAAGGAGCTCAAGAAAGCAAACCAAGTTTGCGGTGTCCTAGTAAGAGGACTAGTGTTGCTTTCCTTTTTCAAGTTTGGGAGCAAATCTCTGCAGGTAGCATAGCCAGAAAGTGCAAGAGTGCATTGTCTCAGATTGAGACGCCCTTCGCGATGTGGCAAGAGGGCTATATATGTCGCGGGCAAGGGTGGAGCCCTCGGCGACTTTATTTTTCTGATTCGAGGCCATTTCGGGGCCCATTTTGGAGGCAGAAATTCTCCGCAAGCACTAAGAAAAAGGCCCTATTTTTGCTGTGCAACCACTGCTCCACAGGTCGGTGAAAAGTTGCCATAAAAATTGCATCGTATGCTTGTGCACAGAGATATTAGGAGTCACAGAATCATCCTTGTTGCTTGTTCATGCAAAATCATCACTACGAAGTGACTGTGTCATCAAATACCACTTTCGTCAGTTTTGCAGATTTGCCCTTGTGAGGCAGAAGCTGTGTTTTTTATAGTGACAAAATATTTTGTAGTGTTCTGTAATGGCGTCTGAAGGCTATTGGGAGTTCATTACAGGAAATGAAGAAGAACTAGTTCTTCCTAATGTTCCCAAATCAACAAGAAATGCAGGCATTTAAAGGATGGCATGAGAGAGCCATAAAAGTTATGTACTGGCTGTCTATCAGTATTTCAAATTCTATGATTATGCATATTCGGGATGCAAGTATGCCAAAGGAGGCATGGGATACTTTGGCAAAAATGTACACCATAAATATGCAAGCCAGGAAAATGTAGCTCAAGCAGGAGTTGCACAATGTGCAGAGAGAAAATATGAGCATCAATGACTACCACATGAAGGTGAAGAAAATTGCAGATGCACTTGCTTCCATTGGGTCGCCAGTGGAAGATGATGATTTAGTTACTGTGACCTTGAATGGTCTAGGAAAGGATTATGCACAGTTCCGGACATCCATTGCCGTCCGTGAAAAATTTCCTGATTTTGAGGAGTTGTTTGCTCAAATGGTGGTGCATCTTCTTCAGGAGGAGGAACTTCAAAAGAAATTGTCTTCTACTCAAATTCTACTCAAATGCTGGAAGAGGTAGAGGCAGAGGTAGAGCAAGCCAATCTGGAGGCCATGGTAGAAATCAGAATATGCAGCAAACTCAAGAAAACCAGTCCTATGGAGGAGGACATGGTAACTCTAGAGGCAGGGGGAGCCAAAGAGGTCGTGGTGGATGGCAAAGAGGCCAAAATGCAAACAGCAATGTTGAATGCTACTACTGTGGTAAAATGGGTCATATGGCTAAAGATTGCTATAAAAAGCAGAATGACATCATGAATGGAAAATTATAGCAAGGGAATTATACATCTTCTAGTAGACAGGGTGATGACAGAAATGAGCATTTTTTTATGGTGCAGCACATGACCAATTCTCTGACAAGTGCATAAGAAAGCAATGATGTGTGGTATGTTGACTTAGGTGCGTCAAACCACATGACAGGTCATGCAGAATGACATCATGAATGGAAAATTGCAGCAAGGGAATTATGCATCTTCTAGTAGACAGGGTGATGACAGAAATGAGCATTTGTTTATGGTGCAGCACATGACCAATTCTGTGACAAGTGCAGAAGAAAGTAATGATGTGTGGTATGTTGACTTAGGTGCATCAAACCACATGACAGGTCATGCAGAATGGATGCAGGATGCAAGGAAAATGGAAAGACCAAGATTTGTGGAGACTGCTGATGATACTGCACATCCTATTGTGCAGATTGGTAAAATTCCTTTGTCTATGCAGGATGGGTAAGAAATACCTGTCTGATGTATTTCATGTCCCGAATATCACCAAGAACCTAGTTTCTCTTGGTCAAATGGTTGAGCAAGGCTTGCAGGTTAGATTTAATCCTCATGGATGCTTTGTTGAGGATATGAAAAATAGCGGTCGCTTGATAGCAAAAGGAAAGAAGAAGGGCAGGATGTTTACGTTGGATGCAGACATGCCTGAATTCAGTGCAACAATGTTTGCACATGGGACCGGTGTAGTTGCAGATATTGATATCTGGCATAAACGCATTGGTCATGTTAATGTACAGCGACTTAAATCAATGTAGGCCCAAAATATTGTTGCAGGATTGCCTAAATTCAAGGTTGTAGAAATGCATAAGGTATGTGAAGCCTGTCAATTTGGAAAACAGGCAAGGAAACCATTTCCTAGACATGTTCAAGAGAGTAAGAAGCCATTGGAATTAATCCACTCTGATGTGTGGACTACTAAAGCTGCATCTATTGGAGGCTGTCATTATTTTGTCACTTTTATTTATGACTACAGCAGAAAAGTTTGGGTGTATTTTATGAAAAAGAAAAGTGAAGTGTTTGGGCATTTCAAAGATTTTAAAGCTATGGTTGAAAAAGAAACAGGCCTGCAAATAAAATGCCTAAGGTCAGATGGAGGGGGAGAGTACCTCTCAAATGAGTTTGCAAGGTTCCTGCAGGAGCACGGCATAAAGCAGCAATATTCATGCAGTCATACCTTACAGCAAAAAAACTTGCAGAAAGGAAAAACAGGCATATTGGAGAGGTATCTCAGGCCATCCTCAATGAAAAAGACCTACCAGATTATTATTAGGCTGAAGCAATTGCTACAGCAGTTTACATAATGAACAGGACTCCCACTGCAGCAATACATGGCATGACGCCAGAGGAGATGTATACTGGTAGGAAACCAGATATTTCTCATTTGAAAATTTTTTGTTGCATTGCCTATGTTCATGTGCGAGATGAGTTGAGGTCCAAGTTGGATCCAAAAGCTGAGAAGTGCATCTTTATTGGTTATTCTCTACAGCAGAAAGGGTATAGATGCTATAACCCTTCTACTCATAAGTTTACAGTGAGCAGAGATGTTGTTTTTTATAAGATCAGCAGCTGGTATAAACCAGTAAATGTGATTGATGATGTAGATGCACAAAATGGTAGTGCTGCACAGAATTCACAACAGCAATCACAAAATATTAGTAGACCTGCAGTGTCCTCTAGCAGTGGTTCACATACTTCGCCATGGATAGGGAGATTAAAACCAGGAGAATCTCCTCAAAGCAATGCAGATAGTGGTATGCAGGTATCACGAAAAGGAAAAGAGAAGGTAGATCAGCCCATGTTTGATGTGAATGCAGGTCACTCTTATGTGGATGGTGAATCCAGTGGCTCAGAACAGAGCGTTGATGATGAGTTGGGTATTCCTTCTATTGTTACACATGGAGTAAGGAAGACAAGGAATGTTTTGAGAGCACCTAGTAGTGAGCCTATTTCGCGCAAGTCTACCAAAGTTAAGTATCATGTGGATAGGCTGAAATATGATGGATTTACAGCCATTCACTATGCCTATATGGTCAAAGTGATACAAGAACCAGAACCCACTTCTTTTGAGCAAGCCATGGGAAAAGAAAAATGGGAGAAAGCCATGGATGAAGAAATGGATGCCTTGGAAACAAATGCTACATGGGAATTGGTGCCTTTGCCTAAAGACAAGAATGCAATTGGCTGCAAGTGGGTCTATAAGGTGAAGCACAATGCAGATGGTTCTATGAGCAGATACAAGGCAACATTAGTTGTCAAGGGGTATGCACAGACATATGGCATTGATTATGAAGAAACATTCAATCTGGTTGCAAGGATGGCAACTGTAAGAGCAGTCATTGCTATGGCTGCATCAAAGGGATGGTCTTTACATGAGATGGATGTAAAGAATGCCTTCTTGCATGGTGATTTGCAAGAAGAGGTCTATATAGAGCAGCCACCAGGTTATGTGCATGATGTTCATCCTAAGTTTGTTTGCAGGTTGAAGAAAGCCTTGTATGGCTTGAAGCAAGCACCCAGAGCATGGTCTGACAAGATAGGACAGTATCTTATCACTATTGGCTTTCATATTTCCACGGCAGATTTCTCACTTTATGTGAGAAAAACAAAGAAAGCTATTATGCTGCTTGCCATTTATGTAGATGATTTGATCATCACAGGTGATAGTGATGAAGATATCCTTCATGTGAAAATGCTATTGAAGCAGAAGTTTGAGATGAAGGATTTGGGAGAGCTGCATTACTTCTTGGGCATTGAGGTGATTAGATCCACAAGTGGGATATGGCTCTTGTAGAGGCAGTATGGATTGGACATGCTATCCAAATATGGGATGATAGGCTGTAAGCCTATTTCAATTCCTTTGGAGCAGAATGTGAAGCTGAGCGCAGATGCAGGCACGAGCTTCTGGAAGACCCTACTATGTACAAACGCTAGTAGGAAGTTTGATTTATATGACTATTACAGGCCAGATTTGAGCTATGCTGTTGGGTTGGTAAGTCAATTTATGCAGGCTCCAAGGAAACTGCATTTGGATGCGGCTAGACGCATACTGAGGTATGTGAAGTCCACATTGGAGTATGGACTATTTTATGAGACTGGGGTTTAGATACAGTTGCATGGATACACTGATATTAATTGGGCTGGTAGTATTTTTGATAGACGATCTACCAGTGGATATGTGTTCTCTTTTGGGAGTGCTGCAGTCACTTGGAGCAGCAAGAAACAGCCTACACTTGCCTTGTCGAGCACAGAGGCTTAGTACAGGGGTGCAGCAATGGCTGCATGTGAGGTAGCTTGGAGTAAGGAAGACCAGAGATGTTTTGAGAGCACCTGGAAGTGAGCCTATTTTGCGCAAGTCTACCAGAGCTAGGTATCCTGTGGATAGTAGGCTGAAAGATGATGGATTTACAGCCATTCACTATGCCTATATGGTCAAAGTGATGCAGGAACCAGAACCCACTTCTTTTGAGCAAGCCATGGGAAAAGAAAAATGGGAGAAAACCATGGATGAAGAAATGGATGCCTTGGAAGCAAATGCTACATGGGAATTGGTGCCTTTGCCTAGGGCATGGGGGGTGGGGGTGGGGGGGTGGGGGGGGGGGGGGGGGGGTACGCGACATGCGCGCAAGGGGGGGGGGGGGGGGGCATGGGGTGTTGGGGGGGGGGGGGCATGGGGGGTGGGGGTGGGGGGGGTACGCGACATGCGCGCAAGGGGGGGGGGAGGGGGGGCGCATGGGGTTAGGGGGGGTACGCGACATGCGCGCAAGGAGGGGGGGGGCATGGGGTGTTTGGGGGGGGGGGGGGGGGGGGCATGGGGGGTGGGGGTGGGGGTGGGGGTGTGTGGGGGGGGGGGGGGGGGGGGCATGGGGTGTTGGGGGGGGGGGGGGTACGCGACATGCGCGCAAGGGGGGGGGCATGGGGGGGGGGGTACGCGACATGCATGCAAGGGGGGTTTGGGGGGGGGTTGGGGGGGTACACGACATGCGCGCAAGGGGGGGGGATGGGGGGTGGGGGTGGGGGGGTACGCGACATGCGTGCAAGGGGGGGGAGGGGGGGCGCACGGGGTTGGGGGGGTACGCGACATGCGCGCAAGGGGGGGGGGCATGGGGTGTTGGGGGGGGGTATGCGACATGCGCGCAAGGGGGGGGCGGCATGGTGGGTGGGGGGGGGGGGCATGGGGGGTGGGGGTGGGGGTGGGGGGGGTATGCGACATGCGCGCAGGGGGGGGGGGCATGGGGGTGGGGGGGCACGGGGTGTGGGAGGGGGGGAGGGGGGGGGGCATAGGGGGGGGGGGGGGTACGCGACATGCCCACAAGGGGAGGGGGATGTAAGAGTGAGGCATATTTGATCCCAAATTGACGTTTGGGACGAGTAGTCTCAGAAAAGACTCGTGCTTGTATCTCGTAGAGTATGTCGCAACCGTTCAAGACTCGCCTCGATCTGACATCATATGCAAAAGTTATGATCTCTTGAAGATCAAGGGGCACCACCACCGTCGAGGGCGCGTTGGGGCCCGAGAGGGATGCCGGTGCACGGGGACGGAGGCGCGTGGCACGGGTCCGAAATGATGCGGGAGCTCGGGCCCACGGCGGGGGCACGGCGTCAGGGCGTCACCGTGGGACGGGGGCACGATGGAATTGGGTTGGAGGCGTGGGTGCGCCTGGCGTCATCGGGGTGCCACGTGTCTCCACCCAGGTGCTCGGGGCACCATCGTGGGATGGGGGTGCGGCAGCGTCGGGTTGGAGGCATGGGTGCACGGGGGCATCGAGGGCGCGACAGCATCGGGTTGGAGACGCGGGGAGTGGCCGGGGTCGACGCGGGTGCTCAGGGGTACCACGCGTCCCGACCCGACCCAGGAGCCCAGGGCACCACCGTGGGATGGGGGCGTGACGGTGTCGGGTTGGAGGCATGGGTGTGCCTAGTGTCGCCGGGGTGCACCATGCATCCCGACCCGACCCGGAGTAAGGAAGACCAGAGATGTTTTGAGAGCACCTGGAAGTGAGCCTATTTTGCGCAAGTCTACCAGAGCTAGGTATCCTGTGGATAGGCTGAAAGATGATGGATTTATAGCCATTCACTATGCCTATATGGTCAAAGTGATGCAGGAACCAGAACCCACTTCTTTTGAGCAAGCCATGGGAAAAGAAAAATGGGAGAAAGCCATGGATGAAGAAATGGTTGCCTTGGAAGCAAATGCTACATGGGAATTGGTGCCTTTGCCTAAAGACAAGAATGCAATTGGCTGTAAGTGGGTTTATAAGGTGAAGCACAATGCAGATGGTTCTGTGAATAGATACAAGGCAAGATTAGTTGTCAAGGGGTATGCACAGACATATGGCATTGATTATGAAGAAACATTCAGTCTGGTTGCAAGGATGTCAACCGTAAGAGCAGTCATTGCTATGGCTGCATCAAAGGGATGGTCTTTACATCAGATGGATGTAAAGAATGCCTTCTTGCATGGCAATTTACAGGAAGCGGTCTTTATGGAGCAGCCACCAGGTTATGTTCATGCTGTTCATCCTAAGTTTGTTTGCAGGTTGAAGAAAGCCTTGTATGGCTTGAAGCAAGCACCTAGAACATGGTCTGACAAGATAGGAGAGTATCTTGTCACTATTGGCTTTCAGATTTCCAAGGCAGATTTCTCACTTTATGTGAGAAAAACAGAGAAAGGTATTATGCTGCTTGTCATTTATGTTGATGATTTGATCATCACAAGTGATAGTGATGAAGATATCCTTCATGTGAAAATGCTATTGAAGTAGAAGTTTGAGATGAAGGATTTGGGAGAGCTACGTTATTTCTTGGGCATTGAGGTGATTAGATCACTAAGTGGGATACGGCTCTTGTAGAGGCAGTATGGATTGGACATGCTGTCCAAATATGGGATGACAGGCTGTAAGCCTATTTCAATTCCTTTGGAGCAGAATGTGAAGCTGAGCGCAGATGCAGGTGAGCTTCTGGAAGACCCTACTATGTACAGACGCATAGTAGGAAGTTTGATTTATATGACTATTACCAAGCCAGATTTGAGTTATGTTGTTGGATTGGTAAGTCAGTTTATGCAAGCTCCAAGGAAATCGCATTTGGATGCGGCTAGACGCATACTCAAGTATGTGAAGTCCACATTGCAGTATGGACTATTTTATGAGACTGGGGTTCAGATACAGTTGCATGGATACACTGATGCTGATTGGGCTGGTAGTATTTCTGATAGACGATCTACTAGTGGATATGTGTTCTCTTTTGGGAGTGCTGCAATCACTTAGAGCAGTAAGAAACAGCCTATAGTTGCCTTGTAGAGCACAGAGCCTGAGTACAGGGATGCAGCAATGGCTGCATGTGAGGTAGGTTGGTTGCATGAGCTACTTTATGATATGCATCAGTCTACAGATGGGCCAGTTATCATTTATTGTGACAACATGAGCAGTATACACTTGGCAAATAACCCAGTCTATCATGCTAGAACAAAGCACATTGAGGTGCATTATCACTATGTGTGGGAGAAGGTTTTACTAGGTCTTATTAATCTAGTTTATGTCAGCATAGAGGATCAGGTAGCTGACATATTCACGAAGGCATTGGGCGCAGAGAAGCTGCGCAAGTTCAGAGACCTGCTTGGTATGCAGGAATTGGGATTGAGCTCGAGGGGGAGTGTTGAGATATCGAGCTCCACTCGTGATATGCCAGGGTGATCGTTGTGCATTTATGTCACCGACTTGTTAGCTGCAGATGCAGTTGGTACACCGCCCATGAACAATAGCTGGATGACAGCTATCCTTATGTACTCTAGTTCGTGGCTCAGTTAGTATGCCACCTTAGTTAGCTGAGTTTGGTTTGAGACCCACATATAGGGTTCTTCTATTTCTTTGTACTACAGTTCTTTTGGCTTTTACAACTAAGAAAAGGAAAACTGTTTTCAGCCTCTACCTCTGTGTGTATTCCCCCATTGTGTATGTGAGAAAGCCGCAAGTGAGACTCCTTCCTTCTCTCCCACTATCTTTACATAGCTTGGCTTCGTGCCTCTCTTATATATACACTCCTCTTATTTTTTGTACTTGAAGCCACAGGACGTGGCTTGGCTTCATGCTATATGTACATACAAGCACTTTTTGAGCTATGAATTAATATACACTCCTTTTATTTTTTTGGCTTTCAATTTCCTTGTGTAACGTTCTATCAATTAATGCCTTGTGAACTAAACGTTTTAGAGTTGTAATGTTTTATTCGAAATTGTAATCGTCGACTATAGATGTGCTTGCAATTGTGCTAATTAAAATGTGGTTGGCTATAAGAATTGAATTGCATAATGTGAAAATGGGATTCTTGTAACTACATAGCATGCACAACATACACAGAATTCTGTTCAACCACATAAAATTCAACTTTTATTAACAAAAAATATTCTATAGAGCGTCTATATGCGCGTCTATAAACGCATTTATGTATGCGTCTCTCTATTTTTTTTGAATTTTTAGCAGGGCATCTATTTATGCATCTATAGGCATGTGTATGCATACGCATCTATAGGCACATCTATAGGCACATCTGTCTGTTATATAGATGCACCTTTAGACGCGGGTCTATAGATGTGTAAATAGACACACACGTAAGTTTTTTTTTTAATTAAGGAAATGCATCTGTGTGTGCGTCTGTAGGTGCATTTTCTTGTTGTGCCCACTAGTTAGTTCATAGCTGCTTCTATTGTGCCCGTTAGTTCATTTATTTTATTTTTTTAGTTTTTTGGCAAAGTTTTGAAAGAACCCATTCTTTCATTATATATTCTCTATCATTCAAAATACAATATTTGTGCAACCACTATATCAGTAATATCTTTTTCATTCAAGCTATACTATTTTTTTGGCAAAGTTTAGCCAAAGTTTAAAATTCACAAAGGTTTGAAAAAACCCATTCATTATATATTCTCTATCATTCAAAATACAATATTTGAAATACAATATTTATGCAACCACTATAGTTTTACGTTTGTATGATGTTTGTCATTCTTGTTTGTATGATGTTTGTCATTCAAGCTATATTGTATAATATTTCACAACAACACAAAGCAACTATAGACACGCTTGGTAGACGCGCAAAATAGCGGGCGTGTCTATAAGCGTTGCTCTAGTAGAGAAATTACGGGCGCGTCTATAGGCGCGGCTAAACGCTCGTCTATTTACGCGTAAATCACCGCATTTATTTGTGCATTAAATCTAAGAAAATACGGGCCCGTCTAACATCCCATTTATTAGCGCATCTATTTGCGCGTGTATTTCCGCGTTTATTTGCGTGTTTACACTGAGAATCAGATGCGCATTTAGACGCGTAAATAGACGCGCTCCAGAGAATACAGAAAGTGAGATTTTGGTGTACATCATTGCTTTCCAAACATTGCCCATGATTACCAAAGCACATAATTTTTTGCAAGCCCACATATACAAGAATTAAGGGAAATGAGGAGAATGAAACAATATGTAAAATAGTTTTGCCAATATCAATTGTGGGGCTACAGTTCAATCTCATCCTCAATGAGATCAACCCTTGCCAAACTATCTACTTCAAAATCCAAACAAGTGTTTACATCTACAAATACGTTCAACCCACTACTACTTGTGCCACTCATGTGCTCATCGAAATCAAGATCTCCAATGGTAGGTTCGTCCTCACGGGTAATGCCGGCCTCAATATCTATATCTCCTATCTCATGATCATCCTCCTCTCTTGTATCACGGTCATCATCACATCCATGGCCATGATCATCCTCCATACGCTCCATATTAGTAAATGTACTATACATCACTTTGGAACGTGGCATAATAGGTATGACATGCCACCACCTATTATTATCCACCATTGGTTGATAGACAACCTAATTCAAACACAAATATAATCATGTTACTTTTCTTGCATCAAATATTTAAAAGCGAGTATTTTTATGTGTGTGCACAGTACCTGTAATTTGCAAGGCACAAAGTTTTATGGCTTGATGTTTCCCAGGGGGGGTGACTTGCAGATGCATGCTTAGTTCACATTGTTGCGGTAGTACTAGTGTGTCCTTCCTACTTTGCCAAAACTTTGTGGAGTCAATAGTTACAAAGCCACCTGCATGGCGTTTGATTGTTGCATTAGGGCCTCTTTCCACCACGTCCTTAAACCACTTTACATCCAAAACATACACAAAGAAGCGTCGAAAGTCAAGCATAATGATATCTTGGATTATGCCACAATAATCATCCATGGCTCCATTGGCTCCCTCAAAGCTAGCAATGACGCCGCAATCTTGTGTGTTTCTCTTATCATCAATCCATTGTGTTCAAAAATGCTTGCCCTCACACCATATAGCATTGAACATAGTGCACTACACCAAGAAAAAATCAATTAAATAAGCAATCTAAATTATAAAAACCTCCTAACTTATGCATAACATTCTATATACCGACCTTGCTCATGCATCCCCTAGCATACTCCCATTCTTCCATTGTGATATGCATCCCCTCGTCTTTCTCTGCTTTCTCCATTTCATCAAGTAGCCAATCCACATGAATATCCTTTGGAAGTGCTCTTAGACGCTGAGGGTATGGCACACGAGATCCGTGGTGTGTACGAAAGAGGGCCCTTTCTTGTTGTCTTCTTGCCTTTGCATCCTCGTATCTTGTCACCCATCTTTTCATCACATCACTATTAAGCACGGAAAAGAGGTTGATACTATTACGCAACTCCATGTCTATTACTTTGTTGCGTCCTTTTCCTTGAGGCACAATAGAGGTCATCCTTAGGTCTTCATCATCTCTCCATAGTCGTGGGAGAGAGCTATCCACATCAACAAGAAACTTAGAAATATATACAAGTGACTCTTGTACCAACCAACCCTCGGCCATGCTACCTTCGGGTCTTGCATTTTGTCTCACGAAGCCCTTCAACGTCTTCATGAAGCGCTCGAGGAAGAACAACCATCGTGCATGTATAGTTCCGCATATAGCAATCTCATCCACCAAATGTACTATGAGATGTAGTTGGCTTGTGAGAATAGAACGTGGAAATGTCTCCTCCACTAAACAAACCGCCTCCACTGACATAACTCGAGCATTCTCAAGCGTGGTGGGATCTATTTCCTTTGAGCTTACATACCTCACAAGCTCGCCCATCTTGTAAATACAATCTTTCACGTCCTTTGATGCACTACGTGAAATACTAGTAGGTAGTATGAACTGAACCCGCGAGGAGGTGGTTGATTAGTTGCTTATAGCTATTCACTCACAAATTTGAAAGAAAAAAGATATTATGCATATAAAATACTTACTTGGAGCATCTTGTGCCAATCATGAGATTTCAAGCCATATAATTGCTCTACACCTCTTTTCTTGCTCTTTGTAAAGGCTCCCTTCAAACACCTCATGCATCCAGTGGGAGTACGAATTGTAGTAATAGCACGCTTCACCGTCGCCATCTCTAACTTTGATAACATCCACGGTGCACGAGGTAAAAAACACGCCCATTTGGTCTCTCTTGAGGCCAAGCTTCACGCATCCTCCCTGTGGTACGTAGATCCTCCCTTATGCCTGCCGAATCTCGTGTTCCATTCAAATGCTCCCAAATGGTAGATGCCACATTCTTGAAGATATGCATGGGATCGAGCAGGTGATTGATCTTGAGGTGGGACTAATATGGTAAACGATAAAAGATGGAGTATCTAAACAAAATAAAGTGTTAGCGTGCAATCTTCACTTTCAACCAATATAGCCAATCTTTACTTCCAGCCAATAGTTACAAATCCTTACCGGCTCATGCCAAGTGGTGGAGGAGTCGTGGAACCGTCCCAAATTCTCATCCAATCTCCCACGGTGAGTGATTGTGGGAGGACTTCATTCCAAGGGGCAACATATCTAGGATGATCGGGTGGGAGAAATCGATGGTGATTCTCATAGATGACCTTATTCAATGCATCTGCCCGTGAGGCAACTAGCGAAGGACCACAAACAGGACATGCATGGTAACCCGATGTAGTGAGACCTGAAACAATAGATGCAATTAAGAGTGGAAGGTGGGTTTAGGGTGCCACGTCCTTTGCCTATTCATAATTAGAAAATGCAATGCTTACCTGAACACTCGCCATAGCCTGGCAAGTCATGCATCGTCCACATCAAGACTGCTTTGCAGTTGAAGTCTCGTGACGAGGGATGCCTCTCGAGGGAGGCCTGCTCACATCATGCACCTCGATACCTCTCCAAAGTATCTCTAGCTCATCAATCAAAGGCTCCAAATAAACATCAGGGCTTTTGACTTTATGTTTCCCTGGAATTAGAAGGGACAGCATGACATGTCCTTTCTTAATAGCCATAGAGGGTGGAAGATTGTAATTCACCGTCCATACCCAATCCAAGTCTCAAGCTCCTAGGTTCTTCCTTGAAGCTTGGCCATGTGTCTTCAATATGCTTCCACGCAGGAGAGTCCGCAGGAGTTCTCCACTTGCCATCGGTTGATCGATGGGAGGAATGCCATGACATGAGCTCTGCAATAGATTTGCACTTGAACATATGTTGGATGCGAGGGATTATGGGAAAATGTCGCAATACCTTACGAGGCACGTCCAAGGTTTTGAGATCTGCTCTATATCTTGCCTCTCCACAAGTAGGACACTCTCTTGCATCCTTATGTAGTCCACGAAACAAAACGCAATCATTGACACATGCATGGATGCGCTTGTAATCTAATCCTCCAAGAGAGGTCACATGTTGCCTTGCCATATCTCTTGAGGTCGGTAATTTATTCTCCCTTGGAAGCATTTTACACAATAGCCTACACGTGAAGACCATAAATGAGGAAAAGCATTCGAGTAATTGATGCACTAGCATAATTCACCATGTTTGCAAAATCGACTTTAAAGCTTACTTGAGTAATGCATTCAAACTTGCATTGCTCCACCCATAGATGGTTTGCAAGTTTAGTAACTCAAGGGAGGCACATAGAACAGAGAATGTGCACCCCTCAAACAGTGGAGTCGATGCTGCAGTAAAAAGATCATCCTGCTCCATGCTATTATCCCTCCCTTGATGGACATATAAATCCCGCACCATATCATCAAACACCTCCTCCTCCACGGCTTCATGAGGTAATGGTGGAGGGCTACTATCACCATCACTCCATGCATACGTAACGGTCCCTCCTGAAGATCCCATCTCATATCGCCGACGCTTCGCCTCCTCACGACGGGCATAGGGTAACATGTGCGGGTGTGGCACTGCATCCTGTATCAAATTAAAACGGGATCATTATAACTCAAACATATGAACACCCATAGGTATCTCAATCAACCTTAACTTACAAACCCTTACCGTGTTTACGGTCACATCCCATTCTCCATACTTTGAGATATGATTGAGCGTAATCCTGCGTGCACGATACATGTTTCCTCGACATCGATCACACAGACATTTGATTTTTTGCTCCAACCACATTTCGCGATGGTGGATACGGAGGGATTCATCCTCACTGGAGCTGCTTGTTGAAAATGGAGACATCCTACAAACAAACAACCCACCAAATTTGCTCTTCTTCAAATGCTTAACTTAAAAACTATGTGTTGCGTCTATCGCCGCGTCTATAGTCGCGTCTAATATCGCGTCTATTTGCGCGTCTAAATGCGTGTCTACTCTGTGTATTTAAACGCACCTGTAGACGCGCTAATAGACGCGACTTTTAAACCTGCTTTTCGGCACGCCGCTCGCGTTGCTTTTCTTTTGACTACTTAAACTTCGCGAGCGGATTTCTTCCTTCTTTATTAGCAATTCTATAGATTCGAAGCTTAAGAGAGAGCCTCCCATACACAGTTCCGAGCTTTCACTCAAGACAAAGGGACCGTACCTACACTTGCTTCCAAGCCTAAAGAAGAGGAGGAGTACGAACAAGGAGAAGAAACAAGTTTGGAAAAGAAAGATCCTTCCATACCTTTTTCCAAGTAAGTCCTTTTGAAGTTGTTCTTGCTTGCTCTTTCCAGTTTTATACTTTCTTGCATCCACGAAACGCAGCATCTAGGTATGAGCGACACGTTCTTTTGTCGGGCGAAACGTCCTTTTCGACTTTTTAGTATTCTCGCCTGTCGGAGCGCGTGTATAGAGGCTTCTGAGGGCACGTCTACAGGCACGTCTATTTGTGCGTCTGGCTTGTCACAGACACACACAGACGCGTATGTAGACGCTCACACAGACGCTCTGTTAAACGGAGTTTTAAACGAATGGTTAGACGCGCTTTTAGACGCGTTTTTAGACGGATGTTTTGACGGACTGTTAGACGCGCTGTTTAGACGCGCTTGTAAACGCATTGTTAGACGGATTGCTGGACGAACTGTTAGACGTGATTTTACTTGAATTGTTAAACGCTCTGTTAGACGCGTCTATAGACGCGCAGATCAGACGGGTCTATAGACGCGCTCTGACAGAGCTTCTTTTTTTTTCCCCTTTCTTCTCAGCTCCCAAAGTAATAGATTTGTTTCCTTTTTTCCAGTTTAACATGTGGGAAGGAAGTGCTTCTAGCTCACCTGATCCGCGGGAATCGATATGGAAGGATTTATATAACATTTTAGGGCACCCTCCTAGTCCTGCGGAGTTATACGGGTACATGACGGGTACCCTTAACACTCCCCAGGAGTCGGCACTATAGACTCCGAGCCACCCCACACCGGCTGAGATCACCCCAGCGGAGTCCGCACAGCCGTCTTATGCCCCGTCTTATGCCCCTTCCCCCGTACCGTCTTATGCCCCTTCCCCCATGCCGTCTTATGTCCCTTCTGCCATCCCGTCTTATGCCCCTTCCCCCATGCCGTCACGAGGTCCTTCAGTCTCGGCGAGCCGTCGACGTACTCCCCAGCCGTCGAGACTCGGTTCTCCAGCTACGAGTGGTCAGCGTAGTCCCGTGCAGTCCCCAGCTACGAGTGGCCAGCGTACGAGCTCGACACGACAGGGTAGCAGGCGTAGTAGCAGGGAGAGCGGTGGCGGATGCATGGCACAGTGCTTTGGGCCATGTGGCGGTGAGGAGGAGGATGATTCGGATGATCTAGACGTGCCTCTGGGTGATGGTACGATTTATTATGACATCACGCAGACAGGAGGCATCTTGATCGATGCACGGGGGAAGGACATCATGGCCTTCATGCACTCTGTAATTGCTAACAATTACAGAGATTGTTTTATCCACTATAAAGACCACCCAAAGAGGTTGGCTGATGAGACCCTCGCTACTGTTCGCTCTAGGTATCCTAACCCCCCCAATCGCCAGTTCACAGATAAATGGGGGAAGTCAAAGATTGTTACGATACTTAGCAATAAAAGATCTTCCCTTAAGAGGCAGGCACTAGCGGAGCTTGCCAGACTTGAGGCAGGTCAACCTCCAAGGGGCCCGCCCCACACCGCTCACAAGCGTGAGTGGAAGAAGGTAATGAAGTCAGCGAGGGAGGAGCCCAGTCTACAGCACGTGGAGGCACGGAGAATCCAGATGGAGGAATACGGGAGCGCGCATTTTGGAGCAGGGGGTGTTGAATCATGGGAGGCCCAATTTGTAAGTATCGATCTCAAATTATATTGCTTATGTAGTTTATTAGGAGGTTGGTTGTTTCTTTGTACTAATCCCTCCACAAAGTGTATCGCGGTCATGCAGCTTGAGATCGTGGGCAGATACCCTACTCCAGTGGAGACAGCCTACCACCGCCACCATCGCAAAGGAGATACATGGAGGCACTTCTATGATGTTGGGTTGATTACTGAGGAGCAGTATACCCGAGCTACTGGACAGGCCCCCCAGGTATTTAGAAGTAATTAAATAATGCCAAAATTATAAGTAAAGATTTGATTTTTCATACATTGATATATGTTGTCCCTTGTTTACAGGCCCGTGCACAAGACGATGAGGAAGAGGAGGAAGGAGGCGCAGAAGGGAGCGCAGAAGGGAGCGTGGAAGGGAGCGAGGACCTAGAGAACATAGATTAGTCGTATAAGTAATGCTAGCTACTCTTTTTTGTACTTAAAGCCACTGGCTTGGCTTCGTGCCTCTTGTATATAGACTCCTCTTATTTTTTGTACTTGAAGCCACATGACATGGCTTAGCTTCCTTATTTTTTGTACTTGAAGCCACATGACGTGGCTTAGCTTCGTGCTATATGTATATACAAGCACTTTTTTGAGCTTTCAATTTTATTGCGATTTGGAGTTGTAATATTTTATTTGGAATTGTAATTAAAATGCGGCTGGCTGTAAGAATTGAATTACAGAATGTGGATATGGGATTCTTGTAACTATATAGCATACACAACATACACACTATTCTGTAAAATTTATATTTAAAAAAAAGGCGCGTCTATCAGGGCGTTTAAAAACGCGTTTATATTCGCGTCTGTCTGTTCATTTTGCGTTTATACATGCGTCTATAAAAACGTTTATAAGCGTGTCTATCTACGCGTCTTTGTGCGCATCTATACGCGCGTAAGTCTGATATATAGACGCGCAAATAGATGCGAGTCTCCAGACGCGCAAATAGACGTGCAAATAGACGCGTCCGTAAGTTTTTATTTTAGTTCATGAAACGCGTCTGTGCGCGCGTCTATGGGTGCTTTGTCTTGTTGTGTTTGAAGTGCAACCACCAAAGTTGTAAGCAAAGTTTTTCTTATATTTTATATAAAGTAGTAGAGTTATATTTATTCTACCAATCACATATTAGAGCTAATTTTTCCTTATTTGACTAGAGGAGCTCTAAGGAAATTTGACAACATAGCTCTAAGCAAAGTTTTCCTTATATTTTATATTAGTAAAGTTATGTTTATTCTACTAATCACATTATTGGAGCTATTTTTTTCCTATTTGACATAGTATAGGACTCCATATCTTTGAGTTATGTTTATTCTATTAATCACATTATTAGAGCTAATTTTTTCCTATTCGACATAGTATAAAGCAGCTCAAGTCTTCGACTAAAAGTATGACAATTTCATACTAGAGCAATTTTTGTTCTATTTGATTGAGAGATAGAGTTGTCTTAAAGTAAGGGTTGCACTAAATTGATACAATGTATATAATACACCCTTATTCCTCTATTTGATTGAGATATATAACTCCTCTAAAGTATAACAATTTCATATTAAAGAAATTTTTGTTCTATTTGATTGAGAGATAGAATTGCCTTAAAGTAAGGGTTGCACTAAATTGATACAATGTATATAATATACCTTTATTCCTCTATTTGATTGAGATATAGAACTCCTCTAAAGTAAGGACATTTGCACTAATTTATACAATGTATGGCTAATTAGCACTTAGTACATACAATGGTTTTCCTAACTAACATTGAAAAATAGGATAAATGCAATAGCATGCACCTTAGCATCATACCTCACTCCATGAATTGAAAAATGTAAATCACAAAGTGTTATCACACAACGTAGTCTTGTACTATGGGACATGAAAATCATGGGTTTGTAAAGGGATGAGATTACGCCTTGAATGAGGATGCTAGCTGAAATAAAAAAGCCATTATACAGTACATAGGGTGTCTACAAGCGAGCAAATATTTTAATGTCCTTCATTATCCATGCGAGTTGAGTACATGGGGTGTATACAAACGAGCCCAAGAAAACACGTTAATCAAACCATATCACCGACAGCATTTTAACACGAGAAACTTAGAAACAAAAAGCCATTGTGTTATCAACTTCGAAGCTTAGAATTCACTAATGGCTAACTTTCGGTCTTATTCTTCATTCCATCTGGCGATTTATTCGATGGAATATGCTTAATCTACGGGAGATCCTTAGTCTCCAACCTAGTGAAAAGATTTCCCAGGTCTAGATTTAGATGCGCCTGCGACAATCTCTGGGCCAAAGGTTGCATGCCTGGAGCAGCCGAGACGCCTGGTCCCGCTGTTGCAGGCCGTCACGTTGGCAAGAAATGTATTGGCGACCATACGCCTGTTGTAGTGCATAGCACCGATCCTCCCCTGGAATCGTTTGTACGGCCTGACAGCAGCGTCGGGGGGGACGTTCCTGCCTTTGCTGGAAAGGGGTCGATTCGTAGAGATCGCTGCGGCCCTTCATGAAGCTATCACAGGGTTGGACGCGGTGGCTTTAGTCGTCGTCTTCGTCCAGATGCCGAGCGCACGAAGAGGAAGTGGTGGAAGCAGCCAAGAGAACGGCGAGGAGGAGGAATGAAATAGGAAACTTGGCCATGGCTGGATCAAAACTGAGAGTACTAAGTGAAGAGATTTATAAGAGAGGAGAGGCTTGGCGCAAAACGTGGCTTGCATGCATCGTTGGACTGCCCACGTCTCACGTCCATGCTTTTATGATATGTAGACTATCGCCCGGTTCACAGCATGTAAGCTTCTAATAAATAGTAGATTTTCACTTATGTACATAGTAGCTTTTCCACTTATATTATCTATGTTAGGAGCATGTCAGCTTTAAGATCTTTCATATCTATCATTAATAATTGATACCTTGCATATTAGATAACTAGGGTGGAGTAGGCAGCCTATGGGGAATGAATGAAGAGAGTAATCTATAATATGTTGATTACAAATTAACGATGAAGAAAGGAAGACAGGACGGTGTTTGAAAAATACATGACTATAAACTAAGTTGGCAATAGCAGGCCCGACCAAATGGCATATGTGTTTAAGTGCTCCCTTTTTGCGAACACCTCAACACACAAATAGAAAAAGAAGAATTTAGAATATTCAAAAGTAAAAGAAAACACAGAGCTTGAAATGAAAAACATATATATACAGATATGTATATATTTTATATAACCACACATAGTGTGGGTGGGGAGGCAGTGCGCTTCCTTCCCCAAATAGTTATAATCCGAGGGAACGGGCCCTTCCCTGTGCGCTGAGGTTGTAATCGCTGACAATATTAGCGCTAAGATTGAGTATCGCAAATATGTAAGAGAATGATATATCACCTAAATCTCAATGAGTGTATCTGTATTCCAACTCGAGCATCGACCAAATTCTTGTCATGATTTCTTCCGTCATTTGTCGTGGAAATCATGTCTCTACCTCCAAAGCGGTTTCTCAATGTGAGCGATGTTGGAGAGAGAGGGCAACAAAGGCAACATCAGCTAGACGATCCAAAGAGTTGAAGTTTGCGAAATATATAGATTTAGAGGCCTTCAAAAGTGCTCATGCCTTCCATCAAGAGCTTTTCATCCAAAATCATACTTTTCATCAAGTGTTGTAGGCCTTCAGATCAAAATTAAATCCAAGGCTTATATTAGGACAAGTGGCTCAAGGAGAGGCCAAGAAACCCAAAATTTCCCATAGGCTGCCTACCATAATCAATCACCTTCTTATCCTTGTGAGGAGCATGTGAGCTTACAGGCCGACTTGCAGAAGCTAGGTCTTGAGGAAAGCCAATGAATCGAGACATCAGTAGTTGATGTCGCACGGCGAACATCTCCAGCTCGTGTTTCTCTACCTCACGGCAAAGTCTCCACCATCTCTGTCTGTCTTGGTAGTCCCTCCCATCCCCTCTGTGCTCTGTAACGAGCCAATCACAAAAACAAAGTGCATTTTTTTTCTTTTATGAAAGATAAGTTCTCGAAAAATTTTATATCTACCTCCACTTATAAGATTATATTGCATATAAGTTGAATAAGTTTTCTCTATACTTATATGTACATCCACCTCTCTTTTATTATCGATTTTTCTCATTAATAGCATGCTAATGTATGACGTTATCTTTTTATGCATATGTAGCTATGCCATCCAATAGATCTAGCATGTTAGAATCTAATGCATAGTCTCTTGCCTCATGTTTATTTTAGGTGATTCTATATCAATTGGTTGATTTTATGACCCATCTAAGCTTGAGAAGGTCCATGTGGCATGGAATGAGCTTGGCTCATGGGTTGTCTCACATGCCATTTTTGTCCTTGCCACCACTGATGATAGAAATCCCTAGATCCTAGTGAGACATCATCTAATCTTCCACAATGTCATTTTTTCATGGAGATTTTTGCTAAAAATTCAGAGCCCTAGATATAGTATAAGAAAATGGCGTGAAATACTCACCCTCCATACCAACTATAGACTTTGTAGGCTAGCAGACAAGGTTGGGTGAGGCTCGATTGATATGAACCCAACCTATGATCCCCCAATGATCTCCCATCCGAATCATAATTTTAAGAGATGAGCTCATGTAGTGATAGTACTTGCTCAATACAAGAGCTCCTTCATTATCACAATGAAGAACTATAGTTGTATCTTGTTCAATTCACATTTATAACACTAAGTTTCACAATCTTAATAGTTCACCTCAAACTAGAAATGTTGCTATTTATTCAAATTTAATGCTATATATGGCCACATATCTCCCACATATAGCTCGTTACTTGCAGTAGCATTCATTGGTGGAGAAACCAATTTCTTTGTCTCAACCCCCATCAACATAGACATAGCTTATGAGATACAACTTACTACCTTGTAGTTGCCCATGATTTTTAGTGTCCTTGAGATAATATGAAATTCACTTTTTCATTTACCTAGTTAAAAAGCTGACCCAATGTCAGGGCAACAACAAATTATGAATTATACTAAGTTGAGCTTTGATTTTCATTGGTGTATGAAATTCATTGCAGTCTATCATTTTATATCTTTCAAGATTAACGAATATTTGATATGTATTTTTCTTGCCTGAAAGGAAACCAATGCTTTGCTTTATTGCATGATTTTATATTGACATGCCAACAAAGTAATCAAGTCCACCATTTCGATCTCCTAATGGATGCCACTTATTCTTTGACTATTCCCCACAATCTTCCACATAAAGTGCCAAGAAAATTATACGAGTGTTCCCTTTCTAATGTATAGAATTCTCTTCAGTGCTGCATTGTACTCGATCATTTTCAAGAAGAAACCCACCCACATGAACCGAACCCATATAGACCTTACAATGAAGTTTGTATAAGTTTTGCATAATAATTTTACTTATGTTTTATAGCGCATCATATATAATATGCACTATGATCCGAAATCACTTGCGAAGAATCAGCATAAGCATGCCATCTATATGCACTATGATCCGAAATCACTCGCGAAGAATCAGCATAAGCATGCCATCTACAACTGTTTGGTAGTAATGCACTGTCATTGTTGAAATGCACCATTCATCGTTGAAGATGAAAATACAATTATTTGGTAGTAATGCACCATTCATAATTGAAAATGAGAAAATGTGCATGTCCCACATACATGTGACGTTTGATCCTTAATAAAACTTTGTGAGTATAATGGAATTACTCATTTGAAGTTCTTCTCCCATGCTAGTGAAAAGCGAATGTCCAACTACTCAATAGGTTTTGGCGACTGGGGTAGAGTCATTTCTCATTCCTATATTACTCGCTTGAAGTCCTTTATAAAATTTCATGACTATTGGACACATAGAGGTATAATGTTGAGATATTGATGCCTAATTTTTTGGTACTTAATGCACCATGCATAGGAAAAAAAGAGGTTTGATGTCCAATCCTTATGAAAGTATGCAAATATAATTTTCTTGCCCATATAAAGGTCTTTATAAAGTCTCATGACTATCGGGTAGAAATATGTATGGAATAATGATGTATGGACATTGGAAATTAGATAGTGCGAGGATGTAGATTTTGACATTGGACAACAAGGATGTCACAGAATTCTCACTTTCAGAATAAGAGAGGAAAGAACACAGATTCTCAGACAGTCTAGCAAAGGTGAAGGCGGCTAGAAAGGAAGGCAAATGTGTTTTCTATCGAGACAACATTGATCAAAGACGTCAAAGCAAAATCAATAGACCCTCACTCTATAGGTGATGTATGATCTTTATTTTCTATCCCTTTTTTTGTTTTGGTTTCTTCGATGTACTGGTGGAACGAATTGTGATTGAAATTTTATGTGATTATCTTAATATAAAAACCTTTTTTTTGCTTACACTGAAAAAAAGAATAATGATGTATGATTTTAGAAACGTACCCACCATGCATGTGGTCAAAAATTAGTAAAATGTGCATGTCTCACCACACAAGAGATGTCTCATCCTTCTAAAATTTGTGAGTATAAGAGACTTACTTGTTTACATGTCTTCGCAAAGTTTTGTGAGCATCATACACATAAAGGTATGTTATAGCATACCCATGTATAGTCTTTTGGTAGACTTTATGCACTATGCAACAAAAAATGAGGAAATGTATACAATGGATGCTCCATCATAAAAGTGATTTCCAATACTAATGAAATTTGGGAGTATAAGGTAACTTACACATTTAAAGTTCTTTATAAAATTGCATGACTATCGCACACAGAGGCATGGTATAAGCATATAAATGCACAATTTTTTGGCACTTATGCACCATGCATGGTGGAAAATAAGAAAAGCATTGTACTACCCTTACAAAACTTTGAGAGCATAATAGCCTTGCTCATTTAAATGTCTTTTGAAGTTTCATGAGTGTCAAACAATAAAGGTATGGTCTTAGCATACCCATGCATAATAGTTTGGTAGCTATGCATCATTTGGTCAAGGATGCTTTTATTAAAGGGATACTTATATAATAGTATAATATAATAGCTAATTTTTTCTATATTGTTTAACTTTGTTTTATATTAATGGAAAATTATGCATTTCTGAAAAACTTTCCTTTCAAACTTTGGTTAAGTTTTTCTCACTGTTTAAAGATATCAAAAGATGCCACTTTTTAACATTTTCATAATTACAATCTATGAATATGTTAAATAAATCATGTTTAGGACACCATTAAGGCATACATGTCGTTAAAAAAGTAAAAGTTATAAGTAGGCAAATCATTGAAAACATGAAGTTTTAATACCCATAATTTTATTTTGGGCCTGAGCAACTGAGAGGCCACTGGTAGATGAGAGGCCACTAGCAAATGAGGATTACCAAAAAGTGAGTGACAAATAGTGAGTGAGCCAAAAAAAGAGAGCGATACAAAACAATAAAAGATTTATAAATCCCCTATTTGAGTAGTAAAAAAATATAATTTATTTAGAAGTCCATATGTTTCCTTGACACTAGAAGGTTAAATATGCATATAACTTTAAAGGCATTAACACTGATTTCACATCACCCATAAGAGAGTTGGTATGTTTCATTGCCAAAACCCTATTGGATTCAAGTTTTCAGCTCTTTCCACCATAGTAATTAAGATCATCAATGCAACCTTCCACAGAAGTGGGGTATTTCAAAGGACTCCTTGAATGGATTAGTCTAGGGTCCATGCATATGTTGAGTGCTTAGCTTTTTAAACTCTATTTACTCTTGGAAAAAAATCCATGTTTCTTTGTTACTGCAACAATGTTCCTCCCCAATGATTCATTCTTACATCCCACTAATCCAACCACTGCAACAAATTAGCCACAAATTCATATTTTGGCGCATGAAATTTTACTACATGGTCCAAATAGGCATGATAATCATCTAAATAATGCCTTGCCGTTTGATTTGATATGTAACATGACCCCGTTTGGACTTGTAAATCAAAAGATACATGGATAACACACTCCTTGTTTTGGCCCAAAAAATGACATTTTCACATCCCTGTATCTTTGCAAGTTGTCAAAATCTGTCTATTTTGTACCAAAAGATGATTTTTAAACATCCCTTCATATTTTGATGTCAAATACAAATGGCATAATCTTACATATCAAATCAAATCATACAAGGCATGATTTATATGAATATTATGCCTTTTTGCACCATCTTAAAAAATTGTGTGCATTAAATTATGAATTTTGTAAATTTCGGCCAATTTGTTACACGAAATTTAAAGCAAGGTTTTCCATAATAGGGAGCAAGAAGACATTATCTATCTAGGTTTTAAAAAAAGCCAAATTTTAATATCTTCTACTTTTAATTGGGTCATTGTTTGCTTGGGTGTAGCCTTTTTTGGTGAGGTTTAGGGACTTTTCTATATATGGATATCTTCCATGACCTATAACTTATGCATTGCTCAATGGAATTTGGTAAACTTTGTCTTTAAGTTGTAGTACACATTTTAAACTTGAACATGAGAGCAAAAAATTATGGAATAAGGATTTGGAATGAGACTGTTAAAGCATTACAAGTGCTATGTTGCATGTGAAGCATGCATCCTAAAGACTATAATAGGATATAGCAATTTATTCAAAAACATCCTGACCATTGTCGAATGTTCTACTCGATTGAGCTCACCGCCAAGTTGAGTTCTCTCTGCCAGTGCCTTGAAAGAAGCAATTCTTTGATAACCCTACAAGTGCCTTGAAAGAAGTTTCTATGAAGAAGGCAATTCCTTGAAAGACTTGAAATAGAAACCTCATGACCAACCATGTCGCAAGATGGGGAGCCAAGGGAAACAAGTCGTCGTTGTTCCATGAGGCACTGGGAGAGAACTCAAGTTTGTGTTGAGCCTCTCGTAATTGCGCACAACCTTCCGCACTGGGGAAGGAACTCAACTTGGTGATCAGCTCTAACACACTAAGAGCATGCGTCAATGTCATGGAGCTCACCACCATATTGAGTTCCCTGTCCATTGTCGAATGTTGTGCTCGATTGAGCTCACCTCCAACTTGAGTTCCCTCTTCTAGTGCCTTGACTTATGAAGTTGCTATGAAAAAGGTTATTTCAATTATGAGGTGCTCATATTGTCCCTTGCATACGAGGAGTTCCAGGTCAAAATTGTAAGAAATTCTTACCTTCGATAGCACTACGAGGTGCTCGTATTGTCCCTTGCATACAAGGCACCAGGTCAAAAGTGACACCCAGGGCCTACCACAGTGGTGGTGTTGACAAGTACTTAAAGAAGTGACACAAAAACAAAGTGCTGGCATCTTTGTATGTAATCTCTTTTGTTAAATGCTTCAGATGTATGCAACTTTTATAATTACATAGACACACACACACACACACACATAGAATACAGGATGGAGATTGTATGCTGGAAAAATACAAGGGCAATAGAGAGTGACTTATTGGCCCTATTGGGAGGTCGATTGGTGCTCAGTTAGGGGCCAACTAAACGATCGCCTCCTATAGCAAACCCACCGTATGGGTACGTCCTTCTACCCCCAAATCTCTGCAAGGGATCTATGTCCCAAACCCTACATAACACTGTTACCTCTCACCACAAGCCACACTCATCCTTCATCCAATATCTAAACTGGGACGTACTGGGCATCCATGCTACTTAATTCCTTCTCCTCATAAAGGGGATCTTACAAAGTAGAGCTAGCTGTCCAGTTCCCGTGTAGTTACATGAGATTGTAGCCAATTCCCATGTAGTTACATGAGATTGGAGCATTGCTTACCTCTATCCATATCCAATTGGCTAGTTGAATATGGAATTTGGATATGCTTGAATATGCCTTTCTCTCTCCCTCCCTCTCCCTCTTCCTCCCTCCCCCCCCCCCCCCCCTCTCTCTCTCTCTCTCTCTCTCTCTCTCTCTCTCTCTCTCTCTCTCTCTCTCTCTCTCTCTCTCTCTCTCTCTCTCTATCTATCTATCTATCTATCTATCTATCTATCTTAATAGTTGTTTGTATCACTAATCCTTATCTCAAAGCAACACACCACAAATCTTCTTAACCACATCTCTGCAATATCACCTTTGACCATGGCAACAGAGTAAACTTTCAATGTAGATGCTCTGTTCGATCTATCTTTGAGTCGGCATGTCCCTCGCATCACAGCATCGACTTCATCTGGTTCCTAGCTTTCCCTTGGAGATTAATTGAAAAACAAAAACCTCAAATTGCAAGTAGTCCTGCAATTAATTGGATAGGGTACAAAATAGTAATTGAACCAAACTTCCTAAGAATGGATAAAACCGTCCCAATCTTTGCCCATCACTTTACACCATAGAAATTCCACACCAAGGCTACCTTCTGCAATCCCATCCACATCCAACTCAGATTCTTCATTGATGACTCGACATCCTAATCCATGCAGGGATGGCCACATGATTAGCCACCTTCATAAACTACCCGATACTCTGCAATTGATCCATGATCCATAGACCCGCTAGCATTGTAGGATCGGCATCAGCAACAGCATTATCATATTTTCATCAAGATTCTAGATTGTAAGCATATATCTCACACAAAAATTCATCTCAATATTGTACCAAGTCGCATGCTCCATAAACCGTCCTCTCATCATAGCCGTGTGAGTAGATCCTCTCGTGACCCTGCATCACAATGCTCGCAACCAATGATTGCCACAATAGCTACAACAATGATCTGCAAAAATGGCCACCACATCTGGAAACAAAAAATAGCAATAACACCATTGTCGGACAGCTCCACACTAACTCTACAACAACACCTTCCATAATAGACACTACAACAATATTTGCAAACAACACACAATGCCCTCTGCACATCTGCTCTACACCAAGACATTGTCAATGTGATATCATTGTTGTTTCTCGTTCCAAAAAAGCCCAAGGGGTCCATTTTGTAAAATCCCCATATAGCACGTGCGATCAAGGGGTATTAAAAAAACCACTTACATATAGATTTTTATAACATACATAGACCCCTTTTGTATATTTTTAGATGATAAAAGTATCCCTTATGTATGAAATTTTTTTCCTTTTGAATTAAAAAATCGCTTATGTATGTATATTTTATGTAACTTCACAAAGATATAAAACCCATTTTGTTGATCATATGTGCTATGTTACATATTGATTAATGCCGGGCCCCCACAGGGGAAAAAGCTCTGCTACTGCATGATGTAGATGTAGGTAGCTTCTTTAGTCCCAAAAAAAATCTCTCCATTGCATGTTTGCTTGATGCTTCTTTGCAACACCTCCGCAACTCCACAAATAGAACATTGCATTCGCACTTAAGAACCCAACCACAATCTCTGCACTGTGGGCTTTCTCTCTGTAAACAACAACCCAGAGTTGATCAATGTTGCTTGTCATGAGAAAATCAAACTGTGCCACTCTGTGTCACCCCACCAAGACAAGGTCAATTCCACCATCCACAGTGCATAACGTTTTCACCATCAAAGGAGTCTCCACAAACCATGTCAACTATACGACGACCTCTGCTCTTGCTTGCTGTGATTGTTTATGCCACCATCTCCATGATACTTGATCTTTATTAACATGAAATTGCCCATCTCTATTGATACTATGCTTTAGGAATCACGCTTCCTCTTTTTCAATTTGAAGGAGTCACTGACTTGATGTCTTGGTGTAGATTACGTCAACACAAGACATGGAAGAGATGTTCACACCAAGCTACTATCATTTGGTGACAATGTGATGTAGCAGTAGCAACAATCAGTGGTGGTCATGTTTGCTTCCACAATGCCCGAGATAGTTGCCAACACATTGAAGTCACAACGTCGATGGCAATGACAACTTTTGTGTTTTGAACCAAGGAGATAGAAGCTATGGGGGTGGAAAAATTGAATCATGATCTAGCATTTTGATCAAGGCGGTGCATGCATGTGGTTTGCAGTACATTGTGGATATTGTGTACAAGAGCAACCTGCATGCACCGCAAAGGTTTATAGGCAAGCTTGGTAGGGAGAAGGGCAGTGCTAAACCATTGTATATGCCCAATAGCTATCTTCTATCTCTCATGCTGGTGTCCTTCCAAAACAAGTTTAGAAAAGTTTATAAGAATCTACAGATTCTTCCTGTGGGGGGAGAGTGACACTAGAAGACGAATAGCCAAGGTCAAATGGGCTTTCTACACCAAGCCCAGAAAGGAAGGAGGTTTGGGAGTTATAAATATACAATTGGCAACATATAAATTAGCAGCCACATGGATAATAAAAGCCATCACTTCTCCTGAAAGTGATTGGAAAAAAGCTTCCAACTATGTAAAAATATGGTAAAATGAATTGGAAGAAAACATAGTTTCACTTAGAAACATGCAAAGTATTATAGCAATGACTACTTTATACACAAATCTTTACATGAATCTTTGGGAATAGTGAGTAACATAATGGGATGGATTTCGAAGAAACCCACATGTAGAGTGGATGTCTTTATGAAAATTCCCTTATGATCCTTATTACAACTTTTACTTTTAATAGGGGGTGACATTGAAAACCCTCTTTCAATCTATCCTCATGAAAGGGTTTCTCCAAAGAAACCTCATTGAAGCAAGCCATCAAGGTAGATTCACCAGCAAAACCCCTTTGAAGTAGGTCTTCCAAGGTACTTTCACTGGCGAAACTACCTTGGACAACACTTTTAAAAGTGACATAACTTTCACATCCAAACAAGATCATTTGCAAGGCCTACAATGGCATCTACATGAGGGATGCGTCAATTTTACGAGCAAAAACCTATGAGCAGGTTTATCCGAGCGTGTTTTTCAAGAGATTTTTAAAAATGTTTTTCTTTAGGAAACATGGTTTTTACACTTTTATTTTCACTAGAACTAGATCCCTTTATCATAAAAATATACAGACTAGTCACTCATTCATTTTCACACAACATAATTTTCTTATTTAGAGACATCTCTTTGTACCCCTATTATTACCTTAAAAAAGTGTTGATTCCTTTAAGAAACATTCCTCATAATCACTCTCAATGTAATAATACTATGCATATATAATTACTTATTAACACATTTATATCATATGGCAATATCTTTTTAGTGTTTTTATAGCATATTTATGGACATGTTTCTAAAGAAGTTTAAATTACTATAAATAAGTATTAACTTGGGCTTATATATCACTCTCATAAAATACATGTAATATTTAATACTATATATGAAAGATTTTCCAAAATATAACTCCATAGATGTGCTCAAATGGGGTGCTCCGATCAATTTGAGTGGTTGAATGACTATATTTGGACATTGGATATGAAAGTTATGTCACTTTTAAAAGTGCTGTCCAAGGTAGTTTCGCCAGCGAAACTACCTTGGAAGACTTGCTTCAAAGGGGTTTCGCTGGCGAAACTACCTAGATGGCTTGCTTCAATGAGTTTTCTTTGAAGAAACTCTTTCATGAAGATAGGTTGAGAGAGGGTTTTCAATGTCACCCCCTATTAAGTAAAAGTTGTAAGAAGGATCATAAGAGAATTTTCATAGAGAAGTCTACTCTACATGTGGGTTTCTTCAAAAGCCATCCCATTATGCTCTCACCATTCCTACAGATTCACCTAAAGATTTTTGTATAAAATAGGCATTGCTATAATACTTTGCATATTTCTAAGTGAAACTATGTTTTCTTCTGATCGATTTTTGCCATATTTATGCATAGTTGGAAGCTTTTTTTTTCCTTCGCTCGGACGCTCGGAAGATTTCGCTCAGAAAATGCTCGTCCCCCACATGAGATGACTCAACTAGAAGCTCCTCTACACAGCTGACAAACTCTACATCACCATTTCAAACGAGCTCAACTACCCTTCAACATGCATGCAACTTCATCCTCAGCCAATGAGCCACGCACTCTCTATAATGCACAGCAGTCCAAATGCTTTACAATGCACCTACATCAACCTCTACATGGCTTTAGACTCAATGGTCCATGCATGTAGGCATGAGCAATGCCACTAATCATAAGTAGAGCCACCTAGCAATGCTCAGTACAAACACAATCCATAAGAAACATAGTTGCAATCGATGGCCTCCACCCCCAATAGAATGACTTGGTAGTCGGTTGCCACATGGCTACTGAGGTGTCTACTATTGCTGATGTGGTAGGCTACTCAATGATGATGTGTCTAATAGTGATGTAGCGATTAGAAGCCGCTATTGATGTGGCAACACAAAGAGACTAATGACATGGCTACCTATGTAGTAGTCCAGATGGCAGATAAGTGGGTGTGTCTTAAGAATTTGCATCTCACTTGACATATAGATAATGAACTGAAATTGAGAATCGATAGGATGCTTGCAGTGCAGTATGTAGTAAATTGATTGTGTAGTCCATTAGATATTAGATATAATGTTAAACCAATAGGAAAGTGAAGAGGAGATTGTTGCATTTGAGATGCATTACACTATCAAAATCAAATTAGATGTAGAAACAGTCAAAGTTGATGGTAAGAGCAAGGTTTGGTCAGACCATATTTGGAGCTAGTGTAGCATAGTTTCTCTATATTACAAAGAAGTTTGACATTGCTCAAATTAAAAGTGTTTTATGTCTTCAATCAATATGGTTGATGACGTTACACACATCACCTATGGCCAATTCTTGTCGAGGATAACCAGATACTTTCCAGCATGGCTTGTGTTGAAATTGTTATCGTACAAGTACTAAGCAAGACATGATCCAATGAAAAAATAGGATAGTCCCATAAACCTTCTCCCTGAGCATGCGCAACGAATTCTAAGAGACCACATCTATGCTCGTACACTTGCCATACATATTGATGAGGGCAGAAGGCAGTGAGGAGTAGTCTATTGGTGACAAATCATGTGATTAGAAACACACCTTACATATAAGTACATTGCAAAAATTGGGACATTATTATCGAAAACCCTAGAAAACTTACAGCCACAAAAAACTATTGCAGCTGCAAAATTGGAGTGAGTACCTAATACATGTCTGAGAACAGTACATCTATAACTTAAGAGTAATTTTGTCCCTGAACAGTGCAATCAATATTTCTGACTTCTTCATAATGGGTTGATGCATGAACATGTGCATATCCTTGTTAGAAACACAAAGTACAAGTGCTTGCATGCCAAATAGGGTTTCTGCTCTGTCAATCTTCCTTGAAAATCAAAACATGTGCATGATGGTGGCGACTCATAGATTGCAACATCATAATGCCCTCCATCTACTGTATTGCCTCTATTCACTTATCAAATATCTCATGGGCATTCACCCTCATGGTCTTCTCCCTAAGCACAAATGCATCCATATCTAAAGCTCAGTTAATGCTTTGTTCTGCTTCCTTGGATATTGTGGTAACCTATAATGGGGATGTCGTGAACTTGCGGCCATTGAATCTGCATGTTCATTGCAGTCACCTTTAGTTGGTGGGGTGGTTGGGTTTCTCTCTTGCCTAGTTTCCACCTCTTTTGTTTCTAACTTAAACCCACCACGAGTCAACATATTTACCTCCTCTTGGGTAAGCTTTGTGCCTTTATCCACCACATGCTGTATACTAGGAACTCTTGTAGGCACATGGGCAATGTTATCCACAATCCACATATGTGTGTACCAGATATTGCAAAACCACATCATTTGTGTTGTGGCTCCTCCATTTGGGTACTTCCTCATTGAAAAGAAGCCGGGTGTAGGACAACCAATTCTTGATTTAAAAATTCCTCCTTGGTGTCCATCCTAGGCACTTTACATGACTTGCTATTCTTGTTCTCCTAATTGCCCAAAAAGCCTAGTTTACTTCCCTCTCCACCACAATCTCTCCATCTTGAAGGATATCTCTTTCAACCATTTTTGCATCCTCACAATCAACAGGTTTTCTCCTTGGCTGACCTCCAAGGTGACGATCTTGAGTGACATGGTCAAATTCAGGCCTATGGCTGCTCCCCTCTTCAAAATCTATGACTATTTTTGGCTTTCTCCTTTTGTGGATGGTCTCCCTATCACCCTCCATGTGTGTTCTGTTGTGGTACATGGGTTTCTTGCAATAGCCTCCTTCATAGTCTATACCACTTTAGATGGTGTCTTTGCTCTTGCTTCACTAGCCCTCTTTGCAGCTTGGCCACTAACACTGGTGCCAATATCCAGAATGTCTCTTATTGCATGGGAGGTTTCCATAAAAATCATTAGAAAATTTGAGAAAATCAATTTCATGTAAATTTTGTCTAGATCCTTTCCCTGCAAGGTTTTTGGATATTCCACGTAAATTTATGGAGAATGGCACTAGTGCCATTCTTCACAACCCCACATGGAGAATGGCACTGGTGCCAATGTCCATGTCGGTCTAGCAAATTTTAAATTTCCCTATGCATAATAGCTTTGGTGCCACTCTCCATGTTGTTTTATGGAGATTGGCACCAGTGCCATTCTCCACAAACCCAAAGCCATTTTGCATGGGGAAATTTAAAATTTGCTAGAGTCACATGGAGATTGGCACCAGTTCCATTCTTCATGTGGGATTGTGGAGAATCGCTCTGGTGCCAATCTCTACTTTTGGAATTTAGAGAAAGTTTTATCAAATTGCTAAAAATTTTAGGGAAATAATTCATGCATTCATGGAAATTTTGATTAGGCCCATTCATCGATTCTGGAGATTGGCACTAGTAACAAATCTTCTCTCGTAGAAATTCTTCTCATATTGAATCTACAGGCTACCTATGGCATAAGTGTCACCTCTCTTTTTTGGTAAGAAACATTGCAGAATTCTAATAAGATATTTATTTAATCATAGACCCAAACTTGACATTTGCATTTTGCTATAGGTTACTTTGTACATTGCCGTTTTCCAAAAACCCACAATGGATATTGGCATCGATGCCATTCTCCGTAAGAAATCCAAGCTCACATGGAGAATGGCACCAGCTCCATTCTCCACAATTCCACATGTAGAATGGCACTAGTGCCATTCTCCCATTGCAAGGACAGATTGGCATAATTCTCTGTTGGTCTTATAAAATTCTTTTGTTGTAATTTTTTAAAATTTTCATTTCTTGTAATCATAATGGCAGGGGATGGCTACCAGATGTGGGGACAAGGTCAAGATGATGGTGGGGAATGAAGTGGTTGCAATTGGTATAGTGTGTGTAATAGATCCAAAGGGCTACTATAGTGGTGTGAAGATTGGGGCAGAAAATGTATCAGTGATAGTGGAGAAGTCTATCAATAGTGACATTCTCTTGCCATTTCCCACTATGGATGCAGTGCTTATTGGTGAGGCACTTTGAAGCGTTGTCAAGTGGCCTAAGACCTCTCTAAAACATGTTGGTGATTCTTTAGATGATCCAATAACTCAAGAAGCCACACCAAGTGAGCCTGAGCAACCTTATGTTGAGGCGATACCAGTTTCTTCATTGGAACTGATAATTGCATTCACGAATCTTGGAAAGAGAAAAAGGTTGTCTTGTGGGATGATAGCAAAACAAAGACCATGGTGAAGGTGTGATCTTGTATGTTTTCCAGGGTGACTCTACAAACTTTGATTTATTGGGTAACAATTGCATTGGTGTGGGTATTGAAAAGAAAGAATAAATTATAGGAAGTGACTTTGGGTCTTCTATGCAAGATGTCAGATCTCTTAGCCTAGTTAACTGGCCCATCAAGCAGATTACCTTACTTGATGGAAGCCCATTGCAACAGTATGTACCCCTGAGCGAGGTTGTTGGCACAGATGAGGTGGTCAATGATCAAATGTTGAAAAAGGAAGCTCCACCTTCAAAGAAAAGATGGTACACTTTCATTAGCAGGGCGCCTAAGCAAAGGGAGCCTCCAACGCCAATGTACAAAATGTCACTAGAGTTGGTGCAGCAAGTTTTGTCCATTGATTGTTGTGGCAATAGGTGCTGCCAGCATGCTGAGTGAGACCTCTTAATGTCTATAAGGAAGAATTTTTGGGGTAGCTCCTTGGAGTCTCGTACAAACTTTATATATGATGTGTTGTCCACAACTTGGCATCATAACTGCGCTGGGAGGATACGCTACAATTTTAGGGTAAACGGTCGGGATGTGTGTTGTAGAGCATGGTACAAGATGCATGGAATCCCAAAGACATCATTTTATCGATATAGGGAGCAATTCAAGAGTGGTGTGCAAGGATATGTGCATGGGAATTCTAGGATTGTGAGGAGGAGCAAGGTGTACACAGGTATGGGGAGGGCTCTCATTCAACACTTTGTGGTGGATAATAGCAGAGAGCATATGCCTCACAAGAGTAGAACCATGCAGGATGATTCTAGGGAGACATAGCAAGTGATACCTGAAGTGTATAAGAAGATAGACATCGTGTGTGAGGTCAACACTTCGCTTAATCAACATGGTTATCAAAGCCTATCCACATCCACATTTGGCAGGATTTGAAAATCAGACTTCAAAAATGTAGCTCTTGCTAAACAAGTGAATTCTCTAAATGTATCTTGTGCAGTCAGAACAAGGCTCAATTGGCAGCCACCACAAAAAGTCAAGATGAGTGCAATTCATTGATGGAGGAGGGAAAGATGCATATGATATAGCAACAGAGTTGCAAGAACTTGTACTATGCATGGAGTAGGTACTCTGAGATGTGGATCCAAAAAAGTATGTATGCATAAGACTTCGAGTGAGGTCCAAGGACACTGATTTTGCATGGCAATTACAGGTTTCACTCATTGGAATGATTACCCATGGGCATGGACACAATCATTATGAACACTTCACCCTCAATGGTTTGTGGCCATCTGATGATCCCAACCTAACAATTGGATCACTCTCAATTTGTTTGTGCAACCTAGAGAGGATGGATATGCATGACCTCGGAGGCCTTGCTACATATGGGATTCCAAGAAGTAGTGCTCGCCTTCTAAATGCTCTATGTTTAAGAAACTCCCATTACAGTTCTGAAGGTGCACATATTTCCACAAGGAGACCTAGCTTATCTGAAATTGTAGATGCCACAATTACAAATGCAAATCTAGAGACTGTACTAGGGAGAGTGACTCGAAGTATTCCACAGATGCCATGATAACTTCCATTGCGAGGGATGTAAACACATGTAGGAATTTGTTGCCATCAACTACTCAGCGAAAACCCATCCCCTTCAGATGGAAGTGTTGCTATTGAGACAATATACCAAAAGTTGCCAAGGAACTTGCTACTCCAGCTAGATAATTGTGAGTCTCAGAACAAAAACATATACTTTTTTGCATACCTTTCTCTTCTTGTAGCAAGGGGCATTTTCAAGACAGTTCAATTAGGATTCTTGATGGTAGGGCACACATGAGGACATTGATGCAATGTTCAGTAGGTTCTCTAAGAGTTTGTGAGTGGGACAAACGTTCACTTTCCCTCATCTGATGGATACATTTAGAAAATGTACATCAGCTTCTCCGGCGCCATTTCTTCTTACACGAGTTCCTAACTTCAAGGATTATGTGGATGGCTACCTATGTGATGGGCAAGAAATACTGGTTGGTCATGCAAAGCCATTACAATTTTGATTTTTCATGCAAGGTGAGAGACCTATGTGCCAGTGGAAAGAATGCATCGTATGAGTCCTACATTAGGCTATTGGAAAACCATGATCAGTGAGCTTGAACATGAAAACATCCCATATATAGGAGTGTATAGAGATTTTTGGCCAAGAACACAATCGCCTGATGAGGAGGAGGATATAGATGCTTGCATTAATGAGTTCCAAGGCTATGAGGAATGGAATGATCACTATTGCGGGCCTCTAAAAGGTAAGCTAAGGGAAGAGTTTAGACCAATGGTGGATGTTAAGCAAGGTGACTTCATATTGGTGAGGCCATCAGACCCTGTATACCCCATATGGCTTGGGGTTGCCATGTCAAGTGCCGAGATGGATGCTGCATCTCCTAACTTCAAGAAATTATTAATTCAATATTGGGCACCATCACTTAAGAGAAAGGGGCTCAGTGATGCAGATGCCTATGTTGACTGCTGGAACAACTATTGGGTAGATAATAGGTTGGATCCACAAGTGTGGGAGTGTATTGATGCGGTGGTCTCATCGTGGACATCAAAATCCATAAATAAACCCAAGAAGATTAAGATTCCATAGAATGTATGTATCAAAGCACAAGATAGCTTGCTTGGTATCAGAGCATAGAAAATGGTGATCATTTTCTCCTTCTTGATCTCCCAAACTTCCATTCTAATATCTCTCTCTCTCTCTCTCTCTCTCTCTCTCTCTCTCTCTCTCTCTCTCTCTCTCTCTCTCTCTCTCTCTATCCGTTTGTCCGTCCATCCCTCCCTCCCTCCCTACTCCTTCCCTCCCTCCCTCTCTCCCTCTCTCCTCCCTCCCTCCCTCTGCCCCTCCCCCCCCCCCTCTCTCTCTCTCTCTCTCTCTCTCTCTCTCTCTCTCTCTCCCCTCCCTCCCCCCCTCTCTCTCTCTCTCCCCTCCCTCCCCCCCCCTCTCTCTCTCTCTCTCCCTCCCTCCCTCCATCTCTCTTTCTGTCCCCCCCCCCCCCCTCTCTCTCTCTCTCTCTCTCTCTCTCTCTCTCTCTCTCTCTCTCTCTCTCTAACTCTCAGATAGTACATTTTCCATCCTTGATCTAGAAATGAATTAGTGGGAAACCAAAAGTCATCAAATTAAATTAAGCACTTACCTAAGGAAAAGGAATATAGTATTGTGCAATATTGCACTATTGACAAGGTGGAAGAAATAGTGTGACAAAGGCAACCCTTGTGCTAGAAAATCATAGGCTAGCTCATATATACCCCAAGAAAATATTATTCTAACTAATTGATAGAGTCGCACTTCAATAGTAGTTAGCTATAGATGCAATTGAACATAAGCGAAACAGCCAATGCAAAAGCTCCACCCAACCTAAGAAAATCCACTATAATGTTGTTGACCAAATTATCTCTCCAAATCAAGAGTCTAAAATGTACATTAAATGCATATTAGGCAAGCGTCAATCAAGAAATTTTAGTGTGCTACCATACTAATTCACATTTCCCATCACTAAACATATTCAACAAGTTTAGTGATATCATCCATGGGAGACATAAGACAATAACATTATTCCATAAATTGTCCCTCCTTGAATTTTTAGAGAAAGAAATGCAATATGCAATTTTAGTATTATAGTCATCATGAGCTTATAACATTTAAATAAAATTTGCTAGTCCTGAATGTGAAATGCGATGGAAACACAAGTGTGGAAGAAATGTACTTCTTAGCTAAGAAGGACCTCAAGTTTATTGAGACCATCAACACTTCGGAGCTAATCCATACACTGGAGGGAAAAGAGTGTTCAAATGGCATAAGGACTAGTGGAATTAAAGGAGAATAATTAGTTCTATGGTAAGTCATCATACCATAGACTCTACTTCTACAAATGCTACAAGAGGTGCACAAGTACTAGTCCAACTAAAACAACTCATTCCTAGAACTATTTAGGAGCTAATTTGCCTATTCAATGCAATGCCCTTGTATAAGTTGTTAGAAAACAAAGATGAAGGTTTCTTGATATAGC
This sequence comes from Dipteris shenzhenensis, assembly GCF_047967505.1. Classification (NCBI taxonomy): domain Eukaryota; kingdom Viridiplantae; phylum Streptophyta; class Polypodiopsida; order Gleicheniales; family Dipteridaceae; genus Dipteris; species Dipteris shenzhenensis. The sequence continues at coordinate 22,006,207 of NC_141598.1, read as the reverse complement.
CAACACTTGCACAATGGGAGAATGTATGTATGCATATCCTTGGAAACACATATTGTTAAATTCAAATCTCAATCTCTCTGTGCACAGATGTAGATAGAAATATACAAAGATAGAGAAAATTATAGAAGAAAAATTTTAGTTTCAAATCTTGGGAAATGTATTGAGCTTTTATATTTATAAGAGCATATAAACTTTTGCAAGTGTTATAAAACTTTCCCTTATTAATGAAGCTAACGTAAAAAAATCATCCCTGGGACACTACATATCACCACCACAATCCAAGGTAGAGATTTCAACCTTTCTTTAAAGTTTTGGGCTATTTTTATGTCACAGGACATAAACCACTCTTCCTAAAGAGTTTTCAACTATCCATGTTGTATGGTTGGAGCTTATCTCAAGCTTCTGAAACTTTTATAATTTACACTACCCTTTTGTATTTTAACATTTAGGCCTTAATTTACTTAGGCTTATGTATATATAAATCTATAAGTAATGGAATTAATAAAGACAAACAGTGAGTTGGACTTGCCTCTAAAACTAGAGGCACATGCAAATTGCCTTGCATTAAGAGACTAATTTGACATTGTTTCCGATTCATGTACAGGATGATTGGTGCAGCACAAAGTGGAGGCAGTGGATGAGGCTAATTTTGATCCTACTTGCCATGAATCTACTATCAATCATACAATGTGATGATCAAAATTATTGAGTTCTCTTCGATGACAAGAAATTGCTATTGTTCACTCAGAAAGGGATCATTGGGCATGCATTGAGAGATGGAATTTTTTATGAGTTGGAAACCACAAACTTCAGTGTAGATCCATGCAATTTCTTGAATGTGAGAACATGGTCAAAGGACTTTCATCAGTCGGAGAGGGAGATTTGTAAGAAGGATGCCTTCACGTTGGGAAACATCATAGAGAATAGTTTCCCAAGGGTTAGGCCAAAAGGGACAAGATACCATTAGATTTTGTGCATGGTAATATTGTACGGTATATGACCAATATACTATCACTTGGCCGTAGCAAATATTTTGTCACATTTAGTGATGACTACATAAGAAAAATGTTTTTCTTCTACACCATGAAGCAAAGTTATGGACTACTTGAAAAGTTTAAAGAGTTCAAGATTATGGCAAAAAGTTAGTGTGTTTGTTGAATCAAATGCCTTAGATTTGATAATGAGGGACAATATGTCTCTAAAGACTTTGTTAGGTTTTGTAAGGAATCAAAAATACTATAGAATTTCCATGCCTAAAATATATCAATAGGATGTAGTAGTGGAATGGAAGAACTACAATGTTGTTGACTATGCAAGGAGAACGATACATATAAAGGACATGCCTAACAAGTTTGGGCAAAAATAATTTGCATAGTGGCTTACTTGTTGAACCGGTACCCTACTGATGCTTTACATGATATGACACCATGGAGTGAAAGTCAGTCATATATCCAGTATCTTGAGTGTTTGGATCCATTGCCTATGCTCATGTGTCAAAGGACATGAGGGGTCAGTTTGATTCCAAGAGTTAGAAATATACGCTATAAAATCCTATAGCTTATACAATCATTTGCTTCCTCTGATGTGGTGTTTGATGAGAAGGTAAATAAATCTACTTTCCCATCATGCTTATGCAAAATCACATGGAAGAGGAGACAAACAAGTGGTTGACAATGCTAGACAGGGAGGGAATTGACTATGAGGAGATGTTTGCACTAGTCGTAAGGGTGAAAACAACTCGCCTTATTCTTTCTATCGCATGCTGTCAAGTCTACATGTCTTCATGGAGAAATGAAAGAAGAGTGTATATGTGGCATCTAGAACGATTTATAGGAGAGTCATTTGAGCACTTAGTGTGCATGCTAAAAGGGCAATTTATGGCTTGAAGCAAGTCCCACGAGCTTGGTATAGCAAATTGACACTTATTTCAGACAACAAGGTCGTAAGAAGTGAAATTCATTATGAGTACCAGCCTATGCAAACAAAAATAGAGATGCTCTTACTACCCTTTCACTCTAAGTGGATGACCTCATCATAGTGGTGGGCAACAACAACAAGCTGATGAAGGAGGTCAAGGTCAATCTTCACAAATAGTTTAAATTCATGGTATGGGAATCTTGTATTATATTTTGGGTGTTGAGATAGAACAAACAAAAGAAGGCATACTTTTTGACCAAATACGTTACATTGACTCTATGTTGAAACAATTTCAAATGTTGGATGCAATACCCTTGATTACCCCTATTGAGACTAGGCATAACATGTAGAACTTATAGAGTGCATAATTTTTAGATCCTACATTATATCGATAAGTAGTTGTTGGTAAGCTCATCTACTTGATGACATTAATTCATCCGAATTTGCTCTGTAATAGGATTTTTGAGCTAGTTCATGGAAGAACTGTGTGTCCCCCATTGGAATGGAGTGAAGTGAATTTTTAGATGCCTTGGTGGGATAGCCAATCTTAGGCCGATGTATCTAAAAAGAGGCCATATGAAGAACTAAAACTTGAGGGGCTCTTTGATGTAGATTAAGGCAAAGGTCCCAAGAGTAAGTCTATTTCATGATAGACATTCATGCTGAATGATCATTGTGTGTATTGGTCTAGCAAGAAGCAAGAAATTGTGGCATTATCTATAGCAAAGGTTGAGCATCTATCTCTTGCACAGTGTGCATGTGAAGCAATATGTCCTCAGAGGCTCTTAGAGAACCTTGGTATAGTCCAAGATGGTGCTACCATGATCTTCTTTGCTCGAGGAGTTTACTATATGTAAATTCTCTATATCACGTGCGTTCAAGTACTAAATTAAATGTCCCTTGTCTATGAATTTTTCATGAATAAAATGCACCCTTTTTCTAGTCAATACATGAATACCCCCTTTAATTTTGGTATCCCTTTTTTATGTAAGAAATGTGACAAATTTTTTTGTAAGAAAATCCCTTTTGTTAAACCCACATTCTATGCTTATATATTTATGAGTTACCTCTCAATATTCATGCACTTATTAATGATGTGTCCAACAATTTTTTTTTGCAAACACTACTAATTGTAGCTACCAAGGCATCTACTACAAATTGTTTGCAAAGTAGTCAAGCTCTCACTAAGCTATTGAATAAACTCTCCCGTGACAACCTGTGTGATGTCATTATTACTGCTAACTGGTCCTCAATTTTTTTCTTCTTGCAAGAGTCTTTGTCATGGGTAGACTGTTATAAAAGTGGTTTTGGGCTGCCAAGAATGTGCATTCTTATCACATCTCACGGGAAATGCTATAGTAGGATGGCATGGCATAGATAAACTATCCATAATCCCCTTTATATATTTTGACTCCAAAAGTACGATAGTACTTTGAAAAAAGCATGGCCCTTTTAAGTTCATTGAAAGGCAAGGCATGCAAGACATTGTTCCAACCCATCGGAGAGCTTTTCTTCTCTCTTTTGAAATCTTGCCATAGATAATGAAGTGTTGAGGGAATGGCACATTCTTACCTTGCCAAAGATTTGGACTCTCTATCTTCCCTCCTTTCTTTCTCTTTTGAAATGTCTCTTTGCAATCCAAATCTATTATAAGGAATATTTACATCACAGCCACCATTAAACATATCTAAAGTCCTCTCCTATTGCTCTTATATGCATTGAAACATATCAACCATAGATATAGTAGAAGTGAGAGAGGTAGAAAAAGAGGAGTGTATAGGTAGCTATATTGTGTGCACTCCTCTCTCTCTCTCTCTCTCTCTCTCTCTCTCTCTCTCTCTCTCTCTCTCTCTCTCTCTCTCTCTCTCTCTCTCTCTCTCTCTGTGTCCCTCTCCCTCTTGCTTCCAATGGAAGGTAAGCTAAAGAGATACGGCTTGACAAAATCTCAAAATATTTTGTCAGAGATGCCGACTCCTACTTCTCTTCCAGCGAGGTTTGGTGCCTTGGTGAGGAAGTCAATGGAGCACTATTGCTCTTAGATGGTAAGGGCAACAGTACTCCATCGACTTCATCGCCAAGGCACTACACCTTGATGGAAGAGACTCCAGAGTTGGCATCTCTCATGAAATCTTTTGAGATTTCATCGAACCTTACCTCTCTGGCTTGCTTTGACGTGTCTACAGTCTAATTGTAGGTCTAATTGTAGACTAGCACTGCCATAGTGGAGATTCAACTCCACCAAGTTAAGTCAGCAATTTCCACATTACCTGATTAGCTCCCACCAATGTCAATCTCATCGGATCTATCATCGGTGTACACATTCACACATCTGACACCAGCTCAGTCTCTTAGCATTTGACAATTCAACAATTCAGTGTGACACTTGGCAGTGATCTTCCTCATATTTAGGGTTGTTCCATTCTTATTGCAAAAACCCATGCGCAACCTCCAGTTCAAAATTCCTAGCTCTTCAACATACATCAACCTTGTGCAGCCTATTGGCTACTACCAACACACAACTGTCACCATTTCACTACAAGCTTGATCCTTGGCACATTGTAGTTCTTCCACCATGACTTGGTTTAGATTTATAGGTTTATCATAAGTGCCCCAATGGCAACTCTCATACATTGTTCTCATGGGTAGGCGAGGGGTAGACACTCTTGCCAGTACATAGGTAAGCCTCTTGCTTAGAGCACCAAACCAGAGTCTAGCATGGAGTTATTCTCATCACACAGTTGATGGTAGACCCAATAGGGACAAACAATTAAGTTATTCCCATCATACAACAAATGATACATGTTTGCAAGCTATTCCATTCATCCATAGTCACTCAAAGAAACTTCTTATAGTATGTTGCAATGCTGAGTAATTGCTTTGGTTCATTACTTGACAACGTGAATCCCTCAATGATTGTGCACTCAATCCTAGGATCACTAAGCTCATTCTACTCAATACCCACAACTCACAATCCACTCGATGCTATTGACTTCTATTCTTCCTATCCCTCCCTAGCAAGATTGCCAAATGTTGATGCTCTAGTTTGCTCAGAGTTGCTTGTGATAGTAAGGGTTCTGATACAGGTTGTAAGGTGCCAGGGGTCTAAGTAAGAAGTGTTCAAGTGCTCGATGCTCAGTGCCCGAGTGAATGGTGTTAACACAAATATGCCCTCTCCTACATTCCTTAGGTTGCTATGCAAGGTCCACAACAAACTCAATGACAACAGAGTAATTGAACATGAGGAACTGGGTGATTGAAGTTGGGGCAACCACATGATGATGGAGTGGAACGGCTTACATGAAAACAATACTATGGAATGGCTTGGCTAGAACCTTCTTGGTTCAATCAACAGACTTGACTAAGTGCATTCCATTCATATGGACAGACTCTACTAAGGATATACTCTCGCCTTTGTGATGGCATGAGCTGTCTAGGAAGATCCACTACTCATCTTCCTGTAATGCTCTTTACTTTCAAGGGGTCTGCTTACCTTCCTTTTAGCCCCTCTTTGTTAATTGCATGTCCCCAGTTAACAACACTCTAGGGATCTTTCAGCTCTCTCACTCTCCTCTCTAATATCTCAACCTCTCCACTATTTCACTGACTACTCCTAAACCGTCTTCTAACTTTGCAAGTGTGATGATTTCTCAAGCTGCTACACACTACTGGACCACCACCCAAGTTTGCCGATTGTGCTGCATCAAACCCACAGTGCTCTAGAAAGTTAGCCAAAGAGGTTTCTTGGTTTTAAAGAAATGGGCCACCTCACATACACCGCTTCTCTCGTTCCAAGTAGCTCAATCAGTGCAACCAGTATATTCCCTTGTAGCTGCTTGCTACCCTAGTAACTCGAATACTCAGTGGCTCAACATACTGTAATATTCCTTTGGTGGTGAGTTGGCCTAACCCATGGGCCAATAACTTCACCATGTTGCTGAATTTTCTTCTGCTACTTCTTGTTGCAAAGAGATTGTTGGTTGCAAAGAGCAAAAATGGACGTCTAAGAGAGCAATTGCGAGGCATCTTGCATTGAGAGAGACTTGAGTCGTTTGCTTCATCAAGGTGCAATCCCTTGCTCCGTCGAGGCACAAGCCCTCCTTCATTGAGGCATCTTGATCCTCTCAAGCTCTCATCGTACAGCTCTTCTCCATCTCCAACATGGTTCAGGAAGCTCGTCATTGCAAGCTATGAAGAGAAAGATATGTCCTTTCTTGAGACAGTGATATTTCTGTTCATTTAGTGAGGAATTCCGTTCTTCTTCGAGAGAAAGAGAGATGAATTCTGCTCATTAACTTTGAAAGATTGAGCTTTTGAAAGATTGAGCTTTGAGGCAGAATTCTGTGTTTGAGGGATTTTAGTAGTCTGAGAGGTGTGAGGGAGAAGTGTTAGCGTTCCTCCTTTCTGTTCCTCGAGGGTATTTCATGAGAGATCTTCTCTCCGTTCATTTTGGGGAAGAATCCCTCTTCTGTTCTGAGTTGCCAAAGGAAGCAGTTACAACAAAGGCTCTCCATTCCATTCAAGCTTCGCGACGGCTCCATGAGCCTTCTCTCTTCAAAAGCTTCCTCAATGTGAGGCCTCCAAGAAGCTCCTATCTACAACAGCGAGCAGCCTCTACAAAGGCTAGCCTCAACAAACGATCCTCTTTACACTCTCCCGACTCCCTCAACAGAGGCTTCTAGTAAGCCATTCGGCCAGCAGGTCCATCTACTACACGGCCACCGAATTCCTTCAAGCCCTGGCGTCGACATACACGCCAGCGACCTGCAACCAGAAATAGTCGACTCCAACAGCGGCTAAGCCCTGGGGTCTACATACACGCCAGCGACCTGCGACCAGAAATAGTCGACTCCAACGGCGGCTAACAGCCAGCGACTACCCATCAAGCTACTTCAACAAAGCTCTAACCTGCGAGCTCCTCCACAAGGACCCTATGTGCATAGCTTGGAGCCAGGTGCAGCATAGACGGCCCAAGCCAATTCTTCATCAACACTATGGATACTTCTCCTCGCATGCATAGCACATTGGTTGTAGCAATGCTCAGCCACGCCTCCATCAAACGACTGTAGCGACTAAGGCTGTGGCTCGACCTGAATGACTTCTCGAATAGTCCTTGACACACAGCAACGCTCCTTGCAACTACCATCTACTACAAAGCTCCAGCCTCCATCCGTAAGCAATCTCCAAATGACTATAGCCACATCTGCTCTTAGGCCTCTAGCTCCTAAGCTCCGTGCACGGCGGCCTTCTCCGACAAGTTCAAGCCTCAGCGCAGAAAACAAAGGCAACAAGCTCTCAGTAGCCTTCTAGCCCACAAGCAATGGCTCCCGGCACTCCTCCGCGACGAGATCACACAGCAAACGACTTCTGCTGCCGAGTTAATGACCTGCTCAGCGACGGCTGACAGCCTACGAGCACGTCCACATCCTCCAGGCCTCCAACCGAGCTTCGCCCAGCAGCTTCAACCCTGTAACGCCTGCAAGCCTCAATGACTGTACCACCGCTCTACAAAGCACCAGCAACCAGTGCCTTCCGCCAACTCACCTCCAAACGATGCACGATGGAGAAGGTGACGGATTCGTCCGTCATTGAAATATTTCTACGATAGAATCTTTAAAAGATTCTGATGAATCCTATCACTTGCCATGTGGAACCCTGCCACGTTGGCTTATCTGCCACATCACTTGGCTAGGGCTCCCATGATGCCATTTCATCATACCACACGTGGACTGCCCACGTGGCAATGCCACATGATCGAGACTGCCACATCAGTAGCACATGTCATCACTGCAGTCCAGTTAGCCTGCCCAGTCAGCAGCTATATCAACAGTGCCATCTAAGCACGCAGTGCCTCATAGGCATGCCTATGTGACAACCATCCCCATGTCACACTGCCACCTCACCATAGGCCACATCATCATTTTTGGGCCTTCTTGGGATCAACGTGTGGCCTATCCTTCCGGGGGCCGTATCTTTTGATCCAGGAGGAATTTAACACAGTTGTAAAAAGGAAAAATGGTGACCAAATCACGCTCTACATGCTGAGGATCTCAGATCTACCATCTGACTTTTCCATAGGCCAGCATTATCAAAACCTCATCATTGAAACCACCTCATGATTCTTTGCAGCGTACCCAGCACATAAAATGAATCCAAATAAGATTCATTTGTTGTATTTTGTGCTTCGATGTATAGTCTAGTTAGAGAGTAGCACTGCCATAGAGGAGATCCAACTCCACCAAGCCAAGTTAGCCATTGCCACATTAGCCGATTAGTTCCCACCGTCGGCGTCAGTCCCATCGGATCTATCATCGGTATTCACTTTCACATATCTGACACCAGTTCAATACACCTGGCATTTGATAGTTCATCACTCAGTGTGACACTTGGCAGAGTGATCTTCCTTGGATTCAGGATTGTTGCACATTTGCACGCACACATGCCACCCATGTACAGTCGTTTTCATTGACTATTTTTGGCATTGGTTCATGCATGCATACACATCAGCCTTGTACAACCTCTTGGCTATGCCCAACACTCAGTTGTCATCTTCAATTATAGGCTTGATCCTTAGCACACATCAATTCTCACATGACTTGGTTTTGACTGTTCAACCTAAGCCCCCAAGCTCTCACACAGTGTTCTCATGGATAGACACTCTCGCCAGTACATGGTTAAGCCTCTTAGACAAAGCACCAAACAGCATGGAGTTATTCACATCACAACTGATGATACACCATTCATGACTCTAGACAAGATCCATGAGTGGAAAGAGAACCTAATTCGACCATTTATTGCCATGAGGTATATACTAGTCTACGATGCAGACTCGAGCCTCATTGGCCTTGACAGATCAGATGCAAATTTACCACATGTTAGTATGGATCAGCCCACAATTTTTTATCATACACACTTCTCGGTAAGCCCTCAGCACAAGGCACTCTCATCTACATCATCATAGGCTGATTCCAGTGATGTAAAGTCAACATCTTCACGCATGGATCCGACTCCATCTGTTGTCACATCAGATGCAGGCACTCAGCAGGAGTTCAGTTATGATCATGCAGTTTTTCAGCAGCAAGTAAGTCCTCAGTACGAGGCACTCACATCTCCAATAGCATGCCAAGTTATATGCCACATTGCATCCAGCTCTTCAGGTGATTCCATTCTCGCATCCATCACTGATGCCTTCACCTCTGACACAGAGCATATCTTGGACACAATTTCCATGAGCAGTTCAGATCAGCACATCAATCTACAGGACATTTCAGCATCGGCTCAGTCATGCCGCATTGCACCACCCTTGGATCCTGTGATCACCACCTCTTTCAATCAGCAAATCATTCCTCAGCATGAGGATACCTATGCATCAGTGTGGTCCTTCCCCAATGCAATGGACATCATTAGGTTCAACCATAGCGCAACCTGGGGAGACTCAGTGTTTCATCATGCACTTATGGCTATTGTATATAGTCCATACTTGATGCAGATCAGTGGTTGGATCCACGACTTCATATCAATCCCTTCATCAGCATTCGACACCTCATTCGCTTCAGGGACATCCTATGCTTTTTCAGTTGTATATTAAGCTTCTAGGCCTTTATACTGTCAGCTCCACCTTGAACCTATGACGAATGGTACATCCCATGCCAATGGATGTTTAGCCATGCACACATCAAACGACCTTCAACTCATGATAGTTCAGCAAACAGGTTTGACAGGTTGCCATACCTTGTCAATTTTATAGGCCTCTTCTTCAGCAGAGCAGTGTATCATACCTGCACCTTCGGCCCCATATTTTCAACCCCTGGATCACTCTGTCCACATAGACTATGCCATCTTCTTTGGCCCTACATCATTTGACAAATATTATAGTTCTACTGCAGCATAGTTTCACTATTACTGTCAGTTCTTTTGGGTTGGTGACACTCTTGTACGTCACAACCTACCAGATCACATCGCCATAGCTACATTGACTAGCCTCACATCCGGATGCCTCTTCTATAGAGCAATTGCACGGTCCACGGTGACTTATGACATGTTCAACTTTGACACATTCAGCATGCAGCCATACACACTGTCATTCACCCAGTCATCATTTGATCAACCAGTCTTTGATCAAGGTGGACTTTACTTTCTGCATATTTCCTTCCTCTTCCCTTGGGCCTATTTTCTGGGTTTCGTTCCCAAAGGCAAATGTTGACCCACAACTTAAGAGGGGGAATCCACATTATGTATAGGATCATAAAGTTGTACTCATTGATCATGCTTTTGCTGCATAGTCATTGTGCTCACATACTAGTTTAATTTCTTTTTAGTTTTGGATGCTAGCATACGCACCAGACGAAATCCACAAAAAGGTCTTGTACAGGCACCCTCTACTTACCCATGCAATTTAAGAGGGGTTGTTGAGGATGGTGTAAATTGCACCATACCTCTAGGGCATTAGGGGCAAACCCTAACCCTAACCCTAAGGGGTCCACATGTATATCATCATGTTCATGTTCAATACACTTAGCGTACAGGTAGCATTATCATGCGCACTCCTCTCTCTCTCTCTTTCCCCCTCTCACTTCCACTATCAGCGTTGTCAATACTCCATTACTCACATCTCTCACAATTCCTCACTCTCATCAGCAAAATATAAATACTCCTCCAAGACTTCTCATATAAAAGTTTCAATGCTGTAGAATAAAATCTTACTCATACAATAGCAACTCTCTTTCCATTGTGGCAAACATATGCTAGTTAAATCATAACACACTATCACTCATAGTAATAGGTTCCATAGTGCTTAAATCAATCCAATCGAGTGAATACTCTTGTTCTAGACCATACTACAAAAGCAAATGGATTATGTGAATTCCATGTCATATGTGAGAAGGCAAACACAGTCCTTGTGACCTACACATGCTACTCTCATTCCCATTGAGTGCAAACGCAATGCTTGTGACCTACACATACTATTCCAATTCCCATTGAGTGCACCTCAAATACTAGTCCATTTTAGATGAAACTAGAGCCATCATTAGCTACGTAATCCATGAAATACCATGCATACGTCATCAATCATCTTCACCCTCTACTCATTAATCATCTTCTCTCATGGGCTTCTCACCAACCACTTGAGATTTCCACCGTCTCACTCTCTTGACTCCAATAATCACCATCATCCCACATCAAATAACCCCATAGAAACTATGCCATAGTGTCTTAAGTGCAACCGGTGTTGATACATGTGTGAAAACTAGATGGGCTATTTAGAGTCTAATAAGGTGAAACACATGTGAAACTAAGTGCAACCCATGTTGATACAAGTGTAAAAACTAGATGGGCTATTTAGAGTCCAATAAGGTGAAACGCATGTGAACTCAGTAACCCACCTTGTATGTGCAAAATAAAATCACAGTAAATTAGTTATATAACTCATCCCTATGTATATAAAGCTACATTTAGCTCCAAACATGTTAATATCCCACATAACACCGTAAATTCTTTCAACTAGTACTTAAATCATCAAATTAGCTCAAAAAGTTAAAAAAGTCTAGGGGGTAAGCAAACCCTATCATCCATAGTGGAGAACTCCATCTAATAATTATGATAGCGTTTGCACTTCAAACACCATACATCAACATCTTAGTTTGAGGTTGATCCTTATTATCTTAGGTTTTGACCCAATTGAGCAACTCATTCATCTTCTTGATCAAGGAGCTGAATACTTCCTCATATAACATCTGTATGTGGAGAATGGTATAAATTGCACCATCTATGGGGATGTGAGAATGCCCCGAGTAGACATGTCTAGAACAGGATTTTTCCTGCATTATAATGTTAGTGTACAGTTAGCCTATTTTGGTGTATACACTCCTCTCATTCTCACCCCAACTTTCTCCAACATGGTATAAGAGCCTATGGTGCTCTATCTTTCTTAATTTTAGTCCTGTCCCTTGAGGCAGTATGTTTCTTTCCTTGTGTTATTTGTGTTGAGGACTTCATCCTCTCCATTTTGCATCAAAGGACTTCATGCTCTTTGATTTTATTTAGAAATTTTTTGATTTAAAGTTCAATAATTCACGTTATGGCTTTTGAAAGTGAGTGTGCTCTCCTTTGGGATTCTTGAGAGATCTATGGGACTTATGAGAGCGTTTGAGAGTCTTTTGTGAGAGTGAGTGATTTGGGAGAGTTTGTGTTTCACACACACACACACACACACAGAGGAAAAATTTAGGTGAAATTAATTTATGAGACAAGAGGTGGAGATTTTGCTTTAAAAAGGGAAGACCATTAATCCATTTAACCAATCAAGAGCTTTAGGGAGTGATTTGCTAATTTTGAGAAAGAATCCATGATGATGATAAGTTTTCTCTCCATGATCACGTATCACTTTGTGCTCTCAACAAGGACACATAGTAGGGACCATCAGAAACAAAAAGTTTATTGTCATTAAATCACATTCTTGGGGACCAATTGGTGTTAGCATCATAATCAAGATCAAGGAATCTTAAATCTAAGGGGATCTTAAATCTCTGGACTCAGGTCAAAGGTTGGGCATTTGCTCCAAAAACCAAGGAGAAGGGCCAATCTAAAGATAAAGTCTCTCCAAATGGACAATTGAGACACTCTATTACCTCCAAGGAACACCCATATATTCTAAGTACCACCACAGAGAAGGCCCCATCTAGAGAAATTTATCACTAGAGGGACAACTAAAATGCTCTAGTTACCCTCCAATGAGCTCACAAAAAAAGTCTCCATTCCACACATTTTGGGGGCTACATTGATGCTCCAACTACCTCAAATGAGTGAGTGGTGGGATAGGGCAAAAACCCACTCAAGAAGGAGCTTCTAGCCTATGGAGCTTTGAGAAAAAAAAAACTTTCTTTTCTCTAACCCTTCCTACAAAACCCAAAGTAGAAAATCATGAACTCATACCAATGTCTTTAAGTAACAAATTCTATCTTTAATGATGCTTCAAGCCACCAATAAGGAAGAAGAGTGTCCCACTGTAAGGATTCTTTTGGCCAATTATGAAGAAGAGTGTCCAAAGGATCTAGATGAGTCGAGAATGTTTTTCATATATTGACAAGTCAAGAATGTTTTGCATATATATTGATGATTACAACGACATCCAATTTTGGATGGAACGTCTTCAAGTTGACGAGCTTCAATGGTCTCAAAAGTCAAATCCAAGGCAAGATCACTTTGATACAACTCACATGGAAAAGGGTGAACTTGGTCCTAAAATCCCTCTCAAGTCTACACTAAATAAAAACACCAAAGGAGAAAATTATAATGTTCAAATTAGATCTCAAGGGATGGAGGGATGATGAAGTTGATGATGCTTTGGCCCATGATACCGCTGACTACTTCACCAAGTACAAGATGGGGACTTTCACATGCTAGCCTTGTGAAGTAAGAACTACAAATGTTAATTAAACCAAACTTCATCTATGAAATCGGGCACGTTGGTTTGGTGTCATTGATAGTCATTGTCCTAAAGAAGATGGCAAGATCAACGTTCTTGTCAGTCAAAAGATACTCAATGTAGCCACACTTCACGACCATTATCATTTAGCTCACATAGACTGTGCCATAAAAAATGGCTAGAAAGGAATTCTATAGCCCCTTAGAAACCATAAAACTTTGTTTGCAAGGCATTCCTTAACTTTCTTTTATGGTTCAAGAGTTTAATAGTGCATGGTTTTTGTTTACATGGGAGTTAATTTAATCCTTTATCTTTAGCGACCATTCTGATGATGTTTTTTACCACCACTAATGAGGACCAAGCAAAAAGTCACTCCTTTGCCCGATTTTTCAAGAAGGATCAAGGCTTTGTGATGATGAGGTTTTCCTCATTATCAATCATCACTTAGTTAGTGGATTAGAATCAAATAGTTACGATAATACCACTCCTAGACTTGGCCTCTTTAAAAAGCTCACTAGAGAAATGTCCTTGTCTATTTAATTATATTGTTTGGTGCAAGCTATCCCTTTCCTTGGAGTTATTGTGTAGTCCTATCAATGCTCTATGAGTCCTCTCTTTGGAGTAGAAGCTTCTTCCAACATCGATAGGCCTCTCCGCTTTTTGAATTCCCTCCCCTTCTGCTAGGGGTAGAGAGTCAAATGAAGACATTGTTTGAATTCTCTTGTTGGGTTTTCGGTCTTCTTTGTTTCGTGCTCTTCCTTTCATTTTCATTTTCACTTTAGTTATATGTTCTCTTTGTTCTAAGTTTCAAGCAACAAATTGATACCAAATTTTGGTAAAAATGAAAAAAAAGCTATGTATTGCCCAATAATGATGCCAAAAAAACTATCAACCCATTCAACAAGTCTTTGTTAACATATGCAGGGATCTTTTAATTGACAAGATAAACTCTCTATTGAGTCTTTCTTCTTCACTATTGGTCTCTTCAGTGTTGTCACCATTGTGAAGAGAGTGTTATCAAAGATTCACACTACTTGATTTCTAGAGGTACAAAGGTGGTGCCTCACTTACATTAACCTTGTGGGATTCCTACATCAAAGAGAAGTTAATCCTTCCTTTAAGTTTGGTACTATCCTCACCATGTGCATTAGACCACTCAAGTTTCTCTCATATATGATGAGGGTCCATTCTCACTTTAGTACCTCACATGGCTTTTGAACATCACCAGTGATAAACAGGCAATGGCAAGACTCTTTCCTAATCACTTCAACCTGTCTTCAGCTTTGTCTATTGGACATGTGGCTACAATAACTACTTGTAGTACTTCTCTATGCAAGCAAGCGCCGAGTATATAGCATGAATGGAAAATTAAGTCTAGCAGAAGAGTATCTCATGCATCTCTCTCATCAAAAAACAAAACATTAGGATGAAGTCAATTCAAAACAGGTTGCATTAGGACCAAAAATAATGTCATCCTCTATGTATTTTATGGTTCCCTCACAACCTCAACTCTTAACTCCTTTTCCACCTCGATACCCATTTACAAAATCATTGCGAATCCTATTAAATTTTCCTTGGTGTACCTCAAATCATTCTACCCTTGCACTTAGTTTAACGAAACCAAGAGAACTTAAAAACAACACTTTTAGACATTAAGTGAAACTTGTTGTCGACATGGATGATACAATCTTCGTGATGCATTGATCTTATCAACAAACATCTCTACTTTGCCTGAACACATGCTATCTCACCTTTTAACCTCTTTGCCTCATGCATCACCCTTTTGAAAAGCACCACTATAATAGTTAAAATGTCGTCACTAGGATAACGTTGCACTGGCAAAAACTGCATCTTTAAGCTATCATTGTCCCTTTCTTATAGCCTTGTCTCTTCTAAACTTATTGGAGAAGGCATTCTTTCTTCTACCAATTGCATCCCAACACTCTCTTCCATTTCCACTACACATCCTCAATCTTTCCATCCCCAACATTAATTGTTGAGCCCTCCCAAAAGACCCTTTAAAAAAGGCCTTAAACTATATGTCACACATAGAGGCCTAAACATCTCTTCCCCATTAGGAAAAGACCATTAATTGGGCAATGATCTGATAATGATGACGAAAAATTTTCCATTAAGATGACACATGAAGCCATCAACCTCCCCCAATGTGTGCAAGGCCTAAAAATTCTATCTTTCAGGGTGAAACGATCGAGATGCCATCCTCAACAAGTTTTTAAAAAATCTACTACTCCTGTGACTACTTAAACTTATTCCACAAAGCAACAAAAACTACTACTCCTGTGACTACTTACACTTATTCCACAAAGCAACATTAGAAAAAGACTTCTTTTTCTTCATGTGTGACCTATCTGAGTCATCTCATGTTGTTATATTCCAATCTCCTCCCCACTACACCAAAAACACTACCACGCTCTAGCCATTAGCATCTCTGAACAAGGTGCTCCCTCTAAACTTTTCTTGACAAGAAAAGCATCCCCTCCGACATGATGACCCGAGTTATCACAAAATTTTTATAGCCTAACAAACTGGTTTGAAGTCTGGTTTGAAGCCACAATATTTATCTGAAATAAGACCCAACCCTCTGTGCTCTCCGTTGCCTATCAAGCCTTCTTGTCAATTTGATTCTTTAATATTTATTTGAAATAATACCCAACCCTCTGTGCTCTCCGTTGCCTATCAAGCCTTTTTGTCAATTTGATTCTTTAATATTTATTTGAAATAATACCCAACCCTCTGTGCTCTCCGTTGCCTATCAAGCCTTTTTGTCAATTTCATTATGTTATGGACTTTTAAAAACATTTGAGCAAGAAATAACAACTAAGTTTTTTATGAATGACATAAGCTAATAAGTTGTCCATCTACCCCTATAACTTTCTTCGATTTACAATGTCTGAAGCCTTGTCAACTAATTCTAAAAGGTGCCATCAAATTGGAGATGGAACATGTCTACAAATGCTAAATGGTCAATTAGCATAGATGGCATGCTGAAACAACTTCCAATCATGAAGTAATATACGAAAACTCATGTAGTGCAATTTGTTAAAAAATCTCAAACAACTTCCATAATCAAGAGTATGGTATAGAAATCGTGTATGAAAACATGAAACATCAAAACACCATATGGTACTTTGGATTAGTCAATTCTTCTATAGTGCAACTCTCTCTCTATTCTCAAATTGTTCTTGGTCATTGTTCTTAGTTTCAAATGTTCTTGGTTCAATCTGACAGACTCACAGGATCTTGAAATCTTCAAATTTGATCTTGATTGGAGTACCTTGAGAGTTGCCAACATGGGACCCTTGGGTCACTCATCATCAACATCATCATCCTTATGTCATGCATTCTAGTGTCATCATTCATCTATGTGGACTTGCTCGTGGTGACGTCCCTTAATAGGTGGTGGCCTAGGCACTCATCTTCGTGTAACACACGTGTTAACACGTTATTGTCTTACATTCTCCCCTCCTCGACTCTCTTTCACTTTCATTTGATATATATAAGCCTCCCTACTTACATCCTTGACCCGATGGTGGAAGAAATTGTTTGTAATTTCATGGTCGTAATTGTTTAGAACTTTTACTTCACCTAGTGCATTTGTAAATGTTTCCTTTAAGATAAATTGTCCAACCACGAAAATTCAAGTACAATAGGTATTTCTGACACATTTCCACAGATACATTAACCATAACGTTGAGGGAAAATTATAAAGACATTTACAATCGTGAGAAATTTAGGCTAGTCAACTATAGGTTTGACTTTCCTGCACCAATAATTGTAAAACACACAGCTGTGCTACTTCAGGGCATTCACAGGAAACGAGACTATCAACATCGTCTTAAATTTAACACAAGGAAATTCTCATAGTATTCACAACCAGGAAAATACAGGCAGTGAGAGAACAATTTTTATGTGGCTGAGAATCCAGGGGCATGATGCATAAAAGGAGTTGATGTAGACAATCTGCGGCATATTTCCCCAAACACTGAAAATACAAGCATTTGGCCTGAACGTAGGCAATATGTGGCCTTGACAGTGAAAATGCAAGCATGAACTTCCTATTTCCTTTCTGTGTCATTTAACTTGTTGCTTCAGCTTTATGAAATTCATTGTATGATGGGGTGGTAATGTAATGCTTTTATTTCACACGTCAAAATATATAGTCTTCCATTCACCAAGGCAATCTCCCCGAACACGTGCAATGAGCATGCATGAAGACCCAAGCATATGTGTTTGACAGAGAGGTAAGCACTCTATTCGTAGCACACCAAAAATGAAAATTTATCACCATTAATTGTGGAAGGGAAAGTTGGCTGAATTACATGTTCTCTTCTAACATTCCTTGGTAGTGGATATATGCACCCCTAGCTGTCCGACACATGCCAGCTTTATGCACCCCAACTATCAGCTATCAACATCTTCCAAGATACCAAACCATCTTATAAAGAAGGCAATGCCCGTCTAATTCATATCCTGGTCATGTGCTATAAGCATCCACGTATAAGGCATCTTGTCATTGATGTCGGAGCATTACTGCGACCAAGTTGCAATGCTATATGAACTGTTATCCCCTAAGAAGGAATGGGGTTGCACACCTTGAGTTAGATGTATTAGGGTCATAAGGTCTATAACAACTTCCCTCATTGGAGGCCTCAGTTCGGGTTCCTTTCTCGTGCACCTCTCTGCCAATTTGACCATCTGTTTAAAGGTTTGTTGAAAGTGTAGTCAGTTACATAAGCCACAAATTGTTTGTTGAAGGTAATACCCATTGGGTGCTTCACTTAAAGATACTGAATGCTTACCTTCCAAACCTGCTCAACTGGGAAATTGGTTCCCAAAGCTGGGTCCACCAATGTCTGGAACTTCTCTTGTGCATCAGGATCATTCAATACATCTTCAAACTGCAGTTACACTCATGCCATGCAAGATCTTAAGGATGGCATTGAAAAGAAGAGCAATTGCATGATGATCGAACACACTTATCAAAACATGATGACAGTACAAAGTCCTGTCTTTTTTTGTAAAAACAGCTGCAGTTTTTCAAGACATACCAGAGACCTAAGGTCCTTGTACTGCGTTACAGAAGCATCTGTTGGGATAAGAGCCTCCTTTCCAGAAACAAGTTGAAATAAAACCACTCCAAAAGCAAATAAATCTGCTTTCGATGACATGTATCCATATTGAGCATACCTACATGTAAACACGACTCCATAAATGGGAGACCCAATCTCTAGTAGGAAAATTACTTCACAGCAAACTCTTAACGTACACAAGGGTCAGAGTCCCATCACTTCAGAGGAAAGACAAAAGCAAGAGTGATCATTAAAAACCACAGAGAGAAAAGGATATTTACAAAATTTCGAAAAGAAATTTGACTAGATCCATGCGCACGTCAAGAGTCATGATTAATCCTTGGGTATGGATTCAGAGACTGAAGTGTGAGCTCCCTGCCTCCCCTGAGAAACGTTCCTTGCACACACCCCCCCCAAACCAAAAAAGCCTCTTCTGCACAACCGCCCCTTGCCCTTCTCCCCTCTTCTGCCCCTCTGCTTTGCACCCCTCCTCATCCCGTTTCTTGCCCTGTCCAGCTGTGATTATAGCCTGTTGTCCTGTTCATGGACCCGTGTGGATCTGTGGTGGTTCAGCTGCGCTCATCTATCAGCTTCCTTGCAGGACCCCCCGCTGGTCGCCAGTCTTGGGACTCCCCAGCAAAAGCTCGTCACTCTCAGACTTGTTCCCAGGCACCCACGACAGTCCGGGGCCGCCTGGAACTGGTCAAAGGTGCATGCAGCAGCAGCCCCGAAGCTCGGGCAGGCCGCAGCTCCCGGGAGCTTCCAGCCTGTTTGCTTTTGGACTGGGGTTCCCTCTTGGAGTTCCTTTCCAGCCGGGTGTACTCAAGCCTCCTTACTGTTTTTGTGCGCCTCCAGCCTCCTGGCTCTCATTGCAAGCTCTCAGGACTGTTCGGCAGAGTTTCCCAGCCTACTGCTGCAGGCTCTTTTGGGGGCTTGATTGGCCTTTTTTTAATTTATTTTCTGCCAGCCTTCCAAGCTTAGAGGAGCCCCCTGTATGATTTCTTGGCTGGCCTTCCAGTGGGGATCTTGATCCTTGCTCTTTTCCTTCTTTTCCACCTACCCCTTCCTTTTTCCCAGTGCAAGGCTCTTTGTTTTTACCTTGGAGAAAAGAAGCTTGGTGGGGGCTTCTGTCTGGTAAGAAGGGCTCTTATCGCAGCACCTTCAACTACCACTATCGTCAAGGTTTTACTTTCTCCCCAAGATAAACATGTGAAATTTGAAGTTCAGTCTCGACAGGATAGGGTGGTGGTGGGCAGAATTGTTGGACTCACGCCCTTGAGGAGTCAGATACGGGATTGGTCACACGCAAGCTTGGTGCTCATCATCTATGGGAGAGGATATTTTCTTCTCCAATCGAGCTCACTTGGCACTACCCTAGCAATTGTGCAGGAGAGCCACATTTCCCTTGGCCCGCACTTGGTGTATCTATTTCCCTAGTAGTCTGTCCGGTTGGGGCAGCAGACTTAGTCTGTGGAAACAGACCAGCCAACCAGTCGGCTGGTTCCAGGGGAATTCAGCCCTATAAAAGGGCCCCTTCGGAGGGCAGAGATCATTCCAGTAGACACTCAGCCTGCGGGTCACTTCCGGGTTAAAAGCAGAGGGAGTTTGAGGAGTCATCAGTGTTTGCAGGCCAGATCCAGAAGTCTTCAGCACGACTAGGTGCAGACCTACACCCTGTAGGAGAGCATAAGGCAGTTCAACAGAGGGAGCTTTTTCTGCAGTACATATAAGAGCAGAACTTTGCAGGAGTGCTCAGCTACTCAAGACTACACAGAGGCATGTAGCAGAAGAGGAAGAGTTCCTACAGAGGGTGCAGCAAGACAGAACCTGTTTTGGGACTTAACCACCTCGGGTGCAGCAAGACAGAGCCTGTTTTGGGGACGTAACCTCAGAGGTGGTTTCTGAAGGTGTTGGTACATACTAGGGCAAGTTTTTGTACTTGAAATTCTATATATATCTTTCTGTTTTGGCTATACATCTGAGTATTCTTTCAAATCTGATTGTCTTCTTACTTTCAAACAAAAGCATATGTGTATGAGTCGTGTTCTATTCTCTATCTTGTGATCTCGGGGTGTATCTTCCGCTGCATGAGTAGTGTTGGCCCTAAGCAAGCAACCTACCTCTAGTTTTCCAACACATTTAGCAGACCAGAAGTCTAGGAAAACAAAAAGAAATAAATTATTTTAAAGAACAAGAAGGAAGACTAGAGTATCACAGATCATATGAAACTTACTCAGGAGCCATGTAACCAAATGTACCTCCCTGCTTTGTTGTGGAGTTTGTTTCTTCTGGATTTGTTAGTTTTGTTAAGCCAAAATCTCCAACCTGTCAAATCCATAAACAGATTAGATATTTGCACACAAACACAACTTTGTAAAGGCCCAATAATGGATTAGAGGAATGGACCTTAGCACGATAGCTTGTGTCAAGAAGAATATTGCTTGGCTTTATATCCCGATGGATGTAAGTTGGGATGGTATGATCATGGAGGTACTCAATCCCCCTTGCAGCATCCAAAGCTATTTGGACTCTCTTCTCCCATGACAACACTTGAGTTCCTGAAAACATTTAATTGAAATCCGTTACCAACAAATCTCAATACCTCCGTCAGTCTCAGGAATACTAACACGCCAATTACACTGAAAAAGACAGGGCTCAATGATCATAAGCTGGTAATGCACACCATTATTCCCAGAACGTAGGTGATGGGTTAAAGTTCCATTGTCAACATACTCATACACAAGAAACAAAAATACTTTCGTGCAGTAACCAACAAGGCGAACCTGCAAAACAATACAGTCAGGCCATGCATCAGATTCACAATGGAGATCTACACATGTTTAAAAATTATTCGTTTTACAACGCAAAACAAATCAGTTCGAATTTCAATCATTGCCAAGGAAATCGAATTCTGACAACATTCCTAACACCGGCCTCTGGCCTGCTCAAAGACTTGAGAAAACGAATGTGCTCATCTCTTTCATCTTGATATAATCATCAGCTGGAAGTCCAAAATCTATGAGATTACTTGCAAAAACTGCATTGGTAAACTTCTCAGCTTCAACTGGATTAGAATATAAAAGTGACAATCTAGAAGGTATACCAGGGCATAAATTATTTTGCTTGCATATTTTAGTGCTTGGTCCATGCTTGATCGCATTCTAACTAAAAAAGTCTTCAAGGATAGGAATCTCTTTGAATCTACTTTGGGCCCTATTCTGAGTACATTTCACTCTAACAAACACTGAACTCATGGAAAGTACTTCCTCTTATTCAAATTTTGACATGGAGAATTATATAAGAACACATGGATAGGGAGAATTATATGAGCATGTTAGATAAACCTAGTCTAGTATCATTCTGATTAGATACCTGGCTAGTCACGCCATGAAGCAGACTTATATTGTGGTGCCCAAATGGCTGCGGGTTGCTCCTCTCTGAAATACTCAATGCCCCCACAATGGGACCTTTTTATAGGCTAGGGTGTCCCCAGATGTGCCAACAAAGATCACTCAGTCAGCCGACCTGTCAGCCATGCATCTGTACAGCTGTCCTCCAATCGTCCTTATCCCAAGAAATAATGAGATCTTTTTATTATTGACTCCAGTCAAAGAAAGTTGAATTTAGTCAACTAGAGCAAGTTTCTTTTCCTATGCTTTTGCACTGGTTAATGTGCATCGTGGGGACACCCACAAGGAACAGATTAGTCCAAGAATTAGAATGCATGCATTAGCTAAAGGGGGGCAGGATGACCAGGCAGACTACCGACCCTCGCTCAGCAAGGATGCAGCTACAGCGCTTGTGAGATGAGAGTGGCCAGTTGGCTCAAACGCTCAGGAGATTCTAGAGACTATCGATAGTGGTTTCAGTCTCGGGAGGAGTCCCCCCCAAGGTCTTGCAGCCCAAGAGGCAATCTAAACACACACTACGACACGGGTCTCTCCGAGTGGAGGCCCCGTTCGATATGAGGAGCTCTCAAAGGCCCTCAAGGCTCTCCCTCCACACAAGGTTTTGGCAAGGACGGATTGACACCATTTTTCTTTAGGTGCTTTTGAGAGTACATTCATGCACCCTTGTGTCTGGCCTTCCAAAGGATTTTTGACTCAGGCTCGCTTATCCAATCATTGAGCTCGAGGTGGATTTGTTTGATCCCGGAAGGCGGAGACTGATCAAGATATTCGTCAATGGCACCCCATCACCTTGCTAGATACTTCCTACAAGATCTTAGCCAAGGTCTTGATTCTGCAGCCGTAGCCCCATCTTGTTGACATCATCCATGACACTTAGACAGGTTTTGTTCAGGCATGCAATATCTTGGACATCATCTTCACCTTTTGCAAGCAATGGATTGGACCTGAGAGGAGTCTCAGCATATCACAATCCTTCTCTTGGATTTTGAGAAGGCTTTCGACAGGGTGGAGTGGCCCTCATCTTGAGGGCACATGCGGAGGATGGTTTCTCGAATGAATGGATTCAAGGGGCCTCTGCCTTGTATATAGAGAGTGCGGAGAGTGCCAACAAGTTGCTTATTGGAGGTCACACGAGAGAGGCTTTCTCTCTTGCTTTGTACGTCAAGACTTACCTCTCGCTCTTTTTCTTTTTGTGGGAAAGGCTCTAAGCTATTTTCTGCACTCCCAAGCGGCGGGTCTCACTGGGATGCAACTCTCAATCCGCTAGTAGGAGGAGCTACTGGACTCAGAGTTTGCAGATGACATGGTACTTTTTGTGGAGAGCACAGCAACGAGTCTGGAGGGAGTCCAATGAGCCCTTGAGAGTTGTATTGCATGGCATCTGGGGCTAGGATCAACTGAACCAAATCAATCAACTTCCCCATGGCGATAGGAGGAAGGTCAAGAAAACATGGACCGAGAGCCACCCTTGGTTCCATTGGATCCCGCAAGGTCAGACAACAAGGTACTTACACTGCCAAGTGGGTATTGACATTTCAATGGAGCAATAGATTGTTGTTGTGCGGTGCAAGCTTTTGTATTGGAGCTCGGCCACACTTTCCCTTGCAAGGTGGGCCCTCGCAGCAAACCAAGTCCTCTCAACCACATCATGGTACATAGCCTCGTGTCCCTTAATCAAGGCCAATTCTAGCCCTTAGGACTGTTGGTGTTTTCACAGGGGCTGCATGGGATAGCTCAGGCACTTGATACGTAACTTCTTGTAGATAGGATCGAACACAAGAAACACCAGAGCCATGGTTGTCTAACAGAGGGTGATCCTACCCCAAGAAGAGGGAGGACTTGGACCCAAAGATGCAGAGTAGAGCCCTTTTGGGCAAGCCAACAATGCGAGATTTCACCCCGAGGTCGGAGCCCTGGAAGCAATTGCTTCACAGAGGCCTTAGCAGGAATACCCCCCGCCTAGGAGGCTAGTTGCAGCAATCTCATTGGTGGATCTTCTCATAATAGCCCCCGCACTGGAAAGGGCATGTCATTGATTCCTGCATAGAGTTTGGCAGCGCCTACCTCGAGGACTTGTTCAGGCCAACCCTCGGTAGCCCCTTCTCTAGCATTCCGACATTCAAGGCCAAGAGGACTTCATGCTAGGGCAGCAAACACACATCAGCTGGGCGCAATGGGAAGTGGCTCGGCCCAATATTTCAGAGCACGGGACCATCTCTCCACTAAAACAGAGGCACGTGCACGATCCCTCTCTCCCCTGAGGGGGCAAGCAAGCAGATGATAAAGAGACATGATAAAGAGACTGCCATCCTTGAGTCTTGAAAGAGGTAGCATCAAGCAATCCTACACTCTGCTGAGCCTGAAGAAGCCACAACCAAAGTAGAGTTGTAATAGCTTAGGTGTATCTGTAAGATCGCCCTCTTTTAGCCACATTGCATGCAAAGGTGAATAATTCAAAATTTTCACCAAGTAGCGACGGGAAACTCTATCTTCCTTATGTGCCAAAATCTGCTCTAGAACCAGGATCTCATCCAAATCCTCAACCTCTGGCTGCATCTCAAAAGGAATATCCTCTAGCACATCCCCCTGAAAAAAGGCTTAAGGTGACTCACATGGAAAGCATTGTGAATCCTCCAATGATCTGGTAGCTTCAACTTGTAAGCTACATCACTGATCTTCTCTGAAATAGTATCTCATACTCAACTTGGGAAAAAACCGGTCTTTGCCCCTCTTATTTTTCAGCCTCGTCTTTTCAAAACACAAAAAGAGCCCAGTCACCTTCTTTAAACATTAGTGCACGACGATGATGATCAGCTGCCTTCTTTTGCTTTGCTTAAGTCTTTTGGAGAGCTTTGCTTCACTTTCTGATATGCCACATCCATGCTCTCAACATACTTATCAACCTCCAAAATCTTATCCTTAGTATGCAAGATAGGCGAGACTTTCCTCCCTCCTTCCACTATTTCAAATTGAGGATTACCAGTTGAAGTATGCACAGTATTGTCATAAGCAAACTTCACTCATGGAAAATATTGCTCCCATTGTGTCTTATGCTCAGACACATAACATTTCAGTAAGTCAAGTATAGTCGAATTAACTGCCAATCTGTATGAGGATGAAAAGAAGATGAAAACTTCAAAGAATTGTCCATATTCTCAAAGAGCCCAAAATAGACTCGTCATGCGCAAATCTCTGTCACTAATAATAGACTGAGGCATCCCATGATATTTAAAGATGTTCTTCATGAAAAATCCTGCCATGTGATCCACTGTACTTTTCTTCCTTACCGGAATGAAATGTGCATGCTTGCTGAACTGGCATATAATAGTCCAAAGGCCATCATTCCTCGTAAGTGTCCTAGGAAGATCAAATATAAAATCTCTGGCAAAGCTCTGCCACAGTCTATCTGAAATAGGCAATGGCTGCAACAATCCATGTGCCTTCTGTCGGTCAAACTTGACGTTCTGACATATGATGCATGTTCTAACAAAGGCATCCACATCCCATCTCAAAGCTGGCCAATAGAAAAAATGCTCCACTCCCATCAATGCCTCTATGCTCTGCATACGGTGGAGCATGACTCTCTATCATAACCTTAGACCTCAATTGCTTGTGACACAAAGGCGACCATGCATCATTAGAAATCCACCTATGAGAGTATAATGCTCATGACGCTGACCATAAGGGTCATAAATCCTTGAGAAATCCTCATCCTCAGCATTCTGATCCATCGTTGCATCCAACTCACTATGGTAAGCAATGGTTACTGCTGAAACCTGAGGTTTCCTTGACAATGCATAGGCCACTACATTGTTTTTACCCTCCACATGCACTATCTGAAGTGAAATATGGATAAGAATTTGCCCAACACATGTGCTTCTCAGATAACTTAGTCTAAGTGAGGAAATATCTAAAGATTGATGATCTTTCTGCACCGTGGAATCAGCCCAATGTAGAAAGGGCATGAATCGCAGCCAGCAGTTCTTTCTTGTAAATCCCCAAAAGATGCAAAGACATCCTGTAAATTCCTACTCTCATAGGCAACAACCCATCCATCCTGCATGATGACGGCTCCGAGGCCATTCTTTCCACATGCATCCACCATCTTCTTGGACAGCAAAAGCTTTTCCAGGATCTGGCAAGATCAACATTGGACTCGATGTAAGCTTTTCCTTCAGCATCTCACATGCTGCAGTTTGATTTTCAGCCCATATGAAAGATGCTCCCTCTATAGAGGGGTGAAG
This sequence comes from Dipteris shenzhenensis, assembly GCF_047967505.1. Lineage (NCBI taxonomy): Eukaryota > Viridiplantae > Streptophyta > Polypodiopsida > Gleicheniales > Dipteridaceae > Dipteris > Dipteris shenzhenensis. The sequence continues at coordinate 21,980,124 of NC_141598.1, read as the reverse complement.
CAATTTCAGCAAAGTGGCATATGAACCGTCTGTAGTACGAGCATGAGCCCAAAAGTAGTCAAAGCCTTCAACCTATGTTAAGCCTCATTGAAGGTCTCAAACTTCACTGCTGCCCCACCTTCCTTGAAATCCTTTGCCTCACCTTTGAGTGACAAATTGTCATAAATAGGTGGCTGCAAAAATGAAGGATGCATAGCATTACCTCCACCCTGTCTTCCCAATGCCACTACCCATTGGAGGGTTTGCCAAACCAGCCCCAAGCATTCCAAACATACCCGTGGGAGCTTGCTTACATGCCAATATTCCCGTACATTATGTTATGCATTCGGGCTGCATACCCCCAGACATATTCCCTTGCATACCTTACATTCCAGGCTGAGAATCCATTGGGTAGTTTCCAGCATTCCAGGATTATCTACAGCTTGACCAGCCAGAGCCTAGAACACCGAAACACCACCAAAATACCATGGATGCAAAGAGGGTTGGGAAAAGCTTGCTGCCTCTGATTTGCATTCTGAAAATTATTCCCTTGGCCATGCATATCCGTACTAAGACCATGAAAAGATTGTTGCAATGGGAGCACCCTGTGCATTTGGCATTACTGAGGGCTGTTCATTCAATGGCATCAAACCAAGTGACTTTTGTTGGACCCCACTGGGCTCTCCTGCATTTGAATGCCTCTTTCTCTCCTTAGACCTCAAAGTAGCATGCATAAACTCAAGAAACCGTGGGTCTTGCATTAAGCAATAACCCTCTCTGCTCTCACCTCACAAAGAAATAGGCATTCAACACTATTCCAAATGCTTGCATAAAACTTAGAAATTGTTACTAGCAACCTGTGCAGGGTCACACAACTCACCTAACTGTCTCAAGTGTCCACTGGACCACTAATATGCCCAAGCAATGGGTGAAAGCACAAATGATCAGCTTACAATCTCGGGAACTTTGCACCGGAACTGGAAGCATCCACTATAAACCATCTTGCCAACAAAGTCTCTCCAAGACAGCTCACGACCAAATAGCAGGATCAAGGAGCAACCAGCTTATCCTGGTCAATCCAAGGGCATCCAACTAAGCTCATACGCGAGCTTGGGCAACCCATTCTCAATGGTGCAATATCATGCCCGTACATCAGCATACCCTACTTGTACCACCGCTTACCCTACCGTACAATAGCTCAGTGTGCCCGTATAACATCGTACAGCGGTACCCGCACATTCTGTACAGCTCTGAACTCCGTACAACCCATACACATCTGCAATCGTACAACCCGTACTGCAAACCATACGCAACAGTCCGTACGTATGTCGACTTGCAGTCACCTGCCCACGAGATGCTTCACCGATTGTGATACATCTAGTAACTCCTAAGCATCATCATACCTTTCACAGTCGGCTATTATGTATATCTTTGATAGTGGTCATTAATGCATGACTCACATTGTGCCCTTCTTTGGACCCTTGCATGACTACCAATGATGGTGTTTGTAGAGTAATCTTAAATGAGAACCACTCTTCACATATAGCATAAAATTTCAGAAACCCAAATATCAAAGTGTAAATATAAGAATTCATGCGGCCCTGTAGAAAATTCCAAACAGCTCTATATTTCTCAGAGATGTGCACACGACTCTGACTATCTACCTAGAGATGCAACCTGACCAGGTTTGTAGCCTTTTACATATAGAATTGCTCACAAAAGCGACCTACGACCTTGTCCATCAACTACACTACTACAAGTCCATCACCAAGCAATATGGTGCATAGCTCTATGACCCGTGGCCTCAACAAAGAGAGAGATTGAATCGCCCGATCACATATATGTAGAGACAGCCACCTGTGTGCATAGATACCGCCTCAACTCGATGCTCCCAGAATCGCCATGCAACTGTCAAAGTGCCATGTTTTATCCATGCACTGGCCAACCGACTATAGCTAGTCTTTCATCCAATCAAACCCTTCGACCCCGCATGGTCCAATCAGAAGACGTCGACCAGCATGTATGCACGAACCATCACACACAATCCAACCTTAGTCACTCAATTGCCCCTATGAGGATCACTCCTCCAACAACTGAGTCTATCCTCACTTGTTGAGGATTCATCGGTAATTTGACCATCTTTGAAAACCATCTCGAACCGTCCTTGCCTTAGGTTCAACTTCACCAATATAGGTGGTTCAGTCTGTTTCTCTACCACTTGCTCAGTAATAGGATGTATTCTTTTGTGAAGTATAACAAGTTCCTCCTTCATCAAAGATTGCATCCTTGCTAGTGATATTGTGTGCTTCAAGTTTCCACATCTTGTCGGCCTTATAGCCAACTAGTATACCTTTACTGATTTATGATCCAATTTTCTTCTATTGGCATCAGGGATACGAGCATAAGCTCTGCAATCATCCTTAGGAGATCTATCTTAGGCATTACACCTATAAAGGCCTCTTCAAGAGTTTTGTTCAGCACAGCTTTCATAGCACTCGGATTATGAAGGTACATAGCTGTATTTAATGCTTCAGCCGACAAGTAGTTGAGTAGGGTTCATGCGACCAGTAACAACATTTGGTTGGAAGTATGAAAAGTACAGTGATGTCTTTCAATGCCCTTCTCTTTACAAAATTCAATAAATTCTATTAACCTATATTCTCCCCCTTTATCCGATTTGAGAGCCGTAACACAATTACCGATCTAGTTTTCAATATGGCAATGAATTCCTTAAGGTACTTCAGAGTCTCATAATCCTGCGAGATGTGAACCCATGTCTTCCTAGAATAAATCACCTTTCAATTTATTGATTTGACATAAGTAAGAATGTATCAGTTCAAGGATATATTTCTTTCTTTGAACCTTTCTTTGGGAACTTCTCAAGGCCTATGCTTTCCCATGATACATCCTTTGCAAACTATCTTCTCTAATCTAAGATGAGGCAGGCCATTCACAAAACCTTTCTTGTTCATGAGGACTAGGCTTTGCATATTCAGGTGGCCAAACCTTTCATGCCACAAGATTTCCTTAGATGTGGGCCTTAAAGAAGATGTTAGTTTATAAAGTCCTTCCTCAATTCCCTTGGCTATGATTTTGAAATCATCAACCTTGTCTCGAACGAGACATTCCCCTTCATTTCCACCTTCTTCTTTTGTTTGGTAATGAATCTACGGTGATACGTACAATTTCTAATCTCTCTGGTTTTCGTTGATTCACTGGCTAGCTCACAGGCGATGGCATCCGGTTTTCCTCCCAGCCTCTCTTAGGGATCGCATGTGTATAAAGATACGTAACTTTTATTCCTTCATGCCTATCCACAAGCCCACAATTCCCTAGATGGTTCCCTCTGCCACATGTCATCATTTTAGACCTTTAGCTTGGCACACCATTTACCCCTCTCTTGGGGCACAATTAAAACATTTGCCCCTTGGCATTCTTACACATTTAGGTGCACCTAGGCCTGAGCACTCAGAACCACCTAGTCGATGCCGATACACCCTCACCTAGGACCTTGGCAGTTACTTCCCTTGACCATTTAATTTACACACATGAAATATTACAAAAGTCAGTCATCTAAGAGAAAATGCCCACCGATCTTTCCGAGGTCGTGCTATCTCAGCTAGAGCATAACATTCCTTCCCTCTTCAAGCATCAGCGTCCTCGATGATGAAATCTGAGAATACTCTCCGTAACTGGTAAACGGATTCCCAGGTAGCTTCTGATAGAGGTAGACCATGCCATGCAACCAACACCGTGGGTATCTTCCGATTGCGCACTTGCATTGTTCCTCGGTCCAGGATTCTTGTTGGTTTGCGTCTTGCATTATCCTCTATCTCCTGAAACAAAACAACACCTTCGATTAGTGAGTCACCAGTATGCAAAAATTGCTTTAAACGAGAAACATGAAACACTAGGTGCACCTTACACCCCGGTGGTAATTCTAATTTATAGGCTACCTTGCCTATTCCTTTTAGAATTAACCATGGCCCACAATATCGAGGTGATAACTTAGCACACTCTCCTGCAGTCAAAGACTTAGAGTGCGAAGGAACTCTGAGAAAAACTTTTTCTCCTTCCTTATTCTCTAGCGGATCGGTTTTCATCCGCATATGCCTTAGCTCTATCCATAGCTTGGCGAATGTTAGCTCTCGCAAGTGCTAGCATCTCCCGCATCTGAACCACAAAGTTCGCGGCACTAGGCACTTTCTGAGGTATTCCAACTATAGTTGGATTCGCTTGTCTATAACCATAGTTCAGTTCAAACGGACTGAACCTTGTAGAGGAATGTTTCCTATCATTGTAGGCAAACTCTAACAATGGCAACCACTTGTCCCATGTATGTTGCCTCAATGACACATATGCTCTAAGCATGTCCTCTAAAATTTAGTTGATTCTTTCCGTCTGACCATCCGTTTCTGGATGATCCCCACTACTCATTCCCAACTCAGTCCTTAGTGTCTCAAATACCGCAGTCCAAAAATGACCGGTAAATTTGACATCTCTGCCTGACACTATGGATTTGGGTAATCCATGCAGACGAAATATATGTCTAATAAACAAATCCGCCACTTGCGGGGCACTAACAGATTCTCTAGTTGAAATGAAGTGAGCCATCTTGGTAAGACGATCAACCACCACAAGGATAGATTCATATCCACCTTGTGTCGTAGGCAGCCCTACAATAAAGTCCATGGAAATGCTCTCCCACTTACTTAGTGGTATCTCCAAGGGTTGTAAAAAACCGGGTAGCTTCACCCGCTCTGCCTTACTTACCTGACACGAAAAACAACGTGTCACATATTCATGAATATGCTTTTTCATCTTTGGCTAAAAGAAATCTCGCTTCACAAGATCATGTCTTCTCAACTCCTGGATGTCCCGCACATGGGCTATCATGGCATTGTCGAATGACTCTCTGCCTGAGATCATTCTGACTAGGTACTACTACCTTGCCATTTCTTTTAGCATACCATCCCTTATGGCATATCTTGCATAAGTTTGGCCTTTTCTGGATGCCAAGTCATCCTTTTTCCCGGGTTTTAACATATGAGCCTTAGGCCATAGACTCTGGACAAACTCGTCCACCTTTTGAGTTTCTCTAATCTTGGCTATTAGAGCACTCTCTAACACCGTGAAATTCATGTTATGCATAATGCGTGACAACGCATCAGCAACTTTATTATCCTTCACTCTTCGGTACCGAATCGTCAAATTAAACTCCTGCATGAGTTCTGCCCACCTAGCTTGGTGGCCTCTCAAGTCAGGCTGTTTACAAAAATGTTTCAGAGTATCATGATCAACATCCACATAAAACTTTGATCCATACAAATAATGTCTCCATGTTTTCAAAGCATGGACAACAGCATACAACTCTAATTCATGAGTTGGCCAATTTCGTTGAGAGGGAGAAAGCTTCTTGCTTTCAAAGGCTACTGGCCTTCCCTCTTGAAGGAGAACTGCTCCTACCGCAATGCCACTTCCATCGGTTTCAAGGAACAATGGTTTCTGGGGATCAACTATTTTTAACACCGGTCATGTGACCACAACTTGTTTTATGGTGTTAAAACTTTCCCGTTGATTCTGTCCCCATATAAAAGGTACTTTATCTGAGGTCAAATTAGTCAATGGCGATACTATTTCGAAATATCCTTTGATATGCCTTCGATAAAATTGGACAAATCCCAAGAATGATTGCAAAGCGGTCAAACTCTGAGGGATTGGCCAAGTCAGTATCACAGCCACTTTCTTTGGATCCATTTCTACCCCCTCTGGAGTAATTATGAATCCTAAATATTCAAGTCTTACCATACACAGTATAGTTTTCTTTTTATTTCCATAAAGACTGGCTTTCCTCAAAGTACTGAACACTATTCTTAAGTGTTCGTGATGCTCAGTGATACTTTTACTGAATACCAGAATAGGGCATTACCAAAAACTCATAATGACCAAACCTGCTTCTAAAAGCAGTTTTATGCACATCCTCGGCTCTAATACGGATCTGATGGTAGCCACACTTAAGATCTATCTTACTGAAAATTACGGCCCTATGCAATGCATCTAGCAAATCATCGATCCGAGCCATCGGATACCTGTGCTTAATAGTGATATTATTCAATGCTCTGTAATCTATACAGAGGCGAAAAGTATAATCTTTCTTCCCCTTTAATATCACTGGGGAAGCAAAAGGTGAAAAACTAGGTTGAATATGCCCTAGCTTGAGGTATTCTTCCAGTTGTCTTCGCACCTCAGCTTCTTCTATAAAGCTTAATCTATAGGGAGGTCTATTTACAAGTTCTGCCCCCGGGATAAGCTCAATTTTATGCTGAACATTCCGCTCTGCAGGTAACCCATAAGGTAACTCATCCTTAAATCAATCAGAGAACTTCTCCGATATCTCTTTAGCCAACTCGGCCATTTTCCCATCTTGGGTAGCCTCAGTGCTAGCCGATGCATCATCAATCGACTCTACCGATGCTATACACAGACACAGAAACTCTTTCGAAGTCTTCCGAATTTCCATGGCTGACCTGCATTTCCGTGTCGCATTCAGATATTATCATATTGGCCATGCGACGGTCCTTGTTTAGTGGACAATCTTTCCACTGATGTCGCTGAAGGCAGCCGAAGCACAATCCTTCTTTTCTAGCTTTTTCTTTTTGCTCAGGGGTCAACGAGGACTTTGACCAAGCCCGGGCTGCCATTGGAGTTACTTTTCTTTTCATCCCAACGATGGTACTTGTCTTTGCTTGTCCCTCAACCGGCTTCACTTGCTTGGTTTGGCCACTTGGCTGCGAGACACTTGTCTTTGAAGTCCATTTCCTCTGAAATCCCCCTTTTATCGGGTACTCATACTGAGTCCCTGCCTGCACAAACCCACTAGGTCTGCCTCTGGCATCCTCATAGTTCAGGGCTACTACAATAGATTCATCTAATGTAGTCACATATTTAGCCCGAACTTCCATTTTAATCTTGTCGTTCAATCCATAGATATAGTCTTTCAACTGAACCGACATAGGGAGAGGGTCTGTTATTTTCATAACACATTCCCTGAACTTGTCAGTGTACTCTGCCACCGACAAATTCCTCTGGCGAAGGTTTCTGTAAACGTCCCAAGCTCGGGACTCTTCGTCAGGTGGAAGAAAGTGATATCAAATGATACGTACAATTTCTAATCGAGATGGAGGACTGCAAGGAGGCGGGGTAACACCGATGGAGGCTCAAGCTGAAAATGAGTAAGGTCGGAAGAAAATGGAAGATCTAGCTAAACTCGGGTCTAAACCTAGTGGTAACACTCCTAATGTAGTAGTGTGCTAGACTAGTAATTATGAGAAAGTCTTAGCCACCTCAATACCAAATAAGTCTGGCCAAGCTGATGGGTTATGGATTATTGTTTGCCGAGAACATCCCCCCCTCTCCTCCTCCTCTTTACCTACCATGAGTGATACCAACCATGAGTGATTCCCTCACTTGGAGAGAAGTGATAGTGACCATATAGAGCTAGAAGACTCTAGACGTGGTTAAATCAAGGTAGTAATTGGCTCCTTTTATAGGCAGCCAACACCCTGACCATAAACAGACCCGACCATATCCTGGCCGACCTGGATTTGTCAAATCACCCCAACTGCAGATCTGCCACCTGACCGTATCCACGACCTGAATCTGTAAAAATCACCCCAACTGCAGGTCTGCCGACCTGCTTGTACCCGACCTGCTCCCAGGGCATGCCAGGACCATAAATAGACCTGGCCCCTCCAGCAAACCAGCCCTAGGTGTCATGCTGTCCTGCGCAGTTCCAGAAGGTACCCTAGCCCATACTGCAGGCCATAAAGCCAGATGTAAGTAGGCTCATGTTCTAGGTATTGTCCCTACCCTAACCAGGTCCACTGAACCCGCATCCTCCTCATATGGGGACCCCAGATGGGTCACTGACCTATTCTAACAGAGTCTACCTCAGCAGGAACAGCATCTGAAGCTGATATTGGTACCCTACCTCAGCGACAGTATGCCGTAGGTGACAGCACATGTTTGGCAGATTCCACACTTAATTCTTTGACAACAATACATATTGTGCTGGCTGTACATCTGGGTGTTCTCTTTACATTTCTGAAGTATTTTTTATACATGCATGCACACGGAGTGAGTTGGTGTCTAAACTGATCTCCTGAGATTTCCACTCTTTTCTTCCCCTGCTTGGGACTTGGCTGTAGCAAGCAACTCTCTTCTCTAACAAGCAATAGCCATTATCTTTCTCAAAATGATCGGTTCAAAGGCACTCAAAACATCAACATAAAATGGCAACAACATAAAACCTACATAATCAATAATCAAATATGCATCAATAATCAAATTTTGAAGCACATTGGTTCGCATGCATTCTGCTTTGGACACATAAACTAACTTATTTGATCAAAATCGTCACCACCAGCTACTCCAGGTATTTTTTTACGCATTATCCACAAACTGGGCTTTTGTAATCTTTGTGCAAAAGTATTTGATGCCCTTTACTCCACTTCTCCATATGATCCTACTTGCAAGGTGTTTTCAGAGAGAAGAATGCTGAACCTTACCAAGTTTGCATGATGTACACTTGACAGGACCCTTAGCTCATTGACAAACCCTTTAGTTTCCTTTAGATCCATTTTCTTGATCGCTAATCTCTGCATGTGCACAAATAAAAACAAGAAAAGAAGAAAAGATCACATTTTCATGATTATTACCACAAAGGTTTGCATTTACTTCTAAAACTGTGGTAGAAAGTCCCCCCACCAATTTTCTCCAGAAAACCTCAATGGAGAATATAGTGGTTACTAAATGGTGAAATTTCATGTTAATCAAGGTTAAGAAATAGTCCAGTGACAGAGTTTATGCCTGATATTTCAAAGACTGAACGAATAACAATGTAATATCTGCTACATGTTGCCTTGAAAACTGAGTATAGCTGCTGGGAGGGAACAGCACTGCATGGGCAAGAGCTGCACCAACAAGAGGGAGAAGGACTGCCTAGGGGAAGGGCTGCTGCAGGACTGTGTGGAGAAGGAGCTGCAGGAGGAGGTAGTTGCTGTAAGAGGAGCTTCTGCAAGAGAGGGAGCTGTTGCAGTAGGAGGATTGCTGACAGGAAGGCGCTGCTGTAAGAGAAGGAGCTGCTATAGAAGCTGCTGCTGCAGGAAGAGAAGGAGCTGATGCTGCAAGAGAAGGAGCTGCCGCAAGAGGAGGACTACTGCAAGGGGATCTTCTGCCAGAGGACGAAGACTGCTGCAGGAGGGGTTGCTGCAAGAGTAGAGGCTGCACCAGCAAGGTACAGAGTGAACAAGTGAAGGGGGGGTGGGGTCCTTCTTATATAGGCTTTTCTGTCGTTCTTATATAGGCTTTTCTGTCGGTCATGGGATTTGGCACTCACATAGATATGGAGGGGATGGAAGGGCATCAGATAGAATGTCACCCTTTCCTCCTCTCTAGAATGGGGTGGTGGCTTCCCCTAAATTGTGGTGGGTTGCATGGAGACTGAGTCCATGGTGTGACGAGTGATGCCATGAGTCATGGGTGGCCCTGCCACATGTCCTATGCCATCTCACAAGTTGCCACGTGTCCTATGCTACCTCACAGGCTGCTACGTGTCATGGCTACCACATCATCATGCCATGTGTCAAGATTGCCATGTGTCATAGCTGCGGCAAGGCTGATTTTACTTCTGTTTTCATCCTTAGGTTTTTCACAATTAGCTCTATTCAAAGGGCTAATCTAGGACTAATTGAGTTTTGGTTGGCGTCCTCACATAATGCATTAGGCCTATCAGTTTCTTGTGTTGTCTTGTATCTCTTTGTCTCTTTCATGTTCATAGGCCCACACCCAAGGCTACTTACTGCAAACATTCTCCTAAGCTGGGTTAGTATACATTCTATGCATTTTATTGGTTCCGTGTTTGAGTACTTGGGTGGAGTGTGATCTTAGCATATCTCTTATAGAGATATGTCTCAACTTGTGGGACACTAATGCCCATACCCCTTTAGTAGAAAGTCCACCTCAAATGCTAGACCCTAGCCAACTAGAAACTATATGTATAGTAGGAAAGTATATGCATCCTTTTGGCAAACAACCTAATTTTAAGAACTTGTAATTACAGAAAAAAAAGATATGTAATAAATGACTTACCAAGCAAGTGGATATGCTTTGTGAACAAAAATGACAATGTAATAGTTGTTTGGGAGCAAAAAACAACTTCAAAGGCTTGTTCTAGTTTTTTAAGGTGCCTTTTATTGGAACTAGAACTCCCAATTTGCCACTGATCGGGGCAGTACGTATGAAGAAACAGAAGCCAATAGATTTGGTTTGGAAGAGAGCCACCTCAGTTTTGGCACACCAAATCATTTTGGATTATCTTCTACATTGCCACCAATATATTTTGCAATCAAATAAGGACAATAGCAACATTTTTCATTCTTGTCCTTCCTCAATTTGCGTTGTCCATAAAACAAATTTTCGTTTGAATTTTTTGTGAGAAAAAAATAGTTGAATAAGTCTAAGATGGGTGTACCTATCATGGCTAGTTCTAACAAGGTCTTAGAGAGCCTTAAACAGAGCTGGTCGTAAGCTGGATGAAACCATTGGGAACTCCACGAACAAGGATAAGTTTTAGAAAACTACTAATAGAAATCTTCCAAGAATCCCATCACGGGCAAACCAATAAGCAAATGGTAGAAAAAGATGGAGTTTAATGGTTTGCAACAAATGTTGAAATTGATGCTCAGAGAGCAAAACTTGCAAATTTTGAGGACAAACTGGCGCAACGGATCTCTCTCTCTTGCTCGCCACCCCTCAGCCCCCCCTCAGCCACTCCCTCGCCACCCCTCAGCCCCCCAGCCACTCCCTCGCTACCCCTCAGCCACTCAGCCACCCCCTCGCCACCCCTCAGCCCCCCCTACCTGTCGGCCTAGCCTCTGCCTAGCCATAGCCCCCTGCCTAGCCCCCGCCTAGCCTACCTACAGGCCCTAGCAAGCCTAGCATACCTAGGCGACAGCTTACCACGACATCCTAGCCTAGCCTATAGCCTCTTCCTAGCCATAGCCCCCTGCCTAGCCCCCGCCTAGCCTACCTACAGCCCCTAGCAAGCCTAGCATACCTAGGCGACAGCTCAGGCGCAGCCTGAGCAGCCTCACCTACAGCCGGCCCAAGCAGCAGCCCCCCTCTCCTGTGGCAACACCAGCAAGAGCTACCAGCAGCAGCTGAGCAGCCCGTTCGCTGCCTCTACCTCCTCCACAGCACCGAAAGAACAGCTCTTTAGCCTCGACAACTGCAGAAAATCAAGAAAATCAAGAAACTCCAAGAAAATCGACCTTGAAGCAAAGAAGGGACAGAGAAAAGTACAAGGCACTACAATGAGGAACTAAGGCAGGCAAGGCAAGCAAATATGTGATTTCAGTGGGATACCCCTTTTTCTCTGCATTATCTCCGTAAAAAACAGAAAAACAAGCAGTAAACATTTTGCTACATGCCTACACGTGGATGTGTGGAGGATATTTGGGGAAAACAAGCCTTGGAATCTGCTCTGACAGCCCTCTCGAATGGGACAGCTCACAAAGGTACCACTGAAGTGCTTACATGCCCCAACAAAATATGCCTTGTGTTGATTGAAAAAATAGACAACCTAGAGGCCACAAATGTGGCCTTATTGGCCGCAAAAGCTCATGTTGACAAAACCCTCGCTGAATTTAAAAAGCAAGGAGGGAAAATACAAGAACAGTGGAGGATGGAAAAGGCCAAGAAAGAGAACTGGGAACAAGAAAAAACAGAGTGGATTAATGAGAAAGTAAACCTCCAAGACAAGTTGCATTCATTGGGTGTTGAATTACAGTAAATGAAGGACATGCAAATGACTTCAGAGGGGGGCTGCAAAGCCATGGAAATACTCAGAACAGAGAATGCAGCTCTCAAAAAAGAGATGTCGGCCATGCAGGCCACGATGATTGGAAAACATGCTGAGATTACACAACAACTCACCACAGGGAAAGAAGAAATGCTTGAGTGGACAGCAGTTGCACCCAAGAAAGAGTTTATTTCTGAGGCTATAGAGGAAGAGAAAAGGAGATCCAGCAAGGTCTTGAATGCGCTTGTAAGGGGCCTGACGGTGGGAGATACCCCAATGGCAGATGCCCAAGCTTTGTTCACGAAAATGGGGTTAATCTCACATGCGAGACAGCCTGGGGGGTAGGTAACGTGGAAATACCAACAAGACCACTAGTGCTGAAAGTCCGAAATGCCATGGATAGGTCTACCCTTATGAGTACGAGAGCAGCCCTGAAAGGGACCAGGATATACCTGGATGATGATCTAACCCTCCTACAGCAGGAGCACAAAAGGGAGGGCATGGTACGGGTAATGGCAGCAAGGGAGGCAGGAAAATGGGCTGTATATAGAGATGGCAAAGTCATTATCCGAGACAGACCAGCTAGGGAAGAGAAGGAGGATGGTGAATTATGACGGTGTCGGACCAATGGGATGAATGCACAGAATGAACTGAAGATGGCAGTGTGGAACTGTAATGGCACACTCTGGTCTGACCCGGGAGGATTCTCGGAGACATACACTGGTAGAGACATGATCTTCCACACTGAGACACATGAGAGCCCAGAGAGAGGACTGCCCACTGTGACAGGATATACATGGGAGTCAGCCCATCGGCAGGAAATGTGGGGAGACAGTGGAGGGCATGGTTCCAGAGAAGTGGCCATCCTCTTCAGATCACACATGAGACCCCTCATTTCAATGGTTCGGAGAGAGGAACACGCACTACCATTGCCTCTTTCAGGAGGGACACGGTTTTGGACCCCTCTCACGACTCCACTTCCAGGACCAGGTCTGTGTTGGACTCTACTTGATGGAGGTGCGACGACACAAGGAGACACTACTGCGGAAGATCAGAGAGCAGCAAGATGTGACCACCACCACGCCACAGGACACTGAGGTAGACTGAGCGCAGAGACACGTCACTGACTTCTATGCATTTGAGTCAGCTCCAGGGCACTCGGGGGTGGAGGAGGAAGAGCTAGCTGACATGAGAGATAGATGGATCAGTAGAGAGAGCCGGCATGACACCACTACTGGACGAGGGACACAGGGATCTCACATACGACAAGAGACCAGAGCACGCACGATTGAGGTTTGACCTATCTCAGCTCTCCTCAGAGGCGATCGACAGAGACATGGCATCACAGTTGACATAGCCCATCAAATCCAAAGATCGAGGAGACCACGCCCTCCACCACAGCGTCAGACAACTCGACGCCAGATCATGTTCTTGGAGCATTAGCTCTGAGCACTTGACACCCTCATGCCTCACTCCTATTGCACACTACTTGGCTATTCTGACTTGATATGTTGTACTACATTAGTATTTCAGTTTGTGGATTTTTCTATAGCGAGTGACACGTCCCCAACACTCCTGAAACCTCTGATCTGCAAGCAAACACAAGAACACACACAACGTGAGGAAACTGAGCAGGCTGCTCACCACCCATCCATGACATCTACGGGATGTGATCCCGAATCAAGAGATGTCCCCTCCGCGAGCCACAAGATGAGCTACTGGCACAAACTCCCAACCAAATCCTAACCAGCCTGGTGTCCCATACCACCAGGTGGCGCTGTGAAGCCTGGGATCTGCTGATGGACCTTGGGCTACACTATGATGCAGGCGCGCGTCCGCGACTCAATCCAAGATCAAACCTAGCACCTGGGAACAAAACTTGCTCCCATCGGCTCTCTAAGAACTGAACCCCTGCGCCCCTTATATAGACCCGGGCCCCAAGTGCCAAAAATAGCGAAGACCTCTAACTGGTTCTACCCTTGCCACTCAACCCAAGAATCAAGCCTGCCTAGCTCTAAGCCTCCCCAGGCTACCTGAGCTAGTCTTGTGTACCCAGTACACGTCGGATACCCATCCGTGCACATGACATACTTCCCCTCCTCTAAGAACTCACTCCTGAGTTCGCTAAAAAACCCGAGAATGTCCTTTGGAGATTCTATAATGTCTCCCATGTTGCATCCTCCTCAACACGATCTTTCCACTTGATCTTGTATTCCGTGATTGTTCTATTACGAATCTGTCTTTCACGAAATTCAAGAATACACTCAGGTTCGTGTGGAATAAAAGTCAAATCTGTAACTTCTATTATTTCTTGAGGAGAAACAAGTTGTAAATCCGCACCCAATACTTCTTTCAGTCTACTGACATGAAAGACTGGATGTACTTAACATCAGGAGGCAATTCTAGTCGATATGCAACTGGTCCAATTCTTTTAATAAACTTGAACGGACTACAATATCTGGGGGATAACTTCGGAACCAAATCAGTACTTAGGCTCTTGGATTCCTTGGGAATTTGCAAATATATCATCATTCCTTCAGAGAACTCTCTAGGTGAACGATGTCTATTAGCATAAAATTTGTCCCGATCTTGGGCACTTCTAATAGACTCCTTGGCTAACTGCAACATTTCCTGCATGTCTAGCAAGAAGGTCTTTGCAGCATCATTTTGGATTCCTTTTAACCCAACCATAACTAGTGACTTAGGTTGAAACCCGTACATAAGCATAAAAGTACTGTAACCAGTACTCGAATGCTTGGCACTGTTATAAGCAAATTCTATCATAGGTAGATAATCTTCCCATGAAGACTGTCTCTTAGAAACATATGCACGAAGCATATCTTCAACCAATTGGTTGACCTTCTCCATACTGCCATCGGATTGTGCATGATCTGAGGAACTCATACTTAGAGTAGTTTCTAACTTCTCAAAAACAAGTGTCCAAAAGTTACTTGTAAACTTCGAGTCCCTGTCACTGACTATGTTGGAGGGCAAACCATACAGCTTAAACAAGTGATCCACAAACTCGTGAGCCAGCTGAACACCTGAAATAGTTATTCTAGTAGGTAAGAATCTAGCCATTTTTGTCAGACGGTCCACTATGACCCAAATGGAGTCATGACCCTTGCGCGTTCGAGGCGAACCAGTAATAAAATCCATGGAAATACTTTTCCATTTATTACTTGGAATTTGCAATGGCTGTAATAACCCCGCGCTTCTAAGGCATTCTGCCTTAGTAACCTAACAAACCCGGCAACCTATCACATAGTTTTCAATAAATGCACGCATCTTAGGCCAATAAAAGGTATGCTTCACAAGAGACACAGTCCGATGTATACCCGGATGTCCAGCACTAGGAGCATCATGACACTCCCAGAGAATCTTGGATCGAAGTTTCAGAACATCTGGCACACAAATCTTTCCATTCCGGAACAGCAAGCCGTTCCTAATCATCCACTGACCTCCCGCCGCCTGTACCGTAGGTGGCACAATCCCTGAGTCCTGGTCAACCATGGAGCTCCCATCCTGGACTTTCTGCCAATAAGAGCTGAAATGACTATCAGTTGCGCAAAGCCCTCTCAAGGATTGAAATAGGTCTGAGGATATTTCCGTAAATGACATAGCATTTACAAACTTGACTCGACTTAAGGCATCCGCCACACTATTCAACGAACCCTTGCGATAACGTATTTCAAAATCAAAATCTTGCATTAATTCTGCCCATCTAGCTTTCCGTCCCCTCAATTTAGACCCATCACACACATACTTGATTGACTGATGATCGATCAATACAAGAAACTTCGAACCATACAAGTAGTGTCTCCAAACCTTCAGTGCATACACGACTGCATAGAGTTCTTGTGGGCCAACGATATTGGGTGTGGTCTAGCTTCTTACTCTCAAAAGCTACAAGTCTACCCTCTTGGAATAAAGCTGCCCCGATCGCAAAATCACTCGCATCGGCCTCTAAAACATAAGGCCGGGTAGGATCGGGTAATGCAAGAACGGGTGCTTCCTTGATAGCTAACTTCAAGGTTTCAAAAGCCTTGTTCAATGCATCATTCCAAGAGATCGGCTAAGTAGACCTGCGTCCACGACCTTTCAATATGTTTGTCAGGGGTGCCGTGATGTGTGAATAATCACGCACAGACTTCCGTAGAAATACCGTAAATCCTAGGAAAGAACGAAGTTGTTTCACAGTCTGAGGGATAGGCCATTCTAAAACCTTCTAGATACGATCCAGATCAATGCTAATACCTTCAGAAGAAATCTTGTGTCCTAAGTAAATGATCTCCTTTATAAAGAAGTCACATTTACTCATCTTGGCATAGAGCTTATGCTGTCTTAGAATAACTCAGACAATCTGGAGGTGTCCTATGTGATCCTCTAGCATTCGGCTATATACCAAGATGTCATCTAAGAACACTACAACGAATTTGCCCAAAAAATCTCGGAACAAATCGTTCATCATTTGCTGGAAGGTGACAGGAGCATTGATCAAACCAGAAGGTAATACAAGAAACTCGTAGTGGCCATACCTAGTTCAGAATGCGGTTCTATCTATGTGTTTAGCATAGATACGGATTTGGTGATAACCCGTACGCAAATCAATCTTAGTGAAATACTTCGCTCCGACTAAACGGTCTATTAGATCATCGGAACGAGGTAGAGGGTATCGATTCTTAATTGTCACTTTATTCAATCGTTTATAATCTATACACATTCTCCATGTAGAATCTTTCTTCTTTCTTAAGAGGACAGGTGCTCCCCAAGGTGATTTACTCGGGCGAATATAGCCCATATTCAAGTAATCCTGTAGCTGTGAAGCTAACTCATCCTCCTCAAGCTGGCTCATCCTATAAGGTGGAACACTAATAGGTTGAGCCCCAGGTACTAAGTCTATGTGATGATCTACTGCCCGTTCTGGAGGTAAACCTTCCAGCAGTTGAGCAGGGAATACATCCATGAAATCATCTAACAACGTTCTCAATTCACGGTGTTCAAACACACTTAAATCATTCTTGTTATTAACAGAGACAACAAATGAAGAAAGCGGAATCAAAACACACTGATAGACATCATAATGAGAAGTGTTTAATATATTCCGAAGCTACATCGCAAATACAATAGGTCCCTGAGAAAAGGGAATGTTATCACACTGAATACAAAATTGGGTGTCCCTATCCAAAAAAGAAAGAGTATGGTCCTTCCATCTAATCCGAATATCGTGGGTTTTAAACCACTCTATTCTAATTAACAAGTCCACATGCTCCAAGTGCGTGACATAGCACGTAAGAGCCGCTGTGTATTCTTGAATCCGGATAGAAAGGGCTTCAATCTTGCGATCCTAAAACTGCTTCCCAGCTGGAAGCTGCACCTCATAGGTGTGATCGCTAGGTATCGTGGACAGCCCCATCTTCTGCACAAGTTTGTAATTAACAAAGTTATGAGAGTTGCTCGAGTCAAAGAGAATGTGAACTCTTTGGTCCCTAACTTCTCCATAAACTCAGAAAAGATCATGGGAACCAAATAACGAAGTATTAAAAGTACAATTACAAGAAAGTGGGCAGGTAATGACATCTACAGAAATACCTGTCATCGAAACTTGATTAGCTCCCTTAGCTTTGGTACCCGACACGTAGAAATCACAGTTTAAAAGTGCCATTTCTACATTGTTAAATGGCAACCAAAAGTGCCATATTTGTTTG
The DNA here is from genome assembly GCF_047967505.1 of Dipteris shenzhenensis. Lineage (NCBI taxonomy): Eukaryota > Viridiplantae > Streptophyta > Polypodiopsida > Gleicheniales > Dipteridaceae > Dipteris > Dipteris shenzhenensis. The sequence continues at coordinate 21,962,577 of NC_141598.1, read as the reverse complement.
CCATTTTTCATGTTTGAAATGGAAAAACCAAGTGCCATACTATTTTGCCATTTTTACGTATGAAATGGAAACCAAAATTGCCATATATTTTTGCCATTTTTACATTTGAAATTGCAACTAAAAGTGTCATAGAATTTTCCCATTTTTACATCCTAAATGGAAACCAAAAGTGCTATATATTTTTGCCATTTTTATGTATGAAATGGCAACTAGAAGTGCCACATAGTATTGCCATTTTTGTGTAAGAAATGGCAACCAAAATTGCCCTATATTTTTTCCATTTTTAATGTATGAAATGGCAAATATATGACTTGAAATTAATGGCTAAGAATGGGTGAAATGAACCAAAACGTGGTGTCTTATAGAGAGCCTCAACTCATCCACTAGATTGCTCTTAGATTGCTCTTCATTATTATTGGTGGAGAGGTGCTAAGATTGAAACTAATTGGCTAAGTTTTGGTGCTAAGATTGATACTAATTGGAGCTTCGGTCCCGGCGCTTGCTTCTGGTTCTTGCGCTTAGGACAATCATTCTTAGTGTGGCTCCGCTCCTCGCAGAAGAAGCAACGTCCTTCCTTCTTTAGCTTCAAGGTACGAAGGAAACGGGCACGACCATTCTTCGCCTGAGTCAAATGTTTCTTGGAGGCGTTGTCTATAGACTTCGTCTCCCTGGTACCACTGGTAGACTGGAAGAACTTCCGCTTGTTCTTCCCACCCGTGTCAGCAACTGTGGTTCCCTTTGCACTGGCCATGGTATCATCATAAATACGCGCATAATTCATGGCCTCTTGCAACGTGATACACTTGTTGTTCTTGATCTGTAACTTATACGAGTCAGGCAAACCATTCACAAAGAAACCTAACAAGGTCACTGGATCCATCTTTGTAGCTCTGGTCTGCAAATCCCGAAACCTCTGAAGATAAACCTCAAAAGTCAAATTCAGCTTGGACATCTGGAGGGCTTTGAGCTTGCCTACGATATCGTAATCTTCCTCCTCCTTCAGATGCTCTTTCCTGAAGACCCCTTCGAATTCTATCCATGTTGCAGGCTTGGGTTGGAGTTCCTTCCACCACAATAAAGCCTTTCCTGACATAAACCCAGCTGCAAGCTGTATTTTCTTGTCATCTGGGTAAGGGTGAAACTAGAAGTGTACTTGCCACTTGTGCAACCAAGTGTCAACAACCTCCTTGGTACGAGACTTCTGGTCTCCGGGAAAAGGATCTGGAGTGATGTTCGGACCTAACACTGAAGCCATGGCATCCACATGCGTGAGCGCCTGAACAGTGCTAGTCAAAAGTGTGAGTGTGGTTTGAATCCCTTGGAGTTGCTGTGTCAATCCCGTTTGATTCGTGTTAACTTGCTCAAACTTTCCATCAAGAGCAGTGGTGAATTCACTGAAGGCTTTTTTCGTAATCAGATCATCGTAGAGACCCTGATCATCCTCCGCATGGTAGTTCAAATCCTGGTCTCCCATCGCAAGCTCAGGGTCTGCAGAATCAGCCATGACTGAAATCTGATCTGAAAAGAAGATAGGCTAGAGAAGAGAAACAAGCAGGTGGCCTCGGAGCTAGGAGGTAGAAACGAAGTGGAAGCTGGCCAAGAAGGAGGCGATGGAAGAAGGGAAAGCTGGTCGATGAAGAAGGTAAGCAGCTGAGCAGAGCTGACGATTCAACTCAGATTCTGGAACCTGGGACTCCGCTCTTGGCTGTCCGTACGAAGGACTGTAGCAAACCGTACAAGTGTTCTGGCTCCCGGGCGTGAAGATGTAGAGGGGCTGGAATTTTGCGCAATCTGCAGGCTATGGGAGACGGCAATTTGGCCGAACTTATAGCGGGAGAGCAGGCTTTTAGTAAAGCCCTGCTTTTCCAAAAGCTCACCCTCCAAAACTGGAGGGGTAGCGTTTTTTTAAACCCCCAGGCCCCCCGAAAAGCAACTGGCCTAGATTGCGATCTAGCCCTATCCCGTTGCGCACCTTCCTGCGCTCCCCTTCTACCTGCCATCACAATCCCTGAGCAGCCAGCCAACATGCGGGATCCCCTTTGGTTCACCCCAACTCTACGCTCCCTCCTGACTCCCTTCTGACGCCTCTACCAGGTCCCCACTACTTCCTCCTAACTACACCTCTCTCCCTCTCTCTCTACCTGCCACTTCTTGCAACAAAATCACCCTGCACTCTCTCTCCTTCCTTCTATCCCAAACCAAAACCACTTCCCTTAAGCAATGAACCCACAGACACTTGCAAGGTTTAAGCACGAGTTTCAAAATTAGGGCATACCTAGAGGAGAAATCGTCCAAAATTCTCGCAAAAGAAGTTCCTACCTCAAGAGTTGGCTCTAATACCAACTGACACGTCCCCAGCACTCCTGAAACCTCTGATCTGCAAGCAAACACAAGAACACACACAACATGAGGAAACTGAGCAGGCTGCTCACCACCCATCCATGACATCTACGGGATGTGATCCCAAATCAGGAGATGTCCCCTCCGAGCCACGAGCTGAGCTACTGGCACGAACTCCCAACCAGATCCTAACCATCCTGGTGTCCCATACCACCAGGTGGCGCTGTGAAGCCTGGGATCTGCTGCTGGGCCTTGGGCTACGCTATGATGCAGGCGCACGTCCGCGACTCAATCCAAGATCAGACCTAGCACCTGGGAACAAAACTTGCTCCCATCGGCTCTCTAAGAACTGAACCCCTGGGCCCCTTATATAGACTCGGGCCCCAAGTGCCAAAAATAGCGAAGACCTCTAACTGGTTCGTACCCTTGCCACTCAACCCAAGAATCAAGCCTGCCTAGCTCTAAGCCTCCCCACGCTACCTGAGCTAGTCTTGTGTACCCAGTACACGTCGGATACCCATCCGTGCACATGATAGCGAGCCCTTCGCTCCAGCCCACAGTGGCTTGTATGAGTTTACATTGATTTCTGCACTTTTGTCCCATAGGCCCACGAGGCCTCCCGCAGACGTTAATCTCTCTCTCTCTCTCTCTCTCTCTCTCTCTCTCTCTCTCTCTCTCATATCATGCTTAGAACCAAGATCCCTAGGATCGACATCCGATGACCCTGTGAGGGCCCTGCTTTTGTGGCATGACATTTAAAAAATAATTTTTCTTCTTCCTCTTCCTCTTCTTCTTCCTCTTCCTCTTCATCTTCTCCTCCTCCTCCTCCTGCCGCTCCTTCTGCTGCAGCTGCTCGGGTTCAACTTCTGCGGATACTGTGGACTCTGTTGGATGTGGCTGGAGACTAGGACACTTGGCGTTCCACAACCGGCTATTATTTCTTGTTGGGGTCAGTGGGATCATTTCTTGGCTTAGTAAGAAGCAACCAATCATCACTCTTTCATCCACCGAGGCGGAGTACAGAGCTGCGAGTCCTTACAGCTCAGATAGGTCCTTGATGACATGGAGGTCATTCAGGAAGAAGCTGTGGAGATGTACTGCAACGACCAGAGTTGCACAAAGCCCGGGATTTCATGCTTGGACAAAACAAATCAATTTTCACTACCACCTCATTAGGATAGGCCAGATCTGAGGCCTTCTAGTTGGCCAAACCAGCCAGTCTGTGGTCAGTGGGATTACACACCTGGTCAGCCTGGTCTGTAGATCACCCTGGTCCTATATGAAGGCCCATCTGCTGAGTGATTTTGGTATTGCACTGCAATCCTCATTTGAAACGTGCTGGAGGCCATCCCTCAGCAGTGCATTCAGCCTTTCTTCCTCAGTGTTTTGTGGCAGTCCTTGCCTGTGTTTGCCCAGCATCTGCTGGATGACTTGTGCTCTTCCTGAGCCCTTTTACCCACTTTTGTGGAGGTTTATACCAAGTTGTTTTGGCTTGCAACATTGCATACTCTGTTTTATGGTTTCATCTACAGTTTATGGTTCTAAGCATGATGTGTGTGTGTGTGTGTGTGTGTGTGTGTGTGTGTGTGTGAGAGAGAGAGAGAGAGAGGAGAATGTATGAGGGGGGAGAGCGGCAATGACAATGCCTTTGTTGCACAAGGCAAGAGCAAGGGCAGGGAAAGGGCAAGCCTGGCACAAGCAAGGCCAACAAAAAGAGAGATGAAAAATTTGATGACAAAGAGGACTCTTCTAGTAGTGGAAGCCGGAAAAAGACAAAATTCTTCTACTGAGACCAAACAAGGGATAAGAAGAAGACTCCAATCAAGAATGAGAGGCATCAAAACTAGTAGCAAATGTGGCAACATGAAGACTTTGCTTGGTGACAACTCCAAGTGTAGGACAGCAATGTTTGCTCAGAATGCTCTGATACCAAAGCTAACTCCACTTGCATAAGGGAGTGATACTTCAAGCATCAGAGTTAGAGGAGTAAGGGACACTGAAGATGGCAGTACAAGGGTTACACATGGATGCTATGGGTACCTCCAGGAGGTACCTAGTTTGTTTCCAAAGCAAACAATCAAACGGGTGGATCCAACCGTATATATCTAGATGAATCCAAGAACATGCCCAAACTCATCCTCTAGAAACGCAACATAGTGCAATTTCAATCTCATGATAGTCACTCATAGGTTGAAAATCATAAACTCCATCACGCATAGCAGGGACTAGCTACTATGACATCCCCACTCACGTCATCAACACCCAACAGTGGGTGTAGACCATGGTATAAACATATGCTTTCACACATACCAATCCACACACCCACACATACTTGAGCATCGATTTATACAAAGTCTTCATATTGAGTTTCTGTCGGCACTCCGGAGGTGAGGGTGGTACCAACCATATATATATTCTTTGTGCGTACATCAAACATCAGTAGCAACATGCTTTCGAAGTGTTTACCTTGTTTCTCTCAGGTGCCAAGGAAATGGAGGGTGAAAGCAGTTCTGGCAACAACGCACTTCTTGCTCCTTAGTCCTAGTAACATACACCAAAGCGTCAGCACCGAAAACCCATAATTGATTAATGATAGGCGTTTTCCCTAAGTATGCCTACAGAGAAGCCATCCCTTTAACTACTTCGGCCGCGGTCCTATAAAGGATGAAAACAACTGCATTGACTAGCTCCACCCAAAAAGTCCGTGGAAGTTCTTTCCCCTAAGCATGCTCAAGCCCATCTCAAGTATCATTCGATTCTTTCACTTTGCCACCCTGTTCTACTAGGATGTCCGTGCAGTCATCAATTGGCACTTGATACCTTTCTTCTTCTGTTGAAGTGAATTCTCCGCCTCAGTTTCTTCCTGGTCTAGCTTTCCACCTTCATTTTCCATTCTTTGAATTTGTTGAAGGTGTGAGGCTTTTTGGATAGACAGTAGATCCATGTGACTCGATTGAAGTCATCAATGAAAGTATGAAATATACTAACCTAAGAGCGATGTCACCACAATGTAAATATCCTAAGTCAAAGTACAATTGACCATTTATCTGATCATAATTAAAGAGTTTTTATTTGTGTTAATTATGGTCAAAGAGTTCTTTTAATGGTTAGAGAATTGACTACGGTCAAAGATACTTTACTCTGGTCAAGTAAACCTGACTTCAGTCGGGGAGGCTTGGTTTACTACCAAGAGGGTTAACTGCAATTAACCAAAGAACCACAGAGCTAACTATGGTCAGAGAGTGTTGACTTCAACGAGACTTGGCATACGCCAAGAGGGTTAACTACGGTTAACCAAGATGTGCCAACTTCGGTTAGAGAGTTGTGTCAACTTCGGTTGGAGAGACTTGACTATAATTAAGGCGCCTGGACCCTTGGTCAAAGCCTCTTAATTATGATCAAGAGCATTGACTTCGGTCAACCAAAGAATAAATATACATTTTTATATTTGTTATGTGTGCACATGTGTTCAGTGGAGACTCCCACCGTGACTAGAATTAGTCCACAGTGTGTTATTTGCATGCAAAGCGCTAACAATTAATGGGTGCCATGGTGGTGCGCTTTAATTAATTGTTGCAAGTACTAGGAAGAGTGATTTTCCTAAGCCCTACGGGAGCCTAACAAGAGTCTAGGAGGCGATTCGCGTGACCAAGCGCTTCGAAGACTCCAGAGTTGCCCTTAGTAGCATGTAATTAGGAAAGTAAAGTAGAATTTGACAAGTGGCTTGTTGCCAAGAAAGGGAGCCTAAGAGCTCATGTAATTTTTCATTTTTTACGTTTGAATTATGTATGAACAGCTTCCACGCTGAACTCATGTATTCCTTCTTCTCTCAAGCAATAAAATCCTTCGGGGGGGTCCAGCCCGACTGTTGTCTTCTCTCAAGCAATAAAATCCTTCGGGGGGGTCCAGCCCGACTGTTGTCCTGGGCCCTAGCGTATCTGTTGAGAGAGGGAGAGAGGGAGAGCAAATGAGAGTTTCTTTTCTATCTTTTACAAGTAAGGTTTCATTGGTATCAGAGCTTCGCTCGCCTCCTTTTTGAACGGGGTGACGATCTAAAGCTTAAAGGCTCACAAGCGATCGACGCAAGCACAAGCCACGGGATCACTGATTATCAGGCCAGTGACGATCCAAGTCATCAAGAAAGCGTGCCAAGTCATCAAGAAAGCGTGCCGCATCTAAAGTGTAGACTGCGTACGCTTTTCTATCTGTGGTATCCGCGTTAAGGTGGGAACAGACGTAAAACTCCAGGAGCTCCCTTGAGGTTGGCTATGCCTTTGATAGGTGACCAATTGCATTGGGCATTGAGGCGACGGGAGCATTTCTGACGATTTGGTAACCGTGCAAGGCTACATAAGCTTGTACCTCTTGGCTACATCATTCCAGCATTTGACGGAAGCCTGGGCGTATCGTGCATAAGTATCACACAGAGGCTTGGATGGGTGACGCAAAGCTTCTGCAAAGCAGCGTCTCACCTGTGAGCCAATCATGGCGTAAAGTATTGCCTAGGCCGTGAGACATACTTTCCGTTGCCAGTCAGCGTCAGGCGTGGAGAAGGTGCAAAGGAGCGGGTCATGCTACTGTTTTAATTCCGGCTAGTGGATGGAAATCTTTGCTAGTCCCGTGACTCTGTGTGCGCGCGATGCTGGCGATGCTCTCTGCTCTAAAGCTTCACGAAACTGCTAAGGTGACGCAACGTCCACGTGGATGCTGACGTGGCCAAGGTGCCAACTAGGAGTACACGTGGCAGATGAGCAGCAGGCTTGATGACGTGGCAGTCCATGCTGGCAAACAGCTCAGTGGATGACGTGGCGTCCGCACGTGTGGTGCTGACATGGATGATGGCAGGGCTGACAGGAAGCTGACATGGCACTGACACGTGGCAGACAGGTCAGCTGCTGATGTGGCAAACCAGTGGTTCAGTTAACTTTGGTTAGTTCACCCTGGTTAGAAGTTCAGTTAGTTGGTCTAACCAAACCAAATTGGTTAGACAAACCAGGTTTGACCAACTAACCTTGGCTGTAGTTAACCAGACCATAGTTGGTTAACTAGACTACAGTGGGTTGAATTCAGTTGGGAGCCAACCAAACCAGACCAGAACTAGTCTGGTTAGAGTAACCAGCCGGTTACTTCATCTAGTTACTGTCCCCCCAAAAAAAAAAAGTTACAGAGACTGTTTCTGCTAGCAGTTTTCACCTATCTGAGAGAGTATTTACTGGCAGAAAAAAGCAGAAAAACAGAGAAATCAGAGATTTGCAGAAAAGAGAAAATGTATGCCTTTGTGCTCAGGAAAAGGGAGTCAGATGCATTCTGAGTGCTTTTTGCAGCAGCCAGAAAAGGGGCAATATAGTTGTTGATGCCTTGGCAACCTTGTGGGTATATGTCTTGAGTTGACAGCCCGGTACTGGCATAGACTGTGAATGCAAGACACCTCTTGTTGAGGTAATTTCTCTCTTTGAAAAGCAAAGGTTGCGTGCCTTAGTTGCATACACAGTGTGTGTGAGAAACTTACAGATCTCAGACAAGTTGTAAGAAAATGGCTCAATCACCTATCCAGTGGGATTCACAAGATAGGGATGCACATCCAAGACAGAGAAGTGTGCAACAAACTCAGCAAGAATTTGAGTAGATGGTACGCACTCGTATGCAAGAGATGGAAAATCTCAGAAGGGATCCAAGAGCTCAGTATTTGTTTCAAGCAGAAGCTATGCCTAATGCAGCATATGATGTGCCAATGCCAGAGGCACACTCTCGTGTACAGCGAGAGAAAGATCTCATAGGGGACGGTCTCATAACAGGAAGAGATCGAGGCATCATCACCGATCTCCAAGTCCTTCACCGTCTACCTCGAGCTCCACTTTTGTATCTTCTTCTTTATCAGATAAACCATCCAGGAAAAGAGGGAAACACAAGAAGCCTAGGAAGAGAAAGTCTTCCAGAGAGACCAAGGAATTCAAAGAGGGAGGTAAATTTGTCAAGTTTATGACCTATAATGGACAATATGGTCATACAGACACAGCATTGCAGTTCATCAGGCAGTTTGATGCTGCATTCGGTATAGAAAAGTTTTCAGAATCCTCCAAGTTAAGAATGGTCAGTTTGCACTTGACAGCAACAGCTCGTGCATGGTGGAGTGCACAGAGCACAGATGGGTCAGCCCCAAAGAGGTGGAAGGACTTCAAGGAAGCCTTCTACCAGTAGTTTATGCCTAAACAGTTTAGAGATCATGTTCTTCAAGATTGGGACAATTTGCATATGGATGCAAGAGATACAGTGGATGTGTACAACCAGAAGTTTTGGGATGCTTATTTGCAGGTTGCACCTTTCAAAAAGATCTCCAAAGGAACCCAAATGAGAAGATATAGAGCAAGTCTCAGTCCAAGAATCCAGGCAGTAGTGAATGCTTTGGGGGCAAAGAACATTCAAGACCTTATGCATTCAGCTTCAGTAGCTAGTCTTGTGCCTTTACAAGATCCATCTACAGTACTATCCTTGCATGCAGGACGTGCTGAAAGAAAGAAAACTGATTTTTCAAAATCAGAAAAGAAAGAGTATCCCAAAGTTGAAAAGAAAGGGTTTCAGCCTCAAAAGCTGAGGGGTAAACATGCAAATGAATAAATCTTTCATAATATTTATATTCAATAGCACTACAAACCAAGCATGAAAATCAAATATTTCAATATTATTTAAAGTACTACCACATTTATTGGATGTTGTAACTTAGATGGTAAGTTCAAGGTGGCCTTTGAGATGTCCAATGCTAGTAAGAAAAGCAAGTCCCTTTTCCTCTTGTTTTCTCGATTTATAAAAACAGTAAGAAAAATATCACCTATAGCTTCTCATTATCTATTCTCTTCATAAAACGATGAATAGTTGCACATTTAGAGCAATAAGGCTAAATTGTTGAAAATGCATGGATAGGAACTAGAAGTAATGTGTGGGGTACAAGGGGTTGAAAACTAATATAACACATGCAATTATTTGCATGTCAATGAAAACAATATAACACATTGACTTCTTAGTCTGTTGATGAAGCATCTTAGTGCAACTACCCCATAAAAAATCTATGAAACACGTGAAGCAAGCACAGATTTAAAGTCCCCTCTCCATACATGCATATAGAATAGTTATATTAGATGAGCATTTTGTAAAGTTTGTAAATGACTCATAATTTCCAAATTAAAAAAAATATTTCGCGCCTCAAGCACCGTGGGAAAGTATTACAATGGACTTTATTTTTTATTTACCAAGATCAAAGTCAGGGAATGATGGGATTTGGCCTATCATTGATAGATTCAGCAAGCAAGCTCATTTCATTCCGGTTCGCAAAACCATAAAGGCAGATCATATGGCTAAGCTTTTCATGGCACACATCTTTAAGCACCATGGTATGCCTAAGTCCATTGTCAGTGATCGAGATCCCATAATGACTAGTCTATTCTGGAGAGCTTTATTTGATAACATGGGGACGAATTTGAATTTTTCTTCTTCTTACCATCCCCAGACAGATGGTCAAAGTGAAGTAGCAAATTCTACAGCATTGGATATGTTGAAATGCTACGTGGGTGACCAAGGTTCAGACTGGGAAAAGTACCTACCATTGGTAGAGTTTGCTTACAATAATACAGTGCACAGCTCTACAGGGAAAGCCCCCTTTGAGGTCATTTATGGGAAGGTGATTCTGCCACCTATCCTAAGGACCAAGGATGAAATATTTGCAGCTGATCAGTTTGTGAGAGACCTCCAGACAGCTTACAGCCAAGTCCGGACAGCAATTGAAAGGTCTCAAGAGAAGCATAAAAGAGCTGCAGATAAGCATAGGAGACAGTTAGATCTCAAGGAAGGGGATTGGGTACTTTTAAAGTTCGAGAAAGCTAGGCTCCGCAAGTTTAAAGGCAAACAAAAAGTGTATGCAAAGTTATCTTCCAGGTATTTTGGCCCTTTCAGGGTTACAGAAAGAATAAATGAGGTTGCATACAGGTTAGCATTGCCAGAGCATTGGAGGATTCACAATGCATTCCATGTGAGTCTTCTAAAGAAATTCCAAGGGCCAGAGCCTACAGAGCCAGTATCAGAAGATCCACCAGAAGTGGATGAGCTAGAGGAGGTCCTTCAGCCAGAGCAGATTGTGTACCATATTGTACGCAAAGGCCCTCAAGGCAAGGAGTTTTACATGTATCTTGTAAAATTCAAGAATTATACGGCATTAGATGCCAATGGATGGATGAAGACATGTTGTCCGGTCATCCACAGCTTTTGGATGTTTACAAGGAAGCTTTTCAGTTAAGGTCAACAGAATAGAAACCGAGGGGATGTCACCACAATGTAAATAACCTAAGTCAAAGTACAGTTGACCATTGACTCTGGTCAAGTAAACCTGGACTTCGGTCAGGGAGGCTTGGTTTATTACCAAGAGGGTTAACTGAGTTCTTTTAATAGTCAGAGAATTGACTACGGTCAAAGATACTTGACTCTGGTCAAGTAAACCTGACTTCGATCGGGAAGGCTTGGTTTATTACCAAGAGGGTTAACTGCGGTTAACTAGAGAACCACAGAGCAGACTATGGTCAGAGAGTGTTGACTTCGGTCAACAAGACTTGGCATACGCTAAGAGAGTTAACCAAGATGTGCCAACTTCGGTTGGAGAGTTGTGCCAACTTCGGTTGGAGAGACTTGACTATAATTGAGACACCTCGACCCTTGGTCAAAGCCTCTTAATTATGATCAAGAGCATTGACTTCGATCAACCAGAGAATAAATATACATTTTTATATTTGTTATGTGTGCACATGTGTTCAGTGGGGACACCCACCGTGACTAGAATTAGTCCACAGTGTGTTATTTGCATGCAAAGCGCTAACAATTAATGGGTGCCATGGTGGTGCGCTTTAACTAATTGTTGCAAGTACTAGGAAGAGTGATTTTCCTAAGCGCTACGGGAGCCTAACAAGAGTCTAGGAGGCGGTTCGCGTGACCAAGTGCTTCGAAGACTCCAGAGTTGCCCTTAGTGGCATGTAATTAGGAAAGTAAAGTAGAATTTGACAAGTGGCTTGTTGCCAAGAAAGGGAGCCTAAGAGCTCATGTAATATTTCATTTTTTACGTTTGAATTATGTATGAACAGCTTCCACGCTGAACTCATGTATTCCTTCTTCTCTCAAGTAATAAAATCCTTCGGGGGGGTCCAACCCGACTGTTGTCCTGGGCCCTAGTGTATCTGTTGAGAGAGGGAGAGAGGGAGAGCAAATGAGAGTTTCTTTGCTGTCTTTTACGAGTAAGGTTTCAGAGCGATCTTGTGATCTAAGTGAACCAACCCTGGTCCAACTCTAGTGGTTGGTTTAGTATGTAGTGGTGAAAGTCGGCTGGAAGTTGAGGAGATCTTCGAAATGTCACCTCCCCAAACAAAAACAGATTTTCTTATAGTTTCAAAAATGCTATCTAGAAAATACACGGAGAAACTTAACAGGAGACTATTCCGACTAATAAAATTCTCCTTAAAACTTACTATTTTGGAAAAAAACCTAAATAGAGATTAAGAAAAAACACACACACTAAATGTAGCTGAGACCTAAAAATAGAATGTAGTATCACAGACCTCCACCCATGTCTATGCGTTTGCTTATACCTCATAGCCACATGCAAAGGGAAGAATGTATTACTAAGCGGATCCAATGCAGAGAACAGCTAACAGATTCGCTCCTCTCCTCACAGGCTACACACACAGTGGCTGGCTCTCATACCAATGAAGCATCAACAAAATCAAGGGCCAGTTCCGATTCACCTTATTCACCTTTAAGCCATGGTTCTTCTATGCTCCTTCCTTGTTTTTCTCGGCCCTGTGGTCACCTTCTTTTCAATAAGGCCCTCCCCTGAACGTATTGCATGCCATTTGGGACCTCACATAGATCCCATGTGTCCTTCAACGACCCTTTCTCTAAAAGCCATCTCATGGGCCTCACTTGCACCCCATGATTAATGCCAATGCCTAAATATACTCATAGGCTTTAGCCCTTTTAACCTTGTGACAGTGAAGCACTATACAATGGTCTCCTGTGCACTTGTTTCTCTCTTTATAACTTCATAATGGTTTGCTTGTTAATTCTGAAATGTGTTCTCCCTTCATGTGAAACAAAGATAGCAAATCTTCAAAGATAACCATCAACAAGAACTTACGCACCTGTCCCTGAAATTCACCATAGAAAACCGTAGCAAAGCCACCCCTTCCTATCTCCTTGGCAATACTGAAATTGTCAGTGATTGCAGCAAGTTCTTCATAAGAAAACCTGATAAAACCACCCACGGGTGGAGTTTCAAATTCGTTTGACGAGGTCCCGAATGAGACCATGTTGATTCCACCATTCTGGCTGTTCAACCCTGCATATTTGTAGACGTTAATGACCTAGAACCTCGCATTTCTGCTCTGAGGTTAGCTCTCACAGACATGCAAGTGGCTACATTTCTGTACGCTTTTTAAAAAGGAAAAATCCCCAGATGAGAGAGCATTGACTTCCTCACCAGAAGATTCAATTGAACTTGGATCCAAAATCAGTGGAGCTTGGTTTTTGTCCTTGTCACTGAGTTGACCTTGCTTTTTTGAAGAATTCCGGCAAAAAAAACATAGTCCAGACCCTACAATAGCCAAAAAGGCACCTACTCCACCTAGACTCGCCCCCACAATGGTTCCTATGTTTGTGCCTCCACCTCCACCTCCTGTTGACAGAGAAGCAAAGATCAAAACTAGCAGAAAATAAGAGAGAAATCAAAGCATAGTAGATGAGAATTGGAGCATGTATGTGCAGTGGACAAGCTGAAATGTTCTGCCACCGCTCTCACCAGCTGATAATGCACTGAAACACAAATTAAACACAGGAATCAATTTCATTATTATCTTTCACAGCTTTACGACTAACTAGTGAGAAATCTTCCAAATGCTTTTAAAACGTGAACTGCTCGTACTAACCCTCTGTACAAACGTACCTACCTTGAATTAAAGGGCGGGTATATGCCACTGCTATCTGAACAAGCCACAGTAACAAGGTGTCAGTGAGAGCGAGCAGCTTTGACAAGTTGGTTCAGTCATAGGAAACATCGTTAACAGCCATAGGTGGAGCGGGTGAGATATTATTCGATTCAAAGTTCGACGCAAGAAGGAAGAACAAAGGAGGCAGCTGATCGACGTTCAAGTGAGAAGAATTGCTCACTTCGGATTGGGACGAAAAGTATGGATGTATACGCCTGAAGATTATCGGAACTGGTGGGGTTGTATTCTCGTACGAGGCTCTGTGACGCATTGAAGCGTTTGCTAACACTAGAGACGGTGTCGTTGGGTTGAACGACGTATGTTGCGAAGAATCCGTAATCTGTTGAAACCTTAGAGACGCCACATGAGCAATTAACTGGAATTCGGAGGGAATCACCAGGCACTAAGTTCTGTATGACACCACTATTGTCAGCGTCGATCCATGCCGGTTGTGTGAGGTTGCCATATTTGGAGGAAGCGATGGTGATATCGTTCTCACCGTTCAGTGTTACAGAATACAAGAAAACGCGTCCCAATTGATCGCCGACGCATTGGCAATCGAAAGGGATAAGCAAAGGTTGACCCGGAAGAAGGTTGAGAAGCTGAGCATCGCTGAGGTTATTGAGAGTCTGGAGGGAAGAGTAATCATTACCGAAGCCAAAACGAATGGCGACATCGGAAAGGGTATCGCCACTGGATATGAAGTAGAGTGCCATGGCGTTGCATCCAGATGGAGGGAGGCATTGGGAGTGAGAGGAGGAGCTGAGGATCGACAAGAAGAAGAGGGCGCAGGGGAGCAACAGAGGCATCTGAGAGGAAGGGGGACGAAGGATGGAAGGATCTGCACGAAAGGCAAACACAGAGTAGCGACCATGTTTGATCTTTATGCCACAACGAAAAAGTTGGTGTGTTGTACGACCTCGTTTTCTATCAGAACAACTCTTTCAATTGTTGTCTCCCTCTCTCTCTATGTATATATCGTGAACAATTGTTGGCACGTGGCGAGTTACTTGGAGAGCACTTGGCGTGGATATGGCGTCATGCAAAGATCAAGAAAGCCCTCGAGGCTCTTCTAGCTGCTCACGGAGACCTCCCACTTGTTGTGTGATCTTCTTGGTTTCTGTTTTGTTCGTCTGCATGCCTCTGTGATGAAACTGGTGGAGACGCCTCGTACTGGATCATGATGCTGACAACCAGGGGCAGTCACCAGGGTTCCAATTGATGCCAGAATTTTTGACGACACTCTTATCTGAGTTGGTGCAGTCCAATCTGAATGTCGCAGCATTAGCTTCTCATAATGCTTCTTCTACCCTTCGTCCAGGACATGACCCAAAGGTTTGACCAAAGTCCTTTGCAGGAGAGCCTGAAGAAGACATCTAAGATCACTCTCTGAATACCACCATTCGTCTGATCACCAGAAAGTAGAAGAAATTAAGCCTTCTTTTCAAGGCTTGGCGGCAGCGTGGTATCATCAATTAGATCTTGCAACCAAATCTTCATGGCCACAGTTGCGCTTGGCGTTGTCGAGTGCTTTTGGCAACACTGATACTGTGAAGAATGCGCTAACTCAGCTCGAATATCTAAAACAAGAGAAACTCATAGTTTCACAATTTGGTGAAGTTGACGCATTTGCTGATGCGGGCAGATAGTAACATGTCAGAGGACCTCAAACTTTTCTTTCTGTGGCCACGTCTGACATTTCAAGGCGGGACTCAAGATCAAGGTCCTAATACCTTGCATGAAGCATTACTTGTCGCTCAACGCATTGAGTTCAATTCGGCTAAAGGCATTGCGGGTGTACCAGCTCTTCCTCCGATTCTCCCTTTGCCAACTTCAGCCCCGACTCCTCTGGAGATTGATCACGTGCACAATGCTCAGTTCCCTTCTCGGAATGCACCAAAACGGACACCACAAGGGAATAAACCACAATTGCCGGATTGGGATGCTCAAGGACAACCCCAATGTTTCTATTGCAGTCGATTTGGCCACGTAAAGAAACACTGTCGCCAATTCTTAGCAACTCAGTCTTCAACTTCCATGCAAAATGCTCAGCAATCGGCAACATTTTCAGATTCTGTGGTGTCGGGAAAAGACCAGCTGGAGTTGTTTAGGGAGTGACGTCTTCAGTTGATGAAAAGACTCCCACGAAGTCTGTGGCCTTTGTTGTCGAAGCTCAAGTCAATATTAGTTTTGGTGGACTCAGGAAGTTCCCTAACAACTACCCATACGAAATTTGCTAATGAAATTCTTCTGCCCTTTCACAAAACTTCTCCTCAAAACGTAATGTTTGTTGATGCTTTAACTTACATACAGTCAACACAGCCTTGTGAAGTTCCTTTAACATTTGGTTCACATACTTTTAAAATTAAAGCGACAGCACTGTCTCAACAAATTTTCCCTCTCACGTTGGGTTTCGACTAGTTGCAAGAGCAACAAGCAATTTTGGATTTCAAGCATCGAAATCTGATCCTACCAAATCTGCTGCCAATACCTTGGGTGTCCTCCCGGCCATTTTCGAATCGAGTCTTTGCTGTTGTGATAGTGCAGGACATGTGGATTCGAGCCCAAGTTAACCAATTGTTGAACAACTTCCGTCAAGCATTTTCAACGGATATTCCTATAGTGACTACGGCCCCTATTCTTCATGAAATTCCCACAAGAGATGCTCGACCAGTAGTCACTGCTCAAAGACGCCGCTCCAAGAAAGATGTGGACAAAATAAGATGCCAAGTCGAGTCCATGTTGAAGGAACATATAATTCGCCATTCTAGAAGCCCGTGGGCTTGCGAACCTCACCTGGTGAAGAAGGCTGATAATTCATATAGATTCTACATTGATTTCAGTCCTCTCAATAAGGTCACAATTCAGGATATATATCCTTTACTACGCATTGACGACATTTTGGATACATTGTCTCAATCCAAAAACTTTTCAACACTGGAGCTCAAAAGTGGATACTAGCAAATTCTGGTGAAGGAGCAAGATAAATGCAAAATTGCCTTTCGCACACCCTTTGGACTCTGTGAGTTTAATGTGATGGCGTTTGGGTTGAATAATGGTCCGAGCTCTTGCCAAAGAGTCATGAACTTTGTCCTCCATCCGTTAATTATTCAACGCAAAGTGTTGGTTTATTTGGATGATATCCTCATTCACACAAGTTCTTTGAAGGAACACCTTGAGGTACTTAAGGAAGTGTTGCAGCTTCTTTCTCAATATAATCTTAAGTTGAATAAGAGTAAGTGCCATTTTGCCCAGATGCAGTTGCGCTTTCTCGGCTTTATCATTTCAGGTGACGGCGTGAAGTCAGATCTAGCAAAAGTGCAAGCCCTCAATGATTTTCCACTTCCTCAGTCTCCCAAGCTGTCGGAAAGGTTTCTCGGAATGGCAAGCTTCAGCTCCCGTTTCTTACCAGAACTAGCTTCATTAACGCAACCATTGAGGCAGTTGACTAAAAAAAATTCACGTTGGCTGTGGACTGCTCAGCATACAGTTGCATTCAATGCCATTCGGGAGTCCTTACAAGAGGATGCTTTACTTCGCCATCCCAACTTTGATCGACCTTTTTTAATCCGGACGGATGCTTCATATAAAGGGCTGGGTCCGGTACTGTTACAACAAGATCAGGAAGGTAATTGGTGTCCAATCTACTATGCAAGCAAGTCTTTAGCTCGTCGACCACTCGGCCACTGAGCTGAAGTGTTTAGCGGTTGTATGGGCAATCCAAAAGTTTCATGCATATGTGCACGGCACTCAATTTTATCTCTAAACAGATCACGCAGCATTGACAAGTTTGCTGTCCAAAAAAGCTCCTCATGGTCGGATGGCGAGGTGGATCCTCTTTCTACAAGATTATAATTTTGTGGTCACCTATCGGCCAGGGAAAATGAATACAGTAGTAGACGCATTGTCGAGAATGGATTGTCAGGTAACCCAGCAACAGATGGATCTAATGTTGCCCACAGCAAAGCGCACACCGTTGACTGTGCCAACAACAGATTTTAGTTTACCATCAACGGATGATCTCTGTCTTCTTCAATCGGCCGATCCAGAAATTGGGAAGATCAAAACTGCATTACAAGCTGCTGAAGTGTGTAAATCATTTGTCCTATTGAATGGATTAGTCTATTTTCACAAGCCGCCCTTTCAACCTCACTTGTATGTCCTTTCTCAGGTGCAATTTTTATACTTAAGAGCTTTTCATTATTCATTGTTTGGTGGACATCTGGGGTTCGCCAAAGTATTGTCCAAGCTTCGCACAAAATTTTACTGGCCGAGATTGCAGCATTCAGTTCATGAGTACATTCAATCTTGTGCAACCTGTCAAAGATTTAAGTCACCTACTACAAAGCCAGATGGAAATCTACAATCGATTTCAGCATCTGAACCCTTCGAGTTGATAGCTTATGATATAATGGGACCTTTTCCTGTGTCGGAGAAAGCAAATGTCTACATCATTGTCTTAATAGATTATGCGACTCGATGGGCAATTGCTCAACTGTTGCCATCAGCTAAAGCTGCAGATATAGCTAAGTTTTTGATCGACAATGTTATATTGGTTCATGGCTGTCCCAAAGCTATTTTGTCTGATCAAGGGGCGAATTCAAATCCGAAGTTCTGAAGATAGTAGCCATCATGTTGGGCATCAAACAGCATTTCACCAGCCCTTACCACCCTGATTGTAATGGGCTCACAGAAAGATTAAATAGAACAATCAAACTAATGCTTGCAATGTATGTGGATCCTCTACACCGACACTGGGACGTCGTTCTTCCGTATGTGGTCACGGCCTACAAAATCGCTCTTCAAGAATCAACTCAGGTCAGCCCTTTCGAAGCTCTATTTGGAAGGCCCCCTAGATTTCCTGCAGAAACAAGTCTGAGTAATACTTCTGACATTAAAAATAGAGATGCAATTCAATGGGCATCCTATCTGCAACACACGCTCCAGTTCATACGTCAAAATGCTTCGTCACATTTGAGATTGGCTCAAACAAGACAAAGAAAGTATTACAATCAAAAGCATCATTCCGCACAGTTGTGATCTGGTGACGTTATTCTACCCTGTGAAAAAAAAAGGATTAGCAAAGAAGTTTCTTCCGCGCTGGATTGGCCCGTATCAAATCACAGATCAGGTCGCAAAGATGACTTATGCCCTGCAACGTTGTGCCCCTGCTAAACGGACCAAAACTACTGCTCATATCGCAAGAATCAAACCCTTCTACTCCCGCACAGTCAAATTTTCAAACAGGGATAGTCGTGACGGGGGTCACAATGGTTGGCACGTGGCGAGTTAGTGGGAGAGCACGTGGCATTGAGATGGCGTCATGCAAAGATCAAGAAAGCCCTCGAGGCTGTTGTAACTGTTCAAGGAGACCTCCCAGGAAAAGAACGTTTGTGGCTTGGACGGCGGATCAGTTTGGATCCTCCGCCTTTCTACTTGTTGTGTGATCTTCTTGGTTTCTATTTTGTTCGTCTGCATGCATCTGTGACGATATGTATGTATGTATGTCTCTCTATGTATGTATGTATGTATGTATGTATGTATATGTGCTTATCTATCTGTTCTGCCTATATGTATGTATGTATATATGTATATGTTTCCATCCATATGTTTTGCCTTGTATGTATGTATATATATATATATATATATATATGTATGTGTGTGTATATGTATGTGTGTATGTATGTATGTGTGTATGTCTAGTCTGCCTATATGTATGTATGTGTGTGTATGTCTGTCTATTCTGCCTATATGTATGTATGTGTGTGTGTGTATGTATGTATGTATGTATGTGTGTCTATCTATTCATGTATGTGTGTATATGTATGTGTGTGTGTATATATATGTATGTATGTGAATGTATATGTATTTGTGTGTGTATATATATATGTATGTATGTGTGTCTCTTTGTTATTCTGCATGTATGTATGTGTGTGTATATGTATGTATGTATGTATGTATGTATGAGAGAGAGAGCCTAGAGGGGGCGCAGAGGGAAGGTGACTTATAAGGGAGAGCAAGTCGGTGACGAAGGGGAGCCAGAAGCTTTTGTAACCCAAAAGCTTTGCTGCCTCGTCATATTACCGATTAACACCTTAACCTTAGCTATATTGCTTTGAATGTGAGTGGCAACTAATACAAATTGCTAAAAAAATTCGGGAGGGGGGGGGGGGCTATTCCCATACCAATTGGTCTATCCATGAGTTTAGAATGGGAATAGCTTCTTTTTCTTACATACTCAACCATGGCCTCAAGGGTCATGACTATGGGAACCCCTTTTTTAAGGGTTAACATGTGTCCTTGTCCCCACCTCCTAACCATATGACATGGTTGCCATGTGTCCTCTCCCATCCATGGGAGAATGGGAATGGGAAAAGGTAATCTTATCCATATTCAAATGTTCTCTCCCACCTAACCTATGTATTAATATTCAAAAGAACTACAATGGGTTCGGTGGGAGAAGACACTTGAATATGGATGGGACCAGCTTTTCCCATTTTCCTAGCTATGGGGAAAAGAGAAGCATCAATATTAGGCCTCTACCACAAAGCCTTGAGGCCTTTCTTGAGAGGTTTTACATTCAAGGGATTTAAAACGTCAAACCTCCAAAAGAAAAAAGAATGTTACGAGAATATACCCTTCACAACACTAAGGTCCAAGAACATTGTAATTTATCAAAAGGAGGGGGCTAAGTACAAAATGACACATAGCCCAATAATTGTGAGACCTGTAAATTTATATATTGTTAAATATTTGATTTTATTAATTATGAATGAGTAACGAGCCTTCAGTTATGCCACATGATGATATCTCTCAACGTCTCTTTTCCAAGAAAAATATAAAATGGAATCTAAAGAGTATGGATCCCAAGACAAGCCAATGAAATCTAAAGAGATAGATCCCAAGACAACCCAATGATCATCATGCTAGTATTAGAGATAAGCTTTTAATTAAAGTATTGCCATCCCTTTCCTTACTTTAAATCATTGTCGTGCATGTCTCCATCTTTGTCTCTTTTCCTTCTGTTTAGTGAAAGACCTACTACCTCTTCATCTTTATCCTCTTTATTGTCTTACCCAACAATTTTTGTACATTTCCTATAAACCAATCACCATATTCTTTTCTATTATTCAACATTGCTATGATGGTAGAGGAAAAACAATGCATATTTTTTGGAGTACTTACTCCTCCCTTCTCCACCCTCTTCTCCCTCCTCCTCCTCCCTCCTCCTCCTCCCTTCTCCACCCTCTTCTCCCTCCTCCTCCTCCTCCCTTCTCCACCCTCTCCTCCTACTCTCACTCCACCCTCTCCTCCTCCCCTGTGCTCTTACACCTTCTTCCTCTCCCCCTAAACCCTTAGTCCCTCAACCCTTGACCTCCATGATCTACGAGGGAGACGAGTCACAAGTTCTCCGCCATGTACTCTACCCTGAACCTTGGATCCTCCTTCTGAACCCTGAACCTCTAGAAAATACTAGACATACTTGCAAAGTCATAATCTAGAGAGAAAATCCGTGACATACGATTGGAGCTAGAGAGAGACAGAGACTAAAATTCTTGACATTGTGTTAGAGAGAGAAATACTAAAATCCTTGACATACACTTTGTGCTCAAGAGAGAAAGAGAGAAAGTCTACATTGCGTGAGACAAGTGATATTCCTTGACTTACAATTTGCACTAGAGAGAGAAAGTCTACATTGTGAGAGACAGAAGGTGACATTCCTTGACTTACAATTTGCACTAGAGAGAGAAAGTCTATATTCCTAGACATACACTTAGCATGGGGATGGAAACTCAGAAACATGTCTAAATATCTCTTATTGTAAAGAATTACCCCCTCTTTGGGTTCAGTATGCATTTCACTTTCATGTCCATGTGATTGATCCCCTAGCATCCATGCTCCCTTACACCATCAACATGCACACGCATGCTCTTACCCTCATAAACCATATACTTGTAGTCCCTCTCCCTCCTCTTTGGGCTTCGTATTCATTTCACTTTTGTGTTCATGTGATTGATCTCCTAGTGTCCATGCTCCCTTGCACTATGGACATGCACTAGCATGCTCTTACCCTCGCAAACCATATACTTGCACTCCTCCTCCGTCATCCTTCCATCCTCCCTCCTCCTCCTCTCCCCTTCTCCTTCCCCTCCTCATCCTCCTCCTTCCCTCCTCCCAACTCCCTCCTCCTCCTCCTCCATCTCCTCCCTTCTCTTCTTTTTGCTCCCCCCTCCTCCCCCTTCCACCTCTTCCTCTTGGTCACTCCTCCTAAAACCTCACCCCCATGAATCTATGAAGGAGACTAGGTATCCACTTCTCAACCTTGAACTCATACAACCCTATCTTAGCCTTAAACCCCTACCTAGGTCTCTCAACCCTATCCTACTTCTATCCCTATGGAGGTGAGAACTCCTTCAAACCTTGCAAGATCGATACTTCTTTCTCATATAAGCTCATATCAGGATTGTTTTCCATTCTTTAACCTACACCTCTCATTGAAATTTAACTCAAGGACGTATGCTATGATTGGGAGCACCTATGCTACAATGAGAAATAATAGAACTATAGGTTTCCAAAACCCTTTCAGTTGGAAACGAGAGAAAAACCCCACCTCCCTATTTTTATTTCCCTTCCTAACTCTCCACTCCCTCAACCCCACTCCCTCCCTATTTGTAGCCCCTCTCTCCCTCATCAAGAGTCCTCCCCCATGCCACTCAAATCCCCCTGCTACAATCACATAGGGCATGCCACACAGGGTGATGCCCCATCCATTCCTACCCCTACTTTACCCATTGTTATTACTAAGTGTTGGCAGCATCACCCCAATGCTAACCATACCTGCTCAAATCCCCCTTTACCACCACATAGGGCATGCATGCCACACAAGGTGATGCCCTGTCCATTCCCATGCACTTCCCCCATTCTTGCTACCAAGAGTTGCACCATTACCTCAATGCTAACCATACCCACCCCTCACTCTCTATGATCATGCGTATTTTTCAATGGCTACAATATTTGCACAAGTTTTGAAATAACCAAGATCCATGCACTTGCAAATTTTGGTGAGATTTCGATATCAATTGTGTCATAAGACATGCGTACCTCCATGTTTTTTAAATAAAAAACTAAGTTAATTTTAATTAAAACTATTTTATTAAATATTTAATTAATTAAACATAATTAAAATTATTATTATTTTAAAAATTAAATAAAAAGTTTAATTATGTAGTTAATTATAAAATTTAATTACTTTTAAAAGAATTCGATTAAACATGATTTTTAATTAATTTTAATTTTAAATCAAATTAAATTTAAATGTGATCTTATTTTTAAACTTAAATTAAATTAAATTAAGTTATTTTTTAATTAAACAAAGTTTAATTAGGGGGCAGCCTAAGGGGGGTCTAAGGGGGGGGGGGGGGCTTAAATGGGGTCTAAGGGGGGGTCTTAAAGGGGCTAATGCCCCCCTCGCTCGCCGCCATACTACGCTACCTACCACGCCACACCACGCCATCCGCCATGCCACCCACGTTGCACACCATGCCCTTGCCACACTGCCCTGCACTCCATGCCACACGCATTGCTCCCCCGCCATGCTGCACTGCACACCATGCCGCCCTCACATGCATGCCTCTATGGGTGGAGAGAGAGAGAGAGAGAGCGAGAGAGAGAGAGAGAGAGAGAGAGAGAGAGGTGGGGGTGGGGGCAAGAGAGAGAGAGATAGAGAGAAAATGAGAGGAGAGAGAAGAGAGAGAGAGAGAGGGAGCACACAAGAGCAGAGGGGGGAGGGAGGGGAGAGGGAGCGGAGTGGGAAGGGAGGGGAGAGGCAAGGAGAAAGGAAGGGAGGAGAGGGGAGAGGGAGGGAAGATGGAGCGGAGTAGGAGGGAGGGGAGAGGAGAGGGGGAGCGGAGCGTTTGCTATCCCTATCCTATTAGATCCATCAAATCTACTTTCAAGCTCAAGTTATTATAAGAGAAATTGTGCCACTACTTGACACACACAATGATCTCATATTGGTTGCTCTTAACCATGCGTTTAATCCTTCTTGCGATGGCGTCAATAAATCCGTAAACTAGTTAATTATCTATCCCCATGTTATGCTTAATTATGCAATCAAAGCTATGTTGATGTTTTCTTTGCCCAATTATTATGGTATATCATCGATGTTTGCACTGGTGAGCTTATTGTTGATTGCTTCCTTGTAGTGCCTGAGTTCCATAGAGTGTTTGCGCAGAATCTAAAAAACTCTGCCCCATCCTCCTCTTGAGTTCATGCCTATCTCTCATGAGATTACTAAGTAGTGCTATTCTTTTCATTTGCTCTGCATCAATATCCAACTTTGTGGGTATTGGTTTGGATCATCTAGACCTTGAAACTAGTGAAAGCATCTAGGTGGAAGCAAGTATAGAATTAAACAAGAGGGGAGATGATATGAATGGAGGAACTCGAGGAAGAGTAGGGCAAATGGCTTAAGCTTCTTGATAGTCCTACAAGATATGATTATCAAGAGATAAAATAAAGGTAGGCATTAACGAATGATATGTTTTGAGAGTCCTCGACTAGTTGGAAGTGACAGGAGGTGTGAGCAAAAAGGCATGGCAAGGAATATTGGTTGGCTTGGATTTCAAGAAGGTTAAGAAGTATGGTTTTTGATTTAGGGAGGGATGTGAGGAGCTCAATAAAAGAGTGGCAAGGTAGGGGAGATTGGAATTGAGGTAGACCACATATTCTTTTGACGAGCTTTTGTCTATTTTGGCTAGCACTGTCATCTTCAAGAGTGGATGTGACTTGGAAATAAACCTAGGGATCGTGATGATGGCTTTTTCTATAGCCTTGGTACTACCCAAAGAGGAGGATCTCTCATAAGATATCCATAGCATCTTGTTTGTTCCCAGGGGGGTCACTCAGAAAACGTAACATAGCACGTTAGTGCATGGAGGGGTATTTTTTAAATAAGGGACATACATGTTATTTACATGCATATGAGGAAACTTATAACATAGCAAATCAATATAACTTATACATGTATTGATGGAGGGGTCTCTAAATTTGAAGATTGAAAAATATATACATGCATGAGGGGGTTTATTAATTACATGAGAAAATGTAAAAATGCAAGATTAGGGGCATTAATAATACATGCTATATGAGTTCTATGAAGAGTGCCTCCCCTGGGGTTTCATTGTATGAGATCTACATGTACTAACTTCTAAGAAAGTTGGCATTGATGTACGAGAGCATTTTTCCCCACTAATCTAACCCAATTGAGTGGGTGATACATTTTTAACCTTTTGAGTTGAAATTGTCTCCACTAAATCTACGCTCATCCTTCAAGATGATTATCTTACTTAAGGGCTTTAACAAGATCTTCTTACAATGATATGGGGATCTGTAGGAATAGATCTTTACTAAATCCTCTAGGTTTTCGTGGTTTTGACTCAATAATTGGAGTTATAATTTTGAGATTATTACCTTTTGGCATTGCAGCCCTGTGCATTTCTCCATGTACTTACCGTATGTGAAGAAGTCTAAGTTTCCTTGTGTTGCATCTTATTTTTGCATCAAAGCTTCCTCCACCTTGAGCTTGCCCTAGCGGGTTTTGTTCATACTTACTAGACATCTTTTTCATAAAGAAAAAAAGAGCAACAAAATAAAATAAAAGGCAAATGATTCCAACACTTTAAACAAGGTTTTGTAGAAAGGAAAGACAAAGATTTAAAGGATTGAATAAAGCATGTTAGAGCACATGCAACAATAAATTCTTATGCAGAATGATTTAGAAGAAAATAAGAACTGTGGCCTATAAAAAAAGTAACCACATCTTGATTGTGCGACGCACTATCAACATTTTATAGGGCTCAAAGAGATGCTAGACTCTCTTAATACATCTTCATGACATATCAATCGATTCTTTCTACTTGAATGTAAGATGTCTTTGAATGATCTTCTAGGGCAATTTGTACTTGTTTGTGCCCATGAAATCATCAAAGAAGCTACAGACTTTTGATTTGGCTACTAGTTCCAAATAAATTTCTATGAGTGTAGGGAGTGATCTTTGTAACTACATTAACATTTTTTGATCACACATATTCTTAGTTTCTTGTTCTTCTTTGCCTTAATCACAATTGTGGTAATATTAGTGGTAGAGATAGAGACATTTGATTGTAATTGCATCGACATTTTTGAGATTCACACATATTTTTAGCTTCTTGTTCTTCTTTGGCACAATCACAATTAGTGACACCCAATTTGTGTGCTCGATTTCATAAATGAAACTGACATCCAATAATTTTTCTAGCTCCTCATATACATGGGCACCATACATTGGATTTTCATTGTAAGTTCCACAAACCTTAGGTTTTGGAGCCTTCCCTAATAGATATGGTACGTATTGCAACTTCAGGGAAATCCCTTTCATTTATTTATAGGGAAAGGCCATACAGTCCTTGTATTTCATTAGCAATTCTTTTAATCCATTTTCTTTTTCTTGCTGTCCAGAGTCTGTTGAATGATTTGAGAATGTTGGAATCATCTCGCTCACGGACACACGCAAATCCTCTCAGGTCACATTGGCAAATTTTTGGGATACTGTCTCTCGGCGTTCGACTATGATTACGATTATTGACATTCAGGTAATATGCCAGTTTCTTATCCATTCGTGATGCTAATACTCTCGACACTAATACTCTCAGCGTTTATATTCTCAACGTTATCTCGGCACCCATGGAAGGGCCTGTTCCCTCAGATTATAACTCTTTGGGGAAGGAAGCATGCCGCCTCCCTGCCTACACTATGTGTGGTTATAATAATTATATATTATATATTATAATATAAATATTTTCAATTACTTGTCCATTCAAAATTTCTTATTTTGAATCTGAATTCTTACAACATTCCTCTCATTTAATGCAAGTTATCGATGCGAAGGAGCAAGGAAATCCAAGATGGATGCAAGATTGAAGGATGACTACACCTTTATTCATATGGTTGTAGTCAATCTGATAATATTGTATAAATTGCAATGAGGATTACTATTGAATAGTAAAATGCCAAGATTTGATTATGTCAATCTAGATCGAGTGACACGGATAACAACTGTGTGCTAGCATTGAAGCCTGCAGTCCCACAATTCATAGTGTGCATGTTCTAACGGGCTATGTTTGTGGATGGATGCAAGTGAGTCGGCATACCTCTCCATCAAATTTGCATTGAAAAGTCTAAGGCATGAAGATACGGGGTTGGCAACTTTGAAGCATACTCTATAGTGGATTATTTTCAAGTATTGATAGATAAGATTGAACATTCCATTGGAAACTAGTCGTCAATATTGTTGTAATTTTTGCAATGTATTCACATGAATGTGAGTGTAAAAAATAACTCCCATTTTAACACTTTTTCAGAAGGAACAATATGATATGGATTTTGCTCACTTATGCAATATTAAGAGGTTGATTACTAATGGACTACTCTCACTAGGTGTTTGACGAGGGCAATAGTGGATGTTTGCAATTGGTTTACTTTGACATTGGAAACTGGCCTAGTAGTATAGTAGGATAGATTGTTTGATAGGAAAAACACACATACAAACACACATGAATACTTCCTTAACTATGATTTATTCTTTTATGTACTCCTGTGAAATCTTCCCTTTACACTTTCTTTGTAACCAAACGGATTTCACAAGGAGCCGCCTCAAGAGATGCAAATTTAGAAATATATTCAATGAAAATTTGACCCCACATACCAAGCCCACTAATCGTCCCACACCTCCTCTAATCCCTTCTGAACTCATGCACTCATTCGCTTCTTACTCCACTTGTGACTTAAACTTCACTTATGGCTAAATTGTTTTTTTAATTATCTAAGAATCCATATGGTTGTCTATATTCCTAGGTAAAGAGATAACAAGCCTGGGAAAACATGCATTACCTGTCTACCAAAACGTAACTATGATGTTCTAACACCTAGTTTGTTTGGATGGTGGCAAGTAAGTGGACCTCGACCTCAGAACCTGGACTGCCTGAGGATTCGACATCTTTTCTCAATATTATGTTTGTCAAACTCAAAATTATTAAAAATTCTTAATTTTGATTGAAAATTTTGCAAACTCTAGTTGCAGTTTTCAACTTAGATGTGTCAAACATTTTTTCATTATATGTTTCTATTTTTTTAATTTTTATCCAATTGATGGAATTAATTGTATGTCTCAATTATTGATGGGACTTTTTAATCTAAACACACACACACACACACTCTCTCTCTCTCTCTCTCTTTCTCTCTCTCCCCTTCCATTTTCTTTGACACACTCACACTTATATGCCAAAATAATTTTTTGCTCTCTAGTAGGATTTACTCAAATTTCCCCTAACAATACTTTTTCTTTGCTTATAGACCTAATTTATTTTGTATTGGATTAATTTTCCCTCTATATTTATTTTGTCTCTTTAAAATTGGCATATATAATTATATTGGCTCTTTTTAATGGTTTCTCTCTCTCTTCTATCTCTCTCTCATTCATTCTCTCTCTCTCTCTCTCTCTCTCTCTCTCTCTCTCTCTCTCTCTCTCAACCCTCTTTCCTTTGACTATCTAAACTAACCTCCCCCCTTTTTTTCTACACTAACTACTTGTGTAACCAAAAACCCCATATCCCCCCCTTTTTTCCCTTTAAAATTTCCTTTTTGTATCTTCTAACCCTTGTCACCTAACCCCATTCCCTAACCTAAAACCAACCCGCCCAACCCTAATTTTTCTAAAACCTCCTCCTGACCTTTGTAAAATTTTCCACCATAATCTTTAGTTTATATTTATATTTATTTTCTCCCCCTAACTCTTTAACCTCGCACCCCTTGCATTATATTACCTGATCTAATCTAGACCTTGCATTTTGGGAGTAAGGGTGGATTACATGAATTGCATTTTGATTGTGGGTATTTAAGAATTGGGAAGTTCACTAAGCAATATGTAAGATAGCACGAGTTCAGCAAAACCGGTTTTGTCTTTTGTGGAGTTAAATATACAAGCATAATGGGTATAAGAAATACTTAAGACCCCTTTGTTGAATGCATGGGATATAGGGGAGTCTTGCATCCTAAATGCCTTGGGAGTATTTTGCAAACTAAAAGTGTTTTGTGAAGTTTTTGGTGGCATCGCACCTCCTTATGCTTCTTCATATGAGTGTCAAAGGTAGCTTGGGTTATGGTAACAAGGTTCTATGGTTTGTTCAAACCTTGCAATTATCTATCACTAAGGTTATCTCAGGGATTTCAATTGCTAGGTTTGTCAACCTCGTTTGGCTCTTACCTAATCTCTAACAAGATCTATGGGTGTACTCTTGGGTGTGATGGGTTCCTTTGGGGTGTTCAAGTGAACCAAGGTTGTTTGGAAAATTATTGATAATTCTATTATTAAATGCGGTGCTAAGTTGCGGATTTGTGATGTGAGTGGTGTGTGGGATTCTGAAGTCCCACTTTTTGTTTAATCCATGGGAAGTTTGGACTTTAAGATAGTTTCGCCAATGCATGCTTTTTTTAGTAATGCTTCTTATTTATGAAGAAAATCATTAAAATTCTTTTTCCCCCCTTTTTTGGGGAGAGGCTTAGTTACACTAAGCAAGATAAAGTTAACTAATCAAGGTTAATTTAAACTAACTAACTACAACTATATCAGCTAACTATGGTTACTTTTATATAGTTAGGTTTAATTTCACTGAGTCAAGGCTAGTTTTATCCAAGTAATGGTAGTTTTAACTTGGTTAAGGTAGTTTTAGCTAACCAAGAGAGTGTCAACTAACTACAGTTAGACTTTAACTAATTTGCTTATGTTAGTTATAACTTAGATCTAGTTAGTTAGGTTAGCTATTTGTTTTAGTAAGGGTGTTTTCCTTACAATGTGGGTCTTTGGGATCTTGAGTTCTATTGTATACATAATCTAAATTGATGTCCTTTGTAAAGCACTTATGCATAGTACATGATTGAAAAAACCTAGAAATATGCATGTCATATGACACAAATGATGTCAGAATCCCACCAATCTATGCGAGCACATGGATCTTGTAGATTTTAATACCTTTGCAAAGTATCCTAGCCATCAGACACATACACATGATGGTAAAAGCACAACAATGCATATTTTTTGGAGCACTTATGGATGGTACATGATAAAGACATGGAGATACGCATGTCTTATAACAAATGATATCAAAATCCCACCAAACTTTATGAGTACGTGGACTGTGCACATTTTAATACCTTTCCAAAGTATCATAGCCATTGGACACATATGCATGATGGTAGAGGCGTAACAATGCATATTGTTTGGAGCATTTATGCACAGTACATGATAAAAAACATGGAGATACGCATGTCTTATTGCACAAATGATATAGGAATCCCAGCAAAATTTGCAAGCACATGGATCTTGGTGATTTCAAGACTTGTGCAAATTATTGTAGCCATTGAACACATACACATGATCATAGAGAGTGAGGGGTTGGGTATGGTTATATTGAGGTTATTAGGTTTACAAAGTATCCTAGCTTAGAAATTAATAGTAAAAAAAGCTTGTGTAAGTAATGCTAGCTACTACACTAGTGTGTGTGAAATACCGACATCCATCAATAGAGCAACATAGAACGATCATGGTGTAGATAGATGCTTACTCGGGAGAGAGAGGAACGTGGGAAAAGGTGATTTGCCATCCCATGCCTATTTTAACAGGTATATTACCACGTTTATAATCATCCAATTACGTCAGGAGGGGGCAAGATAGTTGGATGATTTCTCTCTCTTGAGGTCTAGCAAGCTTGCATGAAGTACTCTAAGTTAGTGTGCCAAATAGGCACATTGATTTTTGGATGTAGAACTACAAACGAATCCAAATATTGTTATGTGCACTAAAAGCTAAATGAGATGGTAGAAACCAAAACATGAAAATTTATGTAAATGCACGTATTACTTATATAAAAAATTGTATGTCTCTCTTAAAGCCTTGATTGCAAGCATGGCTCCAGAGAAATGAGGAAGATTATACATTCTAAATAAATAGATATATATGAATAAGTAAATATAAATTTTTAATGTAATCGTATACTCAATTTTATATCCACTAAATTTGTTTTTTATCTCTGTGTGTGTGTGTGTGTGTTTATATTTATTTAGCTATATATTTTAAAATATAAATGTATATCGACTTATAAATGTACATTAAATAAATAAATATATACAAGAATACTTACAGAAATAATGATATAAAATATAAGAATACTTAGACTACTTATTTGAGAATATAAATATAAGAACTTATATAAATAAAGAAAGAATATGAGAATAAATAAAGAAATAACTCATATAATAAGAAAGAATATGAGAATATAATATATAAGAATATATATAATTAAACATATGCTTTAGTTAGGGGCACTTTTCCCTCACTAGAGGTTTTTCCCCCTAACCACAACTACTGGTTTTGTGTGGCTTTCTCACTTAGACAAAACCACCTCCACACTACTTTGTATCTTATCCTATCTTATTGCATCTTCTATGTTTTGGCTCTCTAGCTCCTGCTCCCAGCTTGTTTGCTTCTCTCTCTCTTTCACAATACCACATGATTGAACATCTATTCTAAGATCGGGGCCAAGACCTCTGTCCATGTGCGAAGTGCTCAGCCCGTAGGCCCTCATGGTCCTAGGCTCCCCGATTGTGGAGTTGACGGAGTGCAGCTCTCATTTTTTGTGGGGTGAATCAACAAAGGCTCGGGATTATGTTATGATGTTGCCTAATAAGAAGTGGAAATGCAACTTTTATCATGAGGAGTACTCAGGCTCTGGCACAAGAATGCAAAAGCATTCTTGGATGATGCCAATAAACAAATTGGAAAATGCAAGGGGCTAGCCACTCTAGATGGACAAATGCCTAAAAGTACAGATAACCAAGTGGATGATATAGTTGCATGCCACCAATCCAAGCCTCGTGAATCCATGCGTGATGATATACTCACACCTCAAGCTAGTCAATCTGTAGATGTAGATGGTTCTTTGCAATACCTGCCACCTCAAAGTAGTGGTGTGGCCTCGATGACACAGACAGCAAGCTGCTCTATGATGTATATGGAGAGTGGACAAGGTAGCGACGTGGCTCATTCGCAATCATGTGCATGTCCGCAACAAAGATCATTGGAAGCATCATTCAAACAACAACATATAGAGAAAGTGCAACAAGACATTTTTGAGGCTATTTGTTACACGGGGTATCCCTTAAGCATGGTTCAAATTCCGCATTGGAAAAGAGCCTTGGCATCTGTAACAAGGCTAGTCCAGGTTTCACGATGCCAAGTTACAATGATGTCCACAACAACTACTTGGATGCATACTATGAGAGGATGAAACATGAGTTTATGCATGTAGTATACGATGGTATTGAGAGAAAAGGCTACACCATTATTACTGATGGATGGGAAAATGTCACCAAGGGGCCTCTGATCAATATCATGGTCATGAAATTTAAGGGAGAGGCCTTTTGTCAATCCATCGATACAAGTGGCCATGCCAAGATAGGTGAATTCATTGCTGAACAATTGGAGGCAATAATTTTGGATGTTGGGCAGCATAATGTTGTTCAGACAATCACCGACAATGTGAAGAACTGTAGGAAAGCTGGAAGAATTATAAATAAAAAGTATCCAGCCATCTCATGCTCTTGCCATTGCCTTGACCTTGTGCTTGAGGATTGGTATAAATCAGTGAAGACCTCATGGTTCAAAGCCTCTGTAGATGGAGGAAGAATGGTGTTGTACTTCCTTAACCACAAGAGATTGTTGGGCATATTCAAAAACCACCAACCTACCGATGAACATCCACTAGAGTTTTTGAAACCTGGCAAAACACGTTTGAAAACAAACTATATAATATTTGGACCGTTTGCTCAAGCTACAAGGAGTTGTAATGGAGACATTATTCAGTGTAGAAGCTAGCGAGTGGATAGCTGAGTCAACTTCACAAAATGCTCGTACTGAATTCACAAAGATGAAACAAATTAGTCACAATGGTGACTTTTGGAAGAAAATAGCTGATGCGGCTGATGCAATGCGATTGGTATGGTTTGCCATTCAAAAACTAGACCTGAAAGGTCCAAGTTTGGGTAGTGCTTACATGGCTTGGTGGACTATTGAGCAAGACCTGTTAGTGACGACGGTGGCTATAGCACCAATCATCGTGTCACTTTGCAAAAGATGTTTTGAAAGCGGAATCATGCTCACAATGACCTTCACTATGCTGGTCATGTTTTAGATCCCCAATGGTGGGAGTATCATCAAGAAACATTGAAACATGTAATGCAGCCTTGGCATAATCTCTTGGGATGATTTTTTGAAGATACATTTGAATATGCTACTGCTGTCAGGGAATTATCTACTTTTCAAAATGGGGAGGGGTTGTTTGCATATACAAGAATACGAGACCTTGCAAAGGAGATGCCTGCATGGAGATGGTGGGAAGAGTGTGGAGCATTGACACCTCATTTGCAAACCTTGGCTTTGAAAGTGCTATCCCAGCCTTGTAGCAATTCATCCAATTAACAAAATTAGAGTAATTACAAGTTTGTACATTTCGTCACAAGAAATCGCTTAAAGATAGAAAGAGTAGAGAAATTGGTATATGTTTATGCAAAAGTAGAGTGTTGGATGATGTTAAGGGAGAGACTAACAACGAGGATCTAGCCAAGTGGGTAAATTGTGATCTCCCAGGCCCATTGCATGATCCTCCCATCGTTGGACAACCCCAAGCCGAAGCCGAAGCAAGCTCTAGCAATAATAAGGATGAAGAGACTTTGTGATGTATAGAGTTGCACAAGCTTGAAATTGTATTGACACTATTGCCGTGGTTGTATTATGACTCATTAAAAATTGTGCCATTTAAATTTTGTCGATTGACATCATGCCACTTGAAAGTTATGTTAAAGCATTTAGATGGTTTACAAATGTATTGTTTCCATGTTGGAACTTGGAAAGCACTAAAATGGCTTGCAACCTATAAGTGCTTATGTAAATGATGCTAGCTATTGCACTATAGTGTGTGAAATACCAACATTCGTCAATAGAGCATAATACTGCAGATAATCATGGTGCAAATAGATGCTTAGTCAGGAGAGAGAAGAACGTGGGAAAAGGAGATTTGCCATCCCACGCCAGTTTTAACGAGTAGATTACCATGTTCATAATCATCCAATTACGTTAGGAGGGGACAAGACAGTTGGATGATTTCTCTCTCTTGAGGTCTAGCAAGCTTGCATGAAGTACTCATATGTTGGGAAGTTAGGAAGAAAATGCTACAACGCGTTCAAAAGTTTTTCGATGATTATAAAAGCTATTGAATTAACTGTAATTCTTAATTTGACAACACCCAATAGATCCAAAGAGGATTGGAGGATTAACAACAGCACACAACTACGTTACCATGATAGTTGGCAATCATTGGAGATGCGATATCTGCCATCAAGAATTTTGAGGCTCAGTGGTGAGAATGTTATGGCACTTCATGGGAGATCTCAATAGAAAAATGTCATGGAGCTGAGGTGACGGTGCAGAGAGAGTGGCCGCCATCTTGTGAGCACCTGCTAATATTGATGTTGAGACAACAACATAGTCTACGGACGTGGTTGAAGTTGTTGCAAACATGGAGAATAATGTTACGATGCTAGGTGGCAGACGGCGGAGATGTAATGCCTACCACCAAGAATATAGTGGCTCTCGCTCAAGAATGAGGTTGCATTTCTTGGGTGATGTACATAGAGGAATTGCAAAATGTAAGGGACCAAGAGCTGAGGCCACTGTTGCTCCCATTTTGGGATCTATTGACCAACATTAGTGTTTCATGGCATTGTAAATCTTCTCTCTAATTAACGATAGTCTTCGAAGTGTATGTTGCATATGGTGAAACTAATTTTGCACTTTGATATTTCTCTCTCATCCTTTCTTTCAAATAAATCATGGTCATATTCCCTTGATGTCTCCATCTTTACATTCCTCCTCCCATCATGTACATGCTTCTCTTCCCCCTCTCCTTTTCCCCTTGTGTCATAGTCTCCCTCTTCATTCCCTCCCCTTCTGATTCCTTTTCCCCTCCCATGATAACGTTTCGCCCTCACGATCTCCTTTCCTCTATGGCCCTCGAGCGTTGCCATGCTTAGCCTCTAGCCTCTGGTCTTGATTTCTTTTCCAGCTAATACCACACATGAGTATCTATGCAACATATGATACTTGGAGCAAAAAGACAATCAACAATTATATTTGGCAAGGGGTGTGATCCTCTCATAGGACGAGAAGAATTACAAATGTTTTGGTCTTATAGGGTCATACCTATAGTGGGGATGGGCCCAATGAGGTGGTCATCTTTTCAGTCACCAAGGGTGCAGCCTCTACTGTGAGGGAGATCTCTATTTCAGAGATCAACTGTGATTTTAAATGGTTTATCCTATGGAGCTAAGACAAAAGGTCAAAGAAGCAATAAGGACCAATTCTAATCTTCTACCTGTATTGGTGCCTTACATTTTCAATGAGAGGGCATCAATAGAGATTGAGAGCAAGAAGACGACCACAAAGGGTGAGAGCAAGAAGAGGATGAAGACAAATTATTCTCCTAGGCCAAATTTAGAGGGCAGTAAAAAGGGTACAGGGAAGAAACAGAAGCCTACTCCACCAAAGAAAGATTCTGACTCTGAGAAGGGTGAAGGTGATGACACTCTTATTGTGTCTGGCATGTTGCAAGCTTTTGGTATTGTGGGACTCCAAGCAAAATAGGGCAAGGGAGAAAATCAGGGATACCAAGCTTGTTGAGGTCAAGAGTTTGTGATTCAAATAAGAAAACTTCGTAGGCTTCCTATTGATCCAGAGGCGGGTAAAAGACCTCTTGAGGTCGGGCCACCCCACCATCTTCATGTGGCAAATATTAAAGCTATGATGAAGATTAACCCTTTTGTCACAGTGGTCCCCATTTAAGCTATGGTGGATCCATCTCAACATCTTGACAAGGACACTTTTGACAGAAAGACTAAATGTCTATTATTATTTTATAACTTATAGTTGTCACAATGTAGAGGTCCGGAGACAATTGTGCACTGAGTATCCTGACGACTCCTACTAGGTGTCACCCAAGGAGTCTGAGACTCTTGCTGCTCCTATTTGGGGGGTGTTGGGCCCTGGCCTGCTGACTCTGCCTACTCTGCGGGGGGGGAGAAGCTCGACCTTGGCTGCGACGGCAATCTCTGGCTAGATGACCCATCTGCCTGCAACAAAGACAATGGCCTAGTGACCCAAAAATCTCCACACGCTCGCGAAGTGTACCCCTCTCAAGGGTCTCAAGGAAGATCAACTCTGGGAGAGACTCTGGGATCTCAACCACCAGTTTGATCCTGGGGACCCCATCCTCTGTTACCACCGATGCGACTGAATCTGGCGGAGACTCCAGCACAGTGCCAACCGCTCCACTAATGGAGGAGAGGATGGCTCTAAATTCCTTTGGGAGCCCTAGGAAGCGGAGCGTAACCGAAAAACAAGAAACATGGTCTGTCATATCCATGTCCTTCACTATATAGCCATGGTACCAAGGGAAGAGATACACCAAATGGTGACCTCCTAAATGTGGTCACCCTCTAGTGCCAAGCTCCCCTGGATCCACTCTTCTTGTGGCTTTGAGACCCACAATTCTACCCACAATCGCCTTGTCCTGGAGGAACCAAACTGCTTGCTATACTTGTTGCTTGTCAACTAGAGAAAGAAGAACCTTAATGGTTGTGGGATTCGAGGGTACTGCCATAGAGCCCCTCTGGCCAGACCAAGGGTCACCACCAAGATTATCTTTCTCTAAACAAGCACAAAAGCTCTTGCTGCAAAGAAAAGAAAAAAACCAGTAGGGAAGCGAAGATGAGGGGCGAGATGAGGCGAAAAGATGACGATGGAGGCGAAGATGAGGCAAGAGGGAGAGCGAAAGAAGACGGACTAAAGGACAGAGGGAGAAGGCGGGGAAGGAGGCAAAAAAGAGACGACGGGGAGGAGGGGGCAAAGCAGGCGGGGAGGAGGTGGAGAAGGCAAGGAGGAGGAGGTTGAGAAGGCAGAGGGAGGAGGGACAGCGGAGAGAGATGGAGGGGCAACAGGAAGGGGCGGGGGGACAACAAGAGGCGCAATGTGAGAAGGCGAGAGAGGTGGATGGAGGGACGAAATGAGTAGCGGGGAAGCTAGGATGAGCAACGATGGAGGAGGCAATGATGGCAAAGGAGGCGCAGGGGAGGGGAGGTAGCGATGGCGGGGGAGGAGATGATAGGGGAGAAGGCGAAGGAGAGGGATGAGATGGTGGGGAGGAGGCGAAGAAGAGCTGCGGGAAGGAAGAGGTGGCCGAGGGAGCAGCCAGGCGGACAGCAGGGGCACAACTCACGCATGAGCTTCTCCAAGAGCTTGCTAGCAAAAAACCAAAAGAGGAAAGTAGATTATGGCCTTTGCAAAAGCAAGATGTGGTTGAGACTTTATGGGATTACACGGTCATCTCAACAAAAAAATTAATGTTGGAAATTGAACATGCTTTTTTTCGCAGTTAGATAGTTGAAGCAATGGCACTATTATGTCATATAACAACACAAACAACTCCTCTCGCGCACAAACATTTCTAGTCCATTAGAAATTGACTTACCGGTCCAGAAGAACAACTGAAAAATGATGGCGGACATCTATCAGCAATGTGATCCACTAGAAAAAGAAAGAGAATGGTAGCTATTGATGGCTCTCTAGCATAGATGACAGTGCTAAAATTATCACGGCTGTCAGGTCCAAGTTATTTGTTTCCTCCACGAGTCCCTGGTGGGATGCAAGAGTGTGATGACCTTGTTATTGTAAGACAACACAGGCAACCCATTTTGGGAGAGACAAGAAACTCATCCTCTAGGTTAAGAATATACTGTGGCAGTAGAAAACGAGCTTTGAGATCGGTAACAAACGTTGCTGCCCAAACGAAATTTGTCTTATAAATTAGAGGGTTAGCATGCTTACTAGCCCAATGTTGTCACCCAAACCTCAATTCTTGGCTTTTGATTCCATACCCTCATAACAAGATCCAGAGGGAATATAGGACTACAATTAATCCCATATCTGTGCTTAGAAAGAATTTTTTGCAAAAATAAACCTTGTTCTCTTTTATTACGAGTTCAAAAATGAACAAATCTGAATCCATCCTTTTACCAGATTGCTAATCATTTGAAGATGGTATTGAGGGCGGCACATGCCTTGATGGCAAATTTGCTGTCCAACAAATGGACCCACCAAATTTCAGGGGAATGATTCATTCAGGCAAACTGTTGGCCTATAGTTTGTGGCCAAGGAATACAATGGGATGGAAAAAACGGTTCTCTTCACAGTAGAATATAAAAAGGCCACCTTGTAGCCTCAATTTGAGTGACAAAATCTCTTGGAAAACACATTCTCACCTCCGCGGTTAAGCCACCTTGCATTTTAGAAAAGCTAACTGACTTTCATCAGCAATGGCAATAAAACTGGTTGTATATCAGGTCCTCCAGGGCATGTCTGCATGCAGATTGCATGAATCGGCCTGATGCCCATTTTAGAAGCATAAATTTCACCTTGCATCGAGCAACTTTCTATCTGTTGTTTTTATCAGATTTAGGACACCTAAAGAAATCACCTATAGTGCATCGCTTAGTAATGCGTGGTCGTTTTAAGCCCAAACTTTTATACAGCTCTTCTTGAATATCCTCAGGCAATTCAGAGAGCACAGCCTCATCAATCTCCCCCTGTTTATAATTCCACCCTGCATCGTTTATAGTGTCTGATTTTGCTTGTTGTGATCCAGTTAATGCCTTGCGTAGCCATATCTCTTCTAGTTTCAGAAAACCAGATGGTTGATGGCTTGTTGCTGCACCATATAGCAGAGAATCCTTCATTCTTTGGGGAGAAAGTTCATTTCCACTCTGTGCTCCATCTTTGCTGCAACAGGGAGTGCAAAATTCTCCCATTGTCTCTTTTACTTCAAGTTCGCCCTGAGGTTTTTTGGTGATGGCTTCCTTAGAAACATGTGCATTGGCTACATGCTCAACTGGGGAGCAAATAATGGGTGATAGGTGACCTTGCATGCTATTTTCAGTTTCAACCACCCCCAAAGGATCAGTGTACAAAATGCCAGATGTGTCCTCTGGGATCCGGAGGTTACATTCCACCGTCTTAATATGCCAAAAATTACCAAAAGTTGGAGTACATGTGAGTTCATTGCTATCAAAAACATCAATTTTCTTTTCACCATTATTCTCACAGCTGCTATCACAGGGGGCTCGTTCACTGTCTCTGCCGTTGCTGTCGTCAACATCTTCACAAGACAAAAATACAAATTACCTTCCATGAAATGTCGCAGATTATAAGCTTCACACTCCACTCCCATTTATAATGCAGACAATGGAAGAAGGTCTTACCTTGCGAGGAACTATTCTCTATGCACCTGTCTGTAACATCATTCTCAATCAGTTTTCCTTCCCTTTCCATGGATTTCCTTTCTGGGGACAGTGTCTCCCGGTCCCAGAGTTCAAGCATGGCTGGCATTTGCTTTTGAAAATTCTCTTTCTTTTCAGACAGGGTTGATGTGTCGCCGCAAATTGATACATCCATTTTTTTGCCAAAGATATGACCTTTTTTACATGGAACTACAATGGTTTCATCATCTGAAGTCGGAGCTATATGTCCGGAGAAAGGCTCATCCAAAGCTGAATTTTCAGGAAGACATGTCAAAGGAGAGCTTGGGCTGACTGTTTCTTTTATGAGGACGCCAATAGGCGATGCTGGTGATGAGAAAAAACTATTTATTGGATTCACACCCTGCCAGGAAACAAAGACAAACAATGAAAAAAGAAAGAGTGCTGGACAGGCAGCAGTCACCATCCAAGCATAGGTCGATTTATGGCTGAGGGTCGTGATGTTATAAAACCAGTTCCGTGCAATTTTCTTTTGAAAGGGAAAAAATGAGAAC
The DNA here is from genome assembly GCF_047967505.1 of Dipteris shenzhenensis. Classification (NCBI taxonomy): domain Eukaryota; kingdom Viridiplantae; phylum Streptophyta; class Polypodiopsida; order Gleicheniales; family Dipteridaceae; genus Dipteris; species Dipteris shenzhenensis. Next base: position 21,923,213 of record NC_141598.1, on the reverse strand, counting down.
AGGTAAGTACAGGACGAGAGGTGTCAGCATCATAAATTGAGTCACTCTGAAGAAAAATACTGCTGCTATCAAATTGTCCCTCGTGTGTGCTGCAAAAATGTTTGAAGTCACAACTTTTACCCCTTAAACAACATTCACTTCTTTCCATACAGAATACTAAATTATTTGTGCAGCATACCAGATTATTCTGTAGTTTATTTTGTTTGCCTCTACCAGATCAAGAGCTCTGCATTAGAAGCACCGATGCAGGCCATGGGTTAAACTATGGACGACCTATAGCGCATCAATGTTATATCAGCAACAGCCTTTGTCCAAAAGACAAAAAAGGCTCAATGCAAGTATTAAAAGACTCATTAGGCCCACTTGAAGGACTACAGGTGCCACAGTGGTCATATCCACGACAGATAGTGAAAGCATTTTTCCTACATCATCAGTCCGAACATTCAACCAAGACACTGTTACTATATTGAATGAGCCATTCCCTTAACTGGTGGCATCACAATGCCTACTCCCATGAAGAAATTTTTGCTCATCGGCTCAACTTACGCAGAACATTTTACATAAAAAAGTGTTATCTTTTCACTGCTTCCAGATGCAAAATCTCAAGCCTACTCCGTACAGTGGTGATGGACAATTTATACAAAAAAGAGAATTTCATCTGGGTTCTGACAACTAAGCACACTAGCCCAGATGGAAGATGACTTCAGCTGATGAGATCTGGACTGAATACCGGCTGTTTGCCATCCTTTGAATATTCACCAACACATTTTACACCACATTCAAAAGCTTAAGAGGCTCAACGTTCAATTTCTTCACAATCTGTACTGAGTCTTACTTTTGAATTGTCAAGAGTCGAAGCAAAATTGCAGACAATCAAACTAGCCTTCTACATTATAAGGATGGTGCACTTTTGGCCTATAGCTGTTTTTATGGGTAAGCTGACAATAGACACGTTTCCTGTCCTTTCATGCTAGGGACACGCTTCACTAAGCAGAAACACAATCCCCCCCCCTCCCCTCCCATCCAAAACATAACATGAAGAAAAAGAACAGTAAAATTGCAAAATTGCAGACAATCAAACTAGCCTTCTACATTATAAGGATGGTGCACTTTTGGCCTCTAGCTGTTTTTATGGGTAAGCTGACAATAGACACGTTTCCTGTCCTTTCATGCTAGGGACACGCTTCACTAAGCAGAAACACAATCCCCCCCCCCCCCCTCCCATCCAAAACATAACATGAAGAAAAAGAACAGTAAGAGTCTACATCATGCCTGCATAGTACGCAATAAAAGATGTTCTAAGTAGTGCTGCACTGTGAATTCATGAGGAAGCAATGAGGGTAAAGCTCTATTCCAAGTGTGGTTACATATATAGGCAACTGCCTCCATGTAGGTAGATCCACAATCATCTCCATGCCAAGAGAGATGTTCAGCCAATCTTGTTGAGGAAGCAGAAACTGAAGAAGAAGAAGAACCAAAGAATGTCAAAGCTCTCACTGCTTACAACACCCAAGTCAATTCTGACAAGGGTGAGGATCCATATGTTTTCTAAGTTATGTGTGTGTGAGGTCAATAATGGTTCTCTGCTATGGATAGTGTCAGAAATGACCCAACAGAGGGTACACACAGCGGAAGACTCATAGTGATGCCTAGGAGCTCACATAGTGTGGTGTCGGTGTGGAATCACAAACTTCTTTACTTAATGTGCATAAAATAGGTGTGCAGACTCATCAATAGACAATGAACCGGCCAGATAGAGAAACCACCAAAATATATATTCCCATCCAAAACTATGGACACAATACAAGAGAGATAGATCCAGAGTCCCACCAATGGTGTGGTCCTCTGATCTTACCACAAGGTCCTTCTCCTATCTGCTGGCTATCTCTAGACTCGAGCCCGCGTGCTCCACCTCGAGCTTATGTGGACTCTCTGTCCTTTGACCTCAGCTCCTTGCTGCCCTAGAAGACAGCCAAAGTCTCAGCCTCACACTTGAGCTAAGTCTGCAGCAACACTGGTACTCCTTCAGCTTCTGGATGTAGGCCCCAAGGGTTGTGCTCTGCTGCTCCTTTCTGCTCTGCTGGAAGCTGCACTGCTGGATGTTAAATGAGGCCTGTGGCCTCTGCTTTTATAGGCCCCCAAGGGCCCCTTGAAGTAACCGACCAGCCAGCCCTAAATGGGCCGACTGGCTGGTCTGTTTGGGCCAACCAGTCTGCCCCAAAACCAGCCCTTTAAGGGCTCCAAAACTAGGGCCCTTTGACCCACACTTCTAGGGCTTTTGGCCCTCCAATCTAGGCAAGGGCCAGCCTATATAAGGCATGCCACTGCCCACTGTCAGCCCCGTTTGCTGCTCCACCAGGCCTGCTGGTTCTGCCCTCTGCCAGGTTCTCTCCAGCCACGTGTGCAGCGCCGTACACTGCTGATGTCATCATGCCCTGCCAGGTCAGATCTAGGGCTTGCTGTCCCCGCCATCTGCACTGTAATTCGCGCCATCTGTTGCAGCCGCCTTCTCTTGTGAGGTGCTGCCCATGTGGCAACCCCCTCTCTCTCTCTTCTCTGGGCATCTTCTGCCCTAGGTCTCCCTCCCCTACGCTCTCCTCATTTGGGGGCTTACAGATGGGGAGGTGACCATTCCCCCTCTCACCGACACATCTCGTCCCAATGCCAACACGTCGATGACAATGCTCCAGTAACTCCTTGGTCGTAGTCCTCTGGAACCTTTCGGTGTCGAAATCTTTTCCTGGCTTTTCATCCAGTGGCTCCTGCTCCACCAAGTCTAGTTCTGCTTCCGCATACCATCCTGGTACACAGGTCCATCTTTGGTAGTACCTCCTCGCACCACCTCCTTCAGTCACGTTCCCGCCTTTGAACTCGAGCAACCCAGCCATCAGGATCTTCCAGTTGTCCCCCTCATAATGAGTGAACAACCTGGAGTCTTCCATGCACCATGCTCTGAGGGTCTGTTTCAACCTGTCCTTCCTTTGGCAAGGTCTGCAACCAATGAATATTTCCAGATAACCTGGACCATGAACTCTCGCTGAGTTCTACAGCAAGTACTCTTCTGGCTTTAGTACTCTTTGTCCATCACCTTCTAGCAATCTGCATTCGAGATTTGAAGAAGCACCAATACTTCCCCTTCTGCCTTCGAAGAAGGCCAATTCCTTCCAATCTCGTATCACCTAAGACAAATGAAGAGCAGATTCTCTCCACAGCATGCTATAAAGGCTCAAATGCAAAATATTAAATACATACCAGACTGTTGTACTGCTTGTGTGTTTGCTCGGAAAGCAAACCCTGTACCTCAATGAGGCACCCACTAAGAGCATGTGTAATCCTGTACGGTCCCCTTCTGAATTCCAGCATCCATCTGACCACGAGACCCCAAGGCCCTCCATGGAATCCACCCTCGTGTCAGTGTCGACAGCCACACACCTGGAAGGTACCAAGCGCTCCATGCTGTCCTTCACCTTCACAAAGGCATCTGACTCCTCGTCGACCCACATCTCTATGTCAGACATCCTCACTGTGATTTCTGGATCAACATATCTGACCTCGTAACACTCACTGATGTCACCAAGAACAACTCTTTGATTACTACATTTGCTTTGGCCTCTCCCTTTGAATCTGAGTCAGAGTCCTTTTTGTTTTTCTGATCCGCCTTTTTCTTTCTGCAGTCCTTTGCAAAATGTCCTAGCGCCTTTTGCTTCTTCCTTTTAGAAGTCCCCTCGTCGTCAGAGTCGTCTTTCTTGGACTTGCCACTGTTAGGCTTGCCCTTTCCTTTGCCAGCGGAATCCTTCGCCAGCATCACCTTGTCGTCTTTGTCCTCATTGTAGCTTCTCCCGAGCTTCCTCCTGTAGCAGTAATGGACCCAACTCCTTAAACGTCAGAGGTTTGGTCCTCTGTCCTGCTGTCACAGTCGTAACAAAGCTCTTGAAACTCCAAGGTAGTCTCCTCAGTACCATCAAGGCCAAATTGCATGAGTCTGTCTTCTGACCAACTGCTGCCAGTTGATGTCTCACCACCTTGACCTTCGTCAAATGGCTATGTACCGTATCTCCTTCTTCCATATCAAGATTGTAGAGTTGATGCTGAAGAAGCAAAATCCGGGAGGTGTTGTCCGTCTCGTACAGATCCTTCACGGTGGCCACGTCTCTACTGACATCTCGACCAGCTGGACATGTGGAAGAACGGAGTCCGCCGTAGTCCCTATGATTATTGCCAGGGCATGGGTATCTCTGTCTTCCCAAGCTTCGAGCTCCTCTCTGTCTACTACCATGAATATCTTTCCTTGCCTATCCACTATGTCCTCCGGCTTCGCCTCCACTCCCGTGGTCAGCTTCCACAACTTCCGAGCTACTAAATGACCCCGGATCTTCACTTTCTAGATCGGGTAATTAGTCTCGTCCAGTTTCCCAGACTCTCCAAAGTTAGGGATAGTGAAAGAGAGAAAACTGGGGGAGGAGGAAGGGAAAGCAGGGGCTGAAGAGGCTGTAGAGGTCGACATCTCTGCTGTTTATATCACACAGCAAAGTCAACCAAACTCAATTTCAGTAAACCAGAACTCTGAACGCACCTGACTGAACCTGAGTCACCCTCCTTCTCGCAAGGGCACAATCCTCCAGTCGTGGAAGTCGATTCCCAAGAGCTTTTGAATCAGGGTCGTCCTTCAGCAAGGTCCCTGCCTTCAGGCTCCCACACCTGAGCCTCCTACTGGGGCTCTGATACCATGTTAGAAATGACCCAACAGAGGGTACACACAGCGGAAGACTTATAGTAATGCCCAGGAGCTCACACAGTGTGGTGTGGGTGTGGAATCACAAACTTCTTTACTTAATGTGCATAAAATAGGTGTGCAAACTCATCAATAGACAATGAACCGGCCAGATAGAGAAACCACCAAAATATATATTTCCGTCCAAAACTATGGACACAATACAAGAGAGATAGATCCAGAGTCCCACCAATGGTGTGGTCCTCTGATCTTACCACAAGGTCCTTCTCCTATCTGCTGACTATCTCTAGACTCGAGCCCGCGTGCTCCACCTAGAGCTTATGTGGACTCTCCGTCCTTTGACCTCAGCTCCTTGCTGCCCTAGAAGACAGCCAAAGTCGCAGCCTTACACTTGAGCTAAGTCTGCAGCAACACTGGTACTCCTTCAGCTTCTGGATGTAGGCCCCAAGGGTTGTGCTCTGCTGCTCCTTTCTGCTCTACTGGAAGCTGCACTGCTGGATGTTAAATGAGGCCTGTGGCCTCTGCTTTTATAGGCCCCCAAGGGCCCCTTGAAGTAACCGACCAGCCAGCCCTAAATGGGCCGACTGGCTGGTCTGTTTGGGCCGACCAGTCTGCCCCCAAACCAGCCCTTTAAGGGCTCCAAAACTAGGGCCCTTTTGCCCTCCAATCTAGGCAAGGGCCCAGCCTATATAAGGCATGCCACTGCCCACTGTCAGCCCCGTTTGCTGCTCCACCAGGCCTGCTGGTTCTGCCCTCTGCCAGATTCTCTCCAGCCACGTGTGCAGCGCCGTACACAACTGATGTCATTGTGCCCTGCCAGGTCAGATCTAGGGCTTGCTGTCCCCGCCATCTACACTGTAATTCGCGCCATCTATTGCAGCCTTCTTCTCTTGTGAGGTGCTGCCCATGTGGCAACCCCCTCTCTCTCTCTTCTCTGGGCATCTTCTGCCCTAGGTCTCCCTCCCCCACGCTCTCCTCATTTGGGGGCTTACAGATGGGGAGGTGACCATTCCAACACCCCCTCTCACCGACACATCTCGTCCCAATGCCAACACGTCGATGACGATGCTCCAGTAACTCCCTGGTCGTAGTCCTCTGGAACCTTTTGGTGTCGAAATCTTTTCCTGGCTTTTCATCCACCAATGGCCTCCCCATGCTCTCCTCATTTGGGGGCTTACAGATGGGAAGGTGGCCATTCCAACAAATAGTCCATCCTTAAATGATTGTTAGTCTTTTGAGATTTTTCCTTGTTGGACTCATTGGGCTTTACATACATAGTCATTGTCTATCTCCCAGTTGTAAACCAAGAATCCTAAGAGTGAGTCACAGGTTGGGACCATGTGTGTTGCCACATGATGGTGGGCAAGCCATGGAGCATCCCATGTACTATTGTTGAGAGATGAGGTCATCAATTTGTCGGGGGGAATGAAGGGACAAATTGATGTGTGTGTGTGTGCCTATGGGCTTGGAGTCCTATGCAAGAAGTGTGTGAGTGTAGGTGTGCTAGAAGGTTCTAGTGACTCATCAATTAGGTGTATCAGGTTAGTGTGATGAGTGAGTGATCATAGGAGGTGATTGATTGATCTTTTAGAAGCCATGAAGCTTGTCCTTCTCTAGTTGTAGGTTTAGTTTCTTTTCTATTGGCTACCTTCCATATTCCCTTTTTCATGAGAATAAACTTCAGTTTTGTTTGCCAAGTGTGGAACCCCTCTCCTTCAAACTTATCTATTTTCAGTTTGGAAGCCACTTTGGGAAGGTCTTACCAAATTAATAGCAGTGTCTAATCCCTTTACAAAAGATCAATGTTTCTGAACAAAAAATTCACCTTCACCATATAGATGCAAATTGCAAGATAAGAATTCTGAAAATCCTAATTGTTTGGCATATTCATAACCAATTGGCTTCTCCCACAACCATTTAACTGGAGTCTTCTTCACTTTGTACTTTGTCTTTGTAGTCTTCATGTCATTTGAAGACCTTTGAGAACTTGAAGTTGGCATGTTGTCAAGAGATTAACACCAACTGAACTTGGAAGAACATTCTCTGAACTTAAAGGGCACACTTTGAACTGAAACTTGGAAGAACAATCTCTGAGCTGAATGTTTACTCCTCAAGCATTTAGTGTAGCATAAAAAACACACTAGAAATACTTGCAGAGTACATGGAAACTTTGGAGGCTTGATACCTCACTCCAAGCATCCCCAAGATAGGGGCTTTTGCTGTGCAATCATAGATCTATATGCAAGGAAGACTCATAACAAACCATAGCTGAAATGGTGCATTATAACTCCCGGGGCAGCAGCTTCTTCTTCACTTGAGGAATCTCTGTCTTCTCAGAAGTCGACTGGTTTTTTGCTGAATACTCCCTCATCTCTGGAACAAATCACTTCAAATCTCTACAATAGGTAGCTCTAGTAGTGAAGAAGGCTTGGCTTAGAGGAATTGTGAGGTAAGTGACTGTAGTGAGCAGCATTGCAAAAGTGGCGTAGAATAGACAGAGAGGCGGTGCGCAAATATGGCGACGAGATTCATCAATCCCTCTGGTCAGATAGGTCACCCATATGAGAGGAAGGTCTGGCTGAAATGGTTTCTCAAACCATTGCGTGGATGGAGAGAACTAAGCTTCCCAAGTTCAAGGTAGAAGAAGGAAGCATTTGGGAAGAAGATGGAATCTTTTGAGAATCTACTTGGAATCTCATTCTAGGCACTTAGATTCTAACCTGGCTCTGATACCACGTGTGAATTCATGAGGAAGCAATGAGGCACACAATGTAAAGCTTTATTCCAAGAGTGGTTACATATATAGGCAACTGCCTCCATGTAGGTAGATCCCAGACCCACAATCATCTCCATGATTATATCAATCAATCACCTCCTATGATCACTCATCACACCAACCTGACACACCAAACTGATGAGTCACTAGAACCTTCTAGCACACGTTGCTACACTCACACACTTCTTGCATAGGACTCCAAGCCCATAGGCACACACACACACATCAATTTGCCCCTTCATGCACTACACCGAGTTCCAACAGTAATAGTTCAAACAGCCATGCAAAAGGCTCTTCAGAACACTGCACTAACGAGTACATCAAATCAGAGCTAAGCAACAGTTATGTTGGATTGATCAGTAGCCTTGCTTTCCAACGTTTAAATTCAAAACACACCTATCCAAACATCACATGGTTGTTAAGACACTCGTGTCTTATGATAAGACACTTAAGACACGTGTCTTACCTTAAGACACCTTTAGACACTCTTGTGTTTATTTATTTTTTTGGGTGGGTGGGGAGTAACAACACACATTGAGTTTGACTTGGCCATGCTATCATTGATGGTGACTTTGGATCTAGCAGTGGCAGTGACCTCATAGATTCAGATTAGGATGAATCTTCAAAGATTTGAGTCTTGAGAGTCGAAAGCTTCCTTTCAATTATATGTATCGAGGTGCAGTTTTCATTCATGTCACATGTGACAAGATTCAATTGTCAGTTTAAACCTTTAAGTACTCAAAACTTGCGAGCTCTTTAGTCGTGAGTCTTAACTTTAACTTTTAAGTCTTGAGTGACGAGTCTTGACTCTTAACTACATTGTACAAGTGCATTGTTTCTTCTTGCATTATTTAAGTGTAGCTTATTGTACTTCTAGAATCTAGCAGCTAGCTATGCTAGCAAGTTGTACATTTGTATACTTATACATATATTAATTAAATATTTATTATTATAACCACAATGGCGTGTCTTACGTGTCTTATCTTTAAGACACTTTAGACACTCGAGTCTGAAGCGTGTCTTAACGTGTCTTACAACCATGAAACATCAGTTCACAAAGTGCAATAAATTTAAGCACAAGCTATGTGAAGAAATTCCTTTTAAAAAGCTCTACATATCTTTAGACTTACAGGAGGTGTCGTCCAGATGTTGGAGGCTCCAATAAACAATGATGTTATTGCCCAACCACCTAAGGCAGAACCATATCGTTTTCCTGGTGAGATATGATATATTGTACAAAAATCATTTAATCCACGTTCAAAAAGTTTCAGTGCATCTTGAGCAATCTTTTCCTTTCCGTATCGTAATGTACAAGATTTGGATGGGAACTTTCTGCCTTGGCTTACTTTGTATCCCTACAAATACAATCCAAATAGTTGTCAATAAGCTTGTCAAGGTGATCTGCTCAAGCAAAAAGCTATTTTATTATCTGTCATCAAAAAGTCCAAAAGATTTTCTAAAATTACTGAATTGGTTCCAGCATGCAAAGTCAAAAGGTGGGCTGTTCGGTGATTTTGCTCCAAGTCTGCATCTAGTCGTCCCTGTAACTCTTCTGCTAACTCTTTGAGCCAGTGCGCAACCTGAAAAATATTGAGATACCTTTTTCGGCCAAGTTCATTTTTGTGCTTAATAAATATATATGCAAGAAACGTTTTCCATCTATCTGGATGAATCTGTTCCAAGTTATCATCATATATAATATAGCAACTAAATTCACACAAAGAATGTGAACCTGGGGCAAGACAACAAGCACACCAGATCAAGCATACTAGAGAACTGTACTTACAGCATCCAGGTTCCTTAAGGCTCGAGGACCTGGAAATGTTTTTCCACAGCTGTGACTCTTAGGCAGTGTGCGAGCCTTCACTTCATCGCCACTAAGGCCCCTTGCTATATTCCATATCCATGTGCTGCATCACTAGAAAATTAGATGGTGTGAGAAAGAATTTTAATTAAGACCCAGACATGTTTATCAAGCAAATCCTTCTCATCACACAGCTTTCTGTTACTAACTATGGACGCTACAACTTCTGATATTTTTCTACTCTGTTTATAGATTGAATAAGGGATTCTTCTATGCAGAGCAAGTGCTGTCTAATAAAGCACATTGTAACAACACAAATAAACAGAAATTATCCCCGAGACATCAGGGCTTCTTGACAGCAAAAATACTCATTTATTCTTCTGCAAAACAGGTCTGACATTGTCAGCCTTCTATAGCAGCTTACTCAGGTAAAGATTCGTACCCATGGTTTCACCTAGATGTAGACTTTGGTTTACAACCAGTATAATCACATATGTGTGTGTGTGTGTGTCCCACAAACGTAGCCTCCGTATTCCCACCAACTGATCAGCAATTTTCAACCAAAAATACTTACAAATTAAATTTGTATGTCATTGCGATGAAGTTTACCTTTTCTTTTGTGAGAAACCCCATGCTTGAATCGTTTGAAGTCAAGCATCTTGGCTTTCACTATAAAAGGGTTGCAAATGGGGGAAAAAATGAAACAAAGCTTACAAGTTGGAATATCAGAACACACTGATATTGATAATTGGTGGGAATCTTCTCAAGTAACATGTTATACAAACCATCCTCCCACCCTCTCGAAATTGCCTGCAGCCCAAGTAATGGAATACCGAATGCCAATGGAGAGAAGATTAGTAGGACTTCACCCCACAAGAAGCCCATAGGACATTAAGACCTGAAGCGATAGATGTGAAGCCTGGCTAGTGCATTTGATTGCATATTGAGCTACTGTAATTACAGATGAGCTCACAACTTCTTGATCAGTGGTAGGAGTTCAAATACCATCGTGTATTGGAAATAGTGCATTGATCATTGAAGCGAGTATGTAGGAAGCCGGAAGCTACAGTGAATAGGGGACTTGATTTTTAACACTTATGAAGAGGAGGCCCCACCCTTAATATGACAGGGAAGCTCAGAAAGGGTTCCATACTTCGGATCTCTACATCCATGACAACGACACGTTAGACTTTGGAAACCCAGAAAAGCTCATTTTTCCCCGCAGCATTATTCCAGGAGGGATAACATTGCAACTGCTTTAGAGGAAAGGGAACTGCACATTAAAGGAAGAAGAATACGATGAAAACCAGCATGCAGAAGAAAATGGCACAAAGTGAAACCAGGCAATCGACATGAGACGTGTGCAAGAAAGGGGACAAAAGAGACGAACAGAGATATTAAATTTGGCACTTCTCAATATGCTAAAATATTATGTCAGCAAACAGAGATCTGCATGGGAAATATATTTGCCTTCGTTGTAATTTCCTTACAATCACTGAACTATAAAAAAGAGCCTTAGGAGATTTATGAAGCAGGGTGTTGCCCATGCCGATATTTAAAAACACAGATAAAGTGTCTCCTGCAGACAAATTTAATCTGATTCAACAAAAGTGTACCAAACAAGTTCCTAAGGAGATCCTTCTAAAACGGGGTAAGTAGTGCAAGAGTGTGAACCGCCATCGGTAAGATTCTTGTAAAGGAAGAGGATTGGTACTAGTTTGATAAAGCACCCAACTCTTTAAAAAAAGAGGAAATGTCAGACGATAGTTTACATAAAACTCACTCCCAAATATCATGGTCCTTTTCACGGTTACAGTGAAACTGAAGTTGCCTGATTGTTGGCAGATTCAAATTTCACAATGCTTTTCATGTAACTTCACTTAAACGGTTCATGGGAGCTGTTCCTCCTTATCGAGTAGTGGAAGGGTTACTGCTTGTTAAGAGAATGGAAGAGATTTTGGTTCCAAAACAGATTTTGTTCCACCAAGATAAGACCAATTGGCACAGGAATACTCATTGCTAATATTTATTGAAGTTCCATGGATATACAGTTGATGATGCCAAGTGGATCTCTGAAGCCTTTTTCCTACATTATCTTGATGTGTTGGCTGCCTACCTTGACGCATTTACAGTTGACGACAGCTGACTCATAAACAATGTGGTATTGTGGCACTATTGAACAAGAACCCTCCTTCCATGATCATTTAATATCTAAGTCTTCCTTACTTTCATATATTTAGGTGTTGGTCAAGAAGGCCGACTTCTACCAAGTTTGTAACTGAAGGTGCATTTGAGAAATGGGGTTAACCCGGGACCCACAGTCCACTTGCTATGACCCAGTGACTCTAAATTGAGATGACCAACAGATACCAGTGGTTAATCACACCTCTATTTACAAGTCTCTCCGAGTGCCTGAACATAGGTGTCAAAAATAGCTCTGATAGCACACCTCAGTGTAAGTATGCTTGGAGATGTGAGCCAATACTTGAGAATTTTCCAACAAGAACACAACAGTAAGGTGACAAAAGAGAGTCGGGGCTGTAGGCTAATGCCGTAAGCAAGTGAGCTCCTCAATGATTTCTTCACCTATCGGAATTGTTTAACTGTGCACAACTACCAGAACACTTAGGTCATGCTTTTATAGCATGATTGAGGGGTTAGGGTCTAGCCAATCCCAATTCCCTATGTCATGAGGTCCCTATGCAAATGTTATGTATGTTCTAACAATGTGAGATGTGTACAATTCAATCCTAATTGGCTGGGACATTAACAGATGAAGTCCTTCAGAATCTATCAGTGCATTAAACAAACTTCTGCAGGTGATATCTAGCTGGATATTAAGCTTTGGATCAGCCCTGGTGCTCAAAAGAAGACATGGTCAATTTCCCAAAAACTGCTCTTTTGGCTTACCGCTTCCCTACAGTTGTGCAGGCTCCAGATCCTTACAAATTAAGTATCAACGGATTCAGAAAAATCTGTGAGCTTCTTCCATCCAATAGAGTAGTTAACAAGCAGAAAACTCAGCATAGAGAAGTTTTCAAGAAATCTCTTCAAAAAGTCCAATAGATTCCTCAATTTCAGCTAGTGCAATGCTAAGATGATCAAAAATCGGAAGTACAACAGCTCTAGATGCAAGACTGAACCAAAACTGGGTGAAAACTGAGGGGAACGAGTACAAAACTAATTAGAAATCCATATTAGCAGTCTTTCTGAAGAGGATAGGAAAGTATCGGGGGCGAAGAGGGGCAGAAGTGCCGGCACAGTTAAGAGGTGAACACCAGAGCTGAAGGGGATGGGACCAGCTGCTCCAGAAATGCCACGACCTTTCTCTTTATATCATCTGGGGTAATCTGAGGCCCCTCCCTGAAGTCACCTACTCCAGGGGCAAGAGATTGAAACACCACTCCCAAGAATCTAGCAGGGGTGAATGTGGCCCACCCTAGGCTGCCATAGTGGACAGCCAGTGCACACATGGGTGACAGAAACAGAGCCACATGGTGTGGGACTGCATGGAAAAGGTAGAAGGGCTGCCAAGTGTGACCTAGTCTTCCAGTGGTTGTTCCCTTCTACTATGTTTTCCGCAACAAACTTTCACTTGTATCTCCACTCAGGAGGTGAAAAGGCAATTCAAAGTCTGATTTTCCAGCCTCTTCATCAAGTTTCCAGGCCAGGATACTCTCAGTGTGATTGAAGGTGGCATTCCCTCTCTTTCCTCTGGGCTTATCTTCTCTTTCTTCAAACCCCAAGCCTCTGCAAGCAGCATTATGAAGCTACTTGTAGACTGAAGGAGAAATCAACACTCTCTCTCTCTCCTTTTCAGATCTCTATATGGAGTTTTTGAGTTGAGGTTCTCTTCTGTGAATAAAAGGCAGGCTCACCTTATTGAGCCAAGTGTCTTGTGTTTTCTTTGTTCGTTGCACAAATGTTTGCTTGTACATTGAGAAGGTGGTGTATTGCTAATACAAAAGCCTTAAGTTGTGTTTTCAAGTTCCTTTTGCATTGAGTGCAAATTCATAAAATCTGTTAAGTGGGTGTTCCCTTTACACCAATGAGAGGCCCTACCCAGAGGGATGACCTTGCATAGAGGAGACAAATTCTATACCAGCAGAAAGGGTGAGCTAGGGGAAATTGAAAGATCCATGATCCATCAAAGAGGGGAACAACTTGCGCAAAATTTCCCCTGAAGGACCCATTAACAGCACTAATTAGGTGATCAGCTTGAAAAGGGGAGCATGCAGTGAGCAAAAACGGAAGGGGTTGGGAGCTAGAGAATCATGTGTTTGTGTGTGTAGGTGTGCGCACGTGTGCGTGCCTGTGTACGCATGTGCACAACTTCATATGTAGATATGTTGTCGGAATTGACCTTAGCCCACAAGGGATCCTTATGCCTCAACAAACACCTTACCCCAGTCGGAGATGATGTCAAGGAGAGGAGTCACTTTAGCATAGAAATTGATTGTCTAAAGCACTCTTCTTCTAGTCAGACCTTCTAGAGAGGAGAACAAATTCTTGCTGGGAAAATTGTCGTGGTGGTCTCTGAGCATTCCTGTGAGTTATTTTGATCAAACCTGTAGCCTTTCCTTTTCATCTCTATTGTTTCACCTTTAAATTTTACTTTGTTCAGCGATGCTGTGTAGACTTTGTGAAGGACACCCCACACTCCCACGGTTGACTTGATAACACTATTTTACCTTTCCAGTCTTGGACCTTTGGACTTTTAGCAAAATTTGATACGTATTTCTTTCTTTTCCTTGTCTCTGTTGCTTCTTAAAAACAGATAGAATCCACTTGGTCATCTCTGTCTCTCTCTTCTTTTGGGTCCAACTAGTAGAACATATGGACATCTCAACATGTTCAAAAATTCAATGCAGACATATCACCAAGCCCAACAATTCTAAGCACATGCATTGCTTAATCAAGTTTAATGTAGAACCTTCTATTCTGCAAGTTCCAATTAGACAAACATTTCCAATTAGAAAAACATCTCCGGGATTTACACAAAAGCTTTTATTGAGCTTATCTTAAGGATACTAACTAAAGTGAAACAACCATGCAAAACTTCAATACCCTGTATTTGCGCCATAAAGATCCTGTAGCTTTGATTCTGAATATTGCAACAAATCTCCAACGTAGGAGGCCTGTAAGTCAGCTCGCAAGGAATCTCCAAGCTTCCCTCCTAATTGTTTCCTGAAGCAAAATCCTAGACCACCTTAGCCTTCCACTTCATGCATCGAATCATTCTTTGATTAACTTTCCACATTCAGAAAAGAATGCAAAATATTTTTCATTTCAATCATGATGCTTAACATCCTCTGATGGACATCAGAGTCCAGTTGTTATTTCATACAGGGTGCTTGTTCCTCATATCCAGAAGAATGCGACAATGTAGTAAATTACAAAAGTCTCACATTTTTTTAATGGGCAAAGCTGCCAGAATATCAGATACAGATGAAGAAGGCACAAGTGTTTGCTGTGCAGGTTTATGCATTCCACTAGCAAGCTTGGCAAGCACCTGCAAGTGCAAACATACAAGAAGAGCAAATTACTCAAGGTACAAGCACGCTCTACAGTTTTTTAAATTAATGATGAGGAGTTGGTAAAGCAGAAGCGAAAAAAGCATCAACTCCACTGAATAAGACATGAGGAATTTTCCTTTTTGTCGGTTTCCTGCTGCTTCACATGTGATACCCTCACCTTTCGGTCATAGTACTAAGTAACCCCCATCTTTCAGAATCCTACCTGCAGCCCCAGCTGCAGCTAAGTATCCTCCCTTTCTTGTGCTTTGTTCATTCAAGCTATTCCACTCAAGCCATGCTCTAAAGGCTGAGCACCTAATGGACCACTAGCTACTCCCACATTACAGATATTTCCATCACGTCACCAGTACCCAAGCTGACCATGCTTATTTGTTTTTGAGCTGTCCATCCCACACCATACGGCACCTCTCATACACACCACTTAGCACGAAATTCACTTTCACCATGAGCGAGCTCCCACATAACCACTCGTCTTTCTACCTTGCTTTGGTGATCTTGATGATAAACCCATGCTAGAAGATAAAGCTGCTGTCATTACCCATCCTCTTCACGATATTGCTCACCAAACCTTTCCCAACACCACTAGACCACCGCACACCACGCATTGGATTGGATGATGAGTGTAAGGCATTACACGGCCAACTCAAATTCAAGCCCAAGAACCACCTTCCGGCTGGAGGTGGAGACTGCATAAGAATATCACCGTCTGGTCCGTTGGAAGTAGAGGGATTTCATCCACCAGAATAAGGAGGAATTACAAAACATTCTATTTAGTAGTGACTCCAAGGACTTTCACTAGAGGCTCCATGACGAGGTGGATTGGGTTTGTGCGAGGGCCTTGCTGGTGGTTTACGGTCTGGAAATTCTGCAATTGGGGAAAGGAAGGATTCAGATTTCCAAGCTTTTACTCGGAATGCTGCTTGAGGTTACAAGGATAACTGTAGGCATTGGTATCTCCTCTGCCTGCGGCTGCGGGTCAGCAAGCTCCAACCCTCCGTTTGCACCCTGAATTAACTTCATATGCACCCATCCTAAACCTAGTGGATCACGTGGCTCTTGGGGTTCTAGGATGGGTGGGGTGGATCTAACCTCGAAAAGACCTCCCCAACACTTCTTTACCCACACAAATGTGTGGTTATGTGCTAAATACAAATTGAAATGAACCCAAGGAAGAGCATGTTTCTTAGTCTTATTATTGTTGGAGAGGAAGTGTGCCAACTCTCCCCCACGGGCCACACAAATGTGTGGTTATGTGCTAAATGCAAAGTATTGTGTACAGAATGCAAAGTCATATGTGCTGAATGCAAAGTATGTGCCAAATTCAAATTGCTGTGCTAAATTCAATTTTCTAAAAACAAAACAGCTACTTGCACAAATCCATTCTTTTGTATAGAAATGCACCAAAATATTGCACCCATCCTCCAATCATATATTTTGAGTAAGTTTTATAATTTATTGCATTAAATCCTGCATGATGTATACTCCCCTTTTTCATGTCCTCTTCTTGTTTTGGCCATCAAGGCTACTCCCCTCTACACAACTCATCTTAAAATTGTCACAAATAATGGTATATTTCATAAAACTTACTTGTTAGGAATTATTTCATGTCATGTCACACATATATACATATACCTTCATAAGACTAGAATATATCCAATCTTACAAATTATTATTATTATACAGCACGCGAAAGAATAGAGGAAAGAAGGGAGTTTGAAAGCGACTTTAAACAGAATTAAGAGTAATCGACTTCCCCAAGCGTAAACAGGGGAACATGCAATTAGAATTCTTCGATTTTGAAGGAAAAAGAACCTTGTTGTGTGCAATGCCTGCTGAGCATGTGAAACTAGTCTCTGCCAAGACTGCCATACGCAGCTCTGCTATCACGACAGCTCCACAAGCAAGCATGCGATCTTTTTGGTCTGCTTCACACCTATGGAACCATTGTCTGACTGCAGTGCTCCGATCATCATCACCCTATGATAGGAATCGAGGCATACATTAGAAACATCAAAGAGCTCTCCTATATACCCTCCACCACGTGCCTGGAGGAGGCAACAACGGGCAGGCGGGTTGGGGGGCAGCAATTCTTTTTTACGTAATAATTATTATCAATTTTCCAATAAAATATTTATATACCTAGATGAATCCAGGAACATTCCCAAACTCGACCTTTAAAATATTTGCATGTTTCTTCTTAGTTATTCCAAGACCATAAATGTGCCAAAGTTGTGTTTCTTCTTAGTTATTATACTTTGAAGGAATATTGAAGACTATTGTCAGCACCAATGATGTTGGATGAATCCTCTATAATGGCACTTAAACTCTTCTCCCATGAATTGAAAAGACATAATGGAGGGAACACCTAGTTCTGCATGTCATCTGAAACCAGCCATCAGAAATCGAAAGGGCAATAAACCTTAACTCACTTCATTCACAGCCACATTGCAACATTTCCAACCACTTCCATTAGTTAAACATTACTTAGAACAACTTTGAAAACATTGAAAGGGAGGCTAGAGTGCCCCTGCTCAAAAACCAAACACTGAGGACACCGATTGACCCCAAACACTTTGGCGCCCCCTATAGTATTTATTTAATTCCTCAGGCAATGGCAATTATGCAAGTACATCAAGGACTCACCCTTGCACTCTGCTACACTGCCCAAGCCAATACTTGGCATCAGAATGCATCCAATCCGAGGTCTCACAAGAACCCAACGGTCAAGGCAAAGCTAAGGCATTCCGCACTAACTGTGTTCCACTGAAAGTGACAATGCATCAACACCGGCCCCAGCAAATGCTCAAACAGCCTCAAGGCATAAGAACTGCAATACACTGTCCCTCTAGCACCTTTCCACGCACACCCTCTGTGGCTGGGTGTCTAGTCACAACTTGTATGGCCTAGAGAGAGCCTCAAAGCAAACAGAAGCAATAACAACCTAAAAAATGAAAAATGGAATCCAAAAAGAAGTCAGAATATCCATACCCGCTGTCCATGGAAGAGAGCAAGCTCTATCCATGCATCTATCCTTTGTCCAGGCCCCCAGGGTGTAGAAATGACTTCTAGCCAAGGGAAAAGAGAGAATATGAGAGAGATTCTAGGAGCTGAGAAGAGGAAAGAAGAGCGAGGCTCACGGCTGCAGAGGCCAGAAACCGGTGAGAAAAGGCTAGAACCTCAGTAACAGGAACTTCATATGTGTGCCAACAGCCTGTGCAGCTTCCATATGCTGCCTCGGGATGCGTGCCAGTTGCAAGAATCACCACGCAACAGGGAAAATGAGCATAGGACTGCATGCCAACAGTTCTGGGGCAGAGGAGCAGCTTGGGATGCGTGCCAACAGCAAAGTCAGGTCCAAACGCAGTAGAAAACAGCTGCGTACTGCATTTAATGCATCCGTACAGCCCCCAATCTCAGCCGTAGTCATAAATGCTTCTATACAGCCATGAATACATCCATACAATCATAAATGCTTCCATATGGCAGCAAAAAGATGCCTTGGGATGCGTGCCAAGGGGGGGGAGAGAGAGAGAGAGAGTTTATTAAAGTCTTCGGAAGACCGATGGGTCTATGAGACTGTGAAAAACCTGATACAATGAGCTGTGGTAGTGGAGCTACTAAACGAGCATCTACACCAATGCAGAATGCAAAAAATGCAAAATGGCAGTACTAATTCCTAAGTACAACATAGTCATATCTCGACTATGTATATCAATCTCAGCATCATCGTTGACATCGTCATAACCATCATCATCATCATCAGCAGCAGCAGCAGGACATCAAGATGAATGAGGCTGTGGAAGTGGACGCATGAGGTCAGCAATAGAGCGTTGTCGCCCTCCCAAGGGTGCAGTCCTGGTACGTCTACTGGTCGTAGCTCTGCGTCTAACCAAGGCCACTGTGACCCCCGTTGGTCAGGCTCCGACCCTAAACAAGGAGGGGATGTCCCCAAGTGTGATCTGTGAGTCAACCCTCTGTCTGAGCTGTTGGGTCACAAGCTCCGGGTCACAGTCATGTTGAGGTCTCCCCTCGTGGGGGTCTATGTGATCTGGCTAAAAGAACTCCGTGATAGAGCTCTGAGAGGTATCAGTTGAGGAAGAACTCTGCTCCTGTCTCCGTGCTCGGAGTATCCTATTGCGGTGTCTGAGCACCTCATGAATGAAACCAACCAAACATCGCTAGTCTGGGTAGGAGAGGAAACGGGCCAAAACCCCATAACTATCTCTGAAGAGGCAGTAGAAACGCCCTTGGATCTCATAGTAAACAGGACACCTGAAGATGAAATGCTCCTTTGTCTCAACCTCTTGCATGTCACACAGTGTGCATATGCGAGTGTGCATATGCGCCTCTCCTTGGATAACCACTCTGCTCTGCCGCTCTTGATACGAAGTCTGTGTGAAGAGACCCAAAACTGCCCAATAGAGATCCTCAGCGGGTGGGGTAGGTGAATCTGTGTGTATCTTGGTGGATCAATGAAACCCTCCGCTGTGATATGTAAGAAGTGATCTCTGTAGAAGCCCAGCTTCACTGGAAGATCACTCGAGCCCAACCAAGTCCGGAATGTGTGTAGCTGTAGTAGATCCTCACGGATAACCTGGTTGACCTCGTGTGATAGAAGGGGAGAGAAAGGAGCATCCATGCTGTACTGGAAAGGAGGTAGTCTGTCCATGTGGAGCCCTAGTCCTGCAAACCATCTCTCTGTGCGTGCATACCAGCACCTTTGGTCCCCCCTGCTGCAAGTGCCATAGAAGAGGACAGTGTTAGCCATGGTATCCTGCTACGCCCGGATGTGTAATCCCCATACTCCCTAACTCGGTACAGATATGTAATGACCTGAAATGTAGCATCTAGCTGTAATGGGGGTGACCCAAACTCCGCCCAAATGATCTGGTGAGGAACGGATGGCTTACCACGGATCATCCGTGATAACATGAGAACTTGTAGCCGCTCCACCCTGGCCCACTCTGTATCCGACAAGTGGCTCCCAGCACGGACTGCCATACATCCTTGCTGGGCGGACCAAGGAGTCAAAAAGCAACCCTTTGGTCCGTAAATCCTGAAAGTGAGAGCGGAAGCACTGCCTCTCTAGTCTAGACAATGAAGCATATCCTCTGCTCAGGCGTGCATGCATCGCGGGTCTCATAGTGAAGATGGGTCCAGAAAAGATGACCCCAAGATAATAAGTGTATGATGAAACTACCTCAACAGGGGACCCATCAAATGCGAAATGCTCATCGCGCATGACGGTCGAGATATATTGAAGATCATAACCTTGGTTTTACCCAAGTTGACCTTCAAATCATGCGACTCACAAAAAGACTGTAGTGTGTCAAGGTGTCTCTGGAGCCCCTCTGCTGAGGAAGACAAGAGAGCCACGTCATCTGCGTAAAGTAATATCCGAATCAATGTGCCCGCAAGAGAGCAACCTATCCCACCCTATGCCTGCATCACTGTCTCGAGCTCGTCGATGTAGAGGCCAAACAAGGTAGGTGATAATGGACACCCTTGTTTGACCCCGATAGTGCTCATGATCTCGTCTGTCCATCCAGATCTTGTCCGGACTCTGCCTGAAACTCACTCATAAAGTGCCATGACAGCCCAAATGATCTCCTGGTCGTAACCCAAATCCTGTAGGCGTTATATGAGGCGGGCTCTCAGAACGGTGTCAAATGCCTTGCGGAAATCCACAAAGCAACAATAAACCCTCTACTTCCATGCCCTCCCTCCTTGATGATACATTTGAGCGCGAGAATATGGTCCATAGTCCCATGATCCCACCTGAAACTGGCTTGTCCTGCTGCTCTGAGTCCTCGACACTCCGCAAATCTGTTGACCTTAGAATCGATGCATAAATCTCGGACATGACATGTCCAATCATAATGGTCCTGTAGTTCTCCGGGTTCATGGAATCCCCTACCTTGTGGATGGGTGACATGACATGTCCAATCATAATGGTTGTAGTTGTCCAGGTTCATGGGATTCCCTGCCTTGTGGATGGGTGAGATAGTGTTGATGGTCCAGGTGCGTGGAAACCCCAAGCAAACAGCTTCATTAAATAGCTTGGCTAAGATTGGGGCTAGGAGGTTAATCCCATATGCAATGAACTCAATGCATAGTCCCTCATGATCCTTCGCTCGGCCATTATGAAGTTTCATTACGGCATCCTTTACCCCCCCCCCAGTGAAGAGGGTGCAGGATGTGGGGTGTGGCATATGTGATAGGTTAGGGGCTGGCTGATTTGGGATATCATAGAGCGTGCATGCATAATCAGACCACACCTGAGTGTCAGTGAGTGGTGGGGGGGACCGTCCCTCTAGAAATCTCCGCCAGAAGTCCTTAGAGTTATTACTGAACAGAATGTTCAATAGCTCCTTCTCGTTCCGGTGCACGAAGTCAAGTTTCTTTCTGCGTACCAGACGACAGTACTCACGTAGCGTCTTTGGTTCGCTCGAAAGGCTGTTTTTTGTTTCAAATTTGAGCTGACGGCATAAAGCCTTACACTCATCATCATATTGGCTATTACAGGGTACGGTCCCAGGTGGTGGTGGGCGGGTGGAGCGGGTGGTGTGGAGGAAGGCGTGAAGAGCAGCCTCGTGTAGTGAGCGAGTGACTAGGGCAGCACGGTCCTCTAATAGGGGTATAAAGTCAATGTATGCGAGAAGTATGTATAGACGGCCAGAGTAAGTAGGTGAGTGATCGCAATCAAAGCGTATATCATGGTAGGTGGAGTAAGAACTCAACGGGGTAGAAAGAATAGAGTGACGAGCGCATGTCCTCGCGTTGAAGTCCCCAACTAGGAGGACTTCCCCATGGCTAGAGAAGTCAACAATGGACTGATAAAGAGCAGCAAATGGGGATGTCTCATCCTCCC
This sequence comes from Dipteris shenzhenensis, assembly GCF_047967505.1. NCBI lineage: Eukaryota > Viridiplantae > Streptophyta > Polypodiopsida > Gleicheniales > Dipteridaceae > Dipteris > Dipteris shenzhenensis. Next base: position 21,901,493 of record NC_141598.1, on the reverse strand, counting down.
CTTGAATATCTCTGGCAAAGCACGAGGTCTCAGGGGGAAAGAAGAAAACTGCAATAAACAGATCCCGGCTATCCATGTGTCGAATCCGGATCCAGAGAAACTTGGAGTGTGGATCTCTCTGCTCCACTGAGATGGCCCCCAAAAGTGTGGATCTGTAAAGGACTATGACTCCTCCTGACCCTCAGACCCAAACTGTATTCCTCGTCGCATCTCTGTAGGCAAACTCCCATGTATACCCGTTGACTACTGGTAGTGGGCGCTCTGGACTCTGATGTGTCTCTGTGTAAAAGACTATGTCGTGACCTGTATAGGATTCCGAGAAGTTCCCTGGTTCTGACCATAAGGTACCATTACAATTCCAGATGATACAGGATAGGGTCTCGGATGTCTGGGTCTCATAGACCTGTGAGAGAATGGAGAGTGAGAGCTGGAGAGCTGAAAGCTGAAAGCTGAGTTGCAATAGAAGAGTGTGAAGAGTACAACTCAATGAGTGAGAGATAAGGTTTTGTCCTAGTGACAAAACCTTAGTAGTCACTAACCATAGTTAGTGAACTAACTGCGGTTAGGGGAAAAAACCTCTTAAAGAGGGAAAAGTGCCCCTAACTAGCTTATTAAATTACATTGGTCACTGCTGAATTATATCTATAATTCTAACACCCCCCTGCAGTGCCAATGTCATGTACAAGGCTGATCAATCACCAAACGGATATAAGTTCAGGGCACTGCGAAATGCCTCAAACTTTTCACGTGGTAGTGCTTTGGTGAAAATATCTGCAACGTTGTCATGTGTGGACACAAAGATCATACTGATCTCTCCTGCATGCAACTTCTCTCTGACGTAGTGATAGTGAACCTCAATGTGCTTCGTGCGAGCATGAAACACTGGATTCTTTGCCACTGCAATGGCACTCTGACTATCAGTGAGAATTGGAGAAGGACCCTCCAAAGACAGATGAAGATCAGCAAATAGACGTCGCAGCCAGACACATTCAACTGTTGCTGTGAAAGCTGCCCTGTACTCAGGTTCACAGGATGAGGTAGCCACTGTAGATTGTTTCTTGCTCAGCCAGGAAATGCAAGATTTACCCAAAAAGAAACAATTGCCACTAGTGGACTGCCTAGTGTCATAATCACCAGCCCAATCTGAATCACTGTAGGCATGCATCTGCAAGTCACCCCCCTTGGGAAATAGCAAGCCAAAAGACTTCGTGCCCTACAAATAACGGAAGATGCGCTTAACTGCCTGCCAATGCATAGTTTTTGGGCTGTGCATGTACCTGCTCACCTGAGATACTGCAAACTGAATATCAGGTCTAGTGTTGCAGAGATATATGAGGCATCCAACAGCCTGACTGTAAAGTGTGGCATCAACTAATTCTCCTGCATCATGCATTGTGAGTTTCAGCCCCGGCTCCATGGGAGTGGCTATGGGCTTACAATCATGCATGTTAAATCTGTCCAAGAGTTTCTGCACATATTTGGACTGAGACATAACAGTGCCACGTCTCTCATGAGAGAACTGGATCCCCAAATAAAAGTGAAGCAGCCCCAAATCTGACATGTCAAAGTTGGTCTGTAAATCAGCTTTGAAATCTGTAATTTTGTCTTCATTGGACCCTGTGAGCAGTAAGTCATCGACATAAAGAAGGATGACTAAAATTTCCCCCCCATCCATCTTGATGTAGAGGGTGCTCTTAGTAGGACTATTGTGCAGCCCCTTGCTGGTCAAAAAGGCATGGATCTTGGCATACCATGCACGAGGGGCCTGTTTCAACCCATATAAAGCTTGGTTGAGCTTGCATACTTGAAGTGCATTTGCTGTAATTTCAAAGCCCGGAGGTTGTTTGACATACACCTCTTCCAGCCAGTCCCCATTTAAGAAGGCTGTTTTTATGTCCAACTGATGAACATTCCACTCAAAATGTGCAGCCATTGCAATAACTGATCGGATGGTGGTCATCCGGGATGTAGAAGCAAATGTCTCCTCATAATCTATGCCCTTTTTCTGAGCATAGCCTTTAGCAACCAGCCTTGCCTTATATCTGTCAATGGAGCCATCTGGCTTCCGTTTGACCTTGAAAACCCATCGTGTGCCAATGGCATGTTTACCCGATGGCAAGTCTACAACATCCCAAGTCTGATTTTTTGCAATGGACTGCAACTCATCGTGCATGGCATTCATCCAATGCACATTGTCCTTTGCCTCTTCGAATGTGGCAGGCTCCTCCTCATCAAGAAGAGTACCTGCATATGCTGATTCCACTGAATTAGCACCTTCAATGTGCCTTGCTGCACTGCGAGTCCTGCCAGGTAACGGAGCATCAATTTTAATCTCCCTCAGAGTCTCTAACAGCCAGTTTGGGACTGTTTTTGGTGCATGTATGTCTGCAATTTCTTGCTGTACCACCTGTTCCACTGCCTATGGAGGGGGCAAGACATCCTGTGGCGGAACTAAAGCATCTGGAGGTGGCTGTAATTCTGATTTGCATCAGAAAAATCAGCAGGGGAACCCAAGGCAATGGGTAGCAACCCCTCAAAGACATCCTCTGAAGAAGAAAGCATTTGAAATTCAGCCTGAGTGTGAGCTGAATTTTCAGCAAATATCACATCTCTACTGACTATGATCTTGCGTGTAGCAGGATTGTAGAGACGGTACTCCTTGCTTTCTGCACTGTACCCAACAAATATGCACTTAATGGCTTTATCTGACAATTTGTGCCTAAATTCAACTGGCACATGAGCATAAGCAAGGCATCCAAAGACTCGAAAGTGATCCGCTGAAGGCTTTCTTCCATTCTAGACCTCATAAGGAGTTTTTGTTTTTAAAGCCTTAGTGGGAGCCCGATTCAAAATGTAATTGGCACACATCAAGCCCTCAAGCCAGAATTTGTGAGGCATGTGTTTGCTTTTCAGCATACATCTGTCCATCTCCATGAGAGTTCTATTTTTCCTCTCAGCTTTGCCATTTTGCTGAGGGGTCAGCCTAACTGTGAGCTGATGCATAATACCCTTGCCTTTCAGAAAAGCATCAAATTCTGCAGACAAGTATTCCCCACCTCTATCTGTGCGCAATGTCTGTATCTTGAGTCCAGTTTCATTTTCAACCATGGCTGAAAAGTGTTTAAACACCGTGAACACTTCTGATTTGCGTTTCAGCCCAAAAACCCAAGTGAAATTGGAGTAATCATCAATAAATGTAACGAAGTAGAGATGACCACCCAACGATGGAGTCCTCATGGGACCACAGACATCACTGTGTATAAGCTGTAATTTGCGGACAGCTTTAACTGAACCATCCTTTTTGAAGGGGAATCTATGCATCTTGCCTAAAATGCACCCTTCACAGGCATGTGGAGGAGGTATCTCAAGAGGTGGCAATGCATCAACCATGGAATACCTCTGAAGTGTCATCAAGCTGTTGTAATGCATGTGGCCATATCGGGCATGCCATAATTCTGCATTCTGCATGGCCGCTGTAGGGGTAGAAACTGCAAGAGCATGGGCTGCTCTTTTCTCAAAAAGATCAAGCTGAAAAAGCCCACGCAGCAGAGTATCAGATAACCTTAAGGCATAGTCATCTTCCCTGTCTCGGACAGCACATTTGTCATCCTCAAAGATGACCTGAAATCCAGCTCTGTTAAGAGTGGACACTAAAAGAAGATTTTTGGTTATACCAGGCACATATAAGACATCTGAAAGTCTGAAAATTGAGCCATCAATGGCAGTGAGCTCAACATCTCCTGTGACACGTACTGAATATGATGAGTTGTTGGCACAAGTGACTTTCTTACCAACGGGAGGTGGATGCAAGGAAGTAAAAAGACACTTCCTAGAAGTGATGTGCTTGGATGCACCGCTGTCAAAATACCAAGTGTTCAGTGTTTCATTGACACTGAAAGCAGATGCATCCGTAGAAGAGTCATAACTGCAAGTCAAAAATGCATATGTATCATCACTGCAAGTGGCTGTACTATCCCGAGCATCTGGAGCAGCCAGCCTAGCATCTGAAATGCAAGATAAAAGGGCATAATCCTGTCCAACAAAGTTGGCTGCAGCATCCCCACTGTCAGATGCATGAGGAGCTGAATCTGAAACAGGCATACCGGAGCTGTTTTTCTTCTCTTTTGCAAGCCTTTTCCTGCATTCTGCAATGTGATGACCTGGCTTTTTGCAGTAGTGACAAAAACCCTTCTTCTTAGGCTTACTTGCATCATTTTTAGCCTTTTGTGAAGCCTGTCCTGACCAACTGGAAGGCTGATTTACTGATGTCGTTGCATGTCCCTTTGTTTTTTATTTAAATTTTGAGAGCATGGCTTGTTCACCTACACGTGAAGCCAAGTTTTTCCTGGTTTGCTCTTCCTGAAGCAAAAGTCCTATCAACTCATGAAAAGTGAGAGGATTTGCACCCCCCCTCAATGATAAGTTCAGCGAGGTATGAAAGCTGAGATAAGACTCAGGAAGAGAATTCAGAGTGGTTGTAATCATCTCTGAATCAGGAATAATTTCATCTATGTTTAACAATTGCTCTCTGAGATCCTGTAGCTTTGTGAGGGGACTGACATGGAGTCACCCTCTTCCATACGTGTATTACTTTAACTCTCTTTTCAAAAAAAGATACCCTTGCATCATTTCGGGCTGCATACATGCTTTCTAAAATATCCCATGCTACCTTGGAGGTCTTACACGACCGGATATGCGGAATGATAAATCTTTTCACTGAAAGAGAGATGCATGACAAAGCTAAGGCATCCCGTGAATCCCATCTCTTCTGCTCTGGAGTAGTGACTGTAGCTGCACCAACAACTTGTCCTGCAGCTGCACCCTGTGCACGACCTCTTCCACCTCCTTGCTGGGGAGGGGTAGCAGGTGCAATATCTGCTGGTCGGATCTCACCCCCATTCACATAATCCCATAAATTGCGAGAAATCAGAATATTGCGTACCATGAAACTCCAGAGGGAGTAGTTGGTACCATCCAACTTGTCTTCCTGTGAAAGACCACCGAACTGGAAGTCATTCTGATTTTGATGGGCCATATCTGAGAAAGAGATTTAAGCAGATACAAAACTGAATTCCCTTACTGGGAATGAAATGCACAACTCCCAAAAAACACAGCCAAGCACTGGCTGTAAATGCAACTCAGATTTCTGCACTTGCACTGTCAGAAATCTGTCCAAGCATCAAAAACTCTCCAGAATCTGCCAAAAGTGCTGCAAAACACTTCAAGAAAGGCAGTATGAACTGAAAACTCCAGAAATTTCTCTTCCAACACAAAAGCCCCAAAATAGGCCTGAAATTGCAACCGGAAAGGGGCAAATTGATCAAAAGCCCCAAATGTTGCAAGAATTGCGCTCTATCTGCAAAAGCCCCAAATTTCACTGCGAGATTGCAGTGTAATTACAAAATCCTCAAATTTCTTCAAGAAATTGTACTGCAGAACTGAAAGCCCCAAATTTTGAGCTTGAAATTGCAACCAGAAAGGGGCAGAAGTACAGAAAGCCCCAAATTTTGCAATTTCAGCAGAAAGCCCCAAATTTTAGACCAAATCTGCAATGTTTGCTCCAAGTGTAGCTCCGAAACTACAAAATGATTGCAATGTCTGCAACAAACAAAATGCCCCAAATGTACTCCCAAAAAACTGAGCCAAACAATGGCTGTCTGCAAAACGTGCCTGCCAAAGATCACCTGCGAGTTTGTCCTGTACGAAATCAGAGGACTACCTGATGTACGAAAGCAGGACTAGTACGGAAGTACTGTACGGAACTACGGATAACAGTACGGAGAACATACGTGCTGGTACGGACGATGACAGCGAGCTGTACGACTGGTGGTGGCGAGCTGTACGACTGGTGGTGGCGAGCTGTACGTATAGGTACGGAACTGTACGGCGAACCGTACAGTATGACGACGAACTGTACGGACGCTATGTACGACGACCACGGCACTTGTACGGACGCAATGTACGATGACCTGTGCGTTGCATATCTGTACGGCGTGTACAGTACGGCAGGTAAGGTATGGTTTTCGAGTCTGCAGGTACGGAAGGTACGGATGCAGCTGGAGCAGTACGGCAGGTACGGTACGACAGGGTACGGACGTGCAGAGACCAAGTATAAATTCCGTACAGTCGTACGGACTGTACGAGCGAGATGTAGCAGCAGGAGTGCAGGCTATAGGCTGGAGCTAAACGGGGAAGAAGTAGGGAGCTGGATCAAATGCTCTGATACCAAATGTGAGAGAATGGAGAGTGAGAGAGAGCAAGAAAGAGAGAGCTGGAGAGCTGAAAGCTGAAAGCTGAGTTGCAATAGAAGAGTGTGAAGAGTACAACTCAATGAGTGAGAGATAAGGTTTTGTCCTAGTGACAAAACCTTAGTAGTCACTAACCATAGTTAGTGAACTAACTACAGTTAGGGGGAAAAACCTCTTAAAGAGGGAAAAGTGCCCCTAACTAGCTTATTAAATTACATTGGTCACTGCTGAATTATATCTATAATTCTAACAAGACCCCGCCTCCTTATGCGGGAGGAGAGGTGGGTGCCCGTAAGGAGTCGTCCATCTCGTACTACTGCCCACTTTCCCTCCTTGTGGGCCTGATCCTGCTACTACAACAGAAAATGCCTCTCCTCAACCTGTAGTGGAGTGAGGTCCTCATCCATGGAGATCCTCGGCTAGTCTCGTAAGGCTGACCTATGACGTAAAGCCGAACTCGTGCTTGGGCGTCATGGAGCCGTATGATAAGGAGCTGCTCTCGGTTGGGGTCCCTCCCAACCCACCATGCTCTCTCAATCCTGTGCTCAGTCGCCCGTAGGGTAGTGGTCACGAAGGCCTGCGCATCTGCCATCGGTGTAGCCTCAGTGCGGGGAATCCCACGTACTCTGATGTTGAGAGCCTTGCTAGCTCTTTGCTACTAGTCCAGGAGGGTAGCCGAAACAGTTACCCTTGCAGGTTCCCATTTGGCTACGTCGACCCATCTGGACGTCTCCTCGATGGCACCTGGACGTCTCCTCGATTGCATGCTCACAATCTGTGCCTCCACAACTGGGGTGCTTCCTGGGACTGTACGTATAGCAGTGACCTCCTGTCGGAGCTGTGAGATCTCATGTTTGAGCCCCTGAATAAGATCAGCTTGGACTCGGATAGCCTGAGACTACTCTTGTATGAGACGTGCCTGCTCCTGGGTGAAGCGTGTCTGCTCCTGTGCGAAGCGTGACAGCTCCCTCTCTTGCTCTCGGATGCTTTGGACCTCCATCAGCAAGTACTCCCAAGTCTCTGATGGGTCAGCTCGTCCGTGCTCTAACGGAAACTGAAAGGACTATGGCCTGAAAGTGTGAGAATGAGACTGGCGGCTGGGTGATGACTGGGTGAGATGGATGCGGTATGGAGATGATAGTGGCCTAGAGGAGGTGATCCCAGCAGGGTGTGGGAGCGTGGGCTAATTGAGAGGCAAAGGGGAGAAAAAGGCCAAGTAGTGCAGAACAGTGCATGACCCCTCCAAAGTAGGTGTCATAATCGAAGAGAGAACTGTAGCGGGAGAAGAAGGGAGAGATGGTGTCAGTGGCAATCCCTCTATCCTAGGGGAGGGTGGAGCAATCGATGTCATGGGTAGGGGTATATCAGAGCCAGTAGCTTTAACTGTAGAGGCTGTGGGCGTAAGTGGAGCTGAAAGTGTAGCTAAAACTGGAACTAGAGCTGACGCTGAGGCTGAGGCTGGTGCTGAGGCTGACGATGAGGATGTAGCTGAGACCGAGACTGAGATTGAAGCTAAAACTGAAGCTGAAGTTGTGACTGAAGCTGAGGCAGAGGTGGGTCCCGCCTTTGCTTTGCTATCCACTCCGAGTCCACTGCGGTTGTAGCGTGTGTTCACATCTTCGAGTTTCAGTTGTGTTTGTTTCTTGGCTTTGTTGTCATCTTTCTTGGCGGCTTTATCCGTATCCTTGCCACCTTTCCCCATTTCGTTCGGCAGACCCATGTTTGGTGTAGGTCTTAGTCTTATTGCAGGAGCGGGAGTGGGAGCATGTACCTCCCCCCCCATGACACGAGGAACCCCCAGGGGACTGAAACAAGGCGGGGAGCCGGAGAGCTCAATGGAGGGAGTAGGAGGTGGGACTATAGGTCCGGGTGGAGGAGGAGTGATTGTGGAGGGGAATGGAGGAGGGGGGAGGAGCGGTGATATGATAGGCTAGGGCGGGGGAGGGGGGGGCTGAGGGGTGGCGAGACAAGAGGTGGGCTGAGGGTAGGCGGGGAGGGCTAAGGGGGTGGCGAGGTTAGCTAAGGGTAGTAGGGTGTAGTGGCGAGGCCATGCGAGGGAAGCTAGGAGAGAGGGTAGCGAGGCTAGGAGCAGAGGCGAGGGAGAGAAGGCAACGGGTGGAGAGCTACAAGCGGGGAGGCAGCGGGCAGAGGAGTTGCAGGCGGGGAGGGGTTGCAGGAGGGCGGAGCTGCAGGCGGGAGGGGAGCAACAAGAGCGGAGAGGCGGAGGAGGCAACAGGCAGAGGAATAGGCGGGGAGGGAGGGAGCTGCAGGCGGCAAGGCTAGGCGGGTAGGGAGGCTAGGTGAGGGAGGGAGCTGCAGGCGGGGAGGGAGTCAGCGGGCGGAGAGGGGAGCTATAGGGAGGAGAGAGAGAGAGAGAGAGAGAGAGAGAGAGAGAGAGAGAGAGAGAAGGAGAAATCGTGGAAAATCCAATACAAATGAAGGAATGAGCCAAACGTTGGGTGTAGGCAAGTTTGGAGAAAGAAAGAAAGAAAGAAAGTCTATTAACGTCCACTGGAGACCAAAAGGTCTATGGGACAGCAAGAAACCCTCTAGTACATCTGCTTTAGGCACATGGTATCTCCCAAGGAGTGCAAAAAGCCACCCCCATTATTTAGAATACCTCCATGATAGTCTGGAAGAGTAAATAGCCATACATCAGTTTAACACTGAGAGTCTTTTGGTTTTGATTTGAACTCTCTGATGAGTGCTATGCCTTCACGGTAAACTGCCCATTTTCCATCCTTTCTGGCAGCCCTGACTTTAGTCTTAAGTTGAGCTTGTGTAAGCTCCTCTGCTATCCATGCTTTGGTGCCCTTCAACTTGTAAGATTGTCGAAGAAGCTTAATCCACGTATCTTTTGACTTCAGTGTAAGGATAGCATTACCTTTATAGTGCAGAATAGAAGCTGGCCTGGAGGAGTCATCATCCTGCTCATCATCATCCACCCATTCAATGTTGGGCAAGCTTGCTTTGATCTTTGTCAAGATTTCACTATATGTGTCCTCCTCTTTGTACCAATCTTCTAGGAGTCCCCCTATTCTAATCTTCAACGCATTACCACATCTAGCTTCGTGTTCTTTAATCTCTGCTTGAATATTTGACTTACATGCTTTGGTGTCCACTTTCACAATCACTCCCTTCTTAGCAAATTGTACTTCAGTGCGAACAAGAACTTTGACTGTAGAGACTAGCTGCGGGGTAGGGGGGGAAATCCTTACAAGATTTTACAGCCTCATCAATTACTGCCTGCTTACCAGGCCCTTCCAGAATGTGAAGTTGAGCCTTTACTTCTGCCAATTCCAATCGTAGCTCTCTCACTGCCTGCTGCAGATAAAAGATCTGATCCTGTTGCCCAAGGATGGGTTGTTTTGAGCCTTCTTGTTGGTAATTCCGTGCATATGGAGAGGGTGTCATGGCTGCAACTGTATAGTACCGAGTCTTGATGGATGTTGAAGATGTTGAGGGAGTTGAGGAGGACTTGGAGGAGAGGGTAGGCCAGTAGTCCATAGTTGGCTGTCTGTTTGAACCCCCTAGCTTAACCTAACCCCCGGGTTGGGTTGGGGGTTTAGCCTAACTCGGGGTTAGGGTTAGTTAGCTGCTTCTAACGGGTACGGAGAGAGAGGTACGAATGGAGAGGTACTGACGGGCGGTACGGTACTCGTTGCTTGTTGACGGGCTATATGGACGGCGGAGAGGTCAAAACGACAAAACTGTACGGTATTGGCTGCCTACTGATGGGCTGTATGGACGGGGGTACGGACGTCGGAGGTACGGACGTCGTGCAGACATCGGAGGTACGGGTGGGGAAAGAGAGAGAGAGAGAGAGAGAGAGAGAGAGAGAGAGAGATGCTAACGGGAGAGGAGAGGCTGAGTGGGGAGAGGCTAGCGGGAGGGGGAGGCTAAGCGGGAGAGGCAAGCGGGAGGGGGAGGCTGAGGAGGAGAGGCTAGTGGGAGGGGGAGGCTGAGCGGGAGAGGCTAGCGGGAGGGGGAGGCTGAGCGGGAGAGGCTAGCGGGAGGGAGAGGCTGAGCGGGGAGAGGCTAGCGGGAGGGGGAGGCTGAGCGGCTGAGAGAAGCATGGGAATTTGCCACATGGCACGTTTGCCCCCCCCTTTCATTAAAGTCCTAGCCCACTACAACCAATGGCACAATTAAAACTCTAACCCTCCTTACAAATGACACATTGGTTTCCCTTGGGCCCAACATTTAGACCCCTCTTTTCTAGCATTAGCCTAGCACTTGGTTGCACCTAGGCATTGGATGCATTCCTAGGGACTTCTGAGAAGTATCTTCCCCTAGGCTAGTCCCCCAAGCCAAGGATAGTCACAGTTACAAAATTCATGTCCCTATGACATACATGAAGCGAAGGATGAAGAGTAGTGTCAAGGTGAAGGATGAACTACAGCTGGACGAAGTGAGACGGGAAGTACTCCGAGTCAAGTAGATCGAGTTCCCATAGGTCTCAAGGTCGCAAGAACCGACAAATCGGCACGCCAAAAGCTGGGTGGGCTGGAAGTTAAGGAGAACATCCTACCCAGCCATTTGGGCAAGATCTTTGCACAGGAGTGAAGAGACTCTACAAATCGAGTCTGATGGATGGGGATTTTTTTTTTGGGAGAAAAAAAGGTTTATATTATAAACAGTTCATATGATATATATTAATGGTTCACAACAAAACCGCATTTCTGCGTATCTCAAAACAACTAAGAAGAAAGCGCGAAGCTGCTTTAGTCTCTTTAGTCTGTCTCAAAGTCAGTCTCATAATAAATAGAACCCTTGAAGTGGCACTCTTGATTGAAATTCTGACGATGCTCCAGCTCGTGGTTCTTGATTCCAGCAAAGAACTGCGCAAGGTCGTTGTCATACATCTTCAAAGCCTACTAACCATTCAGCAAAGAGAAATTCTGCGTCAGTAATCTTATCATTAAATTGAAAATCATTCCTGGCAATCCACACAAACCATAATGCATATGCTCGCACTAATGCCCAGCGTGAGTGTTTGACTTTAGATGCATCTCCCAGCAAAATTGCCTTCCAGTTGACTGGCTCTCCTAGTTGCATTTGGACTCTCTTCCAGACTTTCCTAGTTGATGGGCTACAAAAAGGTGGAATATGTCTTCCCGTGCGTCCTGGCATCACCGGCATTTGGCGTCCCCTTTTCCAATCCTGAGGCCTCTTGCATTTGTCCAGACAGCTTTCATCATCACCAACCAAAGCAGCATCGACATCTTCTTTGGGATTGTCTTGGCCCAAATATAGTGAAATCTCTGCTTCCAGTACAGCGTAGAGTCAAAGGTGTTCCACCAGGAATTTAAAACCGGAATCAGCTCATCAATAGAGTCAAACGGAGTGGGAACAGGGAGTAGATGTGGGGCGAGGATCCAGCTAAATGCTAATGCATAATTCAGGACTGAGCCACCCTTCCATTGAGTGTCTCCTTCCCAAATAGCTATTTTGTTGGTGACAAAGATAGCGTCTTGGTTCGTCAGCCTGAATTCTCTTCGAATTTCAAGCAGGGTCTTCCATCTAATCTGATCCCTATGCCACAGCTGACCCCAAGATTGAATGCCCTTTTTGGACAAGACAGAGGCTTTGGTAAAGTCGGTGTTGCTGAGTAGGGCTTTTCTATGTATCACTGACGCCCAAATAGAGTCGAGCTTCATGAAAGAACCTTTGCCGGAGAACAGCAGTTGCGTTTTGATAGATTCAAGTGCTCTCCATAGCGACCACCATAGATCGCTGCCTTTAGTGGAGCACGGTTCCAAACAGAAGACTGCAGATAGAACTAGGTAGTTCTTCCATCGTTTTGCCTTGACAGGACAAACATGTTTGAAGTTACGAGCGAGAAGCTTGGCCCAATCCATTTCTGGGTTCAGAAGGACCTTGAGAATCCAGGTCACTACTAATTTCGCCGCCTCCTGCTTTATGTTGATCACTCCCAATCCCCCTTCACTCTTTGGACGAGTGCAGAAATCCCATCTTACCTTGGATATTCGCTTGTAGCCTCCCCACAGAAAAAACTTGCAGTTAGCGATGAGTTTATCAAGACCCGCCGCTTGACTAGGGTGCCAACAGGACAAGTACAAGATGGTTATGGGGTAGAGGCAATGATTGAGTTCCATCCTTCTTCCTGCCAAGTTGGATTGAAATCGTCTCCACTTTTCCAGTTTTGAGCTGAGCCTCATTCCCATCTCTCCTTCATTGACACATCAAAACCCATGGGTATGCCTAACAGTCTGAAAACAATACCTTTTTGGATCAACTGACAGCCCAGATGCTCCAACTCATCTTGAGTTTTCCCGCTGCCTGTGCAATACCCTGTTTTACTATGGTTGATGAGAGAACCAGAGGCTAAGCAATAGATGTTCAGGCATTCCATGACTTCGCTCACGTCACGAGTAGTGTTCCTAGGCATTAGGTTGGTGTCATCTACAAACTACTGCATCACCATCTGTTTACCATTGGGCAACTCAATTCCTTTTAAGGATCCCTCAGCAGTCTTTTCTGTCAGTAGCCAGCCCAACGAGTCAGCTGCAATAGCGTATAGTAGGGGGGCAATGGGACATCCTTGCCTAATTGATCTTCTTAGCTGAAAAGTTGAGGACATCTAGCCATTAATGCAGACCTTGGCCGTTGTGTTGGACAGCAGTAGCTTGATCGCGGCAACGAAATTTGGTCCCGGACCCATGTCTGTCAAGGATTGCAGAAGGAAGGTCTAGTCAAGCCTATCATATGCTTTATTAAAGTCTATTTTGATGAAGCAGAAGTCTTGCTTAGATTCCCTGGCGTGCTAACATCCTTCCCAGACATTGACAATAGCCTCCAGGAGGTGTCTTACTTTTATGTTCCTGTAGGATCCATCTGTCCATCTTGTTTTGAATCCTTATTGCTAAAGCCTTGGCAAAGATTTTGTAGCTGCAATTAAGCATCGTCAGAGGTCTCCACTTCTTTATAAGATCTTTTCTTCCGTCTTTTGGGATACGTTTAACTATCCTGCTGTTTAAGTGTTCAGGGAGAGAGGAAGTGGAAATACTTTCCTGCCAAACTTCAAGTAGTCTGGGGCCTATCCAATCCCAAAAGACCTTGTAGAATTCTATAGGTAGGCTATCCTCTCCAGGAGTTTTGCCGTCTTTCATGGACAGCATTGCTTCCTTGAGTTCTCCCAAGGTTAGAGGCGCTTCCAAGCTTTGATGGTCGAGACCAGTGACAACCTTCTGTCTTGAGCCCTAGCATCTAGCTCTTGCTTACGTAAATCTATCATCTGCCTGCGTTGTTTGTGACAAAATATTCTTAAAGTGATCAGCAATGTACTCTTTGTTCTCGGTGTCCGATTGAGCCCAAACGTTTTCTCTGATTTCTAGGAGTGGGATCTCCTCTGCCATTCTCTTCTTGCATATAATCTTGAAAGTCTCCTTGGTTGGCCTATCCAGTTGGCTAGTCCACCACCTCTTGATGTATAATTTGGCTGACGAGTATCTTAAGCTTTCAAGTCTAGCTAGATCACTCTTCGCGAGACGGAGTTTGACACTATTGGATCAGCCGAATTCACGTGGTTCAACAGGTAGATTGGGGACACAAGAAGAGAGGCTCGCTTAGATAGAGTGGATCTCTCCTAAGGGCTCCTCCAAGACACTTCTAATCTGAAATGCACAGTTCTCTCCACTTTTGCATTTTCTGATCACAAACCACTCCTCCTTCAGTGTGATTTTGGGTCACAAAAAAGTGCTCCGTCTTGGTTTAAGGCAGATCCCACTCTTCTAGCTAGGGACTGTACAAAATAAAGTGAAGGAGCTGTGAATGCTCCCAGACTCATTGATGAGTCTGCAGCTGACTTTTGGATCAGGAATATCAGAGATAAAGTCCGGCGTCAGAGGATTCTCAATGTCTAGAAGAGGATGGGGAATATTTAGTCTAGGAATTAATTGCGTTGAGGAGAGTGGGTGTAGTGTATGGTGTGGAAGGTCATGGCAGTACGTTGCCATTGTAAGAAAGCTGCAGTGCTATCGTCAAATGTAAAAGGTTTTGGGCAAAACAAAGTACAACTCCAAAACGAGGTTATCTACCTCTTATTCACCCTATGGGGGGAAAGCCATCCTAACTAACTAGAGGTAAAAAGTGTCCCAAGGGGTGTTCACACCACACTAATCAATATTTAACAAATAAGAGGTCCTAGGGAAGAATTTTGGGACAAGGAGCTTCATTCAACGAAGAAGCCAAAGACATGTTATCCATTGTGCTGTGGCCTTCTCTAGTTTGCCTCATACATAAGAAAAAGGATAGGAAGCATAAAAGCTGATTTGTATTGAGATGAACTGTATTCGCAGTACTCTCTATGAAAGGAAAAGAAGGGATCTAGTCTACAGCAGGCCAATACTTCTAAGTATAGATAGTTCCGGCTATTCTAACTTGGACTGCTCTGCCAGTTGGTTCGACAGATTTGGATGTTTACTTATGATGGCTGACTAAATGACCAATTGGCTTGGTGAGACTGTCTCACTGGGTGGAGTAGCTCGGCAGGTGAATCCTTATTGGCCGAGGCTAGTTGGCATGAGCACATCAATCTTGTTGGCCCACTTCTAGTTAGCCTTGGTAAAAATGCATGGTACTGATTCTTTATTGATACCAACCATTTTTGGCTTTCTTATCTGCTACCACCCTTGCTATTTTAATATCGTAGGCTTGGGTTGAGTCAATTAAACCTAACCAAATGTTGTATTTCACGGGGTTGAAAATGCAGATTCAGAATTTCCTCTCTTTTCCAGAAGCAATAATCCGCACATTAGTTAAGATCATGTCAGACAAGATACATGGGTCTACACAGGATAACCTGGTCAAGTATCACGGGTCTTCTTATTTAGATACTCACCATCATTATATCTTTAGACTGGTAGAAAGGTGGAGTGTACCTGTTATCTGTAGGGGCCTACCACTTGGCTTTCCTGGCTCTTGTAGTCCCCAATGGTTATCTTCAACCATCTGTCATTCCATGTGGCTCGAAAAATATATATATATACATATATATATACACACCTTTGTAAGACTAGAATGAGTCCAATCATACAAATTTAGATTTTTTTGTTGTTCTAAAGATCAAAAATCTAGAATAGCATGCCATGTGGAGAGTGAAGCATCATGGCATGTCATGTAGATGGCAGAGAGGACTCTTTTTCTAAGGCAGGAACCAGGCAAGAGAGCAAGGAAGCTAATGCAAGCAATCAACAATGAATAGGCAGGACTTTTTGCATTTGATCCGTGTGCCTTCGCAAAGAGAGGTTGAACAGAGAAGCATACAAATGGACACATGCATGGGGAGGTGGACAACTTATGTGCATACATCTTCACACACCCATCAAGGTGGATGAGCATAATTCATAGTCAAGTATATGAGCTCTTTGCACCATTAGAACTGTTCTGCTGGATGAGGTGCTCTCTTCGGTGATGAGTACGACTTACAAAATGGTTCGTGGCTTTGGGAGAGTGCTCAAGGAGCAGCTACATGGCAGGGCAAGGGCCTTGTACACAGCTCCACAAACACATGGTTGGCTAGGCTATCCCCAAAGGACGCGCAAGCTTTTGTGATCTCTTCCCCAGCATACAAAACCCTACTAGGTAGCTCTCCAACATGCCTCTTGCTTACACAAACTAACCAATAGAAAAGATGTCTACAATCATCAGCACAGGTGACGAACATCTCAGGTGGAGTTGCTCTCACATAAAATGAAACAACCCCTCAAGGTTAGTCACTACTAACCTGGAGGATCTGGATCGACTCCATCTGATAGATGTAACTGCAAAACATATATAGAACAGAAACCAAACAGAGGGTCTCACATAAATATGGCTGAGTGTCACAACCAAACCAAAGATCCCTCAAGATCATCCCCCAGCTAGAGGCCAGGCAACCCCGAGCCGCCATTCTCCCAACCAAGACTGCATCTCCAATACCACACATTTGCGCGCACAGACATCACTAGGAAATATAGGCCTGGACAGGCTCCAACCTAGCTGGGCCTTCTTACAAGGCCCTACTCCCATAAATTGCACACCTAGCTGGGCATGTTTAAAACATTTCTGCTTGATACCAGTGGCTAGGAGATCAATCCAGGAACATGATCCTCTAAAAACATAATATAGTGCGGTTTCAATCTCATGATAGTCACTCTTAAGGTAGAAAACCATTACCTCCATCACGCATAGCAGCTATGACATCCCCACTGGCGTCATCAGCGCCCAACAGTGGGTGTAGACCATAGTATAGACATATGCTCTCACACATACAAATCCACACACCCACACATACTTGGGCATCCATTTAGGTCTTCGTACTGAGTTTCTGTTGGCATTCCGGAGATAAAGGGCAGACTCAGCCATGAAAAAGGCTAGCACTAAAGGAGAAGGCTAATCAAAATGTAGTCCAAACTCTCTTCATTCAAGCTACAACTGCTTGTGAAGACTAAACAATTTCATTTTAGTCTCTCCCAAACGAGCATCTAAGCAAAAAAATGCTTAGACAATCTAGCTGATAGGGCAACACACCCCTTAAGATAGAAAGAATTATCGCAATATTGGCAGGCCGCAACATGGACAAAAACTTCACAAGATGAAATTTGCATGCCCGCTAATATGACAGAAGCATATATCTAAATGCATCCAGGAACATGCCCCAACTCATCCTCAAACAACATAATATAGTGCAGTTTCAATCTCATGATA
Source organism: Dipteris shenzhenensis (assembly GCF_047967505.1). NCBI lineage: Eukaryota > Viridiplantae > Streptophyta > Polypodiopsida > Gleicheniales > Dipteridaceae > Dipteris > Dipteris shenzhenensis. The sequence continues at coordinate 21,884,535 of NC_141598.1, read as the reverse complement.
GTAACTCAGTGGCTAGGAAAATCCATTGCATATGTTTCAAACGTGGCTGGGCATCCTTGAGAGGCCCCACCTCCCAAAAATTCCTCCAAACAAAAACCATGTAAAAATTATAATATGCAAACCTCCTTATCAACGTCTCTTTTCCTATGCACCGACCTAGGATGTATCTCGATACAAAAAGGCTTCACCTTAACCAGAAAGAATAATTGTCAAGCTTGCAAATCCATATGCAAGCATACCTCTGAATGTCCAAGTATGTGGGTTCTGAGAACCTCTTCTGAGACTGACTCAAATCCATAAGGAGGCTCTTGAAGCAATAATGCAGCTGAAGCTTCTGTAATATCCAAATAAACTTCATCGATTGAAGCCCTTTCACATGTCCCCTTTCTAGAAAGAACTGCTACAACCTACAAATAGTAAGTTTTTGAAAAGTCGATTAAGAATCAAAAGGGTACGAATACTTTTCAATCTCTGAACCCAACAATAAAGTTCACCCAAAAATAAGGACCATTAAAAGACAAACCCACCTCTGAACCGGCATCACGATACTGTGTCAGGTCAGCTTTCCCGTGACCTACAGGAACCTGTATCAAATGTATATCTGGACAAACCTTCTTGGCCTCATCTCCCCGCATGCTTCTGAGCAACAATAAATTATGTGAGTGCAAGCCAGGCAGACCTCAAACCGAAATTGCTTAAGCGTTTTATCACAATGAACTCATAATCCCACAAAGTTCACAGGACAAATATACTGCATCAATAATCCTGCAAATGCACAAATATATCTCCTGAACTGCAACAGTGTTCAGATCACCTAAGGGTGAAGAGCAATATCCTGCACTTGGGGTTTACAGGTTGTCGGTTGGCTGCAGTTCCAGAGCAGCAAGCAGATCTGAGGTTCGTGGAGAAAAAGTGCCGCGAGGAAGTTGGAGAACAGTTCTGGGGTCACAGGTCCATATCTAGTCAGCACCCTGCTGCTAGATAGTGGGCACACTAGGCACACATTTTGTATATGGTCTTGGTCCATCTTTGGGACCATATATATTGCTGTTTCTACTCTCTCTGGAGCGCAGTTCACTTACTTGTGCACATCTCTCTCTCTCTCTCTCTACAGTAGTACACATTATGGAAAGAAGTTGGATTTGAATTTAGCACTGTGTGGTTTCCTGGGCTTCTCCTTGTTTATCTTACACTGCGGGGACAGTGTTGGCTGTTTCATCTCTGGTTTCTAACAATGGGTACCTCAGGACTCTCTTCCCTCACATTTCGAGTCCTAGATGATGGCAAACTCCTCAGAAAGGAGACCAGCAGGGAGGATTACAGAGGCTGTTCCGTTCAGAAAATCCGGATAGTAAATCGGTGTGGAAGTGGTACATAGGTCCGGACCCCCCCACCGAACAGGACACAGATTGGAGTATAGAAGAGAAAGCCTTTATAGAGATTGGAGTGGGACCCAGGTGAGTGAGGTTGGAGAGATCTCAGTGTTTTAAATGAGCCAGATATCTTTTTTGGCATGGGGAGGAGGATTCAGATGCAGAGGATTGATAGCACACCTGCAGCGGCAGCTCACTGTGGAAAGGCAAAAGACTTGCTCGGAGATTTCTATCAGATATTTGGCATTGCCTATGGGACAGCTTCAGACCCAGGAAGATCTCTTCTTTTCTTTGTTTGATAGCTTGCAGAGCCCTGGCAGTGGGCACATGGTGGGGATATGGACGCATGTGGACGCAGACAGGTGGAGAGGAGTCACAAAGGCACTATATCTGGGATTGTCCTCTTGCACATGAGGTCTGGAGGCCAGCCTTGAGGTTGATCTTTGGTGCCACCCAGGCCCAGGGATAGATGGTGGTGGTCCAGGACGCACAGACACAGGACCACCTTGTAGGTACAAGGATTTTCACAGGAGCATTGCTATATGCCTCACAGGACAGGAGACCGCACCTATGGTGACAGAGTGGACTCCGAGTGCATTGCCATCATCATTTCGTGGTATATATGGACAGCCAGATGCAGACAGGCAATTGATCAGCGGCAAAAAAATGTGCATACACTCCGAGGTAGATAAGACAGATTGCAGGGGGGCTCCGACCACATGAGGAGGAGAGAGGCCTTTCTCAGGCCTTTCTCAGTACCTGGAAACTGGAAGCTTTCTTACATTTTGGAGAGAGAGTTATAATTGACCTGAGTGGCACTTTACTCAGCTTGTTGTATGAGAGCTAACCCCATAGAGCAGCCAGCCAGAAGAAATCTCTCCTCTTCTCTCGTCTCTGTACCCTTTCTAGAAGAGTTGTGTTTTACCTTGGTAGCTTCGTATTGCTAGGGTATATATATTTAGGGCATTTTCTTTTTCTCGAGAGGAAAAAACGCTATACACAAACAATTTTTTGAAAGTCAACTTCATGGGCACCCCAAACTCCTATTGAATTTCTTATTAGAAAGGTTGCCACATATATAAAATCCACAACACAATGGATAAAGTTGAATGAAAGCAAAACAACCTTTAAAAAATTATAGTCTCATGCAATGGATCGAGATGCAAGACAAATGCTTCGAATCAACAGTAGCCTCTCCGCCTATGTTGCAAAGGGTAACACAAACTACTTCCGATCAAAATAAATGGATTAAATCCTGCTTTACAACCACATCTCCATTATTTACACACACTAAAAACATGAGACATCATTTGTTTGCCTTCTACCTTGCAATCTATATTGATAACTCTTACATTACAGTACTTATGTAAGAATGATGACATCATGTCAGATACAAATCGGTCAGATACGCTTCGCATGCACAATCACCACCAATCTGAACTAAGCAGATGAAGTTAAATAGTTAACATTCAAGGACGAACCGTTTGACGCCAAATTGACGAGCTTCATACCCCACAGCAATAAGACCTCCTCCCTTCCATGGGTTATATTGCACAACTCCAGTTGGCTTTCCACGTAGCTCAGGCGTTCTCCTTTGCTCCACTGCCACACAGAAATGTTCATATCGTGACTAACGATCCCCCCTTTCGACGCCTTGAGCATCGACACGACCAAAAGGCTCTCAAAACATGTTGCACGAATTCTCTGGAACGCAGCTGCTGCAGTATATACGTAACCGAAGAAGGGCAGAGAAGGATGTAGAAATACCTTGAACGTAGAAGCAGTCGAGATCGACATGGGCGATAACGCGGATCTCATTGGGCTCGGGTCGAGCTACGGGCATGTTGCAAAAGCGAGATGACAGTCGAATTTCCAAAAGTTGGAGCTGGAATTGACACTGAAATCAACTGCTAAGTGTCGCGTATCACAAGATTCCATGGATTTTGCGGATCCTATTCCACGGGCAGTTGTCTAACGTACACGCGCCTTCGGATAGCAGGAATGTTTCTTCCATGGATTTCGATGTCTAAGGATGTTTACACACTCGCCTCGCCCATGCCGATTTCGAGGTCTCTAGCGTCGCCCAATGCCTGCCCATCCTGCCTTGAATGCATCTGGGCCTTGGGCTAGACTTGCATGAGCAATCTTGCCCATCCATGATCCGTGGACGTGCTTACGTTTGTAAACACCCCTTAGGTTGGGTTCACACCACCCCCTTGACCAATGGACTTCGCCATCGCCTCGCAATGTTCACATCATTCTGGACACAAAGCTATCATTTAGAATTTGGTCTCCCAAGATTGCAGGGGGGCTAGATGATGATGCTCGAGCCCAGACAACGAACCTCCTTACCGCTTGACATCTCCTCTCTCAAACCATAGTGCAACAATGCATCCAACCTCCCGCTATCATCCTTGGCCGCCATCTCTCACCCTAAGGCTTGCACATGCTGCCCAAAATGTGCAATCGGTGCCATTGCCATGGAGCTCAGCATTTTGTTCACACGGACTAAGTTCCCAACTAGCTTATCACATTTGACTAGCTGGCCATTTTTCCTTGGCTTGTGCAGAGTAGGCTTGTCAGGTCTCTACCCCCCTTGATTGATCGAAGAGCCAGATGGCACCTTATGATTGCCTAGATGGAAAATGTTGCTCCAATGTGCAAAACTTCTCCCTCCAAAATTGGGGTGCCATTTTCCACACCAAAGTGGCGTTGGAGTTGCATGTGACCTTGGCAAAATGCAATTCTGTGTGCACAACCTCTAAAAGTCCCGAGTTTGATGGATAGGGAGTGGTCCCACCGAGAGACTCCCAAGTGGTGAGTCGTGAGCCCGGTGAATTCAATGGCTTTTCAACTTGGAACTCTAAGTGGGGAGTGACCCCCTATGTGAAACTTCAAAGGGAGGTGCAAATGTAAGCACAATTGGAGTGTAGAGTACTCAATGTGTGGTGGAGAAAGAAGGCATCCTACGATCCACATCAGGTGCTCACCATGAGCTATTAGTTGGCTACTTACCTAAATATTTATGGGCAAATTATCAGCTCGTTATCATGTGGAGGTTGAAAAGAAGGATCATACGATCCACATTACGTGCTCATTATGAGCTATTGCTCAGCCACTTGAGATAGAGTGCCTAAATTTTTATGGGCCAATTATTACTTTGTTATTGAACGGTGGAGATTTCTTCTCCACCTACACCCATGCTCTTATGTGATGGGAAAATCCATGGAAGCACTTTCCACTCAAGAATTGGCAAGAACTTGGTCTTCAAACCCCATATTCAAAGCACTTTCTGACTAAACAAGCATGACCGCAATGTCTTTTCCTAATGCAAAAGTTCAGAAGAGGGGAGCTTGAAGGCACATGCAAAGGAGTAATTTGTTATCGATGGCACTTAAAGTAACATAAATGATGGGACATCATGGGAAATTTTCTCATTTTGAAAGGTTTATAGGAATCTTTACTTATAATACTCAATCCTATTTAATAAAAGTGGCAATGTTTCAGCATCTTGAGGCTCGAGGGTAAAGTACCTATGGCCAAGGGCACTTACATCGCTCCCCCCTCATGTTTAGAAATTCAAGCACCAATAAGTAGACAAAGCCTACAAAAAATACCTACATGCTCATATTTGATCTCTTGGTAAAATTCAAATTTAGGATTTTCCAACAAAATTTTGAAAGTCCCCCCTCTTGGCTTCGATAGTGGGACTTGTGCACCAAATAAAAATCAATGAATATAAACAAGCTCCTCTACCCTATGGGCCCAATATTACCAAGGCTATAACGCCTTACATGGCAATCTCCCTAAAATGATAGTTCCATCCATTTAGGCATTGGCTATGAGGAACACATTTTGAAAGTGCACCTCCTTCCTAAGGCATGCCTAGCACAGGCAAAACATTAGAAATCAAAGTACTTTGGGGAGAAGAGGAGAGGGTGGAAAAGAAGGCCCTAAAAACTTGTTTAAATCCCCACTTTAATGAAAGTGAAGGCATAAGTGGGAGGGAGGGAGCATTGTCCCCTCTCTTACTTTATTTTATGTTTCCTAATTTCTACATCGATGTCTATCTAGCTTAGTGGTAAAACTATGATGATGAACAATGTCTCCAAGGCTTCAAATACCCTTGCATGTACACAAAGAGAGCTTATTGCCCAATTCAAGACCTTTTACCTACTTGGGTCCACCAAATTAGTAAAACAAGGCTTACTTTTGGAATTTTGACACCAAGAAATCAAATTAATAAAAGCTTCTAACGTAGCAATGAATCAAGGCATGCCTAGGTTCTAAGAGTTAAAGACATAAATACACAACTTGTAGCATAGGAGAGACTATGAAGTCTGAAGAAATAGTGCAAGTCATCCTCAGTGGACTTGGGGAAGGATATTGATTCAAACCATAGTAGTTCAAAAGTAAGTACCATTGCTGGAAGAACTACGATCTTCTTATTGGGTGAAAAATTAGGCAATTCAAGCCAAAAAAGGACAATAGAGTGAACAACCTTTTGTAGCCTCCAATTGCCTAATTGTTGTAATTGAGAGAAATCCTTTAAATTCAAATATTGGTAGTCACACTTCAAAAATCATCTTCAAAGCTTTTTAGCCTAGTGGTGAAGTACAGATTCATCCAACACTTCAACAAATTTTGTTTTGAATCCTTGTTTTGTCTTTCATTATGGACTCCATGCTCCAAGGTTTTGTCTTTCATTACAAACTCAATGCTCCGTGCTCAAGGATTTTGCCTTGCATTACAAAATCTACCCTCCATGCTTCCAAATCAACAAAATTTTCCATCTGGCTCAAACATTGTTTTGGAGGATTGTTCATGGCCGAAGCAAAGATCATGAACAAAGTCTATACAAGTGTCTCTATTTCTATTTGCATTCATAGCTGTCATTGGAATTGGGTACTCCATTATCTTCGAGTTTCAAGTTATCATGGAAACGGCCTCAATACTATGCACAACATCGTGTGGACATTGATTTATTAGCATCTTTCAACATAGAATTGATGACATGATAGACCTTATCTTTGGCTTTAGGGAAAAGTCAACTCCTCTTATGAATTCTCAGATTTCATATTTCCAACGGTCTTGGATTCATCAACTACCCTAGATATTGGATAGGTTTTTATCTCAAATTTCTCCTCCTAGACTTCCTTTTTGTAGTTTCTTGAACAATCTTGAGATTCATTTTTCGTTCTTGCTCCCAATCTTCGTTCTTAGATGCCTTTTTGTTTTACAATTCTTGTTACAAATGCACAACCAGTTTTCCATTTTTTATTCTGAATAAGCTCTAGTCTTTGTTTCTACATCCTAAATCTAGGACATTTTTCATTCTAGAACACTTGGCTAAACCAGTTTTTTCACAAAGTTTCAATCCACATAGCTTCTACACATTTCATGTTCAACATAGTTTGCTTTTATTTTTTTGGAGCAAAAAAAGTATGTTTTGTATTATGTCTCAAAATAACCTTCAATTCCAATTACAACTTGCTCGATAAGTATAGATGAACCAAACAAAAAACTAAGAAAAAAAGAAAGCAAATGGAGATCAAACATCAGTTATAGATTGAGGGTTTGTTGATTTAGCTTTGAAGTCTTTGATCAATGCCTTGCCATCTCAAAATTGCCATTTCAAAATTGACAGCCTATTTGCCTTCTTTTTTGGCTGCCTTTACCTTTTGCAAGCTTTGAGGTTTTATTCTTTAGTCGAGCTTTTGTGAGTTCCTCTGAAACTTGCACTCGTAATTCTTTTAGCTTATTGGATTGTCGGATAATTTGAGTTTTTTTACTTTGTATTGCAAGTAAGAATTGCATGCGCTCCCTTCTTGACCTTATCGAAATCTGAAGCTACAATGCTAGGTAGAGCTTTGCTAATTCTTTTGTGGGTCTCTTCATAAGAGTCTCCCTAAATTCCAGTTGTCTAGTAAACCTCCAATCCTGAGCATCTTTGAGTTGCATAGTCTTTGAGATTGCTCTTTTACTTCCTTTTGTAGTCATGTTGATATCTTGCATCTAAGGAGCTCTTCACTTCTCCAGGACCTGTGAGCTTCTCTTGGATCTCTCCCTTGATCTTCTCATACATCTCTTCCATTGAATGAAGATATATAATTGAATTTAGATAAAAAGTTGAGTAGGGGCACATATTTGTACAACTCTATTCTATTGAGAAGCTCGACTTAAAAAATGCATAACTTAAGATTGGAGAAGAATTTGGACCCGAAACCAAATCAAGAATACTTGTAATTCTACAAACAAAATTCATATACCATTCTTATTTCCAAAAAATATCATATTACAAAACCACAGGCCCAAAGTTGCTTGTTAATATTATGCATGTATAACATCATCCTTATTCTTCTACTGTTCCCAAAAGCCTACATTTCTCTTTTCAAAGAGTAGATTCACGCAATATATATTCCACTCTTTGTTGGAGACACCATAGGAATAAAATCTGGAACACGAGGCACCATGCTGCTTGTGGAGTCAGATGGCAATGCACCAAGAAGTGCTCCTTCCCTGGTCTTCTGCTCCTTTCTTCTTCAAAGGGCATGTTGATCGGAAGCAGAGACTTTATGCTTAGAGAGGAGGGTGGTTCAATAAGGTTGAAATACCTAGGAGTAGATTTTAGGAGTTCCTTGATATGCTTGTTTGTGTGCGGCTATGTGCAAGCATACTCAACACTAAAAAAAATAGATTCAATGTCGCTTGGTGTAGCTGAGAAGGGAGCAACCGTACACTTCCATAATGACTGCACCCTTACAAAATTCATCCAATGACCAAAATGGTATCACCCATGACTCATAGGGGTACTATTGCCCGCTCTGCAACATTTTTAAGAAACACTTGCAAAATGGCAATCCGACTCGGCAACCTAGCTTGAATTTCAATATAGAAAACATCTGCCAAAGACATTTGCACTACTAAAGCAGGCCTAATAATTCATTTCAATAGCCGCATATCACACATAGAGTTTGAATCCTAACTGCAGGTCTTCCACACTCACATTCTTTGAAACAATTTGGAAATGGGGCTGGCCGATGTCCTTCAGAAAGTAACCAAGCATGCCATGAAAAGTTTGCATGTTCTTTTGTCTCAACACCCTACACATAATCACCCTACCCATTGGTCTCTTTTTGTCCCAACCCAAGAACTTATGGATTATCTTATTCACAGATTGGACACTATTCATGGTATGTAGTTGTAGATGCAACAAAGACCCTCCTCTTTCAAGTGAACAAAGCCCTGCAATACAACATGATTCAAGAGACTTGTCTGCGGCCCCAAGGAGATTGGAACCCACATCCGTGCCTCCTACTGCGACAGTCACATTGACCTTTAAAACCTTTGAACTACCTACCTTGCTCATTGGTGGCCTCCCTCTACCCCTTTTGACATTATCGCACCTATGTATAGCTCCCAACTGTCATGCATGCACCCTCTGAACAATGTTTCCCGTGTAGAAGAACAACACGAACTTACGTTTCCCCTTCAATAGCCCGTCGCTTTGCTACACCATTGATCACCTCCTTCTCAGCTTCATGCCAACCCGTAGCTTCTCCAATGCCATCGCTCACCTGCGATCCATTTGAGTTTCAGAGTGTTCTCACTCTCATCCCTGCCAACCTGCTATTGCTAAATGGCTACATCACGACATGGGGAGGGAAGCTGAATGATGGCAGGTCATTTTAATGGCCTACATGACCGTGACACGCGTCACTCATGTAGAGGGTTCTCAACCCTTCTACATAATGTGCCTACTAACCTTAGCTTATACATGCATTAATCACCATTTGCCCCCACTAACCTTAATAGCCTATACACCTTTCACACTCCTCCCCCCTCAACTAATGCTAACACACCTTTCACACTCCTCCCCCCACAACTAATGCTAATACACGAATAAAACTCATCACCATGAGTCCCTATTCATCATGTGAGGAGTTGGCTTTTCTAGTTTAATCTCAACCACTTTTACTCTCTCCTCCAATCCTAGAGCTTGTGCTTTAGCTCACTATTCTCCTTTTTTAGAAGGAAAACTTGATGTTGAAGAAGAAGAATGACCTTATCCTGCCTAGCGCTAAGCAGAGCTGAAGCTACATTTGTAGCATATGAAGGTTGTTTTGGTGAGAGTTGTAAACAAGGCGGTTCTTGGCAGACTATCATTTTCCAATGGGTGGCACAGTTCGTATTTGGTCTCAAGAACAGTGCTCAACAATGCTCTTATGCAACTAGATTCCAAATCAATTCATATGTTGTTTCACCCATCATCAGTGTTCCTTTTCTTCAGCTTCAAGATTTTTCCTCAGTCCTTAGTATTCAACAAACAAAACCTACGCTTCAAAAATCTATTCCACCAATCATAGTATTCAATCCAAAATTTTTGTTGTCTTCTAATTTTGGAATTATCTATAGTGTACTCCAAGTCCTACTTTTAGCTACCCTTAGATCTTTGTAGAGCTCATTCAAAGAGCATGCCATAATAGCAGTAAAGGATTAAAATTGCCACTATTTTAGATAGGTGCATTCAATTGCAGCATCATTCATCTCTCATGAGATTTCATCACACTCTACAAACACGTGAGATGTTGGAAAAGTTTTTCATCTATTCATGTTGGATTGAAATGATGTGAATCCAAGTGAAGACCTACATGCATGGGTCTCTCACGATCACACCTTCCCAGACTTTTGGATGATGGAATAACTCAATCCAAATGATGAATAATTCACACCCATAATATGAGAAATGGCAAATGAAATAAAGCAAGACATATAAAACACAACTTCTTTAATAATCAAAAAATAAGACAATGAAAAGAAAAAAGCGTTAAATGGATATGAGAGAGATTCCTTTGCTTTATTCTAGTCAAGGAGAACTCCTTAGGTAGGTACAATAAGTTTATTCTCTTAGAGCATATGATGCTCTCTATCCTCTTGACCTTTGACTTGATTGCATTCCATAATATGTATAATTTGTGCACAAACATGCATAAGTAGCATGTAAATAATGTACATAAAGAAGTCACACTTGTATGGGGGTTGTTCACATCTAAATGCCCTAGGCCATGCCAATCAAAATAAAACGTTTCATATCATTCATATGAAAATGAACTCCATGACTTGGTACTTTTTATGCGATTGATAGCAACAAGATCCTCAATTCTAAAACAAGTCCTATCACCATGAAAAAACACTAGGAACAGCTTGGACACTTGACTTAGAGATCTACACTATTGAACTACTCTATCACATTGTCAAGTTGAGCCCGTGCTAACAATAATTCGCCTAGATCACAATCCTAACTTTTGTCTAATATTTCTTATTGACTAGTCCATTGAGTATGTGCATTTGCTAACCAAGGAGCTCTAGGATTACCATTAGAGCTCCTCTAGATTTCCATTAGGAACCATTGGGAACAACTCAAACACCTAGCTTAGCAATGTGTACTAGTCGTCAAACGATGCTCTCGCCTCATCAAGCTAAGCCCATTCTGACTGTAAGTGTCCCAGATTGAATTCCTAGCTTTTTTCAAGGATCTCTTGTCGCTTTGCCCATTTAATATTCGCTTCTATTGACCAAGGACCATTGGCATTTGTTGACCAAGGAGGATAGGCAATAACTTTTTCTATCTCTGCAATGGCCTCTTTGTAGGCCTACTTGTAATGGTTGAAGTTAGCAACTCATGGTTGGAGGCTCTCAGTAGAGGCACTCGGTTGCCTTGCTTTTTGGGGAAATTTTTTTTGGGGGCATCTTTAGATAGAAGAGTAGGGCCCTTTTTTTTGTAGATCATCAGAGGCCTAGTCAAGGCACACAGTAGGTTCATGCTTAGAATTCTAAGCTTTTCAAAGCTACACCATTAGAGCAAGATTATGGTGCTACAAGGATTTTAGCAAGTATTTATGCTAGCATCACATAAAGTTTTGGTAAATTGAAAGCATTTTTGCACTCCTTGCCCTTGGGTGATTTATCCATGATTAGTTTTCTCATGCAAGCTTCTACATGACCCACATTTTCTTGAGGCACTATTCTTTCTAGCTGGTGCCAAAATGTTGCCACCATTTGTCATTTCTAAGTTCCAAGGTTTTGGTCACAATAAATTGATCACACTTGTAACATAGGGCTAACATTGGGCCTTGGGTTGAATTCTAGTTAGTTATGTTGGCTCAAGCATGGAAAGTGGTTCTCCATGAGATCAAGTGAAGATGAAATATTATCTATTGAACTTGGTAGAAAAATTCACTAAAACTAAGAGTTTTAAGGTTAATTAAGAGTTATGAGGTTCAAGGAAAGGTTGCAAGGTTTAGAAAATTGGATAGGGTTGAGAAGGAGAAGAGCTAGAATCAAGGGGTCTAAGGGTAGAGAAGTCTAATCCAAAGGAAATAAGGGTTGCAAGGTTATGTCACTAGTGGGAAGGATTGTGAAAGTGGTTAGAATATATATGAGAAATGGAGTGAAGATGGGGAGAGAGAGTAGGAGAGTGTAAGGAATAGAGGGGAAGATGATGGAAGATGGGAGATTGCAAGGCTAGAGCATGCTATCTCATATTGATAGTGTTGAGGGTGTATGGACACTAAGAGGGAGAGTGCACAAGAACAAAAGATTCAAGTGAACACACTACTAAGAGAGTGCACAAGAAAACAAGAGTAGAGTTTTCATTACAGGATATTCATGCACTCCTTGCTATGACATGTAAGTAAATTTCTCTCTATATTCTAATCGTATTTGTGAACATTTCCTCTTTCAATGCTGAGCATGTGGTGAGAAATTTTCCTTGCTCTTGCCATGACGTGTTGTAAGGAATTTCTCTCTCTATGCTAAGCACATATGGTAAAGCATACCTCTTTGAATGCTGACTTTTCATTATGGGATATTTATACACTCCTTGCTCTTGCCATGACGTGTTGGAAGGAGTTTCTCTTTCTATGTTGAGAATGTAAGGAATTCCTCTTTGAATGTTGAACATGTGGTGAGAGATTTTTCTCTCTAGATCATGATTTCACTAGTATGTCTATATATTTTGTAGGGAACGTTTTGGCTATGCATATCCTATTAGTGCAACTGTGAGGCTAATATTGTTCATGTTTTAATGCAATAAGAACTTGGAGATATATTCATCTCCCTCACATTAGGTTGGTATTCTCTAGAATTGGCTATAACTAAAGAGGGGAAAGTGACAAGAAGTTGTATGACTCTATTTGCATTATGTGCATATTTTGCATATTTCTTCTCTATCAGCTTTGTTGCCATAATGCAACAATTTTTTTAAGAATATCCAAAATATCTTTTGTAAAACTCCCTTTCCTTATCTAGAGCAATTTAACAGGGGGCATTGTGAATTGTGTAAATTACACCATTTGTTGGGGAGTACAATAACCCTAACACTAAGGGTTACGTAAACATGTATATATTCTCATTTTCATTTACTTCAAAGTAGTGTACAGTTAGTCATCTCTTGTGCACTCCTCACTCTCACTCCCTCGATCTTCTTCAACACCTTTCATTCTTCACTATAACCTATGAAATACCTTTTTTGTATTTCACATCCAGCTTGTTCCTAATTTCATGTGGTATATGTGCGTGCGTAAGAGAGCTAAAAGCTCCCAAATTACTTACTAAAGGCTTAATTTTTATGAATGCTTCTTTTTGGTGTCAAATAATTCAAGGTTGCTATTGGACTATGGTTCATCAACTAAACCTTTGTTTTACATGCTGATGTCTAATAAGGATGATGAATTCTCTTCTCACCAAAATATAGTATCTAGCTAACTCTTTAATAGATATATTCTCTCTTTCAATGAGTCCATTCTATTAAGGGTAAAGTTGCAAAGTGTGTACCTACAAAGTGATGATCTTTTGGTTTAGAGAAGGCATTAAACTCATTAGATTTATGTTTAGCTCTTTCTTATCACATTGAAGGATCAAAATTCCATCATACTTTTGTCTTCGTAAGTGGATCCAAGTCTTTTGGGGATCATCATCCACGAAGATAATGAACTATAAATCATTGCCATAAGGGATGCAAGCATAAGACCAAATGTCCTAGTGAAGATTTGGAATATGTTAAAGCTCCTAGACCACAATGTAGGAAATGGCTAACAGTGTTGCCTACCATAAATTTTACCGATACGACATGATTCAATTACATCTTTTTGAGCTAGACCTATGGAAGGCCTTGTACCATGTATGCTTTGTTCAAACCTCTTGTGCCAAATGTGCTCAAATAAGGATCTAGATTTGTATGTGTAGCTAAAAGTATTGTTGTTTGAGCCAAAATGATCGAAGTAAGATTAAAATTTCAACTTGATCACCTTTTACTATGATTTTGTCATGATTATAAGATTTTTTGTTGAAAATGAGCTCTAAGACTCTCTCCATTGTTTGACCAATTAATAAGACGAGCCATTGTTGGAACGAACAAAGCATTATTGATTCTAATTGTTAAACCATTGTAGTTATGCAATGGGATTGTTCCAGTTACTTTAAATTTATGAGTGGTGTTATCACCTATAACAACCTTTTACTTAGCATTTTTATTTGGATACATTTTTGAAACTAATCTGTTTCATGTGTGAGATGGTTGCTAGCATTGAATCAAACCACCAGGTACATTCATTACTATCTAGATCAATACAAGATTTGTTAGCTTGTGCTAAAAATAAGAGCTTGATGTTGTATTTTATTCATTTAAGAATGATTCGGATCCTAAATATAATGTGTTTCTTGCCAACTTTGATTGCCAAAATTGGTTGTCTTGACCATTAACAATGTCTCTTTCCTTTTTTCTACATCCATGTGACATAGTATGCCATAATAATGGTACATACTTGTTATTGTATATCTTTAATGATCAAATTCATGGCATCTTTTACAGCACATTTGATCAAGTTAAGTGCTAAACTTTCTCTTTCATCCCATGATGATAGTTTTTCCTAATCTTTTGTTTGATTAGGTGTGAGTGCTATTGCTCCTAGAAAATCTTGTCTCTTTTCATCACAAATAATAATCTAGCATGATTTCTTAAGTTGAGTGTTGTACTAGCTTGAACTTCTATAATTCTTGTGGTCCAATATGCTAATATCATCCAAAAATATGATGTCATCATGAGTTTTTCCATATTTGAGAATGAAATGACTGAGGGCTTATGCATGTCAAAATTTGTTAGATTTCGTGTATGAAGTCCAGTGGTGGTAAAGGTAGAATTGAAAATTGATTAAAAATGACCTAGATATGGCCAAAACTTTCAAAAATGATATGTGAATTCATGCTAGATAGGCCTAAACAACAATACCAAAATTGGTCTAAAAAGATGCCAATAGCTTTTACTTTCACTACTTGAACCTAGATTCAATCTTGGGCTAGTTTTGATGCAACATGAGATAGGGCATAAAGGTTATGTCACTTGTAGTTAAAAAAATTGTGTGGCTATCATGAGCACTTGTGGTAATCAATAGTCCATGCACCAAACCAAAGTAACCAAACGAGATTATGGTGGCCAAGTGTGAAATTCATGATAGCTAGGCCTAAATAACAATACCAAAAATGGTCTATCTTGGTCTAGTTTTGATGCAACATGGGATAGGGAAAATTCAGTGTAACTAAAGCCTATGTAGCTTGTAGTTAAAACAATTGTGTGGTTGTCGTGAGCAATTATGGTAATCAATAGTCCACACACATAAATAAAAGTAACCAAAGGAGATTATGGTGACCAAATGTGAAAATTGGACTAGGTTGGGCTCCAATTAACCTAAATAAGTCTAGGACAAGTTCAAAAGTTAACAAAATACTACAATGGTAAAGCTATTGTTAAGGGGGTATGTTCGACTGCTATGGCAAGTGAGGGTGATGTGGCATTATTGATGATGAGTTGATAATGCACCAGATGACTTGGCAAGGCCATGTTGAGATGCTAACGATAATTCTCTAATGCAAGCCTTTTAGTTGTTGTATGATGTCCATCTAGACTTTGTTCCTCTTGCTCTAAGATGCAATGGCACTGCACAATTTGTGCACTAGAATCTGATGTCGCTAAAGTATCTTATGCTCAAACATGCCTTTAATGGCCTTGGTGACAATTGCGCTTTAAGGAGCCCACAAGGATAGGATAAAGGGTCGTTAGTGCCTTAGGCACTGTGACAAGGGATCCCAATAAACTCTTTTATGCTCAAATAGGTCTTCAATGGCCATGGTGGTGCTTGCATTTGTATGAGCCCTTAAGGATGGGCTAGAGAGCCTTTTGCATTGTAAGAAGTGCATGCATCATGAAGTTGGCAATGGGATGAACTTGATGGACCATTTGGAGGATGAATCAAAACTTGGGCTAAAGCCTAGGGCAACCGGCTTACAAACTAGATGAGATTCTAGCCCAATCCATGAAACCCAAATGTAACTCACTTGGTAGAAGCTATGACCACTAAATATACTATGGAGTTCACGAGAGTAGAAGCCAT
The DNA here is from genome assembly GCF_047967505.1 of Dipteris shenzhenensis. NCBI lineage: Eukaryota > Viridiplantae > Streptophyta > Polypodiopsida > Gleicheniales > Dipteridaceae > Dipteris > Dipteris shenzhenensis. Next base: position 21,868,715 of record NC_141598.1, on the reverse strand, counting down.
GGAGTCGGACTTCATCAAATATGCCAAAATTATTTAAAGCAACCAACTTTAAAAGCTTTGCGAGATGAACGTCCAACTCAAGATGTGGTGAAGCATATTTGTCCACCATTGAAATAGTTGTAGGAGGAATTTGTACCCAAATGGCAAGCACCACCTTTACAACTACTTGGTGAAGATGTTTTGACACTAGGATCTACATTTAGATTGAGATATCTACCCCAAGTGGATGTTAGATGAATATTGACAGTTTTTTTTTCCACTCTAAGAGATGCTAGCACCCCAATGCAAAGTTCAATGGTATCCAACTGACTTATGGAAGCTAGTTGGCACCACTTCCAACAAGCAATTATAGAGACCTAAGCCAAGGATTTCAAATCCGAGAAAGAATTCTAGCCTACCTTGTTTGATATGGTGTTACGAAAATAGGAGTTCAAACATGATCACAAATTCATGATTTACCAAAATCATAGAAATCAAGAACAAGGAAACAAGTGGGGGAGAGAAGAGAAAGAGAGAATGACAGTGCATGGGGTCCAATTTGCCTCCCCTAGATGCTGGGACTTGCTTCCCATCTAGAGTATTTATAATTGTAATTCCAAAAAGTAAAGAGCCAATAATAGTACATCCAAAAGCATCCCTTGTTCACAATTAGAGGGATTGCTCAACATAGCTCCACGAGCTTAAAATATCACAAGGCTTAATATGCCCTCATCCACAATTAATTAAAATAAATTAGCCCACGGCTTAAAATTAATTACTTTACAATATGGCCCATGGCTTTTGACCGCCATTAGATACTTCACCATCTTCGTTCCTCGTTATCCAACTCATCATCTGTACTCAAGCCACCAATTGTGTTAGTTGTTACAATCAATTGATGAATCATCACACCAACTAATCCCAACACAATTGTACGCTTGATATACAGACATCAAAATACATACCTTGCGACCAATTGCAATAACACCAGTAAAACTAGCGACATTAGTATTAACACGGAATTAGTACCCACAATACCAACCATCTAGCTTGGCAAAAACACAAGTAGTTAGGCATTCCCAACTAAACCCCACAAAGCATCCACTAGGACCCCCGTCGTGTCCGGTGCACTCTTATGGAATACTTTGCCATAGTCACACTTGACTAAAATAAAATAACTTCCATAGTAAGAGAATATCGAAAATAAAATTCCGTAACATCCCTCTTGCTTGGATTGCAACTGATCTCAATTGTGTATTTGACTTTCTTAGTCAACGAGTAGAGATGTGAAGAGTACTCTCTTGGATATTCATCAAGTATCATCATGGTCAAAAAATTTCTTCAAGAGATCTTAAGCTCTCATTAACCAAGAGATAATTATTTTGGCCAATTTAAAACTTATGAAAGATTATTTTTATTCTTATCTTATACTAAGAGAAAGTACTATACCACATCTATTCATTGCTTATGTTATTTTGTTACAGGGTTCAAGAATTATATTTGTCATATTCCTTAATATCTATACCGTCCCATACCAGTATGATATTAAGAAATAATAACAAATACAAAGCATAATTCTTTTTTTCTTTTGATGTGAGTAGCAATAAGTAGCATATACTACTTTGTGATCAGCAGAAGGGTATATGTACGTCATTGTCTAATCACACGTCAAAGTTTTTTATTTAACTTGGTAGCTAGTAATGATCTATTATGTATTTTCTTCAGCTGCTAGAAAATATACATAGAAGGTATTATCTGACATACCAACTATTTTTCATTATCTATAAAAGCAATTCCATAAAGAAATTATCAGAGCAAAAAGCTTGTCACCGAACAAGCCTTCCGTCTTGCTTAGCCAAAATGTCATATGCTTTTTCTTCACGTTAATTTTCTCTAATTCAGTTCACTTTAGCAGAACACTTTATTGAAGCATACCATATGTTACGTATCTTCTTTTTCCTTCCAAATCTTTGCTTGCTTGGTTGAGCCCCAATCAACTTTCTTTTTCTTCTCGTTTAATCGTCGGTCTGATAACTTTGTGGTTCAAAAAAGATTCCTTGTGGAGCCTCTCTTTCATATTGACCTCATCATATGCAACTGAAGTCGAAATATATTGATCCAACCACTCAAAAGAACCAGCACATATTCTTTAAACAAGCCAATGTGGACCGTTTTTGTCAATTGTAATTGTAGCATATATTTTCAAAGCATCTTTGATAACTTTTGCATACAAACTCAAAACATCCCGCAGTCAGACTAGAGAGCGTAGCCAGGCTTTAATACCAGTGTTACGAAAATTGAATTTCAAACATGATCACAAATTCATGATTTACCAAACCCATAGACACCAAACCAAGAACAAGGAAACAAGTGGGGGAAAGAAGAGAAAGAGAGAACGACATTGCATGGGGTCCAATTTGCTTAGTGTTACGAAAATTGGATTTCAAACATGATCACAAATTCATGATTTACCAAAACCATAGAAACCAAGAACAAGAAAACAAGTGGGGGAGAGAAGAGAAAGAGAGAACGACACTGAATGGGGTCCAATTTGCCCCCCTTAAATGGTGGCTCTTGCTTCCCATCTAGAGTATTTATAATTGTAATTCCAAAAAGCAAAGAGCCAATAATAGTACATCCAAAAGCATCCCTTGTCCACAATTAGAGAGATTGCTCAACATAGCTCCACGAGCTTAAAATATCATAAGGCTTAATATGCCCTCATCCACAATTAATTAAAATATTTTAGCCCATGGCTTAAAATTCATTACTTTACAATATGGCCCATGGCCTTTGACAGCCATTAGATACTTCGATCAATAAATCACCTTCACCATCTCCATTCCTTGTTATCCAACTCATCATCTATACCCAAGCCGCCAATTGTGTTAGTTGTTACAATCAATTGATGAATCATCACACTAACTAATCCCAACATAATTGTACGCTTAATATACAGACATCAAAATACACACCTTGCGACCAATAGCAATAACACCAGTAAAACTAGCGACATTAGTATTAACATGGAATCACCCACAATAGTAACCATCTAGCCTGGCAAAAACACAGGTAGTTAGGCGTCCCCAACTAAACCCCACAAAGAATCCACTAGGACCCGCGCCGCGTCCGGTGCACTCTTATGGAATACTTTGCCATAGTCACACTTGACTAAAATAAAATAATTTCCATAGCAAGAGAATATCGAAAATAAAATTCCGTAACATACGGATGGTTGCCTTACTAGGAGAAACATTATCCCATCTTTTTGGCTATTGAAATATCAAGGGGTCACTCTAATATTGTAAATTACCCACATGCATTATTGAGGGACTCCTTTTGTTGTTGAATCAAAATGACACGAGGTACAATAAAGAATTAATATGCCTCTACACTCATAAGGTGACGTGTGGCAATAAAAGCATTACCTTAGTTTGACGTGAAGTGGCTTAAAAGTATAAATGATATTGAGCCTCCTTAAGAGTATTCCTCTTGGGAATTTTTGGGAACCAAGCGCTTTGGCATGGCTGTAGTGTGAGGTGTGGAAGGCTCATCTCCAGTGCTTCCATTGTTGTGACATATAGCCCTCTATGGAACTAACGTGGTATTAGAACCGACTATTTCGATGGACTTTGTGGACGATGGGATGTTGTATGCCTACCCATTGGATTGGAGGACTAATATGCATCTACCCTCTTGGGGAAGGAAAAAAATATACCATAATGAGAATTGATGTGCCTTGAATTTATACAAGACATTGAGCCCCCTAAGTCCAAAGAAATGGAGCAGGGGGATGGGGAGGAGGCGCACATTAGAGGAGGGACACATACAAAGAGGATGCAAAGCAAAAGAGCAGAGGAAAGAATAGCAGAGGAAGACACGTGCAAGAGAAAAAGAGCAGAGGAAACAACAGCAGAGGAAAGAAAAGCATGGAAGACATCATCCCTCCACAAATTTTGACTACTCATAACTGGAGTCAAAGCACTCCAAATGCAGATAGTGACGTCTGAGTTCGAAGCACACCCTCCCACTGTTACCTCCACAGGTCAACTTCTAATTCACCCATAATGTCACATGGCAAGGTAGCATACAAAATACTACTTGTTCAAATGGGAAGCGTTATTGTATGCTTAGCTTTGCCTAGTTTGTCACCTAGAACATGTCCTCTTCATTACTAGTACATTTAATATCTCAGCTGCTGTGTGGACCTCTCACATTTACTCTCAATGTAACAGTTGGCTATATGCAAATTGTTTCGTCTCAATTACTAAATAATAAAGCTTTTTAACTGATGACTGCTGGAAAAACTAGAATGGCATCCAAGAACACATTCACGGACGACACCACCACTGGGACCATGCGCCAACTTGAAAGGAAAACTGTTTGCTATCTGCTGTCGTTAATAACTAGGAGAGATGCATTCTTTTCAGTTCAGAAGGAATCCCAGGCTAGGACAAGTTTTACTTAATTGGACCACTTGTATGACTGATTTTGTCAAAAGAAACAACCCTGCAACTTTCTTTTTCCAGAGTTATAGCCTGATTAGTGAGACCCTTATACAATTAGAATACTGATTAAAAAGGAATTGATAATGTGCAAGGCTACTTAGGATACCAACGACCAAGGGCAAAATTAGCATCTCCTATAGAGACTCGACTAAAGGATAGACAAAAACTTTGATCTGTGAAAAACTCAAAAGATAAAATGGTGTTAAGTGTCTATGATATAAATTGAAATAGAGGAAATAGGTAAACAGGAACTTCGATCTGTGGAAAAACTTGAAAGATAAAATGGTTTAAGTGACTAGGATATAAATTGAAAGGGTGGAAATAGTGACAGCTAGATCCATATCCAACCCATTTAAAACCATGAAGGTGGTCAATACCTCCTCCATCAATAGAGTCAGTAGGTGAGACTGGAGATGAATTGAAAAAATACCAGCTCTCATCTGAAAGGCAACCATGTCATTTTATTTTATCATACAAGATGCACAAAATGCCTTCAATATATGGCACTGCAAACCAACAGGTTGGTTCCTGGAATCTTGCCAGCACGTCACTAGTAATTGGAAACATATATTGAGATTACAGAATTGTTATGAACCTTGAATTGGCGAGGACTAACACAGGAAGTAATCAAGCAAAAAACAAATTTACAATTTAACCGTGTATTTTGCAATGTAACTACCAAGGCATTTAAATCTAAAGGTTCACACGTGTTCTAAAAGCACAAACATCAAAATATCCACAGGCAGTGTCACTTGGGCTGAGGTTTTCTTTGAAATCTCATGGCAAACGTGGATAAAGACTGCTTTTACCCCAGCTCTTAGTATTCTTGTAGGCTTAATTGTGGCATACGAAAGAGATGTTAAAAAAGCAACCTTGCATCCACTAGTAGCAAATAACTTGGCAATACACTTGTGTGCACAGAAAGTAGCAGACACTTTTAAGAATGACCCCAAAAGCTACAAAACATTAACTGCAACTTTTGGTTTCTTTCAAGAACCATAATTTCATTCTAATAGTGGCCCTTGAAGAAATATGTAGCCTAGCCCCTATCTGCCTAGTACATAGCCCAATTCTGTCCTATGCACATGCAGACTGAGGAAAATGACAACCTTCACTTTCATGATGAAATTATTCATCCTCAGAAAATGCTGTCCTTGCAAAAAGATGGACTCGTACGTATTTCTGAAACTTTATTTAGCTAACTCAGGTCCAAAATGAAATCAGCGAAAAACTGATGTATCAGGCCAGAAATATAGTGTGCCATTAATCTCTTCCTCGTGCATGTCCATCATTAGGTCGTCAATGTCATCAATATCTTCAAATTCACTGTCAAACCACATCCCCACATCCGAATCATCAAAATAATCTGAAGCATCCAAATCTGAGTCATCGGTGTTGTATATGTCTTTCTCAGCCACAGGTTCGTGAAACACCTTGAACCTTTTTCTTGCTTCCTTTATGAAGCTTTCCTCTATGTTCAAGTGCCAACATCCTCGTAAATCCAGATACTCCAAGTTCAAACATTTTTCAAGCAAAGCTTTCAACCCTATGTTTGACAATGACCCATAAACCATTTCAAGGTGCTGCAGCTGAGGCATGTACTGGGAAATAGCAAAAGCCATGTCATCACTTGAACGTAAACTAGAATCCTGAGGGTACATGTTCATATTGAGCCGGGTGATAAGGTGACAATTCTGTCCAATAGACTCAAGTGCCACTTTGGTTAATGAAACGCAGCCACTTATGTCCAAGTAGGTGACGGAGGCAAATTTGGGTGCAAGCTGACATATGCAATCTTCTGTCACTACACTGTAAGGGATCCGGAGCACCTGAAGCGGAGAACCACTGCACACCACAGCATGAATCCAATTAACAACGTCCACTCACAATCCTTTCCCTTGGCAAAGTTTTCCTTGAAATAGAAACAGAGAATAGAAGGTAGAGTTCTACAGAAGCAGCTTTCCATGCTGATACATCACAAAATTTAAGGCTTGAAAAAGAACGAAAGTGCATGGCTCCTGCAAAATATTTGGAAGCCTTGAAAACCCATGTTGGCTGAGGATAATGGTAACACTATGACACACACTACTGGGAATCAGGGAGCTGTAAACTCGAAGTCTGTGTGGTAAGACTATGACACACAATGCTGGGAATTAGGGAGCTGTAGACTCGAAGCACAGTGACTGCCACAAAAGTCTGGTGACATCGGCAGAGATTTATAACTCGACATCCCTTCATAGCATAATGTTTGCCAGGCAGACAGAAAATAAATTGGTGCTGCAAAGACAGACAGGATGCATGGAGCTAGAATTCGACAGACGAGTGGTTGTGACGTGCCAAAAGCATTCTGCAGGTGTGCCAGAACAAATTGACTTGCCAAAAGCGTTGTGCCAGAACAAGGTTGAAGGTAAATGGAGGAGCTCGAGTCACATCCACAGAAAAGAGAGGTCATGGCAAGGCAGTTGAGAGAGGGAGAATTTGGAATGGATAAACACACACACACACACACACACACAACCACACAGAGAAAGAGGAGGGCAGACGGACCTCCAAGCTATGAGGCGAAGCATGCTGTCACTACAGAAGCTGGGAAGACAGATTTCTCTGAGGCAGCCCCCGCTCCGATTCATCAACACCATAATCATCCTCTCCACAGTCTCGTGGCTTCTGGTGCGGCTCCATTCGTCCAGGTCCAGTTTTTGCCAGCACACAGCGTCCTGCGAGACCCTCTTCCATGTGCGACACACTCTGGGGACGACCGTCAACATCTCCTCGAAGCAAAGCCTGCTGAAGATCCTGGCCAGCGCATCGGGAAGCATGTCTGCCCACGAAGGCCAGGCTTCTTCTTGGGTTGCAGCTTTCGACACCTCCATCTCTCCTTGCAAGTGAGAATTCTGCTCAAATGCGGTGGATTTGCGCGTTGCTCTCTGTCGAATCAACTCTCTCCCTCTCTCCGTCTCTCTTTCTCTCTCGCTCTGTTTCTCGCAGGATCGTAATCGTTGAGCTCCGATTCTTCAGAATTCCGCTCACAAATCCCACTCAATTCGATCTCCGTCAAGAGTACGCAGTCTTCCTCCCCTTAAAAACCTTCGTCCTCGACGCTACACGTCAAGAGACTCGGTCGCCCTCTCCCTCCTGCACCGCCATCTGAGGACGTTGGACTACCCCGACCTCCCTAGATTCGAATTTCCGCAACCCCCATGCCTGCTCCCGTCACCTCATCCGTCGGGTTATGCGTGACTTGACCAATGCCTGATGTCTGCCTGATTTTCGCTAGATAGTGCATCACCATTCAAACTCGTAGCTGCCTCAATACATTCCCACCACCATGCAGTCGCTTGCTGCAGGAGGGAACAACGATGGAGCCTGGATCACATCTTTTCTATCACTATTCTGGAGCCTGGACGCTGTAGCAGCACATCTACGCTTCCTCTCTACACCACTTACGCTGGCGTCTGGATCACAAATCTTTTCTACCCCTACTTCTACTACATGCTGCGACAGAGCTCTCTGTTGTTGTGTGCATGGCCTCCGCCTCACCCACTCCTCCTCGAGTGCAGAGCCGTTCTCCCCCTCCCTCTTCTGACGAAGCCCCACATTCGCATCCGGCGACAGCGCCTTTAGCGCAACCTGAACAAAAACATCTCACTCACTGTGACAGAGTAACTCACATCTACTCTTGGCGGCAGGGCGCAGAGCGCTAATGGTGTCAGCTCCTCTCTTGGACTTCTGTGTGTCCTTTTGCTTCGTCCTCGTGGCTGACACAACCAGAACCCCCCCCCCTCCGGAGTCCCCGCCACGAGTCGGGAGTCCGGGGACCCGTGTGCTTCACAGGGAAGGCAAACCGATCCACCACATGTTCTTTGCCTGTGAGCGCACGGCACCGGACGCTAGATACTCATGCTTCTCTGCCAGAAATTCAGGCCAAAATGAATAAGGGGGGCGATCGAGACGGCCTCATGTCTGTCAAAGCTTGTCTGTCCATCTCCAGAAGCTCTCGCTAGTGGATTGATGACTTTGATGGAGCTCGGAGGTCAAGGCAAGCGAGCATTCAATCAGATCAGGTTCAATTCACCATCCACTGGCTCGCGTCCGTCTCTCTCTCTGTGTGGCTGTGATGGATTCTCTTACGAAAACACCAACCCCATCTTCCTCGCATTATATACAGCAGGAGCATCCGTTCTCTTCTTCCTGCTCGCCGCTGACACACAAAAAAGGCCAAAAAAAAGCTCTCGCTCTGCTTCCGTTCCGTGTGTGTCACCCCTCCATTCATTCATTGAAAGCTGGAGATCAAAAGAATCACGGCCGCGGCCTCCTGCTCCGTGACAAGAACATTCAAAAAAAAAAAACTATAAATTCATTCACGACAGGACGAGTGCAGGTGCGGACAGGAGCAGTGATGAGAGGAGGAGCGATTTCAAAGTCTTCCAGAATTCGAAAATCCAAAACTTCTGAGATCGATCTGATTGATTGATGAGAGCCTGAAATTCAACAAAGAGAAAAGCTACTCGAGCTTCGAGTTTCGAGCTTTGAGCTGGATTCTGCAGCCATGCACGGGAGCTGGGAAGTCTCTCGCACTGATACAGTGTTCACACTCGGCTTCTGCCAAACATGGAAGGAAGGAAGGAAGGAAGGAGATTCATAGCTTGAGCATCGGCAGCGCAGGCGGTTTGGGCGTTCCCGCGCATGCGGCGTTTTGCACACCATGGGCCGCACCCACGGATCATGGACGGGCAAGATTGCCTGCCCACGGCCTAGATGTATTCAATGCACGATAAACGGCTCTCTCAGGGGGTTTGGGCGTTCCCGCGCCTGTGGCGATTTGGCAATGAGGGTTTTTTACAGACTTGCGCACCATGGGCACTGCCCACGGCCCAAATGCATTCAATGCACGATGAGCGAGCATAGGCGGCTCTAGTTTGTAAACACCCTCATCAGGCAGTTTGAGCGTTCCAACGGTGCCACCCGTTTGGACGTTCGCGCACGGAACTTGGAAGGAGAGGGACATTCATAGCTCAGCATTGGTAGCTCAGGTGGTTTGGACAATTCCCACACTACCCACGTTCGCACACTGAGACCACATTCACACAAACTAGCTCCCAAGGGGCTCTTGTCGGAGGCGTCACTTGCTCTGTGTTGTTCTTCACACCAACCGGGAGGAGCTCCCCCTCACGTAATGCATTGTTCACACCAACTCGGAGGAGCTCCTAGCACAGAGTGGTTATTGGTTGTCAAGGAATCCTCTAGCATTTTGGCCAGGGTTTTGCTCAACACTCCGCCCAACTCTTCAACAATGGGTTCGTTTTACATCATCTCTCTTGGTGGTGCGAACCCAACCTGAGTTGGCCACGTGTGTGGGGAGAGGGGTTGGACAAAAAAACTAGGATTCAGGGTGGATACACATCGCCAAGGTCCCAAGAATTTCGTGGAACTAAGGATTCAAGGCAAATATACATCATCGCGGTCCCGAGAATTTCACGACCTGGGCGCAAACTAAGTGAGACAATGTGGTCTCAATCCTCCATCATGTGGTATGTTCATGATTGTAATGTTCACACCAACCGGACGCAATGTGCTTTATGGTTGTCAAGGAATCCTCTAGGGTTGGACCAACTCTTTAACAATGGGTTCATCTTGCATCATCTGTTGCAAGTTCGGTGTTTAGGTGGTGCGAAGGCTGCATGTGTGGCGGATACACATCGCCGAGGTCTACCCAAACCCAAGAATTTCACGACCTGAGCGCAAACTAAGCGCAACAATGTGATCTCCTCATATTCATCAACTCTTCATCATGTGGTAAGTTCATGTTAGGCGTAGAAACAATGTCATTCGCACGCCCAAACTTGGACAACCAAGCCCCCCTATTCACATAGAGGATCTAGACAGGTAGGATGTGGAGTCCACGATGGTAGCTTTCAAATATGAAGCCCGACGGTGTGTAATACATGATTCCATTTTGCAAATTTTCTTTGGTCCAACTAACCCCGAACAGGTGGGTAGCCATCAATGTGTAAAGCTCCTCAGGAAAGGGTCCCTATTCATAGCAAAGTCAGAACATCTACATGGAAAACAGCCCTGAGTTGCCGCTCCATGGTTGCATATGCCTTTTGTTAACAATCTAAGATTCAACCTATGATCTATGCAAGAAGAACCCAAAAGCAGGAATATGGGCCTCCATACTTTACCTCCATATAGTTTTGAGGCTACTCCTCACATTCCAGAGTAGACTCTTCGATGCATGCTCTTTGCGAGTCAATAACTCCTCAAACACATCATCTTGAGCTTACATACATGTCCATCCCCATGCACTCCTCTCTCACATGTGAGCTTTCAATACCACCCCCGCCAAACACTTGCTTCACGTGTGCCAACGCAATAGCAACCTCCAAACGCAACAATCTAGAAGATGAAAAGGATGCAAACCAGTGCTTTGAATACCACACCCGCCAAATGCTTGCTTCACGTGTGCCAACGTAATCGCAACCTCCAAACGCAACAATCTAGAAGATGAAAAGGATGCAAACCAGTCTAAGTTCCCTCCCTAAAAGAAACATTCCCTCCCTAGCACCACTAGCCAAGCTCTCGAACGTCAAGGCCCTTGTCATTTCCCATTCTTTTTACTTGTGACAACCAATCGGGACATCCATGCAAAATTGTCCATGGATTTGGCTTTGAGGAGTTTTTGTATCTTCATCTCAAGGGCCTCAAGTAGCTCGAGAGCTAAGTATCTAAACATTTGTGCCATAGGTTTGGCATCTTACAACAACGAAATCTGATGAATTGCCCTAATGATTAAGCAAAGCACATTGAAAAGTATTCACATTCTAAGGATGATAGAGGAACCTCAAAAGCATCCAAATGTGGGGTTGGAGCTATTTGTGGCACGAGACCTTTTGGAATAGTTACTTTGACAAGTCTACAATGCATGAGGATGGACTCTAAACCTACTTCCTTGGGTCTATGTAGTGAGCCGTCCCTCCTTCAAACAACAATTCTTCACGTGGCCACCAAAGACCAACTAACCCTTGGGACACATCAAATTTCCTTTTTGATGGGGTTGCATGTTTGTGTCACATAATCTTGATTATACTCATGGCTTGGTTCATTAGCTAAGTTGTATATCATCGATTGCGAATTTTTGAGGCCATGCAAGCATAATTGACTTATTATGGCTGATAGGCTTTCCATTGGTTGTGAACTAAAACACGTCCATTTTGTTGGGGTTACAATTGAGAACCCAGTCTCTATTAATCATTGCTTGCTTATGAGTTGTGGATATGCCTAGCTTATTCTTTGCTTCGACTTATTTTGGCACCATTGCATGTGCTAGCATCTACCCTCAACTTTTGGCCACAAGAATACCATCTAAGCCTTTTGAGGGTTGCTGCTTCTTATCCCATGTTATGAGACCAGTGCTTTGCAATTTGAGGCATGATTTTTGAAGAACAAGATTTGGTGATCATTTCCATGGGTATTGCTTGACCCCTATTGTCCATTGGAATTCAGTTTGTTTCATGCATTCTAGTCATGAATTGCTCAATATTTTACCAATCTTGAAACATGATTTTCACTAGCATAATATTAATACAAGATGTCTTCCAAGGCAAGGAACCGCAAGAGAAAAAGAATATATCTAGCTCCATATGTTGGCTTCTAGGTGGGGCCCCTACATCTTTTTGTTGAGGCTCCTCCATTCGTGCCTCCCCATGCTTATGTGAAACTATTGTAATTTGTAAGGCTCATCATTCAAGGAAAAAAGGTGCTTGTAATGATCACTCCCTTTTTGTCTTCTTCAAGGACTTTTTTTTTGGGTCCATCATCTCACAAGTTCTTGCATATAAAATTCTCTCTTTCAAAAGAAGAGTTACTACTTGCATATAAAATTTCTCATTCAAAAGAAGGGCTATGCATGCATGGTTCATGTGTCACAGACACACTCCTTCATTCTTTGCCCTCTATTTCACACATTTGATCCTCACATCTACATCACTAAGGGACCTAGTAAACACCATGGATTTTGCCACTAGACAAGTGAGAAGGATTTTCTTGGGAGCCCTATAAACATCATGGCTTCTACCATACAGTCAATGAAACATTCCCATTTGAAAAAACAAGTGTCTTTTGCATCTAGGACGAGAATAGCAACACATATAGCGGATGAGAGTGGGACAATTAATGGACAATAGTATGACTATAATCATGTGTCCTATTTCATTGTAATGATTTTGACATCCATGACTTTTCTTTTTGCATCCCGTTATTTCTAGTCAACTTGTAGCATGACACACTAGCCAATTTATATGCCTTGAACATAGCTTGTTCCTCTACATAGACTCGTTTTAAAATTACTTTATTGCGTTGTTCACTCATTTGGGGGCTAATCATATCATTGCTTTGTCAACTTGTTTTGTGCTTCAAATTCTAGCAATGTTACAACTTTCAATGCAAGCATGATAAGGAGAAGCTATCCTCTAATTGAAGTTTTAAAAAAAGTTATATTTATGTACATACTACCTTGTACGTTGCTAGCCTAAAAAATTGCATTTTGGTTGACGTAAGAGTCAAATAAAGACCCAGGAAACAAATTTCCATTATCTCACCCACTTCATACAATCATGAAAGGGTAGTTAGGAAGTGGAAGTGCAAACTTTTATGTCAATTAGATTTGCTAAGTTTAGGAGTGCAAAATTTTATGCCGATTAGAGATGTTAGATATTATAATTTAATTGTGAAAATGCTGGCCTTATCACTCAAAATAGCCTTGTCTAGTCATTAATTGTCTAGTCATTAAAGAAACAGCTAAACCTATTTTTATTGTAACGCTTATGAGGTCTTTTTTAATTAATCAATTCTAATTATACTTTGAAACATGGGGGAATGTTATGCATGGAATTTCATTGTTGTATGGTTTGTATTTTCAAATGGGAGGAAGTGAGGATGGTGCATTGTAATTTGTTTTTCAAAAACATAAAAGTGTGTGTATAAACAATGCATTTTTTATCATTGTTTGAGCATGCTTGCAATACATTTTTCAAGGCATTTTAATAAATTATTGATTACTTAAGCTAGCTATCTTGGTAGAAGGGAGGACTTTGCCAATTAAATAGGTGACCAACTAGTATTGTTTTTCATAGATTTGACAATTGCACTTAAATAATAGCATCCTTGTATTTTTGAAAGTATTCACATGTGTAAAAAGAGCCTATTATGTCATTTGATCATTAAGTAATTGCTTTTAAATAATACATGGTTGTGGGTTTAGGAAATGACATTTGAAAAAAGCAAAGTGTGTTCCTCCTAGGAGTATGTTTTGGATGATTAGGTAACAATAGCATATGAAAATGCTTTGTGCCACTACCTATGAAAAGCTTTCTAAAAGATTAATTTTGAACATGTTGATCGACATTATTAAATTCACACGAATTGCCAAAGAGAAACAAGTATCACTAATTCAAGTTTTTAATAACATCAAAGCATGGACTAATAATTTAACTCAATAGTCTCTCTCCTAAGACATTGATGTAAAGAATTAATATCTACCATTATCAAGTTAAACCCTAAGCAAATTTTAAGATGTTTTGGTTAAAAGAAAATGATGGAGGTAGCTATAGCTCATGTGATATCTCCACTATTTCCAAAAAAACAATATCGTGTAACTTGTTTATTTTGCAACCATCTGTAGAAGAAATAGTTTGTTTGTTAGCTCCTTCAAGTATTCAAAGTGAAGAGGCCTTGCATATACATATTTTTACTGCATCTAATATGATATCCATCACCTATATAAGATATGTAATTATAGAGCCAAAAAAGAAAAGAGGAAGTTGTGTAATTTAAGGGCTTACAAAACTTTGTTTGCTTCAAAAGATATTAGTCTTACTACATTTGCAAAGATTTGGAACAAAAACTTTGGAATTTTTTTCCATTTCACATTAAACATTATCATATGAGAGAGATGATTTATGAAAATTACCAAGACTTTATGCATTTAAAAAATGCATTTTTTAAAAATTTGACAAAACTTTGGCCTAGAATAAATTTCCATATAAGAAGGAGATCCTAGCATCTTCTTATATATGTATTTTCATTCTAAAGGAAACTTAAATAGATTTACTATATTTCTTTGTATCATGAAGATTCCACTATTATTGTTAATGTTGTATCACCTAGGGAATCATCCTATAGTGCTAGTAAATAGATCAAGTAGCAAAATTCTCGCATAGTAAATAATGCTATAATGTAGAAATTACATCAAGCATCATATTTCCTCCATAATAAATTGTGCCACTATGTATAAAAGTTAGTCAACCATCTTATATCTTCATTGATAGTTTTTAGTCTACTATACCAAGCCTTTCCCTTTATTCTCTTTATAAGCTCATGTGTGTGCCCCCCTTTATCTAAAATTAAATAAGCATTTTCTCCACTTACATAGATGGTCTTTAATTTGCCAAGCTATATCACAAAAGACATTGAGATTGGAAAGCTAACCAAGTGGTAACTACTAACTACATCAAGATATCTAATGCCATCAACCTAAACATTAGAGTGGCACTACATTAATAAATTCAATCAAATCCTGATGTTACCTTTACTTGGATCATTTGGGGACACTCATCAATCCACTAATTAGGCCAAGGGAGCTAATCAATTAACTCCATTAACTAATGCTTGGAGCTTTGATCTAGTGCATTGACTCAAGTAGCTCATGATCTCATTAATCATGATAACAAGATCATTGGCTATCACCTAATGTATTCTCCTACTCAAATGTATCATTCTATTTAGATCTAGTTAGCTCCAACAGGGTCTCAATAAATGTCCTATAAATGTATGCTTAAGAAACTCAATAAGGCCCTACCATGTTCTTTAAATGTGTTATGAATCAGTCTCAAATGTTTCATGGGAGTTTCATGCACTTGGATTCATGGCCCTATATCTTTTGGGGGGAATTGAGTCTATTGGATCTTCTTTTAACAATTGTCCATCTTACACTACTGGCATAAATTGATAGTAATGATTGGACGATTTGCTGCTAAATTAGTGATGGAGGTAGACTCCCAATGGACATCCTGTCTTCTCCACTCGCAACCCCCACATGCAAATATCACCCATTCCCTACATTTGAGGATTAATTTGATGGATGTGGCCTAACTTTTCTGTAGCCCCAAGGGATAGAGTGCAGAGGACCTAACTCCAAGCCTGCTAACGCACACCGTGACAAAGTGAGGATCCTACTCTCTAGTCACTAAGACAACATCCTAATACAACACTAATCTAAGGAGGATGCAACCTAACTGCAAGCATGATGAAGAGAGTGCTCATGACATGTATCTCAAGTCAATTAGGTTCCAAGATAGATTAGCTTGGACTCATAAAGAGAATCTTGAGATAGTGCAAAGTGCTTGATTGATATTCCTTCAAATGAACCTCCCTTTTATAGGTGAGGGTACTTACATCCATTTGCTTGCTCACATGTGGGATATCTCCTCCATGCCATGTGGCAGCTTATCCTTTGCCCATACCTTTGCTCTACATGTGCTCATGGCACCACAACTCTCAACACCTCCCCTTGGTGCCATAATCCTTTGGCTACTGCAAGGTGGTCAGATGTGAGTTACATTCCATCACCTCCCCTTAGTGCATGCATGCTACTTAAGGTGGTCAAGTGTGGCTTCTACATGTCAATACCTCCCCTGGGTGCTTTCATAGCTACTCTCAGGTGGTCAGGTTTGATTACAAAACATAATAGGCAAGGTTGGCAAGGTTTTTGCTTTTCAATACATTCCATTGATGTCACCTTTTGGCTCATGGCTTGATGATGACTCCGCGTAGTTGACTTGTTGATTCTTCAATCTGCAATCTTCTTCCTTGTGTCCCAGCTTCTTGCAATGGTGACACTTTGGTTTGTTCTTCAATCTGCAGTCACTTTGATAGTGACCCATCCTTCCGCAATGGTAGCATTTCACTGATGTTTTACTGAATAGTGCTTGTTCTTCATTATAGCTGTTGTATGTTGATGTTGATGTCGATGTCGATGTCGATGCCTTTAACTCTCTTTCTTTTTCGAGAAGAGAGGATACACATTCTTCAAACTTTGGATCTGGCAAATTCTTCAAAGTGGTTGTCAATGCACTATACTCTGCAGGCATGCTTTTAAGGAGAATTGCAAGTGCATCTTTCTCTCCTACTTTTGCATTTATGCCCTCTAGTTGAGTCATAATGCTTTTGATTTTGTTGACAAATTGTGCCATGGATTCATTGAAGCCCATGTGCATACCATAGAATTCAATCTTAAGATGAATTTCTTGGTTTTTGGCTTTTGCACCAAACACTGTGTTCAACTCATCCCATGCATCCTTGGCATGACCCTTAGAGTCTATATGATGAATTATGTTTGGACCCAAGTGCAATCCAATGAGTGATAGTGCTGCTTCATCTTTTTCCTTCCAGGCATCATTTTGTGCAGTGGGTATGTCTTCTTTTACAATCTTCCAAAGCTTTTGGTGCATCAGAAGATATCTCATTTGTGTAGACCATGTGTGAAATCCATCCCCAGTAAACTTCTCAACAGTTGGAGTGCGGATTGCCATTGCAAAGGTCTTACCAGTTTGATGATACTTTCAAATCTGGCAGTGTCTAATTGCATACAATGATTCTAACATGACAGGCGCGTAGAGCTCGAAAAGACGATCACTTTTCCTTTTTGGAGCATGTGCAGATTCTTCCTGGATTGCAAGTTATGGCTTGTTGAAGCTTTTGTGAAGAAGAGGGGGCCTTGATGATGTGGCTCAGGCATTCACATGCTGCATTCCAAACTATGCTTACAAAGGGACTGTGCTTAGGTGGCACTATGCCATGTGGCAACCTTCTAACCAGACTGAGTTAACCCAAGTTAAACAAAACGTGACCATGGTCTAATTAACTGCACCTAATCATAAACTTAAGCAAGGTTGACCTTAACCACAGTTAAAGCCTTATCTGCCACGTGGCTTAAGGTTACACCTTAGAAAAAACTTTGAGGCTGCAGAGAATTTGCAGCGACGACGGCGATGCGGTGGCGACGATGAAGATAGCTCGTTGGAGAGGCATTTGCAAGAAGTTCATTTTGCTGTAGATATTGGAGCTCTGTGGAGCTTTCATTGCAGGTCATTGCTCGTCGTCGAAGGAGGCTTGGAGACTGGTTGCTGTAGGATCGCTACTGTTGGTGCTGGTCATATAGCTCGTGAGACTTTGGAGACAGTGAGACGTAGCTGGCCCCGTGAAGCTCTGCCATGCAGGAGGTTATGAGTCTGGAAGCTTGGCCTTGCCAGAGTTTTCTGGTTGTAGTTTGAGGATGGTTGATAGCGGTCGGTAAAGCTTGGCGTAGGCAGATCTGGCGGCTTCAACTAGCAAAGCTCGACTACATGCTAGAGACTCAGCTGGATATCCTTGGAGCTGGCTTGTCGTGACTGTGTAGGAGGGTGTGTCGATTGTCGTGCAGGTTGCTTGAATCGTTGGCAACTATGGAGCTACGAGCAAGGTGGGTTGTGAGAAGCGTCGGCTGGCTGGAGCCGTATTACGAGATGCTCAAAGGAGCCACTTTGTGCCTTGCTTGCTTGTTGAAGTCGCCTTTGAGTGGCGTTGGTCGTGTTTGATTCTCCCTCTTTGATGGAGAGGTCCAAGCCGCCCTTGAAGCTGAGCGTTGGAGCTTCATTTTGGCTAGCAGCCTCCTTAAGGATACACAATGGTCACAAAACTCTATCTATGTTCCATATATCTTTTCGAGAATAGATAGGATGATTCTCTTTCTCACAAATCTCAAAGAAAACCTTTCGTTCTCAAACAGCATGAAAGAATGCTCTCTCAACCAAATCTCTCTCTCATCAAGAATGACGGAAATATCTCAAAGCAATGAACGGAATTTTCCTTCAATGGATGGAATTCTCTCAATCTAAAACTAAAACTAACCTATGAGAAAATATGTGCTCCTAAGGCAAGCCTACAACTAATCTAGGAGACTAGACCTAAGCTCTGATACCATGACAAAGTGAGGATCCTACTCTCTAGTCACTAAGACAACATCCTAATACAACACTAATCTAAGGAGGATGCAACCTAACTGCAAGCATGATGAAGAGAGTGCTCATGACATGTATCTCAAGTCAATTAGGTTCCAAGATAGATTAGCTTGGACTCATAAAGAGAATCTTGAGATAGTGCAAAGTGCTTGATTGATATTATTTCAAATGAACCTCCCTTTTATAGGTGAGGGTACTTACATCCATTTGCTTGCTCACATGTGGGATATCTCCTCCATGCCATGTGGTAGCTTATCCTTTGCCCATACCTTTGCTCTACATGTGCTCATGGCACCACAACTCTCAACACACCGTCTCTCCTATGCAGGGGCTCTTAACTTTTTCAAAGGAGGATTTTTTTAGTCTCCTTTCCCTCAAAGCAAACATAGCCTTAACAATCCCAACCCTCTCTCATCATAGACTGATGGTCCTCCTAAATATGCTTCACTACACATAAGTTCCATGAAAGAAGAAAGCAAAATTGCAAGATGGAAGAGGTAAAAGTTGTACAATAATAGAGTTAGGGAGAACATCATGGAATTCACATTTTCCTTTTGGGAAAGAGCAAGCAAGATAGAAGAATAGAATGGCCTACTCCAAAAGCTACTTCTATTTTCAATTATCATACACGAAGAACTTCATGACTTCTATATAGATTGGCTAAGGATTCATGTGTTAATAAGTCAATTGCCTAGATATCACCCCCTTGCACATACAGTCTTAGGTTAGATCTTGCTAGGCTAGAGGCATATTGTCACAAATGTGAGGTTCCTACACAAAGGTTACTAAGTATTCTATTTGAAAAAGTTGAGATAATAATAAAGGGTATCCATCAAGGTGTTGAGACAATAAGGAGTCATCCCTTTATGTGATACCTCGTATCATAACTTCTCCCCAAACAAGTTGAGGTCCACAAGAACATCCGTATGGGTGCAACTCCTAGGTTTTCCATTATCATGCAATCAAGTTGTCATGCTATGTGGAGGACTATGGGTAGAGTCATGATTAGATTCTACTGGCATCGTTAGTGATGTACTTGTGTGGGAAGATGAGGCTAGCCAAAGCCTATAAAATGTGGGATGTATCTTTCACTCATAGACAACCACCATCAGAGAACTTTGCCTTTGCTCTCAGTCTCCCAAGTGTCTCTCTCTCTCTTCTTTTCCTCATTTGACTCTCTGATTCCAACATGATATTAGACCAAGATCTATTTAAACTTCCCTCTTGAATCTAGTTAGCACTCTTAAAATGTCAAAATTTTGAAGGAAATGCTTCTACAACTACAAAATTATGCATGTTGTTTTTTGTGAAGAGCAACCTTGTGCATCTCCCTCTTTTGAGATGCTATCTATCTATGAAGATATTCAAAATATGTGCTGCTTGTATCGTTGGATTAGGGGGATGTAAGATTGAAAATTTGGGGAGGGATGTTTTTGCAATAAAGCGAAGAACTGTTCCAAGAGTGAATAGAGTTAAAAAAGCTAAGCATTTTTATATGCATGGAATCTACACTAATCCATTCTAGGAGTCCATGGAAACACCCCACTTGTGTGGAATGTTGCATTGATGATGTCAAAATTACTATGGTGGAAGGAGAGAACTTGATTGCAATAGGGTTTGCATTTGATATAGGATGACTTGGCAATGAAGCATAACAACTCTCTTATAAGTGATGTGAAATTAGTATTCATTGATTTACACTTATATGCATAGTTAACCTTCTAGCACTGAGGAAACATATGGACTTTTGACTAAATTATATATTTTTGCTAGTCAAATAGGGGATTTATAAATCTTTTATTGTTTTGTATCGCTTGCTTTTTGGTAATCCTCTTGTGGGCCATGTGCATGCCCTATACGAGTAAATCCATAAAGCGCTCATCCATCAATTCGGCTTGTGTGGGGTCTTGCTTTCTTAGTTGCTTGTATTTTGTAGCTGAGCCATAGGCACAGTTCGCACGGTGGCCTAATGCTTCCTACACCTCGATCCAATTGGTGGAGGAGGGTGCTGCCGATTTTGTTAATGGGGCCTTGCTCTTGAAGGAAGAGAGTAGGGAGGTGAGTTGCTTGGAGAGATATGGAAACGGTTGCTTGGGCTAAGTATTTAGGCTAGTTGGGTCATTGAAGTTGACAAAAAGATCATTGTAAAGCTAATCCTCGATCGACTCGGGCTGCGCTAGCCTATGTTGCTGTTGTTGTTGCTACTTTAGTAATTGAGTGGTCATGAGAGAGGGGGTGATCACTTGTGTTATAGTGAGAAACATTGTGAGGCTGTACTACCACAGTGGCCTTTTGCTTAGCCCTTTCCAACTTGTTCTTAGCCCAAGTGGAGGCAGCCCTAGACTCCTTCTGTTGCCTATCGTAATATTCAATTTTTCAATGGTTGAGAATGCTGGGGCCGATACTAGTTGATCCACCTTGAAGTGCAGTGTGTCACATCGTAGTGATCTGTTGGCCAATTCTTTGGCTTGATGATGTGCTTAATGAGAGGCATAAGAAGCATTAGGTTTAACGGAGAATCGGAGTGAGTAGGGAGTAGAGAGACTCACTGCACTCACAATAGTGGGGATAATCACAATGAGTGAGTGGTACCTCCCCAAGTACACACATATATATCTATTATGGATAAGGTAGTAACCCTTAAGTACATCTAAGTACAAATGTGTACATAGTGTACTTAAGTGTCCTACATTAAAGTACAACATGAAGTACTATTTACATAGGGTGGCCAGTGCCTTTACCCCAACAACCTCCCACTTAAAGGCAGTGTGCCCTCAAGGAGAGAAAGAATATTGGCCTCAACCAATACCCATAAGAGATCTGCAGTGTGCAAACCTCTCTGCAGCTAACCCTTTGGTTAACAGATCTGCCGGATTGTCATCTGTATGCACCTTAACAAGCTTAATTTGCTTGTTTTCAAGCACCTCCCTGATAAAGTGATATTTCACATCTATGTGCTTAGTCTTTGCATGAAAAACAGGATTACGTGCCAACTGTATGGCACTCTGACTGTCACAATGCAACAATGGAATCTCCAATGGATAACCCAAATCTGCCACTAGCCGAGATAGCCATATAGCTTCCTTGCACGCCTCAGTGGCTGCAATATATTCAGCTTCTGTAGTAGACAAAGCAACGCATTGCTGCATTCTAGATACCCACGACACTGCACCTCCAGTGAAAGTGAAAACATAGCCGGTAGTAGACTTCCGGGTATCAGGGTGGCCGGCATAATCAGAGTCTGTATAACCCTGCACTTTGGCATCTTGACTGCCGAAACATATACACAAGTCCTGTGTACCCTTTAGGTATCTCATGACACCTTTCACTGCATTCCAATGCTTCTTGCCAGGTTTAGCCATGTATCTGCTAACCACTCCCACTGCAAACGCAATATCGGGCCTGGTTGCAACCATAGCATACATGAGACTGCCACAAGCTGATGCATACGGAATCTTTGACATCTCAGCTCTTTCAGCATCTGTCTGAGGGCTGTCCAAAGCACTGATTTTCACATAAGGAGGTAATGGAGTACCAATACTCTTCCCCCCCTCCATGTGAAATCTCTGCAAGACCTTGCCAATGTATTCCTTCTGAGATAAGTATAGCAACCGCTTTTCCCTATCCCGAAGTATGCGCATACCCAATATATGGTTTGCATCACCAAGATCCTTCATATCAAAGGTCTGGTGCAATCTCTTTTTCAAGGCATTCATCTCCTTATGAGATTTTCCAGCAATCAACATATCATCCACATACAAAATGAGGATAAGTAAACTGCCATCTGAAGCTTTCTTGGTATATAAGCAGTGATCAATGTCACTTCTCCTGTAACTTTGGGTTCGCATGAATGTATCAAACTTATGATACCATTCCCTAGGTGCCTGCTTTAGACCATAAAGACTTTTCTTCAGTCTGCATACAAGCTTCTCTTTGCCCTTCACTGTAAAACCCTCTGGCTGCTGCATAAAAATTTCCTCATGTAAATCACCATGAAGAAATGCTGTTTTGACATCCATTTGGACCAAATCCATATCTGCATGTGCAACCAATGCTAATACAGTTCTGAGTGTTGTCATCTTGACAACGGGAGAGAATATCTCCTCAAAGTCAACACCATATTCCTGCTTGAACCCTTTGGCAACCAGTCTGGCTTTATGCCTTGGCTTTTCACCAGGTGTGACTTTAAGTCGATAAACCCATTTGCATGGAAGTACCTTCTTATCTGTAGGCAAGGGTACCAATTCCCAAGTGCCATTTTTGTGAAGACTGTCCATTTCAGACTTCATAGCAAGATCCCATTGAACCTTGTCTGCCCTCTGCTTAGCCTCTCTGTAGCATGAAGGCTCTCCACAATCAGTGAGCATCAAATAATCAAAGCCGGGAATGAATCTGTCTGGTTGCCGTGATGGTCTAGTTGACCTTCTAACTTGATGTCCATCATCATCATGAGGTGGCTGTCCAGCCTGTTCATTACCCTGTTCTGGCTGCATTTGCATGTCAGGAAGATCATCTAACTGTGGTACATCCATTTGGATATCATGTGCCATGTCTGGCTGTCCATTTGGACCTACTGCAGCATCATTTAGTGGCTGATTATGCTGCTGTAATGGCTGATTTACAGCCCTCCTGTGTTGCCCATGATGCCTGTCATCATCAATAGTTACTTTTGAAGGTTCCTGCTGTACAACAGGCTCCTTGAACATGATGGTTTCATCAAACACGACATCATTGCTGCGTATAAGTTTTCTGTTTGTGGGATCCCATAATCTGTAGCCCATCTCACCTTTGTCACCATATCCTAGGAAAATGCATTTTAGAGACTTTGGATCCAATTTAGTTCTGTCCTCTTTGCGTACATGCACATACACAACACAACCAAAGACCCGTAGATGTTTGTAAGACGGAGGCTTGCCCGTCCATGCTTGTTCAGGCACACCACCACATAGTCTCTTGTTTGGTGACCTGTTAATAAGGTGCACAGCTGTCTTTACAGCTTCAGCCCAAAATGTGTGGGGCAATGCAGCATGTGACAACATGGATCTGACTTTCTCTTGAATGGTCCTGAACATTTTTTCAGCTGTACCATTCTGTGGAGGATCATATGGTGCAGACAACACCCTTTGGATACCCTTTGCCTCACAGAATTCTTGAAATTCTTTGGACAAGTACTCTCCACCATTGTCAGATCGTAAGGCTTTCAGTTTTTTGCCTGTCTCATTTTCAACCAGTGCAACAAACTTAGTGAAAGCCTTGAACGTATCACTCTTCTTTCTGAGAGTGTAAACCCACACTTTGCGGGTGGCGTCATCTATGAATGACAATATGTACTTTGAACCTCCTAAAGAGAGTGTAGGCATCTCACACACATCTGTATGTACTAGCTCCAAGAGCTGTAATTTCTGATTTGACCTTCTCTTATGAGGTATTTGTACTTGACGACCGTAGAGACAAAATTCACATTTCTGCAAATCTGAATATTTTAGACTCGGCAAGTAACCAAAATGAGCCAATTGCTCCATTCCCTTAATACTCATATGGCCAAGCCGGCTATGCCACAATGAAATCTTTGGCAGCTCGGTGGCATTTACATCAGAATGCGGACAATGTCCAGCATGAAGTGAGTACAAAGTATCAACCTTAGGACCCCTGGCAATAGCCATTGCCCCTTTGCTGATTTTCCATTTCTGATTACCAAAGGTGGTAAGATAACCATCATCATCCAACAACCCTGTGGAAATCAAGTTCTTCTTCACCTCAGGAACATGCCTGACCCCTTTAAGCATTAACTGCTGGCCATTTTCAAGAACAAGCCTGACATCACCTATACCAATGATAGAACATGCATGGTTATCACCAAGAAAGACAACTCCCTTCTGCCCTCCTGCATATCTGACAAACAGATCTCTGTAGGATGTCACATGAAAGGAAGCACCTGAATCTATAATCCAGGAAAACATATCTGATCCATCACCAGCATGAAGTGTATGAGCCTCCAGTGAAGAGGTGAAACATATCTCATGTCCACTGTCACTGTCACTAACATAAGTAACATTCAGCTCCTCTTTTTCTTTGCCCTTAGACTTGCCTTGAGCCTTGCCTTCTTTGGCTCTCTGGTCATTCTTCTTTTGAAAACACTTTTTCTCAATATGTCCCTTCTTGCCACAATAGTTGCATACAAGATCACTCTTAGAGCGGGACTTGCTCCTGTCTCTTTCTTTGTCTTTTCCACGTGTTTTGGACCTGCTGCGTGCATTCAAAGCATTTGACTTCCCAATAGCATTGTTCTTTCTGTTCATCTCTTCCTGTAGAAGAGCACTCTCCACATCTGCAAATACCAGAATGGTTTTTGAGTTGCTGGTAGAAGTCCTGAATGTGTCCCATGACTCAGGTAGAGAACATAGGATGAGTGTAGCTTTCAGCTCATCATCGAGCTTCAACCCCTGGTTGATCACCTGGCTGAATATGCTGTTAAACTCAATAATATGAGTGGACATAGCTGTCCCCTCCTTCATTTGAAGACCAACAAGCTTTTTTAGCCAGTAAGCTTTTCCCGTGGCACTTTTCTTGGCATAAGTATCCTCAAGACGTTGCCACATCTCCCACGCAGTAGGTTCATCCCTGATGCCTACAACCAGTGAATCAACAACTGTAAGCATAATGGTCGACCTGGCCAAGCCGTCCATCTTCTCCCACTGCTCATCAGTAATGTTGGAGGGCTTAACACCCTTCTCCTTTATAGGTTTGTACTGGTCCTTCTGCATCAACACATTGTAGCACTGTGTCCTCCATATGTCGTAATTTTTAGCTCCTTCGAGCTTCTTTATTTGGAACAAGGACGACACGTCGCTGCTGGAACTCATGGTAAAGTGATAAGAGTTTGTTCCTTGATGGAACTGCCTGACTCCCTGCGAGCACTAGTCACTCCAACAAAATTCTCCCGCAGCGGAAGTACGATCAAAAGTGAACTTTGTACTGTTTCAGTGGCACAAAACCAACTGAATATTGTTCTCCCACTTGCTGCAGAAACAGGACAGCAAGCTGATTTTACTGTTTTCAGTGGCGAAAATGCAATACAACTGCGTATAATCACTCTAGAAAAATTTCAGAACTGATATAATATTTTACAGCTGCAATATTTTGCTTTCTGATGGTCAAAATAGGTCAAAACAGGCTGTTTGACAGTCCCGGACTGTCAAAAAACAGTAATTTTCTGATTTTTGGATGAAATCCCTGATTTTAGACCTTCAAATGACCTCCAAATACACCAGTAACTTCCCCCCCAGCTGAATATACAGTCTAGAGTTGAAGTGGCTCAAAAGCCCTCTGAATCATAGCATCATAAGCACATAAAATGGCTGCATATCCCATGCATTAACACGGTAAGTGTCATCAACAACTGTTGCTCACAAGGCATTTGAATACATATCCATTTGGGTTGCATCCAACATAGCATACACTGTAAGTATCAAGCACAGATCTGCCCAATGCATATACTCAGTGCCAACACTGACATACAATCACTGGCCAAGTGATAAGACCTGTCTCGACACTGTTTGCGGCATAAGATAAGCCTCAGTGCGAGTAAAAGGCCCTGCCACAAGTAGAACACCTGCACCTGTATGTGTATATTCACAATACAAGGTACAAGGAAAAGAAAATGGCAGGAATGAAAGATGACAATGCAAGTAATACAGAGTACCTGGCTCAAATGCCAAATGAGCCACGGTTATGCCAGTGGGCTTCACACTGTTGTGTATGATACCTGTAGCTTACGAGCAGGGCCACAATCAAGAGAAGATGCTCGCATGAACAATCCTCAGCATCAGTAGATCAGCAGTAGTGACTCGGGCAGCACAAGCAGCAGGCTGGGGTGCTCCTGGAGAAGGTAGGACTGCTCCAGCACTTGCTACAGCAGCAGCTCTAGTACAAGCGGTAGCAGGGGAGCTCCAGAAAGAGGTCGGGGTGCTGCTACAGCAGGTCGTTTTGCTACAGGGGAGCTCCAGGAGCAGCTTGGGCAGCAAACAGCAGCTCGTTTTTGCTATGGGGAGCTCCAGAATGGCCTGGAGCAGCTCTGGGTAGACCCGGAATGACCTGGAGCAGCTCGGAGCAGCTCCGTAGAGGTGCTCAGGTGAAAAACGACCTGCACAGGGTAGGCTTCCAGCTCTCTCAGCTCAGCAATGAACTCCCCCAGCACACGAACTAGCAGTAGCAGCTCGCGGGAAGAGAGAAGGGAGAAGCAGGAAGTCTCCTGCAGGGTATGGCTCTGATACCAGTTAACGGAGAATCGGAGTGAGTAGGGAGTAGAGAGACTCACTGCACTCACAATAGTGGGGATAATCACAATGAGTGAGTGGTACCTCCCCAAGTACACACATATATATCTATTATGGATAAGGTAGTAACCCTTAAGTACATCTAAGTACAAATGTGTACATAGTGTACTTAAGTGTCCTACATTAAAGTACAACATGAAGTACTATTTACATAGGGTGGCCAGTGCCTTTACCCCAACAAGGTTCCCAATATTTTGCTATGGCTTGTGACACTAGAGGTCCATCTCCTCGTAGAAGTAATCCACCCAATTGGTGCAAAATTGAACTAGTTCAAAGAGGCGGAGCAACAGGTTGGCCATGACCACATTGTGGTGGTCTGACACCTCCACATTTGTGAGGAACTAGAGTACTGGAGCTAGCTTCACATATGCATGATGCTTGATGTCATCAAAGGGCATGCCTCCCTTGTGGCAACAAGTGTCCCAGTCCACAAATAGGGTTAGCTTTTGCTCGAACGGCTCTATTATCATTGGGATTCCAAAAATAGCCCTTATGGCATCAATGCTGAATTAGAAGTGGTGGGTGATGCCCTAGTCATATAAAGAAGGACATCGGTTGAGTGGCATGCAAGGGTCCCACTCCCCACCCCATAGGCACACGATAGCCTCAAAGGTCCTGGGAGGAATGAGAGAGAGGGGTTCAACCACCTTATTATATGAAAGCCTTATAGACTTCCCACATTGCTTATGGAATTAGGGGGACTTATAGTAGACATGTCATCAAGCGCCTCCATGAGCCCATGTACCATATTTTTTCCATTAGCCACCAACCACACAAGGGGAAACCCAAGGGGATTAGCCCATATCCAACACTAGGTACCCAAATATACTCATTGCATTCGTAGTGGACCTGACCTTCTAGCAGCCGCTTAGGGATCCCATCTCGGGTAACTCCATTTCTTTTTGGGGTTTGTTGCATGTCTCCTCTTACGGGGCTTCTTATGCTTAGGAGCTTGCATTGGGCTTGGCATAGGAAGTAAGGGTGATAGGGAAGCTGCGTGCTGACATTTGAGGATGGAGAACATTAGCTTGGGGAGCAGTTCTAGGGAGCCAGCGGTGTCCTTTCTCTTAACTTCGAGAGGCAGGGGTTAGGACCATTGATGTGGTGGGTATAGCTATTCATGGTGCTCTTGTGTTTCCCGTAGGTGCCTCAGCCAGTGAGCATTGTGGTACTGGCTTTTCCACTTGGGGTGATGGCTGTGGTGGAGGTGGATGTTGGGGCTTGGACCTTGCTAGGTGGGTTGGCCTAGGGCGGTTACTT
The DNA here is from genome assembly GCF_047967505.1 of Dipteris shenzhenensis. Lineage (NCBI taxonomy): Eukaryota > Viridiplantae > Streptophyta > Polypodiopsida > Gleicheniales > Dipteridaceae > Dipteris > Dipteris shenzhenensis. Next base: position 21,840,575 of record NC_141598.1, on the reverse strand, counting down.
TGCTCAACTTGGAGGACAGGGGGATCTTTGACTCTTAGGGTGCCATGTCCTTGACGAGTTTTGGGCCCTGTCGTTGTTAAGGACCTTATCCTGTGGAAACCATTTGGCCAAGAAATGACCAAGCTCTTGAGCACATTCTGGTATCAAATCCACTAGGAATAATGGGGCATTCAAGAAATCATAATCCTCCACAATTGCGGGCTCTCCATTTGGAATATGATCTGCCATGAAATGGGTATGTCACTTTGCAAACCACCACTGTGGTGAAATCAAACTTCAAAAGGATAAGCATTCACCATGTGATGCATCCCACCATGCATAATTTATTTACTAGGTTGAGGAGTGCTTGGTGGTCCATGAAGAACAAAAATTTGTTTGCTAACAAGTAGCGATGAAACTTCTTCATGGCATAGACCAATGCAAGGCCTTGCCTCTCCATTGTTGTATATTTCATCTACATCATTAAGCTAGCGACTTGCAAAATATATTGGACAGTCCAAATTATACTTGCTTGGCTGTGCCAACACACACCTATTGCAAACTTAGAGGGATCTATATGCACATGGAATATTTAATTCTAGTCTAGTGATCACAAGATCAGGGCAGAGGTGAGGACGAGTTTGAGCATCTCATAGGAGGTTTGGTAGGCCTCTGTCCAGTTGAACATGAGCAACGGCTTTCCAAATCTCCCTAATGTCCCTTTTTTTCAAGTAAGAAACCACTTTTATTTTCTATTTAGATGAGGTTACCTTATATACTATTTATTTGCATTAGCAAATGAGATGGGTTTAGCGTCTTTTGACATTTCAATGTTTGCCACCTTTCCATCCCCTTCCATCAAAATTCATACATCCCATCTCATCCCCCATCCCCTCTCTTTTTCCCTATATCCCCATCCACTCTTTCTTTTTTGATATATTCAGCCCCATTCCCCCTTCCTTCCATCTTTCCTTCGTCCTATTCTTCTCTCTTTTTTGGTCTCATCCTCTCACATCCTCCCACATCTCTCCCTCTTTTTCCCTCTTTTCTCCCCGAGAAAACACAAAGCTGCTAGTAGAGATCATATAAGAGATACTAGTAGCCCAATTAGCGTCCACATACCCATGTAGTTAAATCTCTCTTCCCATCCTCATAGAAAAGTCTATAATGCAACGAGGACTTTGCATACCTCAACATGTGTCTAGCTACATCCAAATGTGGTTGCCTTGGTGGCTACATAAATTTCCTTACCAAACCCACAAAATAGCTCAAGTTTGATCTAATTATAGGCATGTAAATCAATCTGCCTACTATGCGCTTGTACATAGTGTCCTCAAGGAGCTCACTTGTCTTTGTAGTAGAGATTTAGATTCTGCTCCAATGGAATAGAAATAGCTTATAACCTTTCATGCCCCATACTTGGACAACATGTCCAATCCATACTGCCTTTGCAATAGCCATATATCACTTGGGGATCTATTTAGCTCAATGCCTAGAAAGTAACACAGCTCTTCCAAATTGTTAAGTGATTGGTTAAAAATATGCCACCGTTGGCTAGTGATGTGATTTGATGGACAATGTCAAATTCGTAGAGCCAAGATTGTGTCTTTGGAGCTAGATGGTCCCAAGAGGATGGTAAAAGAATGAGAAGAGAGAGTGGTATAAAGAGATTAGGGTTGGCCCTCCCTTCAAAAGGTGACATGTGTAAAAGGTCAAATCGTTGACTTTGGTCTTCATTGTTGTATGCACAAGTTTGGAATACAAGCTCCCTCTTCTCTTTCAAGAGTGTCTTTGGGTGTTCTCTTGTTACCCTTGTAATGCCTTTGTGTTTGCCACTCCATCCCCCTTCACTCTCGTCTTCCCTTTTCCTTCTCCCTCCCTTCTCCCCTCTCTTCTCCCTTCTCCCCTTCCCTCTTTCTCTCATGGAAACACATTGCAACAATCTGAGAGCCGCTTGAGTGGCCCGTGCTTTGCATTTCTCTCATAAGGAGTAGCTTGGAGTGGAGGTTCCATCCGCATTCCTTCAAGATACCCATGTGAGTCACCGTGGAGACTACACATCTTTGGTACCGCTGTCAGGGAGTTCAAGGTATGCTTTTGCATTGCACTTTCCTTCTCTCATCATCTACCCATTGCTCATTGTTTCAAGCTTAACTTGGAGCTTTGAAAGTGGAGTTGTAGGAGTGAAGAACTCGTGTGTTTGGACGGAAAATAGAAGAAGCTGTTATTTTTTGTTTTGAAAGAATTTTGGATCATTTGAAGCTTGCTTTTTATGTTTTTTAGCGTTTTGAGTTGGTACAAAGATAGTTGGGAAGACTGCTAAGGAGTGTATGATGTCAAAACTCATAAAAAACAACCAAGAATGAGGAATCAAGCAGAAAATCAAAGTGGTTTTGAGTGTTGACAGTCACCTCTTCAAGAAATCTCTCATTTTGCATTCAAATGTTGTTTTTCTTTCTTGTTTTTTGCATTGGGTAGGTAGATTAGTTAGTTTGGCATCCCCCCATCACAAAAAAACTTGAACAAAAACTCCAAAATGGTCAAGAATCATCAAAAACCAATCGGTGGCACTGTGTGTTCCTATCCCCATGGGTCGTTGCCTTAGTGCTATCCCCATGGTTGTCGCCTTAGCGCTATTCTACCGATGGTCAAACTTGTGTTAACCCATTGACTTAGCCCTATCCCCACTTCCTGACACATGTCAATACACCTAACCTGCCCCCCTAATTAATTACTACCGGTCAACTATCCCCACACTCAAACATGCATTGACTTGGTGCCATAAGGCTATCCTGCTAGTCGTTGCCTTAGCTCTAGTTCCATGGGTCATCACCATAGCTCTATCCCACTGGTCAAACAAGAATTGACTCATTGCTTTAGCTCTATCCTGCCAGTTGTTGCCTTAACTCTATCCCGTCGACTTGCTATCCCCACGGGTCATCACCATAGCCCTATCCCCATAGGTCGTTGCCATAGCCCTATCCCCACGGGTCATCGCCATAGCCCTATCCCCATGGGTCATCACCATAGCCCTATCCCCATGGTTGTAGGGATAGCTCTAGGAACACAAAAATCAAGAAAAAGCACATGAAAATTGGGATCTCAAGCATCAAGAAATGATGAAATTCGCATGCAAATTGCATTAAAATAAACCCCATTTTGCAAAAAAATGACTAGGGTGCTATCCCTGCACCTCGTCGGGATGCTGTCCTTGGACCCTAAAAGCCACAAGGGATTGCCACGCCTTGACCTCACATCGAGGTGGATTCAACCTAGAATTGGGGCCTCAACTATCCCAATGAACACATGATCTTGAGATCAAGAAGAGTCCTACAAGCTCACCTTGAGCTAGAAGATAGTGCCTCAAATAGCATATTGTCAACTTCCATACCTAGGTGGGCAATGGGCATCCTTAGAGTTAGCAAGCTCAAAATTTGGTTCTCACTCCCTGCAAGAACTACCACTAGATGAACTCGGAAGAGTCCATGAGTCAAGAGGATAGAGACATGGGTGAACCCTCTAATATTAGAGCCTTAGTGGCTCTGAACTCCATCCCCATTGATATCCACTCTCCTACCCCATCTATAGTAGCAGGTACATTAAGGGAAACTTTTTCCAATATCATTGGAAGGTTTGGATTGACAGACCCAGTAGAGTGTCTAAACCCATTTGCTAGACATACTAGGGCAATGTCAAAGCCTCAAGTGCTAGCCCAACCACCGATGTTAGAAGAAATACTCAAGGAACCAGGTCCCAGGATACCTAATGGCAATCAACCCCCATCTTACCAATTGTTTGATGATAGACAATCCTATGGGGATGGATTTGGACCCAGATTCTCACAAGGGTCCCAAAATCTAGAGCAAAGGGGGCAGAGGAGTAACCTTCAAGGCTCACAATTAAGACCCTTCACCTCGGAAGCCCCTATGATGCCTCCTTGATAGAAAAACATGGGAGATATTCCCTACCCAACAAGTGTCCCTTATAGGCCTATGCCTATAGGGAGCATACCAGTCCCTAGAGGACCTCCAGTCCAACTTGTTCGGCCCAATTCAACCCATGTCACAATGCAAATGCCTACTAGTGGGCATGGATCCTCCCATCCCAAACCTCGTGCCATCAAGTCCATGGAACCCTTCATCAGTACCACCAATGTATGGGATAGGGCCCACCATTCCTCTTGTATTGCAAACAGTCCTTACGGACGAATCTATGAGAATCCTAGTCCAAGCACTAGGAAGGGGGGCTGTCGCTCCACCACCAATGTTTCCAAAAAGGGATACCAACCCCTCAAGGAGCAAGACTGTCATAATCTCCAAGCTAATCACCAAGTTTGTAGGAGAAGGAGACCTAGTCTCCCATGTTAAGAGATTTGAACAAATCTGTGAGACCTTTGGTGATATTGGGGATCTACACAAGATCAATGCTTTTAGCTTGAGTCTTGATGGCAAGGCTGGACAATGGTTTAGAGCCTTAAACCCTAAGGAGAAAATAAATTGGGACACATAGCATAAATCTTTCATTGTGGGGTTCGGGGTTCGCCCCCAGTGGTCCTAAGTGGAGCCCAATTAACTAGCTTTATGAGGTGAAGTAGAAGGAGAGTGAATTCTTAAGAGAATATATCACTAGGATTAAACATCTAAACTCACAATGTGAACCCCATGAGAGGATGGGTGATGTACAACTTCTACCATGCTTCCTTATAGGGCTACAAGATGCTAAACTACATGATCATCGCTTTGCTATGAATCCCACATCGTTTGAGCTATGCAGCAAGATAGCGATATGCTTGGGGGATAACATGAGGGAGAAGCCCCAAAAGGATAAATCTTAAAGTTCCTCAGACAATAAAGGCTTCAACCTTAGAAGTAGCTAGGGATGCAAGCATGACGCCCAAGGTTCTAAACATGGAAGAGTTGGCCACATATCTATTAATGAACAAGTTGAGCCAACAATGGAAAATAGAAGCACCAAAAGATGCTCTAGGCAACCCCCATCTATTTCCACAAAGAGATAACATATGGTGTGGGGTATGTAATGGAATTCATCCCACTAAGGAATGCCCTCATCTTAGAGCTAGGCCAACACTCTATTGTGCCCATTGTGTTTGCTGGGGAAATCATGATACATCCCAATGTCATTATCCTAGGGTGATTCCTCAACCCATGTATCAACAAAGGCTGCATCTACCATTGCTTGCATCCCCCAATTCATCCAATCAGGCACAATTGGCAATACAAAGAGCCACATCAGCCAATCAAGGGTAATTTATGGCTCAAAATATTCAATTACCCCCTCCAGTATTGGGACCTCAACCACCACCACCACAAATTACTCCCGTGAATCAAGTATTGGTGGAAGAGCTACCTAGTGATTGATGGGATATCTCAAGGTGTATGCCTTAGGCACACCTTGGTTTCTATGTGTGAGTGCTAGAGGCACAATTAGGTGCCCACAAGCACAGTTAGGTGGTGGAGAGCCACATAGGATGATTGAGAGAATCTAGGAGCAGATTGAGGAGATGATTAAGGAGCTCTGAAGTCATCAGTGATGTCAGTGAGCATGTATGAGGTGCCTACTTAAGGACCTCACTCTTCTTCATTCCATAATGCAAGTATTCTGAGTTTGTGTCCACTCTTTGCTTTCCTTTCAATTTACCAACATGGTATTAGATCCCTTTGATCCCCCTTGAGCCCATTTCTGCCACATCATCTTCTTCTTCTTCATCTTCTTCTTCCCCATTTTCCTCCTTCTTCCCAAAATCTTTGAGAGCCTGGTTCTCTGCCTACAAACGACATTGCCCAAACCCTCTGAGCTGCAAACTCCTCTAGTATGGACAAACTTCCAGCTGCAAGCTTTCTAGGAAATTGCGACTGTACGTGAAATGCCAACACTTACACTGATCGATAAAAATCCGTGCAATTCCATCTGTGTACCTATCCATCTGCAAATTCCTTTCAGCTTGTGTTGGAGACACTGAGGGCAGATACCCGAGTGCCAGTGTGCTTTGACCATTTACTACTTGTGTAATAATAGGGTTGGGTATTGTTTGGTGTGACCAACAATAGCCACCTCCAAGATCCACAACTTGAAAATTTCATGAAAAGTGTTGTAATATTGAAATTTATAAATAAAATCTCAAATTTTATTTCTTGAATCAAGAGATCCAAACCTTGAGACCTAGTAGAGCAGGTCTCTAAGCCATCATAGATGGGTCATGCTACTCATTGACATGATACCATACATTTTTACTGAGACCCTTCCATGAGAAAGTTTGCTTAAAGTTCCTCATTATTTGGGAGTATTGTTTTTGCATAACTAGGTATTGTTCAATGTGAATGATAATGACATGTGTTTGAGGGTACATTTCAGATAATAAAATCAGTTATTGTAAGAGGTCGTTGGGGTTTGAGAGATAATTGGTGGGAGGGTAGGTTTTAGATTTTTTAAGTGTCGACTTTAATGTGAGGCGGTTGCAATAACAATCAACATAATGTGCATGCATGTGTGTGTGCGTGTGTGTGTGTGTGTGCGTGCACATGCGCGTGTGTGTGTGTAAGACATAACAACACCCCTTTGCATAGTGAAAAGACAAAAGAGCGAAGCAAGACAATGAAATAGGACTAATTGCATTAACGAAAAAGTTTGTACAAGTCGGTGAATCCCTGTTTATAGAGGAAACTAGTAGTGGGCATTTTTGTAGAAATGACTTTGTGGAAACTGTATGAAAGTTGAGCTTAAAAATTCTTGGCAAGCATCACTTTTATCGAAGAGGGGAGTCTGCCTACCTGCCACCATCCAACAAGAAAATATGGTGAGAACCAGCTTAACTTTGATTGGGAAGACAAGTGTCATAGACACCCCTCCCTTGTTATGGGGGTCACAATAAAAAAGTAGCTTAAACATAGACTTAGATAGCTCGTTATGGTGTTAAATGTGTAAAAGTGTGGGTTTATAACTTGTGGAGTGGGGTGAGTGAACTGAGATGAATATGCTAGGGTAAATTAGCTTGAGGTAAAAACGGAGGGGAAGGGGAAATGTACTGAAAAATTGATCAAAGTGTTGAGAGTATGGAAGGTGGGAAAAATTACTTGAGGGAAATTGTAAAGGGAAGATACAAGGGGAATCTGAAAAGGGAGCATTATCAGAGGTAATTAAATAAATAAATAAGGGGGAGGGAAAAAGGTAAAGGGAGAATTACATAATAGAGAGAAGGGGGAGGAAAAAACCAAGATGGGGAAAGAAAAAAACCAGGAAGGGAAGGATGGTAAGTGGCTGGGGGGGTGTGAGAAAGACAATAAGCAAGAGGTGAAATTTTGAAGGCAATAGGAAAGGAGGGGGAAGAAATTGGAAAGAGTTAGATTAAAGCCTAAAGAAATAGTGGGTGGGGGGTTAAGGGAGATAGATAGATTAGGAACATAAATAAATAGATAGATAAGTTGAGATTATAGAGAAAATGGAGGGAGAAATTGAAAAAATAAGGGTAAGGAGGGAAAAGAAAAAACCCTTGCTAAAAGGATAAGTAAATAGAAAGGGGGGGAGGGAAAAGAAGAGAAAGTTAAGTAAATAGGGAGGGGGAGGGGGGGGGCTGGAAGAGAAATATAAATATATGTAAATTGAGAAGAAAGGTAGGGGGGAGCACGTGAGGACAATAAATGAAGGAAGGGGGGAAGGGAATTAATGGAAAAGTAAGAAATACAAAGACCTGTGAGTTCATTTTGCAGGTAAAGATGAAAAGGTCGAAAGGGGAGGCAGAGCCTTAGGGCCTAAAGCAGAAGGCATAGGCATACCGGGGGGTTGTCATTGGGGAATAACATGGGCCATGGTTGTCGTTGTTAGACTGTGTAAGGCAAGTGACCAGTTTATAGCGGGAAGCAAGCCGCAGGTGTGTAGGCCACGAGGGGTAGAAGTCTACATTGTACAAGTAGAGGTAGCAGGCAGACCATCCAATGATGGTGCACGAAGAACCACACGGGATTTTTGTGAAGTAATGACTTGGGTAATGGGCAGCATAAAATGCATAGCGGAATGGAGATTGCAAGGTAGAAACTAGTAGCTAGTATGAGCAATGAGGTGGCAAGGGCTAGATAATAGCGGGTAGACAATCATTAGAGGAAATACGGAGGACATAGCATAGATTAGGATACTTTTTATCGGCCATGGGTCGGAGAGGGCCAGGATAATAGAGGGTCGGGGGAATAGAGCATTAGGTTAATTTGGGTTAGTTAGAGGGGAGTTTTGGTAGTAAATAGGATTAGGGGTTTTAATTAAAGGGATTTAGGAATAGATAAAGAGGGAGATAGCATAGAAAGAGATACAAAGGGGTTGGAGAGAGGAATAGCAAGGGTAGAGAGAGAGGGGGGGTTTGAGAGAGGAAAAAGTAGAGATTAAAAAATAACGAGAAATGAAGAGATATGAGGTTTGGGAGAGAAATGAAGAGACAATAGAGAGAGGGAGAGAGAGAAATGAGAAGAGACAAGAGAGAGAGAGAGAGAGAGAGAGAGAGAGAGAGAGAGAGAGAGAGAGAGAGAAGACAGGGGGAGGGTAGAGAGAGAGAGAGAGAGAGAGAGATTAGGAAAAACAAGGGAGATTTTTAAAAAAAATATGGAGAAAATTAGAGACAAATAAAGGGGAGAATAAGGGAGTTTGAGGGAAAATAAATTAGGGAAATTAAGGGGGGTTGTTGAGGTGAGATCTAATGAGCAAGTGGCAAAACCATTGGGGGAAGGGATAGTATGTGTGTGTGTGTGTGTGTGTGTGTGTGTGTGTACCCACCTTTGCCCCAGTATATAAAAAGGAAAAACCTAATAACAAGGTGCTCAAAAGAGACGTGAAAGGAGTCAAAAGGCCAAAAAAGCCATAATGACTTAAATGTATTGTTTGGGAGGTGGGAGCAGAAATCACGGGAGGGCTAAAGATGTGGGGGTCAAAGGTCATTGTGCCTTTACCCCGATTATGTACAATACTCAAACACATATATAAATGAATGAATAAGAAGATTAGGGTGTTCTACACCCACCAAAACTTGTGTGGCTCTCTATTTCTCTCTCTCCCTCTTCCGTTCTTGCTTCCGTTGAGAGCACTCTCAACTGGTATTAGAGCGTGCATGATCTAGCTAAGCGTGTGTGAATGCTTGGAAGCTCAGCAGCTCTGTGGGAGGAAGGAGAAGCTTTGTGGGTGACTTTACTTGCATTCGAGTGTGTAGAGATCTTGAAGGAACCTTTGGAAAAGTTACTTTGGTTTTGCGAAGTGGTTTTGAGAGCTTATTAAGTGTTTTCAAAGAAAAAGTCATTTTTTGAGCTTTTCCCTGTTTTGTTCGATTGCTTGCTTTTGGTGTCCACTTCACTTAAGGAGCTTGGAAACACCTTCATTCTTGAATCTGGGATCATTTCATTGGATTCTTGACTCACTATGTCAATTTCTGCGTTTTTCTGCCTGGGTGTTGGAACTCAAGTTTGGAGCAACCATTTGTAGATTTGTTTGTTCCGGTGGACTTAGGAGGTCCTAAAACTTCTATGTTGCTCATCATTGGCACTCCGGTGGAGTTTACAAAAAGTTTCGGTGGAAGAGAGATATTTGTAGATTTTCTTGCTGAGTCTGATTATGCAATGGCGCTCATGTTTTGAGGCATCTCAGGTTCTATTTTCAATAGCGGTCTTTTTCGTGGGACTATGATTTCTTAAGCATACCTTATGCAGATCACTTTGGTTGCAGTATGAGCCATGTGTGCTCATTCGTGGTGTGCATTGGGTTGCAGTGGATGATTTATAGGCCATTTGGATGCATTGCAATCCTTATTGGATGCGTTGATAGGCCCAGATTGCCTTGTGGGATGCTATTTTTATGGATGCTTTGCACATGGATGCTATATTATGCTGAGGGACAGCTTTGACACATTGTAGGTGATGCACTGATAGTGTTATGCTCTCTTGGATGAGATATTATTGATGCGTATGCCCATGGATGGTGTTTATGCTTGAGCCATTTGGCACTTACTGGCATTTTGGATTGCCATTGCAGTTGGCATTTTCTTTTGGGCCAGATTTGCTCATATGGATGCATAGCACATGCACATGAGTCAGCTGCATATTTTGATGCTTTGAGCTTTGAGTTTTGGTGATATTTCACTCTATTGTCGCATACACATTTGGGTGCACCTGGTATTTGGTGTGATTCTCTCTTACAGGCACTAGCATTTGGGATTTTGCTTTATTTGCATCATGGCATCCTCTTCCATGTCTGAAAAGGAGTTTTTCAACATTAAAAGTTTGATGGGACAAACTTTTCTTTGTGGAAGAATAGATAAGGGATGTGCTTATTCAAAAGAAGTAGATTAAACCCTTGGTAGGGATCGAAGCTAAGCCTGTAAATATGTTTGAGGATGACTGGAATGAGTTGGATGCATTAGCAAAGTTTACTATTAGACTTCATCTTTTAGAGTCAGTTTATTTCACAGTAGTGAATGAGCAGACTACGGAAGATTTGTGGAAGAAACTGTGTGCCACTTATGAGAAGGAAACTGCCTCTAATAAAGTTTACCTCATGAAGAGGTTTTTTGAGCTGCAGATGAAGGAAAGGGTCCCCATTGCTTCTCACTTGAATGAATTCAATATTATTTTCAGCTAGCTTCAGGCTCAGAAGATGAATTTTGATGCGAAGACTAAGGCAATATTTCTCTTATGTTCATTTCCATCCTCATGGGATACCTTCCGTACATCTGTCAGTAACTGTGCACCTAGTGGAGTACTGAAATTTGATGATGTTGTGGGTAGCTTGTTGGCCAAGGAGATTAGACAGAAGTCTATGGATGGCAACAAGCAAGATGCAGCCTTAAATGTGCAAAGGGGCAGTAGTTCAGGGGGGAAGCCCAAGAAAGAGGGAAGTCTCATAGCAAATCTAGGGCATAGAACATTGAGTGTTACCACTGTGGCAAGAAGCACCATATGAAAAAGGATTGCTACAAGCTAAAAAGAGAGCAAAAGGATAAGAAAAAGAATGCAAATTGGGGTGCAAATCAAAAGGAAGAGAGTCCAAGGGAGGACAAAGGAAAAGTGAAGATCGAGGAGATCAATGCAGTCACACATGATAGTGACAATGACGTTCTCTTCATGTCTACTTTATCTGCAGAGTTGCTTATCACTTTAGATGATGCATATTCCTAGGATTGGATTTTGGATTTTGGTGCTTCATTCCATGTTACTGCATTTATTTTGAAACATGTGAGACATGTGCCTAAGTTGACCAAGAGTCTTATTTCAGTGGGTCAGCTAGATGATGCTAGTTTTCACACCACTTTTGGCTTTCAGAGTTGGAAAATTCAGAAGGGCTCTATGCTTTTGGCCAGGGGTTCCAAGTGTGGGACTTTGTATCCCTTACATGTATCAGGGGTATTTGATCATGTTGTTGCAATAACCGAGCAGCCAAGCACTTCTTTGAAGCATTGCAAGTTGGGGCACATGAGCTAGAATGGAATGAAACTCTTATGCTGTTTGGGTTATGTACCGCATTTGAGTTTCTATGATTTTGAATTTTGTGAGCACTGTCTCTATGGAAAGCAGACTAAATCAGCCCATAAAAGAAGGGGAAAGAAAGAGTTTGAAAAGCTTAATTTGGTGCAGTCATGCATATGTGGTCCCATGCCTACACGGTCATTAGGCAGAGCTAAATACTATGTGACATTCATTGATGATGCAACTAGGAAAGTGTGGGCTTATGCTATAGCTCAGAAGAGTGATGTGTTCCAAGTATTTTAGAAATGGCTGGCCTTGATTGAGAATCAGTCAAGTAGAAAGCTTAAATGCCTATGGACTGGCAATGGTGGAGAGTATCTCTCTCATGACTTTTAACATTTCTGTGATACACATGGGATTAAGAGGGAGCTCACATCCCCTCATACTCCAAAGCAAAATCTAGTTGCAAAAAAGATGAACCATATCATTCAAGAAAAATTGCAATGCATGCTTTCCAATGCAAGTCTTTATGGTGGTTTTTGGGCTGAGGCAATGAACACTGCAGTGCATGTGATCAATAGATCACCTAGTAAGAGTTTGGATGGTGGTATTATTGAAGAGGCATGGAGTGGCAAGAAGCCCTCCTACTCTCTTTTGCGTATATTTGGGTGTGATGCATATGCACATGTGCCAAAAGAGCTTCGAAAGAAGCTAGATCCTAAGTCTAGGAAATGCATCTTTCTGGGTTATGGTGAAAGTGGAGAGATGGGCTATCATCTCTGGGATCTAGAAGCAAAGAAGATCATACGCAGCCATGATGTAGTCTTCAATGAGAAGAAGATGCATAAGGCACCCATGAGGGATGTTGAAATGAGGAGAATCACTTTCCAGGATGTGAATCCACCTACATATGTTGATAGATAGCAAGTTGTCCATGCACCAAATGTGCAAGAAATGGTACCACCAAATACTCCCATAGGTATACAATCAAGGGTAGATGATGGATCATCTATTAGTGGAAATGATGAGCCAAATGTCACTGATATGCAGGTGGGACAGCAAGCTGAAATGCCCTTGAGAAGATCATCTAGAGTGACTAGACCGCTTAATAGGTTTGTGTGATGCTTACTGATTGCGGGGAGCCTTCTTGCTATAGAGAGGCTATGATGCGTGAGGATCAATGTAAGTGGGAGTATGCTATGCAATTAGAGATGAGTTCACTTATGAAGAATAAGACTTGGGACTTGGTTTCCCTAGCAAGCAAGATCTCAAGAATTGTAGACTCCATGAGCATGCAAGGGCAAATAGTGAGGTAGCCCCTAGGCCCCAAGGATGCAGTCAAAGGATTCCATAGTAGACTTCCCTCGCATGTCAGAGGATGAAAATTTTTTATGTTCATGAAAAACCCCTATTAGTAAGAGGATAGAGCACCTAAGAGTTGGCACAGCAACAAGATTGGGGGGGGGGCTCAGCCTTGGTGACCACTACTGTAGATATCCCTTCCCCTGTCCCCCATTGATTATCCCTCCCCCCCCTCCATCTTCTTCTTCCCCCCTTCTGCCCACCCAGTCGCAGTCACTCTCACTACTCACCTCCCTCCCTCTAGCTCTCCATATCTCTTCTCCTTCTCTCATCAGTAGCATCAATCACTCTTCTTCCTCCTCTTTCCCCCCTAATCCTAGTCCTAACCTGAAGCCCCTAGGCAAGGACATGGCAAAGTATCATCCTCCCCCTAAGGCTCCAACCTCCAATCCTCCCCCTCTCATCTTCAAGACTCTGACTCCTAATAGAAGTCATTCTCATGCAACTTATTCCTCAACTTCCTGGTCTAAAGCCCCATCTTGGGCACCCCTTACACTGAGGGATGTCTAGAGATTGGATGTGGAATTATCTTGAGATACTAGATGAGTATCCCCTCACCTTGGAAATGACACTCACAATTTTGTAGCCTCACAAAGGGAGCTCAATTTGAGTGGTTGTTTCTTGCACTAGCCCTTTTTGGGGTTTCATCTTTTCCTCCACAAGTGTGAGGAGAAGTCGACCCCCATTTTATTCAATTGTATGATGAAGCAGCAAATGTTCTATATGATGGTAAAGTGGATGCCCTCAAGAAATTGATATTTGGCTCAACCATGGTGAATGTACCACTTTTTATCTTGGTTTCTCCATGAGGATAGGCCAGGCATAGGAGGCCACATAGGCTTCGCAAGAATGGGAATAATTTGCTTAATACCAAAGGTATAGTTTACACACGTTACACATAGGTCACTCCATCAGTGTGCAACCAAGATGGGCATAGATGTATCTTTCTTGATGTAGTGGGAACTCAATGTAGGTGTGGATTTTTTCATGCCCTTAGTATGTCAATACATAGATATAAACTACTCCCCTCCAAGCCCCCTTTGAAAACCAAAAACTCATTTGTGATGGTGAAGGCTTCCACCCATAAGAGAGCTCTATTCTCCCAAGCCTCTTCCCCATGATTTGGAACATGCATGGGCTCCATGACTGGGTGCATTAGCAACCGACATATCTTATATTCCATCAAAGAGTTGTAGAGGGATGTGGTTGGATAGAGCATATGTTCTCAGCACCAAATGTCATGCATTGGTAATGTCTCCTACCAAGCAGAGGTTTGGAGGTTTGATCCTTAGTAGTTGGGTAGGAATGGGAGGGTTTACATATAAGTATCATGGGTAGTGGAAGCGGATGTTTATGATCACGGAGAGCTAATCACACGCATGACAATTTGGATTGGTATGCATTCTAGTGACTCTAGGATAGGCATCTTGAATGTCTATGCCATTTCTTGTAGGCAATAGCACCCTACTTTTTGGAGGCATCTGATGTAGAGCCTCCCAAATGTAGACTCCTGGATTGTCGGAGGAGACTTCAACAACTTAGAGTTTGGGAAGGACAAGTAGAGTAGAACATCTTTCTTAGAGATTTCGTCTATTGAAAGGGATACATGGGAGTCGTTTATCTTTTTGACCTATGGAGAAGATCCCTAGTGCGAGGTGGAGTTTTCAAGACTTCTAGGAAACCTCCACTTCTACAACACTTTCATAATGGACTTTTGGAGAGGCTAGACAAGTTTGATGTTGGGGATTGGGTGCTATAAAAGGGAGAATCTATTAGCATCCTAGCAAGCACCACATCGTGTGATTGTTCTCTAATCATTCTACAACTATAGCAACCCCATCATGGGAGAAATACACATTTCAAACTCCCTAATATACAAGATCAAGAGGTACACAAGGTAGTTATAGAGGTTTGGCATCAGTCAGTGGTTGGTGGCCCCCCAGAGGGAGGGTGGGACCTATGGGTAGTAGATGCTATCTAAAGCAATGAGGAGATGCAGTCCCAAGCTCTATGTTGCTACCATCTTGTTCAAGCATGTGAGAGAGCTTTGAGATGGGACCTGCCTCCACTGAGCATCTTAGAGAGCAAGTCCTAGGTTTGCAGTGGTGGTTGGTAGAGACACAAGAGTGGATATGGCTTGACCTCCAAGATATAGAGATCTGTCATGTAGAGTTCTCCTACCATGTAGCTAGTGCTTGATGCATTCAGTAGGGTGACAGGATGACCAAGCAAGTCTTTTAGGCCATAGGGGATGCAATTGTAGTGATTAAGAGATGCACGTGATAATATGTATTTGGAGCCCCAGGAGATATTGAGATGACCATATACTTCTACACGGGTTTGTTTAAGGCAAAGAAGTCCTCCTCATGCTTATAGCAGCCAGGGAGGCTATCTAGGCCCACATTCTAGTAGTGGTGTCTCAGAGCATGTAGAGATAGTTAGAGATACCTTTCATGGATGAGGAACTCTTGGAGTCCCTCAAGGACCTTGCCCCATAGAAATGCCCTAGAGAAGACATATTGACATTGGCATTCTTTAAGTGCTTTCGAGAGTACATTTGCACCCTCTTTGACTAGCATTTTAGAAGATCTTCGATGCTAGATCCCTTTCATAGTCTTTGAGTCAAGGATGGATGATAGGGCTAATTTACAATAGTGGAGGCTGATCATCTTACACTACATACAAGTTCTTACCAAGGTCTTCAAACTAGGGCTACGGCCCCATCTAGTGGACATCATTCATGACATGCAAACAAGGTTTCTCTAAGACATAGTATCCTAGATAACATCTTTACCTTTCAGGAGGATCTAGACCTCTTGCTATCCTTCTCTTGGATTGTGAGGTGGCCTATGATAGGGTGGATTGGTCTTTCCTAGAGGGCACCATGCAGTGTTTATGTTTTTTAGATAGATGGATCAGAGGGGTCTAATCCTTGTATATAGGGAGTTCTAGTTAGATGCTTGTTAGTGTTCATACAAGTAGGCATTCTCTCTTTCCTATTTGACAAGGATACCCACTCATCCCCTTCTTTCCCTTTTTGTAGCAAAGGTTTTGGGCTATTTTTTGCACTCTCAGGCTAGGGGCCTGAAAAAGATGAGAATCCCGATTAGATAGGAAGAGGAGTTGCTAGACTCAAAGTTTGCAAATGACACAACACTTTATGTGGAGGGCTGTGTAGCGAGCCTTGAGGCAGTCAAGGAAGCTCTAGCCACTTAGTATGGTGCATCATGGGCCAAGATTAACTAGATAAAATTGGTTGGTTTTCTTATAGAAAATGAGGAGGCCCAAGAGGTTTGAGATTAGGGGATAGCCCTAATTTTTAGATGAATTCCAAGGGGGTAGACAGTGAGATATTTTGGATGCCAAGTGGGCATGGAAATTTCGCAGAGCAATAGATTGCCCTAGTCCTAGAAAGTGTGTGGTGCAAGCCTCTATATTGCAGCTCGGCCAAACTCTCTTTATTCAGCAAGCAGGGCCCTATTGGCCAACTAGGTCCTCCTTGCCACAACCATGTACATAGCCTCATGTTGGTGCTCTCACAAGAGTTCCATGGGCTAGCTGAGGCACTTGGTGCACAACTTCCTTTTGGCAAGATTGGATGGCACACATAGCACTTGAGCTAGGATGGCATGGTAGATAGTGACAGGGACAAGGAACTCCTGAGGAGGCCCTTGCAAGCTAGTGATTATGCCACAAGACCAAGGAGGCCCTAGCACCTAGAGCACTAGAGCTAGAATGGCATGGCAGATGGTGATTATGCCATAGGCCCAAGGAGGCCCTAGCATCATTGATCTAAAGATGCAAAGGAGAGCCCTCTTGAGAGCCCTCCTGGGCAAGGTGGGGGTAGGTGGTCTCACTCTAGGCTTCAAGCCTTGGAAGCTCTTACTTCAAAGAGAGATTCTTAGGAACACCCCTAGCATAGGTGGATAGTGGTAGCAATCCCCACACAGGTGGACAATGGTAGCAGTCCCCACACAGGTGGACAGTCCCATAGATAAATCTTCTCGGAGGTCCCCCTTAATGGGAAGAGCTCCCCCTAATGTGGAGCCATCTTAGAGTTTGGAAGTGCTTGTTTGAAGGAATGTTTTGGGATAGGCCCGCATGCTACAAGGACAGCAATCAGCTAGCTGATCATTTGGCATCCAAAGGGATGCATGCTCAAAAAGCGCATATGTATGGGCCAGGCACAGGGCCAAGCATAGTGGGACAATGGCCCAACGAGGTCATTTGGGACTTGGAGAAGGATCCCCTTTGTTGAGGAGGATAGAGACCATGCACTCTCACATTTGAGGTGGGTAGGCACACCAATGGTAGAGATGAACACAATAGTTCCTAACTCTTGGTCGCCTAGACCCTGCATCATTGGTCTGTTCAATTCTCAAGAACCAAAGTACCTTTTAGGTGCAATTCCTCCAATAGTCACGGGGGTTCTACCATCACAAATACTATAAGGTGGGGGTGGGGGGGCCTCTTGCTAGCCAACACATAGAAAGGCTATTGGGATGATAAGGTTTTGGATGGGCTTGTACTTGCAGAGGATTAAGTAAGTGGGCTCTGGCTGGGTAAGGCTTGGATTATTGACCCACACCGTTCTTTCAAATTACGAGGGAGCATGGTAATGACTCTTGCTATGAAAACTCTCCATGACATTTAGTGGGATCTAGGGGAGTAGTTCTGGCCTGCACACAAATAGAGTGGAGGATGTGCCCTTTTTCTCTTATATGACAAGCTTTGGCTATCATGTGCAAATGGAGGGGGTAGTTTAGACATCCTCCTATAAGAGCATCATTAGGTTTAGCAAGAGGTCGCATGGGAGGTTATCTCTCATTTTGGTCATGTCTTTGGACTAGTCTAAGACAATAAAAGATTTTATAATTCTTCTCGATGGTAGCTCATGGACGCCTGACCATCGGACCTTGGTTAGTATAGATTCTAATGGATGATAGTTTCCATTGCTATACATAGAGAGTGATAGAGATGATACCCCACCATCTCTTGGGATGCCCAACAATCCAGAGGATTTGGTCAGCAACCCTGAGAATTGTGGCTAGCACTCAATGGATGCAACAAGACTTCACTTGGGGGATGGTTGCATGGCTCACTGAGGATGAGCATCTATCTCGTTGATGTTGCCTCCCCTGCCCATCAAATGTAGGGCTAGCATGTGGCTAGGATTGAGGCATACGATGCAGTGCAACCTAGCTATTTTTGCTTTATACCTTTGTTAAATGATAATGTTTGGGAGATAGTGGCCAAAATTACTGAATGGGAACATCTGGGTCACTTGTTGTAGCTTGGTGATGGGAGGCCAATAGGTTCCTCCAATAGCCACTTTCATTGCCATCTAACAAGATCACATCTACACCCCGTGCATCATTTAGGAGCATGGGACTTTGGGCTCTAGAGTAATTGCTGAAAGGTGAGTGAATTTTTGTAAGGCATGGCTTGCAAGAATTTTATATATCCTCACCACTATGAGAGGTATTTGTTGGATGTATAGTCCACCACCTTGATTGCTCCTATTCCAGAGATTTCCTAAGTAGTGTGCTAGGTTCTCTTGTGAGGCAAGCGAGCTCCTTTTAGTTTTTCCCCATGGTTAGCACCTTTTGATTTTGTTGATTGTATGGTTGTTTTTTCAAAGAACCAATAGTTCCTTCTCACTGGTTAAAAAAAAGGATTTCCACCATGTTGCTAGTGAAGGGAGAGAGTGCTCTCAAAAATAGGTAGTTTCTAGCCTTATTCTTAATCTTAAGTGCATAAGTAGTAATAATCTGTGGTCTTCAAGGTCGTAAATGTTGAGATTAGTACATCTAGGTGACTAGAGGGGTGTAAATCTACATCAGCTTCATTGGTTGGTGTAGTTCATGGATAGGATTTGGATAGTGACTTGGCTCTATATAGTGGGTGTTCACCCCCCTTTCTATGTGTGGATCATCGTTTTCCTCCACATTTTGAGGGCGATATTCAATACCACTTTATTTGTTGACTTTACCTTGTTTGGTCCTCCACTCTCCATATCTCTCTTTCCCATGTGAGCTTCTCCTCCATTGAGCATCCTCTTGCACTCAGTTTACTTCGTAACATGGAATCAGAGCTAAGGAGCTCTTCTCTCTCTTCTTATTTTTGCCATTTCTAAGTCATTTTGTGAATTGAAATTCCCTCAATAAGGAATTGCACATTTTATATGATGTCTTATTAGAAGACTTGATATTGTTTGATGCTAATTTTATTGTTGTTGAAGGTCACTTGGCTTGTATTGAAGGGTACTTATCTCATTGGGCTCAATTGGTTGTAGAGGCTATCTTCCTTCAATGAGAGCTATTTTTAAAAATCATATCTCATTTCTTTCACATGGGATCATAGAAGTGAAGAGAAGCCTCTAGAATTCCTAGCCAAAATTGTTGAAGGTGTTCACATCTTTTGGAATACCAATCTACTGCAATTCTTCACTCTTGATTTTCATAGTGATGACGTTTTACACAACTCTTTTTGGCTATGGTGTGACTACTTCCAATGTAGCCTCGGTCTTCTTCCTCTGAACTTTGTGTCAAGATCTACCCATATATAGTGCTTATTCTTACCATAAGACATAGTTAGATGGCTTATTATTTTTCAAAAATAAAAGGTTCTATTGTCTTGTTTGGAGGATTTGAAGCTTGAATAAGTTTTTTTTTAATGTTATTGTTGTTGTAACTTCAAGGTGCTCCTTAGATCTTCCTTTGCTGGTTCTCTCAGAGTCATCTAAAAAAAACTGAATTGAATACTCAAACTCTCTCAATCTAAGCGGTGCAGTTATAGTTTTTTCTTCTTCTACAAGCAGTAGCTACTCCTTCCACAAGCCACGACTTTTTCTCTCAGATATGCAAATAATAAAACCTACATAATGACTAACTACAAAAAATGTTTTTTGTCGAAGGGTTTTCTTGGGTTGGTGCATCAAATCTTGTATAGGGATGATCGATTCAAAGAGGCCTCTCCCTTTGCAGCATTCGTGATGATTCTCTATGCATTTTCTTGTACAACCTTATCTTTCTAAGGCTATGTAGATGTTGACATGTGGCATTTTCAAACCTTATCAAAACAAGGTTTTCTTTGGCTAGTCAACACCATGTCTTCACTATGTCCAAACCTTGTAGTAAAGCCTATTACTGAAAAAGACTTTTTCCCATCTTTTATCACCTGATGTTAGGGAAATAATCTACCTTCATATTGATGGGAAGTGTTAAGATTAGTACACCTAGGTCATTACTACAAGGGTACTTTATGTGTTGACTCTATCTTGTTTGGTCCTCCACTCTCCATCTCTCTCTTTCCCATGTGAGCTTCTCCTGCATTTAGCATTCTCTTATACTCATCTTACTTTGTAATAGTGAATAGTACCTTAAGTCAGATCTTGATTTTGATTTCTATATATTAAAAAATGGCCAAAGATGTGGGAGCAAGTGGTCAAATGAAATTCCAAATTCTAGATGTTCCATGGCATCCAAAATGACAAAAATTTAGCCTTAAAAGTTCTTAGAGACTAGATTCTGTACATGTGAAATCTAGATTCAAACAAGAATCACTTTAGGCTCCAAATGACCAACTTAGGAGCCTTGAAAGAAGGGTCAAATTTTGACATTTTTAACAAAGGGTCCCCTTGATTTGTTTTTTTGTTTTGATTTTTTAAAGAGAAGTGTTAGAAATTAACACATCCTCAATGTGGTTAAGGTACTTTGATTTAGTTATCAAACTAACTAAATGGGTAATCTAACTTAATTTTGGTTAGCTTATTTATAGTTAACATAATCTAATTATGGTTAGCTTACTTGTGGTTAGGAAAAGGCAATTATGGTTAGTTAAGTAATTAACTAGCTATGCTTAGCCTTTTAGTTAGGTTAGGCTATGGTTATATTTAGGGTTTGGTTAGTTGAAAGTTAGGTTGGTTAATCTTTTAGGGGGGAAACTATGGCGGTGGCACTAGCCAAAGATGGCAACACTATTGCCACACAAGTGCCATTGCGAGAGGGAAACTATGGCAATGTCACCACCAGTGAGATGACAACACTACTACCACAAAAGGGGCATTACAAGGGGGACGTAAGATGCTGATTAGGAGGGTGGGTGGTGCTATGAGCATAGGGGGTAGAAGAGTAGCAAGGCTTGAATGTAAAGGGCATGTGTGCACTCTATGATAGGGGCTTGTTGAGGGTTGGGTGAGCATGAGTAGGGCAAGGGGGTTTGACAGGGGCAAGAGGGAGCATGAGTGGGGGTAAGACTAGGCTCATGACGAGTAGGGCATGTGAGAGGGGATGTTTAGGTTGGGATGACAAAATCATGTGGGAGCTGTGTGAGGGGATAAGTAAGGTTAGGATAGCATTGCAAAAGGCATGTTAATTGAGCGAGGGGGTTGAGTTGTGGATCAAGGGGGGTACTATGTAATGTTGCAAGGGGGCTCAAAAATTTTTGAGACTGATGGAATTATCATAGCTGATGAAAAGGAGGGTAAATTAGGGGGGTAAGTGGTGGAATAAAAGGGAATAGCATTGCATGGCAAAAGGGTTCCATTAGTGGAACAAAGGGGAGAAGAAACCCAAAGAAAGGAGGGAAAGAGGGAATTCAAGAAGAGAAGGGGTCAAAGAGGGAGGGGTGGTAATGGAATAGAGGGGATAAAAAATCCAGAGGACAGGGGGAAAGAGGGAATCTGAGAAGAGAAGGGGGCAAAAAGGGAACGGTGGGGATGGAAGGAGAGAGGAGGGAACAAAATGCAAGGCATCAAAGAGTAAGGGAATGAAAGGGATGGAACAAAAATGGAAGGGGGGAGGGAATGGAATGTAGGGGCAAAAGAAGAACAGAATGGAAGGGTAGAAACATAAATGAAAGGGCAGAGGGAATGGAATGTTGGGGGAGGGGGGGAGAAAGAGAAAAATAATGGAAGGGAGAGAATGGAAATCAATGGGGGAAGGATGAGAGAACAAAGGGGGAATGGGGGGGGGAGGAAAACAATGAAAGGGGAGAACAAAAATGGAAGGGACAAGGATATAGAAATGGAAGGGGGGGGAGAGGAAGAGGGGACTAAAGGGGGGCAAAAGTGAAAGGGCTGGGAACGGAAATGGTGGAGAGAAGTGACAAAAAGTGGGTGGATCAAGGAAAGGTGATGAAAATGGAGGGAAGGAAAGGGGAAAGGCAAAGGGGGAGGTGAAAGAAAGTGGCATAGGAAGAGAGCAAATAGGGGGAGGAAACAAAAAATGGGGAAGAAGGGGGAAAGAGATACCTTAACTATGGTTGAAGAAAGGTGGACAAGAAAGTGGTGGTGGAGGAGAAGTGGTGGACAAAAAAGTGGAGATGGTAGATGGAAAAATTGGTGGGTGGAGGTGGAGATAAGGGGCCAAAAAGTGGAGGTGGAGGTCGATGTCGAGATGGTGGATGGAAAAATTATAGGTGAAGCTAGATGAAAAAATGGAGATGCAGCTAGAGCTAGAGGGAAAAGGGCAGGTGGAGGTGGAGGTGAAGATGGAGGATGAAAAAAGTGGAGGTAGAGGTGGAGATGATAGACAAAAGAAGTGGAGTTGGAGGTGCATATGAGATATGGTGAACAGAAAAGTGGAGGTGGAGGAGAGGTGGGTAGAAAATGAGGGAAAAGGAGAGGAGATGGAAGATTTGGTGGCGATGGAGAGGAAGGGGACAAAAAAATGCAGTGGTGGTCAAGAGGTTGTTTGAGAGATTCAAACAAAGAGGGGGGTGTGCAAAAGTGTAAATGGGGAAGGATTGATGAACAAGGAACATGCTATTATAAGGTATAGGTGTTTAGAGGGTTAATTTATGTGAGTCGTAGTTAATTTGCTTATGGAAGTCACCATTTTGGAGCATGTAATTGAGGTACAAATTTTTGACTTAGTAGTAAGAGCATTTTGATACTCTTTTGGCTCAAGTGATTTATCATTGATGGTCTTCATAGGGTGTTCTTTTTTCTATGCTTCAGTTTGAGTGCTAACCTAATCAGCAACAATGATGCCAAGATATTGTCAAATTTTCTCATTTCAAAGTCCAAGGTTCCATATACAGTTATGTTATTGCATGTTGTTACATAGGTGTTTGCAATTGTAGCGTAGCTCCTCATGACCTATTCTAATGAGAGGTCTAGGTGGAAAAACGTTTTGCCATGAGTTAGGTGGGAAAGAAGTATGAACCACAAGGGGGAGAGAGAGAGAGAGAGAGAGAGAGAGAGAGAGAGAGAGAAGTGTATTAATGTCTTCAGGAGACATCGGGGGTCTATGAGACAAGAGACAAGATACAAGATATATGTAACCCATACAAGCCACTATGGGCTGAAGCAAAGGGCTCACTATGGCCCCTGCTATTGAGTACTAAGTGCCAAAATGCAAATGTGCAAAAAGCTAGTACAAAGTAAAGAAGGAAAAATAGGAGCAATCACCTGCTATGAACTAGAGCTCTAAGTATATGTGGAGGATCTATATAACACGGCTCCCTAGTGGTCCTCTGATGTGATGTAAAGAGATCACGTATCTGTGTTTGTCGAGCTGTCTCCCACGATGGCAAGGGGCATGCTCTCTTGGATCTCTATATCCGATGGGCCACATTAGGAGTAACACCTCATCTCTGGCCGTCTCCTCTGAGGAGGGCTAAGATAGGTCGAACCTCAATCGTGTGTGCTCTGGTCATTTCACGTGTCATGTGGTCTCTGTGCCTCTCATCCAGCCATATTCTGGTGAGGGGCCTCACTGCTGCTGATCCATAGTGCTCTCATCTCCTCAAGCTCCTCCCCCATGATCTCATCTGGTGCTAGCTTGGATGCATAAAAATCAATGACGTGTGTTTGTGCTCGCTCTATCTTGATGTCTTGAGGCATCGACTATAGTTGATCTCTGGCTTACATCACAAGGGAATCTCTGTGTCTCCACATCTCAATCACGTAGAGCCCAATGCAAACTTGGTCAAGGAAATGTATCAATCGAGTGAGTGGTCCAAAGCCAAGCCCCTCCTGAAAGAGACAGTGGTATCGCCCTCTGATCTCATAGTAGGCAGGACGAACACATAGAAAATCTTGACCTCCCCCATCATGCATAGTCTGTAGACCCGCTGCTCCTTAGGTATGTTGTCCGCTCTTCTATCCACAACTATTGGGATGAGACTCACATCTATCTCTGATAGTAGTCTGCAAGGCATGTGAGACTCTCCTATCCTCGAGGTATTGGGACCTGATGAGACCATGCTCTGATATCCTTAGAAAGTAGTCATGATAGAACTGAGAAACTCCTGATCCTCCCTCCCAAGACTGAGATGTGTGAAGCTAGAGAAGGTCTAACCATATGATACGATTAATCTCATCATGTGGAAGGAGCTCCATCCATGCTGTACTGAAAGGGGGGGAGCCTATCCATTTGGATACTGTGGCTATCAAACCATGTGGATACCCGTGCATACCATGATGTACCAAATCCTCTCTCTGCCAGGTGTCGGGATGACTTCAGTGCCAATCTTGGTAATCTCCACTATGGTAGGGCCCAAACTCTATGGAGAAACGTCAATGTCTAGAAGAGGGCATCCACCTAGAGAGGTGTCATGGAAAACTCTACCTGCATGATCTGATGGGGGACTGAAGGCTTACTTCAAATCATCCTAGACCCCATGATCATGTGTAGCCTCCCAAATCCCTTCCATTCAATTAGCTAGAAGGTCACTCCCCCAAGAAGGTACTACATAAATGGCAATCGGTCTCATGAGGGTGCCAAAAAGCCAGCCCTTCGTCGATGGATCCTAGAAATGTGCCTGGAAGCACTATCTCTCTAATTGGGCCAGGGCTCCCTTCTGTCGTGTGAGTCGTGCTCTGGTGGCATGGGTCATCGTGAAGCCTGGTCCCATGAATACTGCCCCTAGGTACCTGTAGGACTTCACTATCTCCACTGGCTCCCCACGATAAGTGAAACTATGTTGATGAAGCACTACATGGGATGTGTTGAAGATCATGACCTTGGTTTTCCCAAGGTTGACTATCAAGTCCCTCTCTTTGCAGAACATCTCCAAGGCCTCCAAGTGTTTCTGCAAACTCTCTGCAAACCCCTTGGTGAGGACAAAATGAGGACTATGTCATTTGCATAAAGTAGTATATGTACTATCAAATCAACCAATACGGAGCCCTATCCTCCTAGAACAAAGGATGTGATCTCATCAATGTATAGTCCAAAGAGAGTTGGTGAGAGGGGAAAGCCCTGCTTCACCCCTATGGTGCTCTAAACCCAATCTGATAGCCCCCCAGGAGCGTGGACTTGAGACTTGTATAGACTCATCACTCCCCAGATCATGACTTCTGGGAGATGTAGCTTCTATACTCCCCTGATCAAGAGAGAGCAAGGGATAGTGTGAAAAGCCTTCCAAAAGTCTAGGAAGCTAGTGTAGACCTTCTGGTGTCTTGACTTCGCCTCCTCGATGATGGCTCTCAGGGTAAAAATATGGTCCGATGTGGAATGCTATCTCTGAAAGCCTACCTACCCAAGAGCTCATTGTCTATGGTCCTCTGTATAACTATTGATCACCCTCTCCAATATCGATCCATAAATCTTAGAGAGAGAGAGCATTTCTTTGAGTTCATCAATGGACACATGTGGTGTCAAGCAAAGGAGGAAGATAGAAATAGAGGATGACTAATTGTTTGACATGAGTGGCTATGATCACATATATTGAAACTAAGGGATCATTGGCTCTTCCAATTAGTGGTTGACCTCATCAAAGCTTTTGGCAAGGTATTCTCAAATGTAAGGAATAGTCTCCATCTAAATCTAGAGGGCTTGTTATTACTCAATGAAGAAAAATGAAGATTAGACTAGAAGTAGCCGAAAATATTAAAGCAATAATAACTTCATGATGTAAGTGTTGATTGTACAATGGCAAGATTGTAGAACTTCCCAATCTTGAGTTCTCTGACATTGGTCCACATAGCTTTATGCAATATGAGCCACATCAGGGCAAACATTTTGTCTGGAATTGAAGGAGACCAAATGCCACAGAACCTGAAGTTCCATTTCTCTTTCGAGTCATGAAGTTTCCACCTGTCATTAAGAACCCTGCAGAGATCTCCCATGTTCTTGCTTGGTGTGGATATAGGGAAGAAAGAGGAACTCTCCACCAAGTTGAACTCTCTACTATAAACTAGGAAAGATCCACCCTTCCACTACTGACTGCCATTCCAAAGTTGTATTTTATCTTGAACAAGTAACTGGCTTTGATTATTTAGACTAAACTCTCTCCTAATCTCTACCCAAGTTTTCCACCTTAGTTCAGCTCTCCCCAACTTTGCAACTGCTCTTTAAAAAGAAGAGCAACCTCAGCTATTTCTTCATTAGGCAGCACAACTTCTTTGAATATAACAGAGATTCAAATTGAGTCCAAGGTCATAAAAGCTCCTTCTCCTGAAAAGACAATTTGGCTTTTGATCCCTTCAAAAGCTATCCAAAGAGAGACCCAAAGTTGGCTGACTTTAGCTTTGCAGGGCTCTGGGTTACAAATAGCCAACAACATCGGGTAATTTTTCCACTTGAGGGCTCTGAGGGGTCTTAGGGAGCTGACAATCCTAAGGAGAAGATGAGCCCAATCTTCAAGAGGGTGTAGGATTGCCTTTAATATCTAGATTGAGGAGAGTTTCATAGCAGCCTACTCTATATCAATAACTCGCAATCCCCCTTCCTTCTTGGGTTTGATACAAAAGTCCCATCTGACCTTGGGTGTCTTACCTCCTCATAGAAAAGATCTACTTATGACCATACTTAGCTTAAGACTTAGCCTAGGTGCCTAGTTAACCCTCAACACCTAGCACACCTGGTGATTGACATTTTCTCAAAATGTTCAAGACTCAAACCCACTGTATTATTTTTATGTTCCATTCTAATGGAATTTAGTAGAGCCTCTCTATGATGCAACATCTCATCAATCCAAGACTATGTTGGAAAATAGAGAGAAGAGCTTGGTGCAGTACATAGGTTCCAACTACCTCCAAACACACCTGTCATCTAAATTACAAAAGATATAAATTATTTGTGCAATAAAGAAAAACTAAGACATAGTACCTAATGTGCCATTATGCACAAATACAATGTAAGCACATCAGTGATTACAGTGCCACCATTTTATGGCAACATGCCAGGGCTAGGAACCCATAAAATATGATGTCATCCATGCTAGTTCATACAAAATAAACAAATAGAACCATTCATGAATCAACATATTCACATTCCACTAACACGGAATGGATAAATTGCTCCGATAGAAACATGTCAACGATGAAGCTCCAACATCCACAACATATGTCGGTGTAGAGTCCTCAAAGAAGTCCTTCATTTTTCTTTGAGCCATATGCATTTGAATTTGATTAAACCATTGTAATATTGAATTCTGAATTAGCTTTAATCCCTTGGCTAAATTCTGCTTTTTGTCTAGAATCTGCCACAATCGGACTGAGATCAAACTATTGTCAGACTCCAATCTAAGTGTCAAAATATTTCCAATAACGAAAAATGAAATCATATCCATAAAGCTCATACATAGCATAAACTTGCTATCAAGTTGGATTTTGAAAAATAAAGCAGAAATAGGATAATAGATAGTCAGACTATCTTTAGGCTTCAGTCGGACTACTATTAGATTATCATCAGACTGTAGTATTGAACTATTTGTCCACATTATGCCAACTGTCTGATCCTACATGCTGAATTTAAGATCACAACAAATACCTTAGTACTTTCATAACTTCTCTTTACTAAAATAAGATTGAAAATCCATCTTTTGGACTGTTTTCAACTTTCAAAATGTCTTTGACTCTTGTTTGACTACCCAAAATTGTCGGACTGCCTTCTAATTACTTATTGAATTTTTTATTTCCGTTTTTTATTCTCCCAAGATTTCATTTGTTGTGTACTTTGACCTTAAACACTTACGAAGTATCAGAATACTTTTGGTATGAAGTAGAGGTGATAAGGGAACTCCTCCGGGCCTTTCGCCTCCATTTTGGGCTCTTTTGGTTTCGGGTTAAGCTTCTCCATTTACCTTCATCTTTCATCCTTTGCATTGCATAAACATCATCATCATCTTTGTTTGTATTTGTTTCAGAATTTTCAGTTTGTGCTTTTGCACTCAAGTCCTTCCAAACAATTGGAACATTGCCAGCACTGGAATCTGACTATGTAAACCAAAATATGATTGCATATTTTCATCATTTGCATCAAAGAACTCATCCTCAAACTCAGTCAAATCATCATAAAATATTTCTGATTGATTATCTTTCAAATCTGATTTTTTTGTTCGTGAAACCACCTCAATGAGTGATTTTTCTGGAACATTGTCCTCCTCCTTTTCTTCACCAAATGATTGAGCTAAATTCAATTGCATTTTGCAATCTAAAATCTTATTATCTTCACCATCAAACAATTGGTCTTCAGCCTTATTTGGATATGACTTCTTTTCTTTGTTGTCCTTTTCTTACTTATTTTGAATCTGAACCATCTCTGTAGCCCTTTCATCATTACTTGTATCCTCATCATTTTCAGCATTCATGCATTTTTGAACATTGGAAATAGATGCTTGATCATATAGAATAACTTCTTGACTATGTAGAACTAATGTCAAACCATTTGCATTAATCATGTAACAAATTGGTTGTCCAATATAGCATTCTCATCCTTGATAAACAATAGGAACTGCTCAATGATAGCATCTTCTTCATATACGTATTTGTCAACTTGCATATCAACATCAAAAACATTATGAACTGAAATGGCATCTTCATCATTGGCATCAATATTTGGAATTATTTTTGATTTGGGTTGTTGATTCATTTGTCCATCCTTACTAGGAAAAAGACTCACATGAGCTTATTGCATACTCCTCAAGATTATCCTCATCCATATGCATGAAAGATGCAATCTTTTCATGATTAACAATGGGATTAGATTGGAGAATCACTAGCCATCTTGAAATTGGTGATCTATCAGATACGTCAATTTTACAAGCAAAAACCTATGAGCAACTTTATCCGAGCGTGTTTTTCAAGAGATTTAAAATTTTGTATTTCTTTAGGAAACATGGTTTTTACACTTTTATTTTCACTAGATTTAGATCCCTTTATTATAGAAATATACAAAATAGTCACTCATTCAATTTTACATAACATAAATTTTCTTATTCATAGACATCCTTTGTACCCCTACTATTACATAAAAAAGGTGTTGAAAAATAATTCCTTTAAGAAACATTTCTCATAATCACTCTCAATGTAATAATATTATACATATATAATTACTTATTAAATACATTTATATCCTATGACAAGTGCTTTCTAGTGTTTTAATAGCATGATATTTATGGATATGTTTCTAAAGAAGTCTAAATTGTACTATAAATAAGTATTAATTTGGGCTTATATATTACTCTCATAAAATACATGTAATATTTAATACTATATATGCAATCAAAATATAGCCTCATGGATGTGCTCAAATAAGGTTTTTCGATTAATTTGAGTGGCTGAATGACTATATTTGGACATCAGATGTGAAAGTTATGCCATGTTTAAAAGTGTTGTCCATGGTAGTTTTGCCAGCGAAAATACCTTGGAAGACCTACTTCAAAGGGGTTTCACTGGTGAAACTACCTTGATGGCTTTCTTCAATGAGGTTTCTTTATAGAAACCCTTTTATGAAGCTAGGTTGAGAGAGGGTTTCCAATGTCACCCCCCATTAACTAAAATTTGTAAGAGGGATCATAAGGGAATTTTCATAGAGAAGTCTACTTAGCATGTGGGTTTCTTCAAAAGCCATCCCATTATGTGACGCACCATTCCCAAAGATTCATGTAAAGATTTTTATATTAAAAAGTCATTGCTATAATAATTTGTGTATTTCTAAGTAAAACTATGTTTTGCTTCGATCTATTTTTGCCATATGTTTACATAGTTGGAAGCTTTGTTTTCCCTTCGCTTGAACGCTCGGAAGATTTTGCTCAAAAAATGCTCGTCCTCGTGATCTATGTAAACTTACAATGGGATAAGATTGGAAAAGCACCAGTCAGCTTGAAATTGGTGGAGGAATTCCCTACCATGTCTGTGACCCATCATACAGAAGAGGTGCTTATTGAACCTTCCCCCAATTCGTGTATAGAGATTCTCACATGCATGGAGCTTGAACTCTACTCTATGATATAAACGTGCATGTTGCTCTTGTTATGCAAGCATAAGTGTCCCTAAAGTCCATTCATTCTCTGGGTCTCTTATGTCCTCTCTCTACTACAATGCAGCAAGCTTGTAGAAAAGTGACTCTTGTTGATGAAGAGCCTCCTACCTCTTGTCAACTAATGCTAATTGTTAATGGGCATCAAAAAGTTGAATAGTTGTAGAAAGAGAAAGGGAGCTCTAGCCATGCCCGAGGTCTTGCTTCCTCCAATGTCTTGTGTTTGCTCTTGTATATCCTTATCTGCATAACTAGTAGCGCATGACCAGATTTGCCATAATATGTTTTTTACATTGCTAATAGGAATTCAAAATCATACTAGATGGATTAAAGATAAAATGCCACATGAACATCTACAATCGGAAGTAAAAGAGAACTATGCACTCAACTGGGAAATCCCTCCAAGCAAAGTTCGGATTGATGGGGGAGATGATTTTCTCTATTTCATCAATTTCAAACCAACATGTTGATGTGATCTCATCGGCTATTAGTGTCAAAAACAAGTTTGGTAATCCCCACACATCAACCATTGTAATCATGTGTTGTCTCTATGCCAACATGGACTTAGGTGGAACAGAATGTGTGTAGAGTAGTGGCAAAGCTCCACTTGTACTTGCATAAGGCCAGAAATAATCCCTCTTAGAAATCCAACTTGCATGTTCTACATGCAAGTTCTACATACAATTCCTACATGCAACTCCTACATGCGAGTTCTACATGCAACTCCTATATGCAAGTTCTACATGCGAGTTCTACATGCAACTCCTACATGTAAGTTCTACATGCAACTCCTACATGCAACTCCTACATGCAACTCCTACATGCGAGTTCTACATGCAACTCCTACATGCGAGTTCTACATGTGAGTTTTACATGCAACTCCTACATGCGAGTTCTACATGCAACTCCTACATGCAACTTCTATATGCAAGTTCTACATGTAGAGAGAGTACGTCTTACAATTCCTACATGTAGAGAGAGAAGCTCTCCAACTTGTATAAATACCCCCCCATAATGGAATGAAGCCCACACTCTTTGGGGAATTGTGTTGAGTTCTACTTTGGTATTCCAAGCAATTGTCTCAAGTGTCCATGCTTCCTTGCACTCCATGTCCAAAAGCATGTCCTAACCTTGCAAGTCCTCCTCCCCTCTCCTCCAACCTTGCAACCCATCCTCTCCCCCTCCTCCTCCTCCCTTCTCCTCCTCCTCCTCCCTTCTCCTCCTCCCCCTCCCTTCTCCTTTCTTCTCCTCCTCCCTCTTCCCCCTCCTCCTCCCCCTGCTCCTCCCCCTCCTCCTTCCTCCTCCTCCCTCCTCCTCCTCCTCCTTCCTCCTCCTTCTCCTTCCTCCTCCTTCTCCTCCTCCTCCTCCTCCTCCCTCCTCTCTCTTCTTTCCCCCATGCTCTTACACCTTCTTCCTCTCCCACTCCTATGCTCCCCCTAAACCCTTAACCTCCATGATCTACAAGGGAGACGAGTTCTCCACCATGTACTCTACCCTTAACCTTGGAACCTCTTCTAAACTCTAGAACCTCTCTCTAAACCCTTGGACCTCATTCTAACCATGGAACCTCTTCTAAAACTTGAAACCTCCTTTTAAACCTTGGAATCTCCTTCTAACTCCTCCTAAACCCTACAATCCCCCAATGAAGACGAAAGCCTTCATTACCACAACCATGATGATACATATTCCTTTTACACATTTATGCACTATGTTTGCTTACCACACTTAAGCCTACATCTCTCATCAAAACACGACTTGAGGTCCTAAGCTACACGTATACTACAAACGACAACCTCGATATATCTGTAGGTGACAAAAAGCCTCAGAACCCTACATACTGAGAATACCCTGCTCTTCTCGTAGAAGTCGTGGGAAAGAGCCAACATTTGGCGCCACTGTAAGGGAGGTTAGCATTTCAAGTAATGAGTAAACACACACAAGCATGTGTAAAAAACAAACTACTTCAAACTTTCATGATCACTCAAGAGCTAGGAGAGCTAAAATTTTTCCAGCTCAAGTTAAAAATAAAACAATAATTTCCTAGCTGAAACTCTTCATTATCGATTTAGGAAAATACATGTTTTCTAGAAAAACAAAACCTTAAGGAATAAATCAGACCATGTGATGGTTGTCAAAGTGTAGAGCTTGAAATTCTGAACATTTCTCCTTTTTACGTAAGCACATTCAAACACAACCACCAAAAGTTATGGGCAATCGATGATTGAAGGTTCTAAATCCCATAACCCAAAAGAAAAATTAAAACCACCTCCCTAGTCAAACTTGGACAAATTCAAAGGTGCACGTGTTTGACTAAATCCACAGCTCCCCCTCCTTTCCTATAAAAGAGCACCCATCCCTCTCATACTTTTTCTTTCACATCTTGCCTCCATCCTCTTCCCCATTCCGAGCCCTACACAAGACACTCATCTCTCTCCATCAACCACCACCCTAATCCCATCCTCACATGGTAA